>NC_136388.1:49809817-50485317 GCF_965140285.1 Lepidochelys kempii | reverse complement strand
TGAGCATTGGCCTGCTAAACCCAGGGTTGTGAGTTCAATCCTTGAGGGGACCATTTAGGGGTCTGGGGCAAAAACTGGGGATTGGTCCTGCTTTGAGCAGGGGGTTGGACTAGATGACCTCCTGAGGTCCCTTCCAACCCTAACCTTCTATGATTCTAGGTACAAGATGTATAATCATACATTCTTACATATGTCACTCCTACTTCTGTCTTTTTTGTCCATAATAAGACTTCAAAGCAGAAGGACGATCTTGTTGTTAAGGCACTTAAGAAATCTGGGCTAAACTCCCAGCTCTGCCACAAACTTCCTGTGTGACCTTGGCCAAGATTTTTAAAAGAGCTCAGAGCCTGATTTGCCACACCCACAAGTGAGGCCCGATTTTCAAACACATTCAGCTCCCACCAGCTCCCACTGTGATACCTGTGTCTCTATTTTTCAAGAGATCTCATCACACTAGGTGCTTTTTGAAGTGCTGAGATAGGAATAGCGCGCTGGTCCCTGTTGTGGATACTGAACTTTTTGAAAATGTTGGCCTTAACCTATAAGTGACTGTTCTCCCATTCCTAACACTGGAAACATGCTGGACCTCCTCCTCCACCCACCCTCACAGGAAAGAGAGAGAGAGACAGAGTGTCCCAGTGGATATTGGGGAGTAAGATCTGGCCTGGCACCTGTTGACTCTGCAATATCCATTCATGCCCAACATGGTGGGTTGACTTTGGGATCCAAAGTGATATTGTCACCTGGATTTCCCAATGGTCCCATGTTAGTATCATGGCCTCTCTGGCGGGCGGGTTCCCAGTCTTGATCCAGATTGTGTATGTCAGGCCTGTCATAAATATAAAGGGAAGGGTAAACCCTTTTAAAATCCCTCCTGGCCAGAGGAAAAATCCTCTCACCTGTAAAGTGTTAAGAAGCTAAAGGTAACCTCGCTGGCACCTGATCAAAATGACCAGTGAGGAGACAAGATACTTTCAAAAGCTGGGGGGAGGGAGAAAAACAAAGGGTCTGGATCTATCTGTATGCTGCTTTTGCCAGGGACAGAACAGGAATGGAGTCTTAGAACTTTTAGTAAGCAATCTAGCTAGGTATGTGTTAGATTAGGATTTCTTTAAATGGCTGAGAAAAGAACTGTGCTGAATAGAATGACTATCCCTGTCTGTGTGTCTTTTTTGTAACTTAAGGTTTTGCCTAGAGGGATTCTCTATGTTTTGAATCTAATTACCCTGTAAGGTATCTACCATCCTGATTTTACAGAAGTGATTCCTTTACTTCTATTAAAAGTCTTCTTGTAAAAAAACTGAATGCTTTTTCATTGTTCTAAGATCCAAGGGTCTGGGTCTGTGGTCACCTATGCAAATTGGTGAGGATTTTTACCAAACCTTCCCCAGGAAGTGGGGTGCAAGGGTTGGGAGGATTTTGGGGGGGAAGACGTGTCCAAACTACATTTCCCAGTAAACCCAGTTAAAGTTTGGTGGTGGCAGTGGAAATTCCAAGGGCAAAGGGTAAAATTAATTTGTACCTTGGGGAAGTTTTAACCTAAGCTGGTAAAAGTAAGCTTAGGAGGTTTTCATGCAGGTCCCCACATCTGTACCCTAGAGTTCAGAGTGGGGAAGGAACCTTGACAAGGCCCTACCCTGATTGGGGGTGTTGTGTAATTGAGTGAATTAGTTGGTGGGGTGGGGGGGGCGGTGTGCAGGTACAGAAGCCTCATGGTTATAATAAGCACATTCTGTGAAGTGGCACCAATCAACACTAAGGGGTGGGGAAGCTGGAGCCCTCCGCTGTGGGGGATGGATGGTGAGGGGAGTGTGTATCTGTTCCCCATTAATAATATTTTCTGTGTTGTCCTGTGGCTAGCCAATGTGCCAAACCCAGCAATTAATGTTCAAGACAAAGAGCACAATTTACCCTGGACTGTCTCTCTGGCCTCTTCAGTTTTGTGAGCATGGTCCAGACACAGCAACATTTTCCCCCTGCAAGGAGAGCAGTGTTCAGTGCCATGAGAGGGGGAAGGAGGAAGTACAAGAAACAGGGAGACTGGATTGGACTGTAACACTGTCTGATGGAATACCCTGAACTGACTAGTAGTAATCACAGGGGATCAGACCTTTTGAATGCGCTCCCCTCCAGGCTGAGTGTCTTGGGCCAGGTTTTTGTCAAGGGGAAGTTTTTCTGTGACATTTGACCCAAAAAGGGTCAGTCATTTTTGAGACTCAGCAAATGGAAACAATCTCCTTTCGTCAACGTAAAGCAAATTCTTGCCCCATTTAGCAACAGTCAAGCACAGAGATGGCTACTGGTAGGAAGGTGACTTGGGCAGGGTGGGAGGTTTCAGGGAAGGTTTGGAGCCTGCGCATAGGTTCTTTTAAATGACAGCAACTCTCCCTGTCCAACAGGAAGTTAGGCATGTTGGTACATTAGCTGTACAGAGGCAGATTTATGGAAATGGACAGCACTCTCCCTGGCATGGAGGCTGGGAAGGTGGAGTCTTGGCTGTTCAGGGAGAAGGTGTGGGTACTTCACTACAGCCATAGAATAATAGCTCAGATTGAAGTATGCTCAACAAATCTGCACTCAGTCGATTCTGTTCGGTCCCTTAACATCCTCCCCTGGTGTGATCCTACAGGTCTCCAGAATGGAAGCCTGAATCTGACAGTCTCTGTCCTCACCTGGTAAGGACAGCAGATCCCTCGGACAGGGTCTCCTCCACCAGTTGCCATGCTCTCCAGTCATCCATCAGCTCCACAACTCAGTGACTCCCTCCAGGTACAGCACCCTCTCCAGGGACTGGATGGCAATGCTGGGTAGAAAAGGCGGAATATACTACCTGCTCTCTGTGCAGGGGAATGTGCTCCCAGCATCACAGCAGGGTTATCTAAAGACAAAGGGATAGGCTAGGTGAGATCCTTGGGCCCCAACAGGAATTGGCTTCCCTTTTCTGATGACTAAGAGCAGCCAGCAATGCTCTGCTCCCCAGCCCAAACTGCTTCAGACACCACTCTGCTTCATCTTCACACTGCTGAGCTGGCTCCTCTGGGGAAGCCTTCTGGCTTTCTGAATAGCCGGGGGGCAACTCTGCCCACTCATAACTCTGCCAAGCTCAAAGGCCCCTATGATCCAAACTCTCAGTTTTCCAAAACCTTTCAGTATCCCTGAGCCCCCCCAGATAAGGAGGATCCTAATGGGAATTCAGTACTTTCTAAGGGCTGATACAGACACTGTGTGAGGGGTTGGCTCCATCTATGACAGGTTGGACCCCTTGGGAAGCCACCTGATGTGCTGAGATACCATTTAGTCTACCTGTTCTGCCAGCATGGGCTCCCTTTAACCTATCTTGCTGAGCCAGGCTCTTAAAACCTCCTTTAACACACAGGCAGGCAGGGCCACACCCAGCTGCAGATTAGCTGTAGGAAGACTCAGTTTAAGGGACTTGCTCCAGCCCTCAGATGTCCACCTCCCTTGGATTGCAGACCCAAAGATATATTATGAAATTCACCCCCTCCCTCAATGTGGAGAGAGGTGTGCACACTTCTTGCCCCCCACCCCCATTAGAAATTACAGAAACTGGGTTTAATAATAAAAAAAACAAATGCTATTAACTATAAAGGGCAGATTTTAAGTGGTAGAAGGGGTAACAAACAGAACAAAGCAGATTACTAAGCAAATGAAATCAAACACGCAAACCAAGCTAGTTTCATTAAAGAAACTGGTTACAAATAGTATTTCTCACCCTAGATATTGTTGCAGGCAGTTTGCAAAGTTTCTGTGCTTCAGATTTCCAGTTATATTCCTTTTCAGATGATACCCCTATCTCTGTCTGGACTCTCCCCTTGCCTTCCCTTTTGCAGTCTTTCTTCTTGGGCAGACAGGCCATGGAGAGGAGGAGTCCTGTTTGCCTTCTTCCCCACCCTTAAATAGGATTTACATAAGGTGGGAATCCTTTGTTTCCCAAACTTGACCCCCCTTCCCTTACAGTGGAAAATTACAAGAAGTTCCAGGTAATGTTTTAGTATCAGGTGACAAGACCACCTGACGCTGTAGTATCATAGCGTCCCTGAGTCAGTGGCCCTGTGGAGGGTCCACAGGAAGGCCAAGCTTTTCACAGCTCATTGTCCTTGCTGATGGGCCATCCACCATGTCTGGTTTTGCATTGTTGTACCTGAAGTGTTAGCAGTGGGCATCACCCAAAGTAGCATAGTTGAAATACAGATACATCGTCAAAATTCCTAACTTCAGATACAGAAATGATACAGGCATACAAATTGGAAATCACATTCAGTAAATCATAATCTTTCCAGTGATATCTCACATGAGTCATCCCGCATAAAGTATATCTCGGTTATGTCAGATTCATATCATAAGCATATTTTCATAAAGAATATGGAATGACATGTCACACCATCCATCTCCACTAGTGACTTGCAGGGGCTGAAGTCACTAGCCAGCTCTTGCTGGGCCCTTGATAGGTACATTGTCTGGGAACAGGGGATGGAAAGGAAACAAGTGGCAAACAGGTGACCCTGAATTCCCTGCAGAGTTTCCTTTCCCCACATAGCCCCTACCATCTCCCGTGTACACTACAGGATCTCCAAAAGGGAATAGGACACCGTCAGAATGGAGATGTCCCAGCATGCATGGGGAATGCAGCAGGGAAAGAATCCTGAATTTTCAGTGCTGGGAACTTACAGCAGAGCTGACTGGATAGAGCTGATGATCTGGGTCTCTCTAGTGTTAACCCTATGATCTCCAAGGTGTTGTGAAGCAGGATGTACAGGGTCTCCCTGGCCAGCATGGTCTTAGCTCCCAGAAATCCTCATATAACCCTGGCCTGGCTGTGATAGACACAGATTAACACACCAAGGGCACTGCTAGGTGGGGTTAGCACACATGTTCAGGGGATCCCTGCTGGGGTGACATATTAAGGGTCAGGACCAGCAGATTCATAGCGCTAACAGCTGAGCTCAGTGCACATAGGATTTCATTCATATTTTGGGGTCAGTTAACCCTTCAGGGACTGACCAGTCATGCGTAGGGCCTTACCAAATTTCCCGGTCATAGGATTTTTAAAATAGTAAATTTCATGATTTCAGCTATTTAAATCTGAAATTTCATGGTGTTGTAATTGTAGGGGTCCTGACACAAAGAGGAGTTGGAGGGGGGGAGTTGCAAGGTTATTGTACGGGGGGGTTGTAGTACTGCTACCCTTACTTCTGCACTGCTGCTGATGGTGGCTCTGCCTTCAGAGCTGGGCAGCTGGAGAGCGGCTCTGAAGACAAAGACGCCACCAGCAGCAGCGCAGAAGTGAGGATGGCCTGGTATTGTACGGTATTGCCACCCTTCTGCGCTGCTGCCTGCAGAGCTGGGCCCTCAGTCAGCAGCCGCCACTCTCCAGCTGCCCAGCTCTGAAGGCAGCAATGCAGAAGTAAGGGTGGCATGGTATGGTATTGCCACCCTTACTTCTGTGCTGCTTCTGGCGAGATGCAGCCTTCAGAGCTGGGCGCCAGGCCAACAGATGCCGCTCTCTGGCCGCCCAGCTTTGAAGGCAGTGCAGAAGTAAGGGTGGCAATACCACAACCCCTTAAATAACCTTGAGACCCTCCTCCAACTCCCTTTTGCGTCAGGACCCCCAATTTCAGAAACACTGGTCTCCCCCATGAAATCTGCATAGTATAGGGTAAAAGCACACAAAAGACCAGATTTCACAGGGGGAGACTAGATTTCGTGGTCTGTGATGCATTTTTCATGGCCGCGAATTTGGTAGGGCCCTAATCATGAAGGGTTAATACCGTCATGACTAGGTACTTCTGGAGGCACTGCCAAGCCATTAGGGGGCGCTGGGTTAGAGCTAAGGGAAGGCCTGTGACAAAGGGAGGAGACTGAGGACAGGCCCAGACTCTTAGGTGGAGCCAACCCTAGTTGAGCTTACCTCTGTCAGCTCTCAAGTACCTTCTTTCTTTGCTGTTCTCTCCTAAACCTGCTTCACACCAAAGATTATGTCATGTGATGAAATCTCCAGAAATTCGTCCAGCCAAAGTTGGCAACCCTGTCTGCAACCATCTGTGTGCCGGCCAGAGTGCATGGTGTGTGTGTGTGTGGGGGGGGAACAGACACACACACACACACGACCCACTGTGGTCTCTGTTTCTCCCAGGTGGAGATAGAGACTGGGATCAGCCGTTTGGTGCTTTGGGCTCCCTCCTGCAAGGCACTGACGGGACAAGGGGTGCTCCACTCCCATCCTGCTTGTAGGGCCAATAAAATGTCAAGCCTACGATTGTGAAGCATGTTAGGAGTGGCTGAGGGTGACCCCTGCTTGCCAGAGAAAGGCATTTCAGTCTGTATTCTTCCAAGGATCCCTTTAATCAGGGAGTTTCAATACAGTTTATTTTGGTTTGGAGTCTCCCTATTGCCTTATTTGTCTGGTGCCTGCCACTCATGTTCCATGGCTACATCGGGGCTTCCGAAAGTGGAGGGAGAGGCACTTGCACTGTTGCCTCTTGATACAGGCGGTGGGGCACATTTCACAGGGAGTGAGCGGGACAAGCTGGACTCAAGGCATCAGGTGCCTGTAAATAATCGCAGGGCTGTGTCCGATAAGCACTCTGCAGGCCGGGGAAGAAATGGATCCCCAACTATTAGTGAGGGCGAGGAGTGGCATCTTCTCTCCACCCCAGGGATGGCGCACTAATAATTCTGGGCATTGGGCAGGATGGAAAGAATGAACTGTCAGGTTGGAGCCTGGTCCCTCTTGTAGAACTGATCAATGAAATTGTTTTAATTGTTCACTTTATTAATATAACTTCATAAGCAAAATTTTATGAATGAAACAACATTCATTCATAAAACGGGTTACCCCAATAACTGGCTAATTGTGTTTCACTTTCAATCCAATTGCTGCTTAAATCCCTGAAATTTACAATGTTTCAACATTGTAACTTCTGCTCACTGTTTGTCATTCATTATACTTGTCCATATTGTAACTCAAACTCCATTTTAACTTGTCCCAAACTCCATTTTAAAATGCTCACTTCATTTTGTAAAAGCTTGCTGCAACCTTCATTTTTGCAAAACCCTCCTGTAATCTTATTAGTTTAGTTTAGATGTGAGAATGAGGTATGTATGGATGATGGAATCAACCTCCAGCCCCACCCTGTCCTGATGAAATAAAGTGTAAATACCCTACAGCTGAAGATGCAGACAACAGCCCTGACAAAGTAAGAGGAGTCCACCCTCAAAAGAAAAGAACAAAAGTACAATTGAAGAAACATCAAAGCCAGGTCCTAGGCTGAAAGTCGTGTCTGCAATTGACGGGTGATCAATCACACCAGACCCAGAGGCAGCGTGACACAGCAAGACCTATAGACTCTGGAGTCAAACTAAAGCCTACAAAAAGGATGGGTGAGATGGAAGACTCTGAAGGGTAACATTCTGCTGCCAACATGGAAGGGCATCAGTGCATGCCCAACAGAGACCCAGCTCTTCCTTGTGCCCGGCTTTCCTGGCCAGTTAGCCGCCATAAGCTACGAACCCAAGCCACAAACTCAAGCTACATTCAGGACTGGTAACTATACAGTAGCTGCAGAACCTGTGTGTGTGTATGAACGAACGTGTGAATGAATGTGAAACTGAATCAAATGTTATAGCTATAACTGACTGCCTATTATGATTCTTTTTGTATTCACAATACATGTGACATTTTGTCTTATCCCCTTTAATAAGATCCTGCTGGTTTTTATTTTATTGGTATAACACTCTGTTTCTCGATCTCTTAGCACCATTTTCAGGATGCCCATCAGCTTGCCAGTACACTCGCCTGTCTCCACCAACCCGTCCAGCATGGTGAAGCAGAAGAGCATGAGGTACTACAAAAGTAGGTGCTTTGCGATGATCTGCAGGGAAAAGCAATACGGCAAATGTGAAACCAATTCCCTTGTCTTGGACTCCCAACTAACACTGTACTAAATAGGGACTAAGGTTTGGTTGTATTTGTCCAGCACTAAGTTATCTGCTCAAGGAAAACTGGAGCCTATAACTGAAATTTTAATTTGGCAGCTCCTGCTTTTCTGTCTCAGTGACTGCATTGTTGGGGAAACCCATGAAGTTGGGGACACAAATTCCTTGTCAAGTGAAGGGATGATCCCTCCCCCTCCCTGCATCTCTCTCCAGCTACAGTCTCTCTTACTCACTGCCGGGGGAGGAGGTGTCGTTGCAGCTGAGATAATCCTGCTCCCCACTCACCATATACAATCCAACAGCACTAAGGAATCACCCTCAGGACCAGAGCTTTCCACATCCCATCCCAAGTTAGCTGAATCCAGCTTTAGCTGGCCAGGTGGGAATTCCCAGCCCACGTGAGCTCTCAGCTGGTATACAGCCAGTGCCCCTAGTTCCTGTGCCATCTGCCCACATCGGTGTTGAGAATGTGTCAGGGGTGGGGTTAAAGCACAGCCAGACTCTGCTAATCCTCGACTTGCTCAGGCTCCCTGGAGGACCATCACATGCTGGTGTTAAGAGTAGCCCCTGGGTTGCTCTAACTTACGGCAGGGGAGGGGCTGACATAGATCAGTGCACAGAATCAGGAGCTGTACTGTAGATGCCCCTCCCCGCTGTCCTGGGCCAGGCAGATCGTGATGTAGGAGAGAATGTCCCCCTCACTTTTTCTCTATAAAGATACTTTTCTGCCCAGTGTCTCACTCAAACAATGCCCCAAAATACCCCCCAGCGTTAACAATGGAAATGGAGCCAAGGCTGTGGAGAGTGCAGGGCAATAGTAGCACAAGGGGATGGACCCATAGTGATGCTGAAAAGCCTGTGTGTCTTTGGAACTGAGGGATAGCAGCTGTGTAGTAAAGAGCAGGGACCAAGAGCTGAGCCCTCTGGGATTCTGTAGCAAAGATGCTCCTAGCACAGAGAAGGTGCCTCCCCAAGGGATGGCAGAGGCAGATCCATGAGCAGAGAAGGGCTAGGAGTAAGTCAGTGTTAAAGCAAAGACATGAATGGAGCTGGCAGGCAGGAGTGATACAAGGAAGCAGATGGGAGGAGCTGTTGGCAGTGGCAGGAATACATGAAACAAGGGTAGGGAGTCAGGACCAAGCACTGCAAGGTGAAGGGATCAAGAGAGGAGGGAGATTTAAGAGACTAGGTGGTTCCTGGTGAAGGGCAGAGGCCAGTGTTGGATCGTATTAAAGAAGTTCTGTATTAAAATCACAAATGAGTTTGATTCCCCATAGTTTAAATTCCAGGGTATTACTAATTAAGAGGTCTCTTGGTTTTTGGTACTGTTTCTCTCCCCCTATGTGTGAAACTTGCAAGCTGCTAATTGCATTAGTACATTCTAAGACAGAGTCTGTTCTTCAAAGCTGTCATAAATATAAAGGGAAGGGTAAACCCCTTTGAAATCCCTCCTGGCCAGGGGAAAGCTCCTCTCACCTGTAAAGGGTTAAGAAGCTAAAGGTAACCTCGCTGGCACCTGACCAAAATGACCAATGAGGAGACAAGATACTTTCAAAGCTGGGAGGAGGGAGAGAAACAAAGGGTCTGTATGCCTGTCTATATTCTGTCTTTGCCGGGGATAGACCAGGAATGGAGTCTTAGAACTTTTAGTAAGTAATCTAGCTAGATACGGTTAGATTATGATTTCTTTAAATGGCTGAGAAAAGAACTGTGCTGAATAGAATAACTATTTCTGTCTGTGTATCTTTTTTGTAACTTAAGGTTTTGCCTAGAGGGGTTCTCTATGTTTTGAATCTAATTACCCTGTAAGGTATCTACCATCCTGATTTTACAGGGGGGATTTCTTTATTTCTATTTACTTCTATTTTTATTAAAAGTCTTCTTGTAAGAAAACTGAATGCTTTTTCATTATTCTCAGATCCAAGGGTTTGGGTCTGTGGTCACCTATGCAAATTGGTCAGGCTTTTTATCCAACATTTCCCAGGAAAGGGGGGGTGCAAGTGTTGGGAGGATTGTTCATTGTTCTTAAGATCCAAGGGTCTGGGTCTGTAGTCACCTAGGCAAATTGGTGAGGTTTTTTTACCAAACCTTGTCCAGGAAGTGGGGTGCAAGGTTTTGGGAAGTATTTTGGGGGGAAAGACATGTCCAAACAGCTCTTCCCCAGTAACCAGTATTAGTTTGGTGGTGGTAGCGGCCAATCCAAGGACAAAGGGTGGAATATTTTGTACCTTGGGGAAGTTTTGACCGAAGCTGGTAAAGAGAAGCTTAGGAGGTTTTTCATGCAGGTCCCCACATTTGTACCCTAGAGTTCAGAGTGGGGGAGGAACCTTGACAAAAGCAATACTCTGTAACAACAGAAACAGCGCCCAGATTCTCCCTGCCCTTTTGTTGTATTAACAATTGTGATTAAAATAGAGATAGAGGATGTATGTGGATGGATGCTTGGTGTGGATAATAACTGAATGATCAGGGAGGTGCCAGCCTAAGAATCCAGTGTCCATCAGCTGAAGAAGGCGTCAAGTGGAAATAACCAGAGGACCCCCGGAGGGCAGACTGGAATCCACCCAACAGCCTCAAGAATGGGAGAACCAAAGAACAAAATAACATCTAGCAGCACGGAGCCATCAGGAATGTGCTATCTGCTGATTGATTCAGCAACAGCATGATGAAGCAATTCCCATAGACTGGCATAGGAAGAAATTCCTATAAAAATAGACTCTAAAAAGTGAGAACTTTGGGGTCTGATTCTGCAAACCAACTTCCAGGAGCATCAGATGAGCATCTGACAAGGCCCTGCTCCCTCCTCATGTCCAGGCCACCTGGCCAGTGGCTTGGCATGAGCAACTCTAAGGCTGGTAACTATGATAACAACCTTGCAGAACCTGTGTGTGTGTGTGTGTGTGTGTGTGTGTGTGAATAAATATGAGATTGAATGGAATGTTATAGCTATAACTAACTGCTTTCTATGATTCTTTCTGTATTCACAATAAATGTGGTATTTTGCCTTTTTCCCTTTAATAAGATCCTGCTGGTTTTTAATTTATTGGTATAACACCAGGACAGCATTGTAGATACCAACTCACTTTTGCTATGTGGACCTTTGGATAGGGCCAGAGATTTAAAGTGCCATGTTCTCTCTGTAGACCCAGTCACTAGGTAACTGCAGGGAGATGGCAGAGTGTTGTGAGGCTGGAGACAGTTTGCTTCTGCTCCATCTTACCTGTTCAAGGAGAGAGATTGAGACTGAGACACCCTATGTCTGAGACTTCCTGAGCACTAAAGGGCAGCAGCCCAGTCAAATGGCCCTGTTCTGCAGTGGGCCTCAGCTCTTGGGCCACAGAACAGAAAATGTGGGAGTGGGCTGGTTGTTCTGAGCCCAGATCTTTGTGGACAAGGATCACCCTCTTCCTCCACCTCTCTGTATATGCTGCTGGGGAGCAGCAGAGTCCATTTTACTGTCACTCACTCACCTTGCAGGGGGCTCTGAAGCTGCAGAACATGAAGAGCTGAATGATGGCTCTTACATCTCATCCCCATTCATGGCCTTGGAGAAGGAGAGCCATTTCTGCCAGTGCTGAGGGAACAAGGAGGAATGTGTTTGAGCAGCAGCAACATCAGACACACAGCTGAGCAGTATCCAGGTTACTCAGCCGGTGAATTGCTAGGTTCCCCCAGCTTTGGCGGCAGGTGGGAGTTGCAGCCTTGTCCGTGTCTTACTAACCTCTGACTGGATAATAGAGCTGTGCCGTCTCACCCGCGCTCAGTTCAACTTGTGGTGGTGATACAACCATGGGTGGCCTTGACCTCTTCTTCCTCAGAAGGGAGACTGGAGTTTCCTGTTGTAAATGGGGGAATGCTATTCCCTGCTATTGTGGGGAACTTTCCTGGCTTATACACTACCCTGGTGAAATGGGCTAGTGAAAGGATCTGAGTCCTCGCTCCCACTTCCTTTACCCTGAGGCCTGCCTGACCTCAAGGGCTCCCCTTCCACTCTCCTGTGTGGCAGAGTGCTTGTAACCCTGACAAGGCTGAGCCCAGGATTCCTGGGAGACTTGACCCCCAAACTTGTCATGGTCACTTAGGACAGGGGCTAGGGTGTCCCCACCCTGGGGTGCTCTTGGCACTGGATGCTTCCCTGATCATTCCATATAGTTCAAAGCAAATACAATTTATTAAACAGCAATCAATTTTAAAGACAAGGATAAAACAGGAAAGGTTAAAGGAATCACCTGCTCTGTGGCACAGGGGCATCACAACCAGTGTCTCTGGAACATCAGGGAAGTTCACAGTCTGTTCTTCACACATCCCAGGCCTCCTTCTCAGGCCCTGGCAGTGCTGCAGGGATGCCACGGAATGAGCACTTGCCCTGGCGGTGACCACATGCCTTCAGGCTCTAGGTGGCAGGACCCTTCTTCCCAGCATTGCCCCCACCCGCATCAGGGTTATGATCCCCCTCCAAGTCTGGCCTGCAAGACCTCTTGGCTGGGGGTGTCTCCCTGCGCTGGGCCCGCTGCCCAGAGTCCCCCATTGCTCTCACCAGCTGCTCACTGCATCCAGCTCCGGACTGCTCCAGCCCCAGCTCCACCACTCTGCCTCAGCACTGGGGCTGCTCTGCCTCCCAGCTCCCTGGGCTGCTTCTCTGGCCCCGGTTGGTGCAGCTCTGCATTCAGCACAGCTCTCTGGGATGCTCCTCTGGCTCTGGCTATTGTGGCTCTACTCCCAGCACAGATCTGCTCCCTGGGCTGCTCCTCTGGTTCTGGCCAGTGCGGCTCTGCTCCCAGCTCAGCTCAGCTCAGGCTCCTGCTCTCTCCTTAGCTCAGCCCCATTCGGGTGCAGGCAGCTCCAGCTACATGGAGGACAGGACCCCCTCCTCCTGACTACCTCATTAGCCTGCCTGCCCTGTCAATCGGGCTGACTTGGATCACTGGCCTCCCCCCATTGGCCCTGCGGACTGTCAGTCTCAGGGTCCTGGTTTCCTATCGACCTTTCCCCTTCCTTTTGGTACTGGGAGATGGCTAACCAAAACCCCCCACTAAGTTTTGGTAGGCCAACAGTCCCCTTACACCGAGGCATAAAGGAAGGAGCAGATATGGACATCAGAACTGAGACTGGTCCCAGCATGAGCCAGGCTGGGACTTGATGGATTCTTTCAGAATTACTAGTGATCCAGTGGGCACCAGCTGTGGAGCCAACAACAGAGGGACAGGTCCCCCCCTGTAGCAGGCAGCGACTTTGCTGGGGAAGCTGTGCACATGGGATGATAATACTGAGTACTGTCCAGGGCCGGCTCTAGGCACCAGCGAAGGAAGCAGGTGCCTGGGGCGGCCAACAGAAAGGGGCGGCAGCCGTTTGTTATCGGGGCGGCACGTCCGGGTCTTCAGCGGCGGGCCCTGCAGTCCCTCTCTTCCTCTTCGGCAGCACTTCGGCAGCGGCTCAACCAGGCTTGTTTTTTGTTTTTGTTTTTCCCCTTCGCCACTTGGGGTGGCAAAAAAGCTGGAGCTGGCCCTGGTCCTACCCTATGGCTTCACCCATTCACAGCACTTCACAACCAGATTAGTGCTCTTACAAGTCAGTAACCAGCGATGGGGCTGCATAAACTCTGACCCAAAAGCAGAGTTAATCAGCCTGTTAGGGAGTTAGCAGAGAGCAGCAGCATCCAGTTCTCATTACTGTGCTGAAATGTCCCTTCCCCTCCTCTCATTGCATCTGTGCCTCCCAGGCTGTTGGGCTGAACAGCAGCTTTCCACAGCCAGTAAGTCAGCCCCAAAGACATACCCCAGGTGTGAGATATTGATCAGCGTGTTGGCAATTCGTGCTCCCAGGCAGGCCTTGTCATCCCTTCTGAGGATTGCCTGCAACACATACAGCACAGGGTCAAAAGCAAGAACTGGAATCTCTAAATGCTGTTTGATGCCCCCACAGCCTCAATGCCTTTGAGTGCAGTGTCCCATGGAGCCAGGAATTTGGCCTGAAGGGCGGGGGGCTTTAATGGAATGCTAAACTCTATTATACTTTTCAGCCACGAGAGGGCACTGTGCGTAAAATATCTTATTTAAATGAACCTCAGTCATACCTGGCAGAGCATTAAAGGATCTTATGATGAATGCAGCTGGTGTGTATAAGAAAGCTCTGTGACCAGTTCATATCTGGTATAGGGACATGAGATGATGGCAGGAGTAAACTAAAAACAGAAACAGAAGGAAAACAGCAACCAAGGTTGCAGACAGAAGAAACAGCCACTAAGGTTACAGGATCTCATCAACATGCCACTCTTCAATGTCCCAGAGAACTTCAGCTTTGAGAAACCTTTCCAATGGACTGACTGGAAGCAGTATTTTGTAAAATTTCAAATTGCAAACAAACTCCACAAAAACTGGGAGATATACAGGTATCTTCTTTAATTTATGCTATGGGGAAGCAAGCAGATCATATCTTTAAATCCTTCAACTTTATTGAAGATGGTCAAAGATGATTATGAAAGGGTTCTGGCTATGTTTGATACATATTATGATGGGGCATATCTACCCTACACCAGCTCCAAGAGGGTTAACTCTGCTTTGCAGGCTGAGGAAACCCCACCCCTCTGGCCCTGCTGGACATGCTCAGCCTGGAGGCAGCATATAAAAGGTAGCAAGCCAGCTCAGCCTGCTGGAGGGGAAGGATGCAGGCTGTGAGCTCTCTCCAGGAAGTTGCTACAGGCCCTGACTATGGGACCAGTGCTTGCAGAGTGCTAGACAGACTCCAGGCTGCCTGGGGCTTCACCGGTAAGAGCCTGGCCATTTGAGGACCCTAGAGACCCAGAGGAACAGGGGAGCTTCAGTGAGGGGGAAAGGGTAAGAAGCAGCCCAGGGGACTTGAACTTTTTGACAGTGAGTGAACCAGGGAGCCAGTCAGCATGTTTTGGGAGGATCCCTGCTGACTCGGGGTGAGCACCCCCACCACTGATAGGGCCCTGAGCTGGGACTTGGAAGAGCACGGAGGGCCTGAGTCCCCTTACCTGGGATGCCATACCCCCTTGAGTGGCATCCTATGCCCCCAACAGGCCATGCAATCCCATAGAGGTGGGCTACTAGGCTGATTCTGGCCATTAGTCCACGCTGCCCCATGTAGATGGGCTGCTTGCTGACTCTGGCTGTTGGGACACATAGCCCCTTGTAGAAGGGCCATCTACTGACTCTGGCCATTGGGCCACATTGCTGTCAGCGGAAGGGCTGCCTACTGACTCTGGCCTGTAGGCCACACTGCCCTGGCTGGACAGGCTGTCCTTTGATGCCAGCCACTAGGCCAAACTACCACACCACAATAAAGATAATTGGTATAAGAACTTACTGACTGCAGTAGCCCTTTTCCTTTCTTTTGGACCACACATGACCCGACACCCCATGGTGGGATGTACCTACCCCGTGACACATACTTTACACCTCAGAGGAGTGTGGTTTGTGAAAGAGCATGTTTTCACTGGAGAATTCAAGAATGAGGCAGAAATGTAGACTGTTTTATAAGAGCTGTCTATGCAAGGGCTGGAAACTGACTTTTGGAAATGCAAAACATGAACATAACAGAGACAGGCTGTTTGTTGTGTTTAACAGATAAATATTTTTCACAGCAGGTACAACTGGAGAAACTTAACCCTAGCCACAGCTATTCAAATAGCAAAATAGTCTGAACTGGCGAAACAGCAAAACCTAGAGAAACGTGACAAACTTGAAAAACTAGCATCAAAGCTATAAACAGACATTCAAGTGTTAAAAGTCATTATCATAAAACCCTTGAGGCAAGGAGAGAGAACTTCCAGGCTAAGAGGGAACAATTCCAGCCTACATGCACAAGGTGGGCAAAAAGTCTTATCCCAAGAGATGATGCATGTCCAGCCAGAGGCACGTGGTGTAATAAATGCTTGAAATATGGATGATTTGCAGCTGTTTGCCACACCAAAGCAGGCAGGGAGTTGATTCATGTTACAGAAAATCAAGAGTCATTGTTTCTGGGATCTATCACAGAACCTGCCTGGAGAGTGAAACTAAATATTCACAGCAAGACTATTGACTTTTTGACTCAGGAGCTGATGTTACAGCCATCTAAGAATTGATTTACAGTCACCTATAACCCCTCCCAGAGCTGAAGTCATCTGACATAGGTCTGACTAGCCCTGGAGGTATTTTGAACTTTATGGGCCAGTTCACCACAGAAACCACTTACAAAGACAAAAGCTTTGCAGTCTGAGTGCATGTGCTCAAAGGACCACAGATCCACAGCCTTCTCAGCTGCAGCATGGCAGCTATGATGGGCCTAGTGAGAAAGGTGGAAGAACTCGATGGAATATTTGGTGATTTGGGGGCTTTTGAAAGGAGATCCAGTACAAATAACCTTAAGAGACCATGTTGAACCCTTTAGTATACATACACCTTGCAAGATTCCTATCCCATTACATGGTAAGTGGAAGCTGAGTTAGAGAGAAGGGAGAGGACTGAGATAATCGAGGGAAAATCTGAGACAACCGCATAGAGTGCGCCAATGGTACCAGTTATAAAGAAAAATGAAAAAATATGAATGTGTGTGTCTTAAAGGACTTAAAGAAGCAAATGTGAGAGAAAAATATATCCCCCAAAACTGGAGGACTTCCTCCCCAAAGTGGAGAATACTGTAGTTCCTTTCAAACTGTGAGCCTTTCCCTATCGTCCATTCCCAGTTTCTGGCAAACAGAGGCTAAGGACACCATCCCTGCCCATGCTGGCTAATAGGTCCATCAATGACTAACCTCCATGAATTTATCTAGTTCTTTTTTGAACCCTGTTATAGTCTTGGTCTTCACAACATCTGTGATAAATGACGTGGGGGGGGGGGGGGGGGGGCGGGAGTAGCTCTCTTTTATGGACAGCCAGCCAGCCAGTTAACTATAAAGTCCCTCTTGGTGGCTGTTCTCTGCTTGCTTTCATAGAATATTAGGGTTGGAAGAGACTTCAGGAGGTCATGTAGTCCAACTCCCTGCTCAAAGCAGGACCAACACCAACTAAATCATCCCAGCCACAGCTTTGTCAAGCCAGGCCTTAAACCTCTAAGGATGGAGATTCCACCACCTCACTAGGTAACCCATTCCAGTGCTTCACCACCTTCCTAGTGAAATAGTGTTTCCTAATATCCAACCTAGACCTCCCCCACTGCAACTTGAGACCATTGCTTCCTGTTCTGTCATCTGCCACCACTGAGAACAGCCTAGCTCCATACTCTTTTTTGGAACCTCCCCTTCAGGTATTTGAAGGCTGCTATCAAATGCCCCCTCATTCTTCTCTTCTGCAGACTAAATAACCCCAGTTCCCTCAGCCTCTCCTCGTAAGTCATGTGGCCCAGCCCATTTTCGTTGCCCACCGCTGGACTCTCTCCAATTTCCCCACATTCCTTTTGTAGTGGGGGGACCAAAACTGGATGCCATACTCCAGATGTGGCCTCACCAGTGCCGAATAGAGGGGAATAATCACTCTATTGAGGCGAGGGATAGCTCCGTGGTTTGAGCATTGGCCTGCTAAAACCAGGGTTGTGAGTTCAATCCCTGAGGGGGCCATTTAGGGATCTGGGGCAAAAATTGGGGATTGGTCCTGCATTGGGCAGGGGGTTGGACGAGATGACCTCTTGAGGTCCCTTCCAAACCTGATATTCTATGATTCTTCCCTTGATCGGCTGGCAATGATCCTACTAATAGAGCCCAATATGACATGGGCCTTCTTGACAACGAGGGCACACTGCTGACTCATCCAACTTCTTGTCCACTGTAATCCCTTTTCTGAAGAACTGCTGCTTAGCCAGTCGGTCCCTAGCCGGTAGCATGGGATTCTTCCTTCCTAAGTGCAGAACTCTGCACTTGTCCTTGTTGAACCTCATCAGATTTCTTTAGGCTCAATCCTCCAATTTGTCTAGGTCACTCTGGACCCTCTCTGTACCCTACAGCATATCTACCTATCCCCCCAGCTTAGTGTCATCTGCAAACTTGCTGAGAGTGCAATTAATCCCATCATCCAGATCATTAATAAAGATGTTGAACAAAACCGGCCCAGGACTGACCCCTGGGTCACTCTGCTTGATACTAACTGCCAACTAGACATCAAGCTGTTTGATCACTACCCGTTGAGCCTGACAATTTAGCCAGCTTTCTATCCACCTTAGTCCATTCATCTAATCCAGAGGTGGGCAAACTACAGCCCGGCCCATGGGACTGTTCTGCCTGGCCCCTGAGGTCCTGGCCCGGGAGGCTAGCCCCCAGCCCCTTCCCTTCTGTTCCCTCCCCTCTCCCGCAGCCTCAGCTCACTACGGTGCAATGCTCTGGGTGGCAGGGCTGTGAACTCCTGGTACAGCGCAGCTGCAGAGCTGAGGCTGACCTAGTGCTCGGTGCGGTGCGTCGCTGCCTGTCCTGGTGCAGCCGCGCCACCGGCACTCCAGGCAACGTGGTAAGTGGCAGGGAACGGGGGAGGGGAGTTCAGGGGGTGGTGAGGGGCTGGGAGTGTGGATAGATGTTGGGGCAGTCAGAGGGTGGTTGAATGGGGGTAGGGGTTCTGGTGGTGGTCAGGGAGAAGGGTTGGTTGGATGGGGCAGTCACGAAGGAGGGGAGGATGGATGGAGAGGCGGGGGTCAGTTAGGGGTGGGCGGTCAGGGGACAGAGAGCAGGGAGGCTGGATGGGGCCGGGGTGGGGCCATCAGGGAACGGGGGGGTTGGATGGTGTTCATTGTAAAATCCTTTAATACTGGTGTGCATAAGCAAGCTCTGTAATCAGGCCATATTTGGTACAAAGATGTGCCTCAATTCACGGCCATGCTGGAAGGGGCTTGTGGCCTCTATTTCTCCATTCTTGTCTACATGTCTGGAAAACTCACTGCCTGCTAAGGAGCAGAGAAGGGAGGATCTGCGTAGAGACAGTTCTGGAAAAACACATGTTAGAACCCTAAAATCCCAGATGTTTTCCTGCAAATCCAGGCATGGCTGAGCCTGCTGGTGCTGCAGCCTCCTGCTCACTTCAAACCCTGGGAGGAATGCACCGTTTGAGTTCGGGTGCTGGGTAGATCCCTCAGGAGGAGGCCAGGGAATCATTCTGTGTATAACCAGCATGAATCTGCTAAAGGAAAATATGCCTTTAGTCATTTAATTCCCTAGGCCTAAATGCCACCAGAAAAATCTAACATCAGAACTAGGCTCTCCTGCAGCAGCACAGAATATAGAGCCCTGTGGCCCTTAACATTGGATGCTATAGAGTGTGCATCTGAGCTTTGGGATCCCCCCCTTCCCCTGACCCCAGCACCCAGTAGCACGCACTCACTCACCAGGAGGTGGGTCAGTGGAGGATCTGTCCTGGAGCACCAAGTGCATGACTTCCCTGTGGTGACAGCCCCTTGCCCACTTGCACAAGACTTCTCAGAAAGGAGAATTTTCCCAGAGGGTCCTGGATTCCCCAAATGGCTGTTGTTCCCAAAACAGACAGAGGGAAGACAGTGGTGAGGAAACATCCACACTCCATTGAGAGCTGAGGCTCAACAAGCCCCTAGGGCTTTAGGGGCAAGCTCCACAAGGTAGCTGCTAGCCTGGCTTGGCTTGTTCTTGTGCCCTAAGGAGAAGGACCTTGCTTGCCTACTTGAGATTGGAAAACCTTGCTTTGTCCTACCATGGACGCTTATTCCTCTGGGGAATGAACATCTCTGGATAATGGATACATGGAATGCTCTGGTTTTCAAAGGTGCAGAGCACTTGCAGCTCCCAGAGACATGAAGGAGAGCTGGGGCAGCTCAGCTCCTCTGACAGGGTACAAATATGACATAATCCTGCAGCCCTAGGACTTCTCAAAAACCTGATCTGGGACAGGAATCTCTAATTCTCTCACAGGCTGGGCTCTACCTGCTAAGGCTCCCATTCTCCAATGAGAACATGTATTTAAACCAAACATTTCACTCTAATTTTCTCTAGAACTTGCATATGGGCACTGTAACCAGAGTAAGACTGAGTGTAAATACTCCGAATGCAGCTTGGGAAATTGCAACAAGGCACTTATGAAGGAACCTACAACTTCTGTGTTGTAGCCTTAATGAATCAGTGGGGAGACCCTAAGGGCTCTGAGAAAGGGCCTCAGATCTCACCCTGGCACAAAAACAATCTAAAATTATCCCAGGAAATTCACCCTCTTAAGGACAACACTACTGACTCCAGTGATGTTCAGCTGTACTATAATAGGGCCTGGAGCCAATGGGAGTCTCTCCATTGCCTTCAATGGGCTTGGATTCAGAGGGCATATTAACAAAATTATGGTGTTAACATTCCAATTTCTCCTATCCCTACTAGAATAAAGTGCCATCTCTTGGGTCTAAGTTAATACAATCATGGAGTGTTGGTTGCTCCCAGATTTATTTCCAGCATCCCAGTGATCCTCCAGGGAAGAGAAAATGATTCATTAGTTGTTTGTTTAGGGCATGTGTCAAGGCTGATTCCCCACTCTGGCACTTCGAGTGCAGAAGGTGGGGGCCCACAAGGATTCTAAAAATTAATACCGGCCACTCCAGGCTTGTATTAAACTCCCAAGGTTACAGCTTCTCTTTGACCTTGGATGGGTAGATGCTGCCACCACCCAAATGCAAAACCCCTTGGAACCCAGTAAGGCACACTTGGAAATTCCTTCCTGTGGGGTACCCTCAAGCCCTTTCACGCCCCTTCCGGGGAAGAGCTGAGAAAGGAAAACAAAGAAATCAGCTGTTGCCACCAGCTAACAAAAAAACATGTGCACAATCCTCTTAAGACACAAAAATCCAAATCCTGTTCTTAAAAAAAGGTAATTTTTTTATTAAAAACAAAAAGAAAGAAAATACATCTGAAAACTCAGGCTATTGCTAGATTTTTAAAAGAGCAATTCCAAAAATTAGGCACCCAAAATAGTTTTCTGGGGGTTCAGCTTAAAGGTTACGAGCAACAAAAGCATCTGGAGTTAGCACAGAGGAATCCACAAGCCATAAGGAAATAAAAGGAATAAACCTAATTGTGTCTTCCTACACATTTTCTGATCTACTTACATATCTGGGTTCCAAATAAGCAATTCTAGGTATGATTCTGATGATTTTCATACGTGGCCTTCAGTTTCTCACAACATAACTGCTGCCCTGTTCCCCTCTTCTCCAGAGAACTACAACACACAAAGGGGAATCTTGTTTTCAATTTTAAAAAGTTCTAGTTGTCCCATTGGCTCTTTTGGTCAGGTGCCCACTCCCTTTCTTTTACCTATGCTGGGAGACTTTTTTAACCCTTTACAGGTAAAACAAGCAGAGGACAGCCACCAAGAGGGACTTTATAGCTAACTGGCTGGCTGAGTGTCCACAGAAGGGAGCTACCCCCCTAGAATCATAGAATCATAGAATATCAGGGTTGGAAGGGACCCCAGAAGGTCATCTAGTCCAACCCCCTGCTCAAAGCAGGACCAATTCCCAGTTAAATCATCCCAGCCAGGGCTTTGTCAACCCTCTCATTTATCACAGCATGGAAAGGCACTGAGTGTGCAATCAGGGGAGTGGGTCTGACTTAGAAGAGGACTCAGGAAGTCATGTGGTCCTGGATGGCAGACAATCTGCTCGCCAGGACGAGCTTCCTGGGATCTGAGTGGGCGATGTATCCATAGAGTGGAACTGGAGTCGTCTCATCTGCTCAATGTGAACTGGTTCCTGAGAATTGCAAAGGAAAGAGTGAGGATCATCTCTCAGTTGCTCAGAACATATGCGTGAGGAAGGAAGATGGTTTGTTTTACCCAGCAGTGTTAGAAACCACAGAATATTCTGGTGAGCTGATTTGCCTGTGCTCAGACATACTCTTCCCATCATTACCTAGTTGGGTGTTTGAAGTGACTTGGGCAGCTAAAGGCAACACACTAGCAGCTGCTTTCATTCATATTCTTTGCTAGTGCAAAACAGCATAGCTCTACTGACTTCAACAAGGCTACAGTGATATACAGCAGCTGAGGATGTGGCCCAGGGGAATAAGAGAATGTCAGATATGTTACCCCTTGTGAGTCCGCAGGAATGTTTGTGAACTATCATGACAAAGGGGAAGGCCAAGTGTCTTCTCTTCTGAGAAATGTGTCAGTTGGAGCTGATGATGCAGAAGCCACATTCTTCAGTTTCTCCTTGATCTTCTCTGAACCTTGTTTAATGGGTTGCATGGAGCATGTATGAGCTCCTTAGGAGATATCTTGGAGAGCTGAGAAAACAGAAGCCACTAGATCCCTGGATATGTTCCACTCTGCTGGCATCTCAGGTGCCAACTGGTCACGCTGTGGGAGAGGCTGATGCTTCTGCCTCTGATGTCCAGTGTCTCTCCTGGGAAAGCTCTGACAATGGGGTGATCTTAAAGTGGCACAAAGAGCAGGCTGTGGTCATTCTAGAAAGCCAAGGATGGGCTCTGAAGATCATTGCCATCGGCATAAGAACAAGGAAGGCCATTGCGTCACACAGGAGCTTGTCCAAGGCAGAACATACAGAGATAGCGCCAGGGGATTTACAAAGGAGAAGGGATCTCTGTGAGATGGTGGGGTAGCAAAGGCCTCACCTTTTCCCCCCTCTTATTCTCTGAAAACTGACCGTCTCCACAAGCAGGCACAGCTGGGGTTTGATGGTCTCTGCTGGAGATGACATCAGCACACGGCAAGAAAGACAGCATTGTATTGGATGCATTGAGCAGAGGCCCGATAGACAAAGAGCCATCTGGGTGCTGGTTCCACAATCCTAGGAGAAAGAAAGATAGAAGACCTAAGCTGAGTAAACCTTGGCTGTGACTGTATACAGTATTGACCCCAAATAAATGAGGTGGTGTACAGAATTCAGTTGTGTCCCCGGACTAAACCAAAAGCAATCAGGGGACAGGATTTCAGCATGGCTACCCTCAAAAACTGAGAATGTAGCTGTGGAAGCTGAGGCTGGAAGAGGTATGACAGTAATGAGTCCCCTATTAGAACAAATCGGGCAGGTCTCTCCCAGCCAGCAGAAGCAATAGACTCTTATCAGGGTTGCAGTGAAAGAGGCCCCTCCCTCTTGGTTGAAAGCAAATCAGGCAGGGAGAAAAGATCAAGGAGATTTAGATGGGAGTAAAATTGTTTTGAGTTGGTGATGGGGGAGTGTCCTGACAGAAAGGCACTAAGAGCTAATTAAGCTTGTATACTTTGCAACTTGTTAAAATTGTTTATTTTCTTTCATTCTGGGCTGGGTTGTTTAGGGTGTCACCATTTTAGGCTCCATCAGGATGATGTCCAGAGCTGAGATGGGGAGTATTGATATGTTGCGGGGTGTTGGTGACTACCAGCGGGCATGTCCTTGGTGTATAGACCAATCTGCTGGGCGTACCGACCACCCTCCATTCAGGATAAAGATAAGAGGTGGAACTGATAGGTCTGAGCAGATGCACGTCAGTTTATTTTCCCTCTGAAAATAAATACATGCAATGTATTTAATTTAGAAACACTTCATTTACATTTAAACACATTGGAACTAGACTGTGGTGATACATTCTGAACTTACAGTGGTACACTTTTTAATCAAGTGCCTAATCAGATGCTTAAGTAACATAAAGCGATCAGTAATTGATGGTCTTTCTTTAGTGAACTTGATTGTGTGCGACACAGCACTTTTTTCTTAAAAAAAAAAAAAATGTGTGAGCGAATGTCAAAAGCTAGAGCAGGATTGATATGGTGGCCCTGAAAGGCAGTCGAGAGCGTGCACTGCTTTTGAACACAGAACTGGCTGGAAGCAGACTGGGATTTTTGAACAAGAAATCTGCCTCCTCTTTGATTTCTACTGTGCTCAGAGAAACATGACTTTATATACATTCTTTGCAACAGAGATACACCTGAGTCCATCACCAGTTTCTACTCCTAACAGAAATAACCCGCAGGGCCCCTGAACACTGGTTAACAGTTCAGGCCAAAAGCAGCAACATAGAAGCGCCAGGGCCTTGTTTTATCTAATCCTGTATATTTAAATTGAAGTGTCTGGGAAATGCCATTTAGGTTGGCAAGTTGTGTGCATATTATTTCTATTAAAGAAATAATGGACTTTATATAGAGGGATTGTCCCAGGAGAGGGATGTGCAGTACAGGACATACATTTGTGGAGGAAAAGTTAAGACTGGGAATGAGTTGGGGTCACCCTGCAGTATAACCAAGGCTGGGGAGAGCCAAGAGACAGCTGGCTGGCTGCAGCACACAGACACAGGCATCGCTGGGAGTGATTTCCATGCTGGAGGCTGTTTGTGAGCAGTCCAGGCTGGAGGCTACAGCAGCAAGGCAGTGTAAAGGGCATGCCAGGGTAGAGGGCAGGGGTGACTCAGCTACTCATTAGTCTGGATTGTACCTGGCTTTGTCACATGGCAGTCAAAAGTTATCACGTTACAGAAGACAGACACCTGGATAAGCACAGACCTCATTTGGCTTGACCAAAAATCACCTCCCTTCTCCTACTCACTATTCCCCTGATCATACAATGAGAGACCATGGTAGCCCCTTTCACCCCAGCATCCACACTGGGAGCTCATGTTGAGTTGTCTGGCCACCATGACTCCTAGATCTTTTCAGAGTTACTGCTTTCCAGGATACAGTTTCCCATTCTGTAGGTATGGCTTGCGCTTCTTGATCCTAGCTGTATAACGTTCCATCTGGCTGTATTAAAACATTTTGTTTGAAAGGGCCCAGCTTACCAAGTGAGCCAGACAGATCTGTATGAATGCCCTGCTCTCAATATTACCACTCTGTCAACCTCTGTGTCATCCACAAGTTTTATCAGCAATTATTTTATATTTACTGTGACATTGGCAGACCCTAGGTCTCAGCTGAACACCCACGAACGCATAGCTGGAAACCAGTCTGGCTGACCTGTGCATTAGTATTGTTATACCTGGTATAATTTATCCATTATAAAAACGGATTTAGTGTTTATGACATACTTATAAGTTGCTGCATGCATTAATCTCACTTATAATATCTATATCCTGTGTTATAAGGTAATATTTAAGTGTTTGCTCTGAAACTGTAAACCACCAGTCAGGAGAGATGCATTCCCAAGTGTGAAATACTAGTTTGCCCTAGGAGGTGTTATCTCCTGCCCAACAAAAGAAGGCCCATAGACACCAGACAAAACATTGTGAAACATCAGAGGAGAAAAGACTGTGTGGTTGTGCTCCCCCCATGAAGAGGAGACATGCATGTGGACTCATCCCATCAACTTGAACCCTAACAAGAAGAAACTATCGTTATGCTGCTTGGACTCTGAAGGCAAGGATTATGAAGCATAAGCAAAAAATCCCCAATGCTTATTCTGGGTTAGCCCTAACGGGCATATAGAGCTTGCTTATTATAGAAAGCTTCTGCAACCTTTTGGATCCTGTAATGGGGTTCACGCTGCACCCCTGGGTATTCAGCCCCTGGGCCTCCCTCTTCAATAAGTCAGAGATATTTCAGTCTGAAGCAACACCGGTGCTCTTTATTCTCAAAAGGTTTCCCACCACCAGTTCCCAACTATATACAGGATTCACAGCTACTTTGCCTACAACAGGTCTGGCCAGCAACAGACTAGCAGGTTCCCACTTCCTTCTGTGCCTGACCTTTCACTTTCCCACTTCCCCCTTCTCTGGCTTCCTCCCAGCCTTTATAGCTCCAGGCTAATAAGACTAGCAGGTGCGGCCAGTTACCGGGTAGGCACCAGGCTATTCACCCAGCCCCTCCATGCCCCTTGATTGGGGTTGGAGTTGATTAAGGGCTTCTCAACCAGCACCCTGCCACACACCTCCCCCCTTAAATGACTGCCAGGGACCTGGTCCGGCCTCTTCTCCCCCTGCCTGTGAGGTTACTCTAGGGAAGCCCCCCACCTCCCACTGGGTGATCCCTGGGGTCCTCCTTGTGGGATTTGTCCATCCCCCACTCACAGAAGGTACAGTGGGTAGGGGGCAGACTTCCCACAGTTCTGCTGCTACCCACAGGTCACACCAGTCACAGCTATCCACACCGCCAGCACACAAGCTGCCCTGGGTGACTAGGAGCTCCCTTGGTTTCCTCCTTCCTCTTCTCTGGGCTTCTCGTGGGAGGGGGGGAGGCGGGTGGTTCTCAGGGTTTCCTCCCCACTCTAGGTCACGCCATGTCCTGCCCTCCTTTTGAGGAAAATCCGCCTCCGCATACTCCTCCCTCAGTTTGACAGTGGCCTCCATCATATTCGGCTGGTGTCGCCGGACCCAGTCTCTCATGGTCTCTGCGAGGCCCTGTACAAACTGCTCAAAGATCACCCTGTCCATGATTTCACCCACCGTTTGGGTGTGCAGCTGCAACCAACACGTGGCGCAGTCCATCAGTTTCTGGGCAAAGGCTCGGGGCCACAAACCCCCAATCCACCGGGCCGACCGAAATTTCAGTCAGTACTTCACTGAGAGTCCCACTCGGTCTAGGCTGGGCACCTTCACCGTGTCATAATCCTTGACCTGTTCATTGTTTAGTGCCATACAGGCAGCCTGCACCTCACCAGCCAGATAGGGGACCAGTCGTAGGGTCCAGGTGTTACGCTTATAAGAATCACACGGGATCTTTTTCAGGGAAAAGGCAGCACACCGCATTTATTGAGAATACAGCAGTTAGCATATGCTTTTCAGTTACACACACACATACACACACACACCATGCACACAGTCCTGCCAGTTGATGTTTATAGTTACCAGTCCAGAGTCTGGATCAATCTAGTGGCCAGCCAGATTGGTCGCAGAGGGGAGCCGGGCTCTGTCGGTCATGATCTGATGCTCCTGGAGTTGTGGCAAGATGAACCCGAAGTCCCATTGCCAAGCACCCTGTTCTTATAGTCTTTTTTCTCTCTGTTGAAGTCTATGGATTTTGCTGTGTCAATTTGTGACCGATTACTCCTTAATTGGTGTTATCTTTTGATGTTAACATTCCAAAACACCTCAGAGAGGGTCAGCCTGTCCTGGTTTCGATTTAATCAATTGTCTTCTACTTAGGGGTGCCAGCCTCCACCTCAGGGTCATCAATCTGCCCTTTCTTAATTATTATTGATGGTTCTCTGGTGTTGTTAAGTCTCTTCACTCCTTTTTCCTTGACCATCTGGCTATTACAATGGCCTTCACACCTTATCTTTTCCTGATGCATACATTCCTCATTCACACAAACAGTCTTTTACAGAGACCTTCAGAAAGGATAACATTTTGGAAAGGATTATATGGTTACTAAAGGAATTACAAAAGAACCTTACACAACTTAGTTTGCAATGTATACAAGAAGCAAGACCTTATAGCAAATACTGTAATGAAATCTTATCCTAAATCAAAAGGTGACCATAATCAGCCATAAGGACTATTCTAGTCTATTCCTGGCTTTCAATTATTATAACCTTTAATACAAATATAAAATCCTACTCCTACACAGGTTGCACCTGAGGCAGGGAGCTCAAATGACACCCCCATACCCCCTCACTTGGGCCAAAACTTTGAAAGGTCTCAATTCTGCCTTCTTCCTGTTCTACTTCTCTCACGGTACTGCTCTGCTACCTACCCCAATAAAGGAGAACTAACAACTTAAAATGCCTTGTTCAAAAATTTTAAGTAACACAACTTTCAAATGCCTGAACAGCAAATGTAACTTTTCTTGTCTGCATAGTAAACACTGGCATTTTTATCAGTTCGAATAATCAAAGTCGTGCTTTCCCTGCCTTCTTGGTTGCAAAGAGTTGAACTGCTTCCTGAAGCTCCATGGTCTGGGCCAGCTCATGCTCTGTTGAGATAGTTACAAGGCCGACCAGCCTCTCCTGTGTCATTGTGGAGCATAAATGTGTTTTTATTACCTTCAGCTTGGAGAAGCTGCGTTCTCCACTGGCAACTATTACAGGAAGTGTTAGAAGTATGTGCAGAGCAACAAAAGCATTTGGAAAGAGGGTGGTCATCTTATTTGTGCATATATATTCCCGAACAGCCTTTGCAGTTGATCCTGCTGAAATGTATCTTGAAAAGGCTTTCAGTTCATCATCTAAATCACTCACATCAATATCACACGTCATCATGTGTCAACACTGTCTCTAGTGCCTTGCATTGCTGGTGTAGGTCTTCTTCAGGTATAGCGAGGAATTTTGGAATATCATTCAACATCCCCAATATACCGCTGTGTTCCTTGAGCTGCATGAAGCATTCTTCAACAGACTATATTGCACAATCTAGCACCTGGTTAAAGAATTCAACTTTGAATTGTTGTTTGGGGTCTCTTATGGGATTATCCCATGCCTTGTAATCAAAATGTCTTCTTCTTCGGTGACTCTTGTATTCTTGAATGGGTGGGAAAATAGCTTCAGTGTGAAGTTCCTCTGCCAACTTCTGTGCACTCTTCAGAATGTTTTGAAATCCCTCATCTGACCAGTAAAACTGTAGGTATGACTTTGCTTTGTCCAATTGTTCCATTGCTCCAGATATATCAAGGTCAACACCTTGGAGTCTCTTGCTTACAACATTTATTTCAAACAGTATGTCATGCCACAACACTAAGCCACACAGAAATTTGAAGTTATGAATGTTTCTGGTGATTCCATTTCCCTCTGCCACTGTTCTCCCATGAACCATTCCTGTCATAGCATTATCCTCCATAATGGCAACTATGGCATCATCTATCTTCCTGATTTGGTATTTGATAGGCTTTATCACCTCCACTTGAGTTTCCCATCGTGTGGCACTCAGTGGTTTCAGTGTCAGAGAGGATGTTTCCAGATGTTGCTTCAAAATTTGCCATCGATGAGTTGATGCAGAGAAAAATATATAGATGCTTTGAATTACATAAAAAAATTCAGCAGCCTCACTAGAAGCTGATTTTGCATCACTGACCACCAAGTTCAATGAATGAGAACTGCACAGGACAAAAAAAGCTAGAGGGTTTTAACTCTCGGATCTGTGTCTGCACTCCTCTGTTCTTTTCTCTCCTGTTGGCACCATTATCGTAGCCCTGACCTCTCACGTCAGCTATCGCAATTCCCGTATCTTCCAGCTTTTTAAGAAGCACATTTGTCATACCAGGTCCTGTAGTATCATCTATGTCAATAAATTCTAGAAAATGCTCTCTGACAGTCACCATTGCAGGGACATTTTCACTAGGTTCTGTTGTTGTTACAAAACGCACCATTAAAGCCATTTGTTCCATATGGCTGATGTCAGGTGTGCAATCCAGAATAACAGAGTAATATCTTGCTGACTTCAGATCTGCCACAATCTTCTGTTTGACTTTTGTTGCCAGTAACTGTATGATCTCATTTTGAATTGTTTTTCCAAAGTAGTGGTGTGTGTACATTTCTTGGGTGAAAAGAAAAGGAGTACTTGTGGCACCTTAGAGACTAACCAATTTATTTGAGCATAAGCTTTCGTGAGCTACAGCTCACTTCATCGGATGCATACTGTGGAAAGTGTAGAAGATCTTTTATACACACAAAGCATGAAAAAATACCTCCCCCCACCCCACTCTCCTGCTGGCAATAGCTTATCTAAAGTGACCACTCTCCTTACAATGTGTATGATAATCAAGGTGGGCCATTTCCAGCACAAATCCAGGGTTTAACAAGAACGTCTGAGGAGGGGGGGGGGGGGGAGATGCCTGGAGAGAGAACGGATTGCAGGGGGTTGGCTGATGCCTGCCGAACCTGCAGGGCCCAGGTCTGGATTCAGTTTGATGAGGGCTCAAGGTGATTAGGAGCTCCCCTTTGCACATTCAATTCCTATTTCACCACTATGTAGGCTTGCTGCCAAGCACTCTTGTGTGCAATTACCTTGGTTATTTCATTTCTGGGTGTTAGTATAACCCATTTAACTGTAAAGTTGGATAGTAAAACAAAACCATTTTAATGTCAGCATCTAACTGGTAGTAATACACAGAGTGATGCTATGGCTTTCATTACCTAGAGCAGTGCTATTCAATGGCCTTATCTGGCTCACCAGCAAATGTAATGTCCAAATCTTGGCGGGCCAAAGATCACTCTCTAGGGTCTCTTCATGTCTTTGCTGACTGGTGAGCCTGCCACCGGCCTGGGGCTGCACTCTTTCAGGAGGCATGTGCCAGACTGTATTTATTAGTCTCAGAATAAATGGTTAAGTGTGCTGCTAGAGAATATTCCAACAAAACCTTGTAAACAAATAATCGGACAAATACACTGTGATACTATTGATATCCTAAAAACCCCAATGAAATTAAAATTAGAAGTCAAGATGTGGCTTCCCATTCTGACCCTGCCCCTACTTGGATTTCTCACCCCCCCTCTCCCAGGCCAGGGGGCTGCAGGTGGGGTGCTCCTCCTGCTAGGCTGGAGGAGAGCTCTAGAATTCTTCTTCCCCTCGCCAGTGGTGTGATATGGGGATGAGCAGAGGAACCATCCCTGCTCACAGAAGGGGAAGTGGAAGAGGGAGCAGAACCGTCCTGAGCTACTGCATTCTTTCTGCCCCTCCTCCCCTCCATGAGATTAGGCTCAGCTCCTGGGGGGAACAGAGAGAGCTCTGCTGCTCCCCAGGAGACATGAATGAATGGATGTCCAGCAAGGAGTCAAAGGGAAGCCCCATGTGTGGGATCTGGCGTACGGCCACCCACTGAATAACAACGTAGGAAGTCAAATACATTTTTGGAGCCCATCAAAATCTGAGGCCCAAGGTCCTACAATAATCTGGTCCTAGCAGGGTCTGGGTCAAAAGTGGGGACACACTAGCAGGGAAGTCCTATGCAGAAGGACAAACTCAAGGCAAGAAGTGCTGTGAGAGCAAGACAATCAGGGTGGAAGGGCTGGGCCCAAATTGGGACTGGGGAGAAACCTGTAGGGTTTGGGTTCTCTTCTGAAGGATGCTGTGCAGGATTTAATAACCTGGAACGCCAAAATAGAATGTCTTGAACATCTCAACGATGTGGACTTTTCAAGGTGCTCTGTGTGACAGAATACACCTCTATATTTACACCCTATATACTATTGTACCCTACATGCTCTTTGTACAAACTATGCCTTGTGAGGTATCATTTGAAAACTCATAATTTGCTGGTCAGCATTGTCCTGATACAATATGTGTGGCAACATTATATGTGAAGTTATAAGATTCTCCTGTATGATGTTATTCACATATGTTCCAAACCCCACAGCCCTGCCCGGGCAGATGTTGACAAACAAAGGATGTCCTAACAGAAGAATGTGTGCTTGGCTTAATTTGCATTTAAGCAGTAACCAGAGTCTTCAAGCAGGAAGGGAAAACAAAGGAAGCTCAAACAGGTGGAAAAAAAAAGAAGCAGGGAACATCCATCCACATAGACTCTTTGTCTCCTGGGTGTCAGCTGGAAATGTTTTTCCAGAAAGGGACTGATACTATAAAAAGGAGGGTCAATAAACCCAAGGCACCCCCCCCACCTCCCTGCCCATCACATTCTTTACACCTGCAAAGACAGGAAATAGCTGTTGGACTTGGGGGGTGGGCCTGACCAGAAGAGATTGCTCAGTAATGTTGCTGGAAGCATGTTTTGAGAAACTTTGCTTAAATCTAATATAGTTTAAGTTAAGCAACAGTTAGCGTTTTATCTTTATTTTTCTTGTAACCATTTCTGACTTCTATGACTCATTACTTGTATTCACTTAAAATCTCCTTCTGTAGTTAATACATTTGTTTTATCTAATCCAGTGTGTTTGAGTGGAAGTGTCTGGGTAATTCTATTTAAGATAACAAGCTAGTGAATATTATTCCCTAAAAGAAATATTGGACTTAATATATGTGGACTGTCTAGGACAGGACGAACACTTCTGGGGGAAAGTCTGGGACTGGGAATGTGTTGGAGTCACCCTGCAGTATAACCAAAGCTGGTGACTGGCAGGATGCAGTTAGACAAACACATCTGGGGGTGACCTGCATGTTGGTGGCTGGTTGTGAGCAGTCCAAGTTGGAGGTAACAATAGCAGGATATTGCAAGGCAACCCAGGTTATAGGGCAGCGGTGACACAGCCCCCCATGGGTCTAGATTGTACCCTGGCATGTCACAGTGGTACAGAGAACTATGGCTTATGCACAACTCGTTGTTTTAAATGAGGCTTAAAATTGCTCTATCAGTGCTTAAAGTGTAAGTGAGTCTCAAGTGTAGTGCTGGAAACAGTCAAAGAGAGGTCAGAGTTCATTGTTTTCTGTTCACTTATTTTGGGGAAGGGAAATAGAAACAGTAAAGCATAAATATGAGCACCGGTGAAACAACTGCAAAGCTAGAGCTGGGCAGATTGGAAATAGAACAGGAAGACAAAGAACATGAACATCAAAGTTAGCAAGCAGAATTAAGAGCCAAAGAAAGGCAGACAGAAGAGCAGCAGCAGGAAGTAAACTGGCCATCAACAAATTTAGGCTTGAAATTAGGTGAAGGTTTCTAACCGTTAGAGGAGTGAAGTTCTAGACCAGCCTCCCAAGCGGAGCAGTAGGGGAAAAAAACCTAACTGGCTTCAAGACTGAGCTTGATAAGTTTATGGAGGGATGGGATGATGAGACTGCCTACAATGGCATGTGGCCAGTCTGCGACTGCTAGCAGCAAATTGCCCCAATGGCCAATGATGGAACACTAGATAGGAAGGGCTCTGAGTTACTACAGAGAGTTCTTTCCCAGGTGTCTGGCTGGTGGATCTAGCCCACATGCTCAGGGTTTAACTGATTGCCATGTTTGGGGTTGGGAAGGAATTTCCCCCCAGGTCAAATTGGCAGAGACCCTGGTGGGGGGTTGCCTTCCTCTGAAGCATGGGGCACAGGTCACTTGCAGGTTTCAACCAGGGTGGATTTGATTTAAATCACTAGTCAGGATGACTCGATTTAATCATGGATTTCTACATAAAAGTGCATTCTTGTTGGTTGTTATAACCTTAATACATATACTTCACAACTCAGAGATAGATGTAGGTTTCATTTTTAGAAGGTACACACTATACATTTTTAAGTGATTTATTTTGAAAACTTTTCAGATTAGTTTTGCAGGTATATCAGAAAATGAATGATTGTTTGGTTATTTCACTTACCAAAGGTAACTGAAGCAGATATTTATGAAGTCATTGGGAGGTGAACTATCTCCAATTCAACAGGTTAATCATTAATATTGGAGGATTTTCTTGCCATGCTGTTCTCCTCCTAATACATCACCAGACAGACATTTAAATTGTTTCATTTAACTAAAACAACAACATTATGTATTCTGGATTTTTTTCCTTCAACAGCAAACATATAATATTTTAACAAAACAAGCATATGAATTTTTGAATTTAAACATTCAAGTTTTTTAAAATCAGGTTTGTTTTTGTTAAAATTGTTTTTAACTAAAGTAGTTAAATGAAATATTGAAAAAAAACAAAAACAAAAATTAAATCGACTATGTCAGCCAGGTCAACATAAGAAACTTAAAATATTGGCTTCTGCAGCTAACTCAATTGTCTTCACCTTCATTTTCCTGTTTGTTCATAATCTGGAAAAGAAAAACAAGCTTTCCTGCTTTTTCAGGTCCCAAATGATTTCTCAGTCTGGAATGAATTAGTACAAAGGAAGAAAATATTCTTTCTACACGGGCAGAAGAAGCTACTGCTGTTACAAGTGAGATTATTACTTCAACAGTCTCTGAATCCAAGTGCTTAAGTGACTTCCACCAGTTCACTGGTGTAACTTTCTTTAAAACATCATCAGCAAACATATATTTCTTGAATGGGTCACCCTTAGCTCTGAAGTTTATTATAGTTGGCATTATGGAGAGATGATTGCTGGATCTCCATGTCATAGTCAACTCCTCTTCTTCAGCAGTTAAGGTTTGACCCTGGTACCGACTATTGAGAACATCTGCAAGAAAATGAGCTGGAGATAGTGCTTGTCCCATTCATTTTTTTTAATGCTTGTAATTTAACTCTGTCATTGCATATTTTTCTTTTTAAGATCTCACTCAATTCTTTCCAAATTTCAACAGCGTCAGCAATAAAACAGCTATTTCCCTGCGTTTTGTTTAAGGCTACAGAAATAGGCTTCAGGGTACTCGGCATGTGTTCAACATTTCTCTTAAGCCCAATGTTGAGAACTTTGGCTGTGACAGGGCCAGCTATCTTTTCACTGTTTTGTTCACAAATTATCAGATTAGGCCAGTTCTTGATGTAGTGCTCAAAACAGTCCACTGCTGAGTTCCATCGCACGTCTTGTGGGAGAGTTAGCCTGGTTCCTCCCACTTTTTTCAGAGCAGCTGCTGTAAAGTGGTTTTTACAGAAGTATTTTGCAATTTCAGCAACATTAGCCTTTATTGCTGGAACACTGAAGTCTTTGGCTAGAAAGTGCATCAAATGAGCACTGCAACCGTATGTTATTAGCTTGGGACGCTCTTTTCTCTCTCCTAAATTTCTTCTCATCTTGGATACATTTGCAGCATTGTCTGTGACCAAGCTACGTACTAAACATTTGAATTTTTTTTCACAGTTTGTTATAGCTTTTACTGCTACTTCTTGTAAGTATTCTGCTGTGTGTGCATTTCCTGATGTATCAATTGTTTCTGTAAGGAAGTCATTCCCTTCTTCTGTTGTCACACAAGCACATACAACAGGATCATTGTGGACACTGGCATCTTGGAGTGACCTGCATGCTGGTGGCTGATTGTGCACAGTCCAGGTTGAAGGCAGGAACAGCAAGGCATTGCAAGGTACCCCAGGTTACAGGGCAGGGGTGAGACAGCCCCCCACTGGTCTGGATTGTACCCCAGTGTATTATTGTTAGATGTTGGCTGCATGTGTGTTCTTTCTGTGTGCTGTCCCAGCTGTGCACAGATGGTTGACATGGCGGACCTCTATTGAACTGCCCAATAACCATAGACTTGGTTTGTAGCAAAGGCATTTGATCAGGTTTATGGTCAACGAAGCATGGTTCCAATGTCCTGGCTCCATGGTTACAGGTACACTAACAAATGTATGCCCATTGCAATGGACTAGCTCAGTTAATGACGGGACTTTCCATTATCCCCTCGGCCAGTCAAAGACACTCCCTCTGAGATACCTCTTTATACACCAATACAAACAAGTTATGTATTGCCCCTCTGTCGTGGCCAGGTGCCACCCTCTGATGTATCTAAGTGTCACCCTCAGACGTATCTGGGTGCCACCCATTACCTTGTACATGTTGGTTCGATCAAAACATTTATATCCATCAAGCTGTCATCCTGACCTTATCTTTAGGATAGGTCACTGTGTTCCTGTTCTCTTTAGGGAATGTGCTGGTTTTGGGATGTTCTGGTACCACCCCTCTGGAACGTGCTTGTGTGAGTGCTCTGTGCTCAGCACCTCTTTGTAATATGCATTTTTACAACATCAGCCCTGTTCTTGCCAAATTCTGCGAGCAGGGCCTGCCTCTAGCTCACAACCTGACTTTGCTTTATATCAGCAAGGCTTTGACCACTACTTTAGCCCAGGCCTCAGGCCTCATACCAGGCCTCTGATACAAGGGCTTATGTTTCAGGCTCTCTTCCTGCTTCATATGTCACACCCCAAACAGAAGAAGCAGATAAGGCAGGGTGCTGCAGAGTCACCCTGGATCACGAGGGCATGCTCAGGAGGCAACTGACTCCGGTACACCCACATCCAGTGACGATTCCCCATTGACAACTACAGTCTGAGATTTGTCAATTAGCCAGTTCTTAAGCTGTTTAAGGAGTGCTTTATTGACAGTGAGCATTATAAGAACCTCAGACAGGTCAGCTACACCTGATAGACTTATCATATTACAAGGGCAAGGCTGTCCTGCACCCTGAAAGATCTGCAATAAAGTAACATGGGCTCAATTAACCCACTCCTTTTTTACATGTGAAATGTAATGGCTCTGTTTATTCACCCAGCATATTGAAATGATGGATTATGGATTGATTCATCATTAATTCCTCTTTACTGTTCCTGGGCCCCACGCAGCTTGTCAACTCCAGGGAACAGTCTTTCTGGTCTGCATAGTTGGAAGGAAGGAGTAAGGTATCTGAAGAGGTTAAGGGGCTGGTGGAGACAAAAGTGTCTGCTCATCCTCCACCCATCCGGGACCCAGCTGGGCTGCAACACCCTTACAAAACAGCTGTGTCTGCACCTGGCTTGGCCCCATTTTTAAACACCCCAGCATGAACTGGATTTGCTTGTGTTTGACCCCATCCTGGCATGCAATGGATAACAAATAGAGCAGGAGACATGAACCGACGGTAAGTCATGAGAATGTCAGTGGAATGAAATGGACACAGGGGATAGTGCCATAACCTGAAAATAAGAACGGGGGCTTCAAAATGCGATTCCTAGATGTTAAGACCAGGATGGACCAGTGGTCATCCAGTCCGGCCTGCTGCATCCCATTGGCCCCAGAAGGGAGGTCAACAACTAGACCATATGACTTGTGGCAGAGCCAGAACTTTTAGAAAGAAACTCCGTCTTCATTTAAAGACTCCAAGTGATTTAGAGACATGGTGGATTCTCTGAGAGTTGTTCAATGGTTAAACGTCCTCACAGTCAGACATTTGCACCTTACTTGCAGTCTGAATTTGTCTAGCTCCCAGAGCTACCAATGCCCATCACAGGAGCAATCTCCATGCGGCCTCTTGTGAAGCAGTGCAAGAAAGTCAGAGGATCTGGACGGGCAGCATAACAGCCTCGAGGAGCCATTCCCTGCCTTGGGCACTCCCCACACACTGGGAGAGAAAAGTTGTCTCTGGACCGCACCTCCATGCATGTCACCTTCCCAGTGGAAGGTGCAATGCTGTCCTGTGGGTAGGCAGGGGCTCCCTACAGTTCCTTCATGGGCTAGGCAAATGGCTTGCTGCCTCCCCACAGTGGCTTGCAGTTCACCAAGTGACCAGCTCAAGGGAAACCGGTGCATGAAATTTTGAAGAGCAGAACAAGCCAAGGGTCAAGAGAGATTTTTCTAAGCTGACGCATGTTAGAATTGCACTCAGAAAGGGGGCCCGATCATCACCTTCGGCAGTAGCCTTTCTTTGCTTGCTGCTTTCAGTCCTTTAACCACTCCTATGTGTTCTGCTCCTATTCATTCATTTTCCTCATAGGATATTGTTCGCAAGGAGCCAATCTAACTGCTTTACAATGTAAACTTTGACAATACCAGTGCTTATGCTGCGTACGCCTAATCAGTTTAAATCATAGTTATTTGGATTAAGCTATTTTAGTTGTAGCCCATGGTTTTCCAACTGGGCTTAAATGCCATTTGGCCTCATCAAGACTCAGCAGCAAAACCCTGTTTAAACCAAAGCCTTGTCTCCACTGGTGATTAGCCAGCTGTCAGCATAGCTGCTGCAATGCAAACTTCCTGCATAGCTGGGCAAAGAGGCTCTTTGCACCGTGGTACCTAGTGCTCATTCCATTTACCCTGCCTACACTACAGGTTTGTATCAATGCCCCTACACTGATGGCTGAAATCAAGGCAGAGCCCCACTGTTGACAGATTAAACCCTCTTGAACCTGTGTTCTCATTATGGGTCAAGCTGAATTTCAAACAGAGCACTGAACAGAATCCTTTGGCTGAGGATTGGTGAGCGTGATACCCAAACAGCAAGAATATTCAGAGCCGGGCAATTAATTCAGGTTTTTTCCAGTTCAGTGGCAATTCTGGGGGAAACAAACAGTCCAGGCTGTATTGACTCTGGAATTTCTTGGAATTTTTGCTGAATAAAGAAACCCCATGTTGAGTGTGTTCTGGAGCAGGGATTTGAACCTGGATTTTACCACATTTCAGGTAAAGGCCCTAGCCACTCCCCTAAAGGTTTTTTCTTTTTCGGGGGGAAAGGAGCAACATCAGCACCTTGTCCTCCTTGGTTCATTTTCTTACTGGCCGCAACTATTCATGTCAATTTTGTCAATAAGTTTTGACTGACACAGTGGGGGTTCTTTTCACAAAAACAGTAGTTGTCTGAAAAATTTTGCCCACCTCTCTGAATATTGGCTGAATATATCCAATCACAGAGAAATAGCTAACCATGGCCAATGTTCTGCTATTGGCAGTCCGACGGCTAGATGCCACAGTGATGGGCATGTTCCAAAATAAGCATTTGAGTTGTCTGCCTGAGATATCGTGTGACTCTATCAGGAGCTGAAGGAGCAGCAGGGGTGCAAACCTCACTCACCCCTTTTCCAGAATTGCACAGCTGTTTGCCAGGACTGTCAGAGGACAACTCATTTGGAGCACAGCTGTGTAGAAAGCAAGCCCAGGCTCTGGGGAAGCTGAACTCCATGTAGTGGGATCGGTTAGTAGGCTGTATATCAAGTGACTAGTGGGGTGACTCTGCAGTTGTAGTGTTAGTCTGGGGGTGGCTATTCTGATGTCACGGCTAAGTTTCTGAGCACACTTAGCAGAATTGATTGCTATCACAACCCAGAGATCTCAAATCCAGGCCCACAAGGCTCATGGAGGCCACCATGTTCCAAGCCCCCACCTGGCAGCCTGGTGCCAAGTGCTTACCTGGGACCCATGAAGCCCAGCTCCAATGTGAGGCTCTGTCCCAAGGTCTGATTGGTGGAGTCCTAGAGTGGCTGACAGGCCCCTTTGCCCAACTTAAGCCAGCAGCAGGAACAGGGAGTTTTCTGAACAAGTGGGCTCCACCCTGCTCTAGGCTATCTGCCTTGTGCTACCCTGGCTTGACTCCCAACATCTGACTTGAGTTTCCAACCTCCAGTTTGTCTCTTGCCTCTGACCCCTGGTATCTGGACCCTGCCTGACTCTGGTTCCTGACTCATGGGTCCGATCTCTAGTTTGTCTCCTGCTTCCGACCTCCTGGTGTCCCAACCCAGCCGACTCTTGACTCATGTCTTGCGACTGCAGACTCTGGCTCGAGGTCTGGCTGCCCATGAACCAGCTGTGACAGATGCTTCCAGAAGCCTGAATCAAGCCCTTGTGGTTAATACAAAGTGCTGGGCTTTCTTCCCTGACATATCTGCCTCCTGTGTCACAGCAGTTTGTTTCTTCAGAGTCACCTGGATTTACAAGGGGATCTTGTGACAACGGTGTCAACTTCAGCAACAGGTTTGCACTGCTTCTCCCCCACCACAGAGAGGCAGGGCCCAGTGAGAACCCAGCTTGATTTGGCCGAGCAGACTCCTCAGTGTTTCAGCTTAGCTTGTCCAGCTGCTCAGCAAGATGTGCTGCTCTGTGTTAGCTCTGCCACACCCTAAACCCTGCTCACGGCCAGTGCTGGCATTGCCCAGGGCCCTGTGTGCTCAGTGGCAAATTAGATCTAAAGTGTGAGACCAAGATCCTGGGTTGTGCAGCCTCTGGTGGAAATGCTACAGCTGCTGTCGACAGATGAAAGCAGGGAACTTCCGAAGTAATTAATGCTAAAGATGAATGGTACAATCAGTGCCTGCATTATTTATTCTGATACTGAATTCAATTTATTTTATGCTGACAAGCAGGGGGGAATAGGGGTTGCGGGGGGTTGTATGCTAGACAGGGAGAATTTGGGCTTTTGGTACCTAGGGAGGGATGGGAGGCAGACGGGGATTGTGGGATAAGCACAATAGCTAAATGTTTCTGCTAATGGCCAGCAGTTTGATTTCAAGTTCAGCTGCCCCTAGAGACAGAGGGCATAGTGTTCACACTCCTCAGTGCAGTGGCTTCAGGCTGGCAGCAGATTCAGGAAGACAGGACTGGATCAGGTGACATTTGTTTCATGTTTTTAATGCTTTCTTCACATCCACAAGTTCTGGGAATGTATTGGCCATGCCCCAGCTGCTGCCCATCATGCTGGCTCCGATGAGACTTCAGCAGAGCTGGGCAGGGCGACACAGGCTGAGAGCCTGGCCCAGTAGCTTTTAAAATAGAAGCTTGTACTCAGGACCACAGTTCTGCATCACAGTGTGAATTCCATGGGATACACAGCAGCCTGCTGATGCCTCGGTGAGACAGGTGCTACTGGCATCTTCTGCAGGATTTCCACAGCTTCTGCCCTGCTCCCCTCACATCAGCTCACTGATCCCAGACCCAGCACGTGAAGGAATGGTGCAATGCTGCAGCCATTGGCTGTGACACTGGCTGTGTCAGCTCCAGTCCGAGATTTGTATGGTTCTTGCCCAACAGGAAAGGAGAGTGTTGGTGCCCTACTCACACTTCCTGGTTTCCCCAGATGAGAACTGTCCTCCAAGTTTGTGTACAGGAGTCACACCAAACCTCTCCATCCCACCAGAAAACTAAAGAACAGGACTTCAATTTTATCGTGTGCTAAAAATACTGCCCCCCGCCCCCACTTCTAGAGAAGGCCAAGCTAGCATATGGACCAAATGGAGACTTGAATGCTGAGGTAGAATAGTCTCTTAAAATAATTCCAAAGGTTAAATCAAAGCCAACTACAGAATCATCACTTGAAAATTATCTGGCTTTTCAGGCAGGAAGGAAATTTTATTGACTGGTTATGTTTATAAAAATTCCAAGTTTATTTTTCCTTCGTGGTTTCATTCATGAATATAGACACACACTGCTGTATTTCTCACTGATATCTCAAGGGAGGGATCTGGAGAATGGGCAAATGCATGGACGTAGGGAGGAGAAATGTGGGTCTTTCATACTTTGGAGGTTGGGTAGAGCCCCGCTAACAAGCGATCACACTACAGTTCCCCATGAGTTGAGATCTGAAAAGGGAATCAGGAGTGGGGCTGGGTATGTGGCAGGTCTGGGCCCCAGTGAAGATGTCCTCTTCCTGACTCTGGTCCTTGCCTGAGCCGTGTTTTCAGGGCATTCTCCCCTCTGCACAAAGCCCCCAGCAGCCTACTAAAGCTGTGTCCATGACTATAAAAAGCCGAGGTTTATCTGCCAATCTATTTTCTTTGGCACCTCATGCTCCGTCTCTCACTCTCTAAATCACTCAGTGCCATTTCTGAGAGTAATGTGGAATGCCGCGAGGGGCACAGATCCAAAAGAGAGGGCAGGGGAAAGCCAGCCAGGGAAGAATGGCAGGGAAAGAGTGGAACAAAATGAGAGCATGAGGGCAGTGGGGGGACACGAAGGGAAAGAGAACCATGACAAGGGATATGGATGCCCATCCTACTAGAGGAATGGTGCAGGAGTCATGTTGCACCAGTTGGGCAATTACTGCCGGGGGGAAAAGGGGGCGGTCAGGGTTAGGATTGTGGGGGTTAAATGAGGGAAGAACCCAGAGAGAGGTGGAGAACGGAGGGTTAGAGAAAGGAAACAACGTACAGACAGAGAAAATAAAGTGGGAGAGAGAAAGGAGGAAGAGGGAAAAGACAAGGCGTGAAGGAGCAAGAGAGACACATCTTCCTTTAATCCTCCCATTCGCGGGGTGGTACTCCTGACAGGCTCTCCTTATTTGTCTATGAAGGGTATTTTCAAACCGTTCAAGATGGCCTCAAGTGGTTACCAAGGCAACAGTGTTAAATTCGTCACTGCCATGGAAACCCTCTCTGTGGCATAATATAAATATTTTCCTTGAAGAAGGAGACTGGAGATGAGTGGACAATGTGCTATTTTCTCCTGCTTATTGGCTGCGGCAGGAGAATCTCCAGGAGATGGGGGGAAGGGGGACTGATAAAATTAACTCAGCGTGTAGGCACTTGCTGGAAAGGGGACAAAGCTTGGATTTTAACTTAAAACCCAGGGCTTATTTTTGTCCTTAAAGTCCAACCACAATAGATTTGCTCTGAAGGGGGAAAAAATGCAAGGTAAGACTCTGATGCTTTTTCTTGTCTTTTCAGGATTTCCCACTCAAGCTAAAGACACCCAGTCACCTTCACCCCAGGGCTTCCAACCCTGAGGGTAGCAGCCCGTTGCAAGAGCTGCGGCCTTTGCCTTTGCCCTCTGTTCATTGGCCACCGATGGAGTTTAGAGCCTATCTCAGAGTCCAGGGGCTCTAATTGGAAGACAGCACTACTGTGCAACCAGTGCCAAAGTAGCTGCTCCATTCAAAGGTGTTTCTGCTGCATGCCCCATCCCAGCCGCCCAGGTGCTCAGCATCCCACCAACCCCCTCAGCGCTCAGTGGCTCTCTCAGGTACAGCTCAGCAGCATCTGGTGCTGAGTTGGGCTGCTTTGTTTTCCAATCCATAACTGCCCGTTTGGATGTCAGCCAGTCCCTTGCAGGACATAGTCCCATGGTTGACTTGGATATTGGGCCTTAGGCTTCCCTGGGTTGGCTTCTGCTTTGATACGCTTGCTGATGGAGTCTTTGATGGGTGATGAGGTGTGCATTGGCTGTGCAGCTATGAAGGCTCAGGGGAGTGCTGCTAAAGGCGCACCCTTTGAGAAGCGTGCCTAATAGCCTGTTTCTCCGGGGACCTTGCTGGGATTAGAGCCTGGGTGCATTGCTGGTGTTTGGTGATGTGGGGGTGGCAGATTGGCCTGGGGCGCAGAGGTGGAGCTGTGTTGGGCCCCAGTGTGATGGGAGGAGGTGTGAGGATCTGGGGCTGGAATGCTCGGGTGTGCTGTAGGGTTGGATTGAGGTGCACTGGCAGAGGTAGGAAGGTGTGTGTCTGGAACGGTGGAGGCGCCTTAGCGGAGGTGGCAGGGAAACCCCGCCCCCCGTTTTCTCCCTGCAGTGACCTCGGTTGCTGACACGGCCAGCTCAAATAAAGCCACCCAGGTTTGAAACAGAGAAACTAAAGCACATGTTGGAGGTGTGGGGGAGGGCTCTGTCAAATTATTAGGACTAGCCTGCCTTTTCAAATCCAAACTGCTGCCCTCCTATAACAGAGAAAGCAGCAAAGGGGAGGAAAAGTCAGTTTGAAGCAGAATGCCAGGAAGCCTGCTCGGGCCGGCTGTGGGGAGTAATAACTGCCACCCACTTCCCCCTCCCTAAGCCAGCCCATGCTTGTAAACCTGGGGAAACTGAGGCTGCACAGCAGGCACTGAACACTGACAAACACAGGCTCTGGCAGACAAGGAGGAAGAGAGCTAGGCTAGCGTGTGAAGGGGTGGGGGTGGAAGGCGGGTGGTAGGTACCAGCTAGGTCAGGCTATGAGAGTGGGTTTCACTTATCTCCAGTCATTCCCGCGTGACAATATTTATGCTCTGCCCTCTGGATCCAAAGGTGAGGTTTTTATCACTCATTTCCTGCTGGAGACATCTCCCAGGCGAAAATAAAATCAGGAGCACCGGTGTGGTCAGTCTATGGGAAAAGGCCGCAGCCGCTGTGTGGGACTCCTGTGCTGTGCCAGGACTGGAGGAACTTTTCGCCTCCCCACCTGACCATGTGCTGCTCCTGCTGCCTTAGCACTTATAGGGAAACGATCAACTGAGCCACGCTTGGTTGCTGGGCTCTGGTCCTGACAAACCTGCTTAAACAGAGGCAGGACATAGAACCTGGGGTTTTCTATATTTGCACGAACCACCTGTTGGTGCCCTAGCCCCTAGCTAAGGCATTTTTTATGACGATGCGTATTAGAGCCATGCTCCGAGACACCTTGTTGTGCACACAAGTAGTAAGAGATGGTCCCTGACAGAAACCACTTCCTAGCCAAAGCAGGGAGAAAGGCAATGCTGTGCAGACAGGAAGCTGAGGTTCAGTGACTCGCCCCCGGGGGGAAGGTGCGGCCTGGGTCCCGGCCCACTGCCTTGTTCACAAGCCCATTCATCCTCTGTGTGGTTATGTCTTTCATCAACCGAGTACCCTGGTTAATTAAAATCTTTCCCAAGGCCGACGTTCAGGGCAGCAGCCGAGCAACGCTAACAAGACCTTTCTGACAAACGAGGAGATTCGGGGGAAGGCTGCGTGGCCGTGTGTCCTCCTCTAACCCCATTAGATAGATGAAAGTGCAGACTGGTCATGAGCCGCAGCGCTGCTGCGATAGAGGGCAGCACAGAAGAGCAGCAGTGACAGGCAGCAGTATCAGCGTTCCAGAAAGGGGGAGTGGGCGGGTATTTACTTAACATACGGCTGCATATTCATGCTGAGAGCGGGGCCCACCAGCCCCAAGGCAAGAACAATGATTACAGGGGGGCTACCCTTGTTTCAAGCCTGTTCTGGCATTCCAGAACAGAGTTTCAAAAAGTGCCCGGTATGGCCTGATCCTGCAGAGATCAGGCTACGCATGGGCTAATCTCACATATGGTGAGCAGCCCCACGGATGGCAATGGAAGGACTCCGCATGCGTGATCTCAAATGTGGCCTGAAGTATTTGCACGACTGGTGGCCTTAGTGTGTAAATACAGCCACTGACACAGAAAGCTGCCCGCACAAACAGCTCTATGGTCCCAAGTGCAAGTAAAGGGCATGAGCACTGAGCTAAGGCTATCTCTCTGCGTGGGTGCCATCTTGCACCCCGTGTTGCTGATATGTTGCACGAGCCCTAACTGTCTGAAAACAACAGAGGTTTGAGCCGGCAGCTGCCTTCTGCCCAATGTTCTGGTGACCATTAACATCCAGGCCCAGCCCAAGGTGCGCTGAGGGAATAGGGTTGACACATTTCAACTGGCTGGTAACTGAATATCAGGTTTCCTTCCAGTCCTGGGTGACATGGTTCAGTCTTAGGGTTCCTTGGGCTGTTAGACATAGGGATGAAATCCCCTCGTAGGGCCTGGGCTGCTTGCTGTGTTCTCTCTAATCACCAATCCCAACTGTCCTTCTAACACGCCATGGGCAGAGTTCAAAGCCAGTTTCCTGCTCTGAAGCTTCCCTGCACCCAGCCGTCTCTCTCTTCCCTGGCATCTGCAATTCTCCCCTCTCCCCCGCTAGGGATAACGGTGCCATTCTGCGAGGGCTTCTGTCAAATCCACAGGGCTCGCCTCGCCTCTTTGGCTAGGGTATGAGTAAGCCGAACTGCCATCTCTCTCGGATTGATCATGAGTCATGTAAGATTTGATGTTTCACTTAAAAGCCCCAGGACCAGAGTCAGGTGCTGACATGAGAACCTCAGCTGGCATTAAAAAAAAAAAAAAAAAAAAAAAACGCTTTAGCCCTCAAGGTTGGAAAGAACTTGAGAACATGACCTGAGCGCCCCCTAGAGGCTCAGAAACTAGAAGGCAAATAGAAAAGGAGGACTTGTGGCACCTTAGAGACTAACAAATAAATTGGTTAGTCTCTAAGGCGCCACAAGTCCTCCTTTTCTTTTTGCGAATACAGACTAACACAGCTGCTACTCTGAAACCTGTCATTATAGAAGGCAAATAGAAACTTCCACATTTATTATTGTTAACACAAGTGATGGCCCAATGCTTACAGTTCTGGTTTTACAGTAGGTATGAGTGAGGGTGAGACAGCACATGTGTTGGGCTGGAGAACAGGGTGGATGGGTGGAGGTGGTGCATGAGGGGTGTGCACTGTGGTGAGGGGCTGTGTGTTGTTGGGTGGTGGAGTTGATTTGTGTCTGGGGGTTATGCTGGGAGTTTCACACAACCAATTAAACTGCTGCATGCAATTAGTGGGAGAGGAAGGGTGATGACTGGCTTTAAGTTGATTGCAAAACCAATACGCTTAGACAGAGGAAGTTGCTAGGGGAACCTGGGGAGTCAGCTACGTAATGATACTAGGTATTTCTTAGCCTCCACAATGGTCCTGCCTGGGGTCTACGATGAACTCTTGGAAACATGCAAAGGGGACTTTTCAGAAGTGCAGAATTGCTCTTGCAGATCCCTGTGCAGTCAACACAATCCACGGGATGCTGCTGCACCAAAACAGGAACAAGGGGAAGAGGCTGGAATTCCAGAGTCTAGCCCGTCAAAAGTGGTGGCTGCAGATGCCAGGGATAGGTCCAAGAGTGGGTTTGCTGAGGACCACCCAACTGCCTTCACTTAGGCCCCGATTCAGCAAAGCACTTAACCACCTGTGTACAGCTAAGCACGTGATGAAGTGCTTTGTGGGATCAGGGCATTAGTGACTGTGCTTGTTTTAAGAAAAAGTCAACCACAATCCCATGCTGACACCAGCTGGCCAGGAAGGGCACCCGCCCCCGCAGTCCTCCATGACACATGTGATGGAATCAGCTCGCCTCACCTGTTCTTTGACACAGGAGGATCCAGCAAGGCAATAAAAGCACATCCAGAGAGAATGGATGTAAGAGGACCACAGGAGTGTGATGTTTGGAAAAGAACCCAGCAGGTTTTGTTCAACATCTTCATTAATGCTCTGGATGATGGGATGGATTGCACCCTCAGCAAGTTCGCAGATGACACTAAGCTGTGGGGAGAGATAGATATCTGGAGGGTAGGGATAGGGTCCAGAGTGATCTAGGCAAATTGGAGGATTGGGCCAAAAGAAATCTGATGAGGTTCAACAAGGATAAGTGCAGAGTCCTGCACTTAGGACGGAAGAATCCCATGCACCGCTACAGGCTGGGGTCCGACTGACTAAACAGCAGTTCTGCAGAAAAGGACCTGGGGATTATAGTGGATGAGAAGTTGGATATGAGTCAGCAGTGTGCCCTTGTTTCCAAGAAAGCTAATGGCATATTGGGCTGCATTAGTAGGAACATTGCCAGCAGATCGAAGGAAGTGATTATGCCCCTCTATTTGGCACTGGTGAGGCCACACCTGGATTACTGCGTCCAGTTTTGGGCCCCCCACTACATAGGGGGTGTGGACAAATTGGAGAGAGTCCGGCAGAGTGCAACAAAAATTATTAGGGGGCTGGGGCACATGACTTATGAGGAGAGGCTGAGGGAACTGGGCTTATTTAGTTTGCAGAAGAGAAGAATGAGGGGGGATTTGACAGCAACCTTCAACTACCTGAAGGGGGGTTCCAAAGAGGATGGAGCTCGGCTGTTCTCAGTGGTGGTAGATGACAGAACAAGGAGCAATGGTCTCAAGTTGCAGTGGAGGAGGTCTAGGTTGGATATTAGGAGCCACTATTTCACTAGGAGGGTGGTGAAGCACTGGAATGGGTTACTTAGGGAAGTGGTGGAATCTCCCTCCTCTGAGTTTTTTAAGGTTTGGCTTGACAAAGCCCTGGCTGGGATAATTTAGTTGGGGTTGGTCCTGCTGTGAGCAGGGGGTTGGACTAGATGACCTCCTGAGGTCTCTTCCAACCCTATTCTTCTATGATTCTATGGGAATGGTATGGGAAAGCTGCCCATGTGGGAAGGGCACTCAGGAAGTGCCCAAGCACCACCAGTAAAACAAAGCTGGCATGCTATCCATGTACAAATTACACTTCAGCTGCATCCCAAAATCACCACGGAGGTAGCCAGAGTAATCCCTCTGCTGCAAATGGCAACTAAGCAAATCCCCAGCCAGGTAATGAGACATGCTCTCTAGCTGGCCTGTTGCTCACACTGGCCACTCTGCAGTGAAGGCCCTATTAGTAGAGCCCTGCCTGGATACAAAAGTGATCTGCGGATATATGGATATTTGCGAATATAAAGCAGATTTCAATGGTTGTGGAGGGCTCTACCCATTAGCACGTTTAGCTGGTGTGCCTGTGCCAGAACACCAGGCAGCCTAAGAAAGTTGTGTCCTCTGCTGCACCTTCCCAGGTTTCCTGCAAGTCAGTCACTCGTTTTACAAGGACCTCAGGTTTTACAAATAACATTTGAACACTGCACTTAGCCCAGGCTCCGGCACATTCAAGCGAGGTCTAGAAAACCATAGCTATAGGAGGGATCCAGCATTCATGGACAGCCTCTCACCTCAAGACTGTCCCCCATTTTAAAAGGGAGTGCAGGTTTTTTTCTTCAGATATTGAAAGTGGGGAAAACTCCCTCCTTTCTTAGTTTCCAAAGACTGGGGTTTTCTTTCTAGTTTCAAGCTGTTCCCTGCTTTGATGGATTCTCATTGCTTTTTTCTGAGCTGGACAATGGCTCAAGGCTTGAAACCAGTCTCCTCTGGTTGTGAGGTGAAGCTGAAGTCACACCACAGTTATAGTTGCAATTTTCTACCTATACACATACATACCTACATAACTATAACTGTATATTACTCCTGCTGCAATTCTGCACCACTGCACAATGCAAAATTAATGTTCCCTGCAGAATTTTATTTTTCCCCGCAGAATTTGTGATTTCCCATCAGCACTCCCGCCCATACCTGGCATGGACCCCCGGGGCTGAAGTGGGAGCGTGATTATATTGTGTTATTTTGACAAATCAAATATGCAGAATTTTGCATAATTTTAAAATATTGGTCTGGAATTTTTCATTTTTTTGGCACAGAATTCCCCCAGGAGTAGTATCTGTAGATCATCATGACTATTAAGGCCAGTTATTACAAGCTTTCATAAAAAAGATCTTTCTTGATGCACTCTTACAGCAAAACAACAGCATTCAATCAGTTGGTTTAACTGCGTATTTTGGAGGGTTTGAACCTTCTCTTCTCACCTTGCAGTGTCTGGATCTTGACTGTCACACACGTACAGCTCCATCAGCCACACATGCACTGTGCCGCACTGCCTTCCAAACATGGCTGTGTGAGTGCTCTCATGGTTAACAATGTCCTGCACAGTCAGAAAAATAATGGATTTTCAAAGTCTCTGAACATGACCAAATCCAGGCCAGTTTTTAGTGAAATGCTCCAAGACCGTAGGCATCAACTCCATGCTTCGGGGCTGGAGCACCCACGGGGAAAAATTGCACCCGCCGGCAGCTCCCCGACCCAGCCCCAGCTACCTCCTCCTCCACTCCGCCTCCTCCCCTGAGCGGCCGCCACATCCTGCTCCTCCCTCCCCCCAAAATCTTCCCCAAACCCTACACCCCCTTTCCTGGGGAAGGCTTGATAAAAATCCTCACTAATTTACATAGGTGAACACAGACCCAACCCCTTCTTAAGGGCAATGAAAAAGCAATCAGGTTCTTAAAAGAAGAATTTTAATTGAAGAAAAAAAGTAAAAGAATCACCTCTGTAAAATCAGGATGGTAAATACCTTACAGGGTAATCAGATTCAAAACATAGAGAATCCCTCCAGCCAGGTCACTATATAGTTTTCCCCTTCCAGGGTATCGATGTCTCACTGGACCAGTTGTCTGGATGCCACCTTCACCAGTCCTATGCCGCTTCTCTGTGGCTGATAGGAGAACCTGAGCCCACTCACTATTCCGGCTTCCAGCCCAGGGATAATCCTATAACCAGGGGAGAAGGTCTACACAGTGTCAACCCTCTCTGCTATTTCCCTGGGCTTCTTCCTACTCTGCTTTCCACGGGCTTTCTCCCCAGCAACACCTATGGGTAAAGACTTCCTGCACGGCTGGGATCCTAGGATTTTTGCTCACCCAGGGTTGATTTTCACCTATCCACCTCTCTGTGCCCAGAGAGCAACTAGAGACTGTCTCCCTGCAGCCCCCTTTTGCTGCAAACTTCCTGGCTTTGTACCCAGCTTCACCCCTGCTTTATCATCAATTAGTAATTTATCAGTCAAGCCTCAGTCTCCTCCAGCAGCAGCCTATAAGGCTAATTGTCCCCTTCTGAGCCACCTTAACCCCTTCAGGGCTGGCATGGGGTGAACCCCATCACAGAAACACTACCCAAATCTTCCGCAAGATTCTGTTTTTGTGGCTGCTGCTGGGGAACAGAATTGCTGTACATCACTCAGAGGTTTGTTCCTATCACTCAGACAATTAAATGCCACCACACTGCCAGGTTTCCATGCCCTTTCAGGATGTGACACTACTGAAAGGCTGGGTGGAAAGACCAAATTATCTTACTGGAAGGCATTTGATTCAGCCTCCAGATACTCTCTCCTCGCTCTGAAGGTGCACAGAACAGCTGAGACAGTCACTGATGAGGTCATAAATGGACTGGAGACATTCATACTCCGAGTTTATCTTTTCAAGACCAACATTCAGAGCTACATTGGTGGAAGCTTTCCAAGAAGCAGACAAATGAAGAAAGACTGCCACCGACAAAGACTGCATTTATACCTGCTATCAAGAGAGCAAGTTACCGAGCAATGGAATAGCTCTGGAATGACCGAGCGCATCCAAAACTACCTGCCCCTATCAGGCATGGATGGGTCTTGGATGATGGACTGATTACACCAGTTGTACGTGAAACACCCTGCATTCCTGAATCAATCCTTCAGCTAATCAAATGCTCGTGTGCAAAGACCAGCTGCTTACTATCCTGCAAGTGTTTGGCCAGCAGCCTGCCTTGTACAGAAATGCGGGAATGCAGTGCTGACGAGGATCAGTGTGACAATGTGTCTAGCAGTGCTGCCGTAGATAGAGGCGACACTGATGATGATTTTGATGAATAAATGTATTCAGTCCTCCATGTCAAGGCTAACTTCCCCAGGATTACCAAAGATCAGTGTCTTTTATATGTAAGCAATGCATCCCTGTGTTAAAGTATAGCTAAAAATGTTTATTTTTAAACATTTCTCAAAACTGTTCAGGAATTGTCATGTTTGGTACCATTGTGTCTGTGGGAGAAAGCACTTTCGAATGATGCCCAGCTCGACCCATTTCCGATTACATTGTATTATCAAAATTCCCCCCAACCTGGGGACCTAGAGCTGGGAGCTGTGGGACCGGGGGAGAGAGACTGCGAGTCCCCCCGATACCCCGCAGAGGGTAACATCATTGACATTATGATTCTGTAGTTCTTTACGAAGCAAATAAACACCTCCCTTGCCTTTCTATCAGTAATATGCCCACAGAATTACACTTGGCCCAGACTAACACAGGTAATGCACACCTCCTATGGGCGACCCTCTGACACCCTTTCTGGTTCTCCACACTGGGGTAGGACGTAAAGCTCACCCAGGCCTAGGACTCTGTTTGCAGGACATGCTCTGATCAGCCCTTTCATAAGGAGCCCTCAGTCTGAACTGGAAGGCTGTTAAGACTTTCCAGGCAGCCATGCCCTGTGCACAGGCAGGCAGCATGTGTAGTGTAGTTGTGTTCACAGCGTTCCTCCAGTCAGCACCTCAGGGCATCGAGCTTTATGATTTTGTGTAGCAGCCAATTGTCCAAGGGCCATGAGACACAGACCTAGTTTCGCTCCATAGATAAACTCCAGAGGCTCAGCTGATGCTTAGCAGAGCACTTCCATAGAAAGAGAGTTTGGTGACAGACCATCACACTTGGCATCAGAGATGTGTGTCTATCTGAGGGGCACCTCTTTGATACGGTCTCTGCAACGAATGCAGCCTAGCATCCCAGGCAGAGCGAAGGTAGTGCAAGGTTAATTCTGCATTTCTTTTTTAAAACTAGATCTTTGTTTAGGAAGCTTTAACGGATTTACTAGCCACGTAAATATCAGAGACCATGCAAGCATCATTACAACAGGGAGCTTTTGTTTAGAGAAACATTCTGCGAGAACAGAATCACTGGATCGCTCTATTTAGCCAAGTGTGACCACATTACAGAGCGAACCTCTCGCTGCTCCCCAGGGTGGGTCATTTCTTGTAATTTTATTTAACCAAGTGAAAATCTTTATGCCAGGCAAGTCTAACAAATATAAATATTCAAAAGCATTGGACATCGGTGAGTTTAGAAAAACAAACCTCTTCCACTCTGGACAGGCAGTATGCCTCAAACCACAGTTGCAGGCCTGCAGTCTTAATTTCACCAGAGCCAAGACTTTTGGTAATAACCCTTCCTTACCTAGCTCCCAGGGCTGGTGAGAGGATTTTGTAGTTAATGGTTGAAATAAGCTATATAGATACTCAATGTTAGTAAAATGGGGAAGAGGAGATTTCTTCCTTGGACCTTCCTTACCCTTGCTTTCTGCTTTCGCTCCAGAATTAATCAGCTGCTAACTTCCGAACAAAAAAACCCTCTTGATTTTAACATTGAGTTAGGAGTTTAAATGAGGGATTTGTCTATACAGCAAAATACCTGCATGGATGTGAGTGGCAGAGCCTGGTCAACAGACTCAGGCTTGGGGTGCTCATGCTGTGGGGCTAAAAATAACAATTTGGACATTTGGGTTCGGGGCTAGAGCCCAGGTTCTCCCCTCACTTGGTTTCAGAGCCCGGGCTCCAGCCCTGAGTCTGAACATCTACACTGCTGTTTGTAGCTGGAGGGCGAGCCCTGCAAGCCGAAGTCAGTTGACCAGGGCGCTGAGACTCACTGCTGGAGGCATTTTTTTTCTGCGTAGACATACCCCTAGACAAATTTTAATACAGTACTAAGGTTGAAGACATATCAAAAATCAACAGAAACAGGGCGTATCCTGAACAGAGAGTTTGCTTTCAAAAAGGAAATATTTCAAACAAAGTCTGGAAATTCAGAAGGAAGGTTCCACAAACCACTTGAATTCTGCCCCTATAAGCTGCAGGGAGGCGTGCACGAGGTCCAAGATACAGAATCAGGTCTAGGAGAACGATCACAGTGGTGTGTCCGATTACTCATGGAATCATAGAACCACGGGGTAAGATGGGACCACAAGAGTCAGCTAGTCTAACCCCCTGCCAAGACACAGGATTTGCTGCCATCCAAGACAGACGGCTGGCTGCCCAGCCTCCTTCTGAAAACCTCCAGTGAAGGAGCTACCACGACTTCCCGAGGCAGTCTGTCCCATTGTCCTACTGTCATTGCTGTTATCCCGTGGGCAGTAACTTCACAGCCAGTCTGCTCTGTTTTGCAGGAAGTGGCCTGGGATAACTGGGGCATTATCTGGTCAGCTGAGGAACATTAGTAGAGACTGGTTCTAAGAGCTGAGAAGGGATAACCTTTGATAACCAGTGTTTAAAGTGGTCTGAAAAAAGTGTGTGGTGGGGGGCAGGTCTACCATAATCTGGGAGCAGCAGCGTCAGTAAAACGGTGCTTAAAGGGAACCCCTCGGTGACCCTGCTGGAGTTTAAAAACATTTTGTTTGCTGGGTCTCTGACCCGTTGTGACTTCCCCCACCCCCCACAATTTAAGCACTGATGATAACTGTAGTGGGCTAGAGAGGGGTCATGAGAAGGCAGCAGCTTGTTCCGCTACTGCTGACTTGCTGGCAGATTACAGAAGAGGGGTAGAGAGCTGGGTGGCTGGGCAGGAAGAGGTAGCTGAACAATGCGCCAGGAATAACTTCTACAAATCTAGCTCCTTTCCCCTTTCACAGGTTGCCGCCAGCAGGCTGCAATTTGTTGTAAAACAAACAGCTTTGTTCCCCGATTGAAGGTGCTCAGGGCCTGTTCTGTGGGTTGCTCTGGCTGCATGTTGCAAGGATTCCTTGGAGTTCCCATATTCCTTAATGGATATTTGAGCTGCCTGGTTGCTGAGTCAAGGCCTGGCCTTCATCAAATACGTCTGCTGGAAATGAAGTGTGTTTAGTCACCCAATTAACTTCATTTTATGATTAAACAAACACTGACAGCAGCCCCACAACGGACTCTCTGGGAACTTGGCTCTTTGTGCTGGGACTCAGGTGCAGGGAGAGAGGTGCAGGTGGTTTCTGCAGCTGGCTCCATGTCAGGGTCACTGCAGCCAGAAGAAGGCATCTCATGGGCGGGAGCAATGCAAAAAGATTCTGCTCCCATTGCTCCAGCGAGGCCATGTGGGACCACACAGGGAGTCAGTCTCTGCTGGAATTAGGAGATCTGGCTGCTGGTGGCTATGGTGAAGGACAACACAGCTTGTGGGAGCAGCTGGCGATGAGAATCTGAGCTTCATCCTGCATATTTTAGGAACAGGCACTATTAAAAGAAATGGCATGTCTGCGGTACGTGGTAAAGGAGCAGCTCGGAACCTGGGGTAGGTGCTATGGTCAGACTTTATACTATGGCTGCACTGCTACATAGTTTTTAAAAGGTTAATAAATGTTTTAATTAATGGGGAATCAGTTGTTAGAGACGAAACGGAGTTTATAAGCATCTGTAACACCTGTTCCTGATGTGCTTTTAACCACCTAGCACACACAACTCATGCTTGTAACGTGATTATACCCTCTATTAACCAAGGTCAGCTGTGCACACGAGAAGGGCACTTGCTGCTTTTACACCTCTGCCTCCTGGCAAGGCCAGCCAACAGTAGTTCGGAAAGGTGGGACCAGTGCAGAAGCCATTGTTTAGGAGTTCTTGTGTGGTTTGAGAATATGCAAAGACAGAGAGAGACAGTTCTTATCACACAAATGAAGGAAGAGGCTGGAAGGAGCCAGGAGAGCGATTGACTCTTGACATTCCCATAGCAGATGGGAAGCTCGGCAGAAGGCTTCCCATCTGCTATTTAAACTGGAGAAATCCCCACTGTGCTATGGGTTTCACTTGCCTTTCAATGCAAAGTAGCCTTAAACCCAGTTACCTGCTCTGGGATGACACCTACTGTGCAGTAAATCTACTGGTGGCTTTGGGCTGCAGCTCCATGCCACGCCCTGGCTGCTGGAACAGCCCTGGGCCCTTGGCAGCCAGCATAAAACAGAGCACCCCAGCCTGGGGCTGGGCCAGCACCCAAGAGCACATGCAGGTGGCATTAAGCCTCTTTTCCCCACCACCTTCCCAACTTGTGCTGAGCACAGCCGGGCTCCTCGGAGAGCACGGGCTGGAGCGTGTAACCTGGGGTGGGGCATTTGGACAGGTTTGCAGATTTGCTGCTGTTGGCAGTGTGGGTCAGGAAGAGTCATTCTTGGTTTTCAGAGCCCCAGGCATAGACCAGGGTCTCACCGTGCTAGGGGCCGTACGGGCATGGAACAAAAAGGCTGTCCCTAATAAACAGGAGCACTAGGAAGAACAAAGAAGGCCAGGTGTCTCATAGCCCTGCAGCACTTTTGTTTCCAAATCGTAGCCCACGGCGAGTCTGGTACCCAGGGCCGGCTTTGCATCACTTTTCTGGCCCTGGCACATGCTCTGAGCAGGAAGGTGGTAGAGGGGGAGCTGGATGCTGCGGCTGCTCCTCTCCTCCAGCGTGCGTACTTCTGGCCTGTCATTTCACCGTGGTGCCTCTCCTTAGTCAGCTCGGGAAGGGGGAATTTCCAAGCTCTTGGAGGAGTTCCCAGCCTCGCAGAGAGCTTGTTTTTCTAAACAAAGCATTTTCCAGGAGCTCATGCTGCATTCAATCATTTCAACCTAAGAAGGCCAAGAGCCCAGTGCTAAGCTCAGCTCATTAACCTGGACAGAGGGGGGTTTAATGACATCCATCTCTAGTCTGGCTGGGGCTGAAGGATGGAAACAGTCTCTCCTCTGCCCAGAGCAAATGGGTTCTTTCATTTTCACACAAGAGGCAGAAGACAGGCAGGGTTTCCTGACAAATAAAACCGCCACCAAACACAGCCGGATGCGTTGGGACTTGGCGTTTCTCTGGAAAAACCTGTGATCTCCCCCTTCCCTTCTGGGGGCTGGTCAGGCTATTTTTAAATGGCTGCAGCAACAAGACGACATAGAGCCCAGTCTTCCATTGCTGCACTGCAACAAAACAGAAGTGATGATTGGGGCTAATTAAGTTGGAGGAATTTCCTTTTCCTGGGGGTGCCACCTACTGGATGCTGTGAACGCATTAATACGGCAGGCTCCAGCTCTGTGATCAGACCAGGATGGATGGGTGCCAGGTCCTGCGGTTGAGGCCTGATACAGTAAAACTCCACATCAGACACCAAGGAGTTAACATGGCTTTAGGAAAGCCCAGAGAAAAGTCCAGTAGTAAAATGATTTTATTTTTAAAGTGCCTCCAACCATTGGCACTGAGTTTTTCTTTTCCCTGGGGATGTAGTCCCCACAACCCCCCTGCTCTGAGGCCCTGTCCTCTCTCCACCCCTCCCCCAAGCTCCTGCCCTCTGCCCTCCCTCAAGCCCCACCCCCAAACCCCATCCCCAGTCACCAATCAACTGTGGCTAATGGGTGCTGAGACCCACTATTTTTTTCCCATAGGTGCTCCAGCCCAGGAACACCCATGGAGTTGGCACCTATGCCTCCAACCCTTACCATGCTATGGTTTGTGTTACTCACTGGGCTGGGCACTGAACACTTCCAATGAGAGGCAGTCCCTGACCTGAGGAGCTCACAGCCTAAGATGACATGACACACAGTGGGTGGGGAAAAGGAAGGATTGTCCCCCTGGTAGCCAATAGCATCTATTCCCAGAACGCCTTGTATTCTAAGCTCCACTGTGGAAATCTGCTACTAGTTAAACTGTTGTAACCCGTGTTTTTTTATGTGTGGAATTTGTCAGAAACAAAATGTGAGTTCTGTTGAGATTTGCCAAATGTAAATCTTGTACTAGGTACAGTCAGTGCAGACGTCTACGATTTACTGACATCTGGAATATTATGTACAAAATCTAGATAAGAACAGTGTAAAGTGTGTAAAGTCTGTGGAATCGGCAGAATATTCTGTCTGTTGTAAATAAGAGGAATATAAATAACCACCAGAGGCAAGAGGCCACAGGGGCATTCTACATGGTTGGAGGCAGATGAGGATAGACAGGTTGTGGCCACCAGAGAGAAGAGAGTCAGGAGGAATTCCACACAGCTAAAAGTTTCCGATCGATACCAGGTCCTCAGTGTGGAAACTATGGAAGATACCTCTCAAGATCCAGCAGGTCCAAGAGAACAGAGAGATGTACGGGACAGACATGAGGATAGCTGCTCAGCATAACCTATAAGAAAAATCAAGCTTACCGCAAAGAATTCTTCAACCATTCCAGGAAGACGGACAATCCTTGTTGGAGATTTGTTATTGAGAAGAATCAAAAGAACATTCTGCAAGGGACTGGTGGACAACAGGACAGTGTGCTGCCTTCCCAGAGCTAAGACACAAGACATCACTCTACGATTGGATTGGTTTCTGAAGTGTACAGGCAAGGTTCCAATGGTGTTGGTTCATATCAGCACTAATGACAATGCACTGTGGGATACCTCACAGGTAGTTGATCACTTCAGTTAACTCAGAAGCATGCTGAAGAAGAAGAAGAAGAATGTCCAAGAATCTTCTCTGAGAGCCTTCCGGTCCCATGAGCAAAGGACGACAGAAGGCAGAAGATTCTGGAAGTGAACCACTGGCTAGGTAAATAGTATAAGGTAGAGGGCTTTGGTTCTGAGGAACATTGGTCCATCTTCTATGGGGGTGGGGGTGGGAGAGGGCTGCACGGTTTGGATGGCCTCCACCTCTGTAGAAGGGGAACCAATCTCCTTGGGGACAGGAGTCAGGAAGGAGTTAAACTAACAGCAAAAGGGTAGAGTAAAAAGAGGGAAGATATAAGCACTCAAAAATCAAGATGTTGAGAACAAAAATAATCAAGGAACCAAAGGACACGAAGGAGAAGAAATTCTTGAATTGCCCATACACTAATGCTAGAAGCAACCAAGAGGAATTGGAATTGTTCATTTATGAGCATAAAATGGATCTGGGTTGGTATTACTGAAACCCTGTGGGATGATTCACACAATTGGAATGTTAAAATCAATGGTTATAACCTATTTAGGAAGGATTGAGTGGCCAAAAGGGGAGGGAGAGTTGCACTCTATGTCAAGAATGGCATTACTTGTTTCCGAGTTGATAGCTCAGAAGAAAATGATCTTGAATGGTTATGGACCACTGTCCTAACAGATAAAGCACAAGAAGGGGTATTAGCTGGTGTCTTCTACAGACCAAATCACACTGGGGAAACAGGGTGACCAGATCTTTATACACCTATCTATAAAGTGTAAAGAAAAAAAACCTGTGATCATGGGGGACTTCGATTGGAGTGATGTATGCTGGAGGTTTCATGTTGCCAGTCCTAAAACATCCTTGGAATTTATAAAACATTATAGATGATAATTTCCTAAATCAAGAAGTGCTGCAGCCAACACAGGGGAATTCTATATTAGAATTAGGTCTCTACGTAAAAGAATAAATGGACACAAATCAGACATCAAAAATTATAACATTCAAAAACCAGTTGGAGAACACTTCAATCTTTCTGGTCACTCGATTACAGACCTAAAAGTGGCAATACTTCAACAAAAAAACTTCAGAAACAGACTCCAACAAGAGACTGCTGAATTGGAATTAATTTGCAAACTGGATACAATTAACTTAGGCTTGAATAGAGACTGGGAGTGGATGGGTCATTACACAAAGTAAAACTATTTCCCCATGTTTATCCCCCACCCCCCACTGTTCCTCAGACTTTCTTGTCAACTGCTGGAAATGGCCCACCTTGATTATCACTACAAAAAGCTTCCACCTCCACCCCCGCCCTGCAGATAATAGCTCACCTTAAGTGATCACTCTCTTTACAGTGTGTATGGTAACACCCATTGTTTCATGTTCTCTGTGTATATAAATCTCCCCACTGTATTTTCCACCAAATGCATCTGATGAAGTGAGCTATAGCTCACGAAAGCTTATGCTCAAATAAATTTGTTAGTCTCCAAGGTGCCACAAGTACTCCTTTTCTTTTTGCAAATACAGACTAACATGGCTGCTACTCTGAAACCTATATTAGATCTTGTCCTAACAGATAAAAAGGAACTGATCACAGAACTAAAGATTAATGGTAGCTCAGGTACAAGTGACCATGACTTGATCACAATTATAAGGAGCAAAGCAGAATAAAGTCCAGACTAGTAGTATATATGCTTGGTATTTGAGTAGGGCCAGTTTCCTAAACCTAAAAATAATTAGGAGCCAAATCACCTGGGAGAAAGAATTTAATCAGAAAAATGTGAATGATAACTGGGAATCATTAAAAAACCTTACTAGATACCCAAAAGGCCACAATCTCACAAGTGAGGAAGAAGGCTGTGCAAAAAAACAACCTGGTTTAGAGGGGAAGTGAAGGTAGGTGTAAAATATATAACAAATGGAAGAAAGGGGAAGTTGATAGTAATGAATATAAATCAGAAGTTAGGAACAGTAGAAAATTCATAAGGGAAGCCAAGAGACACAAGAAGAAATCTACGGCCAGCAGAGTTAAAGACAACAAGAAGGAGGTTTTAAAATATATTAGGAACAAACAGAATCCTGACAATGGTATGGGTCCATTAATAGATGAAAATGGTAGAATTATCAATACTAAAACCAAAAAGGCAGAAGTGTTCAATAAATATTTCTGTTCTGTATTTGGGAGAAAAACAGATGATGTAGTCTTATCATATGGTGATGATAATACTTTCCATTCCATGAGTGTCTTTGGAGGATGTTAAACAGAAGCTACTAAAGTTAGACATTTTAGAATCAGCAAGTCCAGATAACTTGAATCCAAGAGTTTTAAAAGAGCTGGCTCAGGAGCTTGCTGGACCATTAATGCTGATTTTCAGTAAGTCTTGGAGTCCTGGGGAAGTTCCAGAAGACTGAAAGAAAGCTACGGTTGTGCAATTAAAAAAAAAAAAAAAGGGTAAATGGGATGACTCCGGTAATTATAGGCTTGTCAGCCTGACATCAATCCCAGGCAAGATAATGGAGTGACTGATACAGGATTCAATTAATAAAGAACTAAAGAAGGTAATACAATTGATGCAAATCAAAATGGGCTTATGGAAAATAGGTCCTGTCAAACTAACTTAATATCTTCTTTAAAAAATGAGATTACAAGTTTGGTTGATAAAAGTAATAGTGTTGATGTAGTATACTTAGACTTCTGTAAGGCATGTGACTTGGTACTGCACGATATTTTAATTAAAAAACTAGAAAGATACAAAATGAACATGGCACATATTAAATGGATTTAAAATTGGCTAACTGACAGATCTCAAAACGTAATTGTCAAAGGGAATCATCACTGAAAGGGAGTGTTTCCGGGGGGGTCATGCAGGGATCAGTTCCAGGCTCTCCACTATTGAACATCTTTATCTATGACCTGGAAGAAAACATAAAATCATTACTAATAAACTTTGCAGATGACACAAAAATTGGGGGATTGGCAAATAATGAAGAGGGCAGGTCACTGATTCAGAGCTTGGTAAACTGGGTATAAGCAAACAATATGCATTTTAGCATGCCTAAATGTAAATGCACACGACTGGAAACAAAGAATGCAGGCCATACTTACAGGACGGGGGACTCTATACTGGGAAGCAGCAACTCTGAAAAAGATTTGGGGGTCATGGTGCATAACCAGCTGAACGTGAGTTCCCAGTGTGATGTTGTGGCCAAAAGAATGAATACGATCCCAGGGTGTATAACCAGGGGACTCTCAAGTAGGAGTAGAGAGGTTATTCGACCTCTGTACTTGGCACTAGGGTGACCATTGCTGTGTCCAGGCCTGGGGTCCACAATTTAAGAAGGATGTTGATAAATTAGAGAGATTTCAAAGAAGTGCTATGAGAATGACTAAAGGATTAGAAAACCTGCCTTCATCATGGTTGAGCTCCTTGAGTCTATCTATTTAGCTTAACACAGAGAAAATTAAGGGGTGACTTAATTAGTCTGTAAGTTCCTACATGGGGAACAAATATTTACTAAGGGGCTCTTCAGTCTAGCAGAGAAAGGTCTAACACAACCCAATGGCTGGAAGCTGAAGCTAGATAAATTCAGACTGGAAATAAGGTGTATATTTTTAAACATGAGAGTAATTAATCATTGGAACAATTTAGCAAGGTCTTGGTGGCTTCCCCATCACGGATAATTTTTAAATCAAGACTGGATGTTTGTTTCTAAAAGCTCTGCTCTAGTAATGATTATGGGGCAGGTCTCTGGCCTGTGTTATACAGGGGATCAGGCTAGTTGATCACAATGGTCCCCTCTGGTCTTAGAATCTACGAATCTATGAAACAGGACCAAAATCAAGCTCATAATGTGAAACAGAATAACAATATAACCTCTGCAAACCTGCTCGCTAGATAGGCCAATACATTACCAATCTGTATTACGCTCATCTGTCTTTAATTAATAAACTAATTGAGCCTGGTCATCTGACAGCTTATCAATCAAGGAATTATACCCTCAGTAACCCCCATTTTATAGATGGAGAACTAGGCCTCAGCCCTGCAGTTGCTGAGCACTCCAGCCCAATCCAGCAAAGCACTTAATCATGTGATTAAGATGAACCATATGAACAGCCTCATTAAAGGCAGTGGGACAATGAGGGTACTTGTGCTTTGCTGAATCAGGGCATTTTGCAGGATTGAGCCCTTACCTCTCCAGCGCACCCCTTAACCACTGCCCTACAGAGTGCTTCTCTCTCTGTCTGGCTCAATTAATAGTTAATTATTTAACACAAATTGGAACAGCTTTAACAACAGAGATGGAGCAAGCCCCACATCAGACTATCCCATAGCCCTGTGATTAAATCATACCCTGGAGAGGTGGCAGATTGTGTTCAAATTTCTTTTCCACAGCATTGGGGAGAATTAAACTGGGGTTTCCCTCGTCCTGGGGGAGTATGCTACCCGCTGGGCTAACATTGTAAGCAAGGCCTCTTTCCCCTCCACCCATTTTGCATGAAGGTGGATATGCTCACAGCATGTCTACCAGCTCAAGCCCTGCAGCTCAGCTAGGTGGGGGAAATGCCTACCTCCACCTGGTTTGAGGATTGCTCTGGGGCATGGGTGGGTCTCTCCCACTTGGCGGGTCTTTTGCAGAATCTTGTCTCTTCTGGACAGTGTGTGTGTTATCAAAGGGCAGAGTATGTGTCTTTCTCTCATTAATCCGCCCCGTGACCCCTGAACATAGTTCCCAACGCATTCACCACACAGTCATTCAAGCCCTTGACAGAGGTATCTGTGCCCTGCTGCTCCATTAACTTTGTCTCCAGCCCTCGCAGAGAGCACTGTGTTGGGAGCATCCTCTGTGTGAGAACACAGAACTACAACTTTCTCGGGGACAAAGTGGCTCCATGGAGAGATCCAGGCCCCTGACTAAAATATTCAGTTCACCAGCCTGTCCCACAAATCAACCCCTCTCTTCATGTTTTGCTACCAAGCATCAAAGGGGCAGGAAATCTGCAAGTCCACCCCTTCAAGGTGCACAGGGTGGAGTCCTACCCAGCCACAAGGGGGGATGCACATCAGAATGGATCCAGGCTGAGGGCAGTAGTGCCTGATTCATGGGCAGATAAAGCAAATGCCTCTACGAGGTGGCCACATGGTCACTGGTTCACTCATTCCCCGAGCTGAACATCCAGTCCTTCACGGCCATTGTCTTTAGGAGACAAGTTCTCCAATCTGTGATCCCAGGGAACAGAGCTTGGAGTTAATCTCTATATCATCGTAGAGTTTTCCCCCTCCCTGGATACACAATGCGATTAAAGTCCACTGTCATGGGGCAGTGGCTCTGAATGTGAGAGACAACAGAAAAACGTATCTGAGTTTACCTTAGCATTTCCTTTTCTGAGTAATAAGGTCCCCAGATGCAGTCCATAATGGGCCATGCAGGATATGCCATTTGCTGTGGAAGTTCTCTCTGGCTGGCTGGGAATTCAGGGTCTGGGCCTCGCCCCTTCCTGCAAGTGACTGACAGGTTTGGTTCTGCTCCAGACTGGAAGTGGGCTGAAGACCCAGTGCAATGGGGCTATAGAGTTTATTACCCAGAGAAGGGAAATGGTCAGGTAAGCACATACACCACTTTATCCTATTGGCTTGAACTCTTATCCAGTCTACATTGCTTTAGCTTCTTCTTTCTGCATCTCTATTTTGTTCATTCCTTCCCCCAGTGAAGTAGTTCACAAGGCAGCAGGAAGTGCCAGAACCTGCCTTACACACACATAATTAAATCACCCCCAGCTGTTCGCTTTGCAGCAGCAGTGGCAGATAAAGTCCCAAGAATCTGCAGGCTAAAAATAGCTCAAGCCCTATAAATTAAACAAAAGCTTTTCAGTGGGTTCACAGAGGCTTTTCCAGTTGTATTTGTATCTGTGTGAGGTACAATACCCATGGGCTATTTATTATTACTAACCATATACATGCTGCATATCGCCCCACTGCAATTGGTTAGAAACACTGTTTTATAGGAGCCAGGCCTAACCCTCCTGCCACTGAAGAATTTCAGGTTCAGCTGTTCGTCCTCCTCTGTCTTTCCTCTCCTTTAACGTGCAATGGGAATCCAGTTTTCTGGACAGAATTCTGGAAGTCTGTGTGCTGCAAAACACTCCCTTGCAATGGGTACCCTCTGAAATGTGTTTGTAATAATAGTTTTTAAGACTTTTAACACAGTATAGACTCATATTATTCTTCCAATCACACCTAAGAAAGATTTTGCATTATCGGCAGTGAGGTCTAATGATTAGGGCATGAGACTGGTAGTTAGGAGCCCTGGGTTCAAATCCTGACTGACACGGATAGTGCCTGGCCTTGGGTGAGTCACTCAGTGGGTGCTCAGCACTAGAACAATGGGAGCTCATGGGGCCTGAGCACTCTTGAAAGCCTGGGCTCATCACACAGGTCCCTAAACGGGTGCAGAGCTCTTTTGAAATTCTGGCCTTTAATGCCCCTGCCTCAGTTCCCCCATCCTCCCTTGCCAGGATGGTGTGAGGATCTGTGTGTAAATGTATGCAAAGCCTATTGAACATCGGCTTTACTAATAACATTACTGCTATTATTGTTATAGAAGCTTAAATGTGGCAAAAGGAAACACAGAAAAAGAACAGGGAACAAAATACCAGCACTCCTGTCTGCTAATTCTGTGAGGGACACAACACTTGGCTTCTAAAGAAAGGGTCTGCCAACCTTCTCAGTGCCAGAGAGCATGGTAGGGACTGTTTTTTGCCTATTTCTGGAAGCTCCTTGGGGTAGGGGCCAGTCCTTCTCCTGTGTCTTGTGCAGCCCCGACTCACAAGGGGCAAGTCTGCCAAAACTTCTGCCTCCTACTCTGGGGGCTTTCTCCTGTTCCCTCACGATCTCCTCTGTCTTCCACCAGCATGTGAGGCGGAGCACCTTTCTAGTCTTCCCTTTCCTGGTCTGTTTGCTTCACCGTCCAAGAGCTAATCACAGTCACTGGCTTTTTATAGGCAAAATTAACTGGCTTTGGTATGGCTGGCTTTGCTTTTCAGGCAGACGACTCTTTTCCTGAGCAGGGGACCAGGGAGCATTGGCCAGTTTCCCTGTGCAGGCCAGACACAGCACAGCTGGAGTGACTCCAGGAGTAGGAAGCAGGACAGGGGAGACTGGAGAAGGGGAAAAGCAGTGGAACGGGGAGGGAGTGTGCGCACGCTAGTGCTCCTCCTCTTGGATCCCTGCTGTGGCCATGTCTTTTTGGCTCTCACACCAGCTCTCTTATAAAGTAGAAATGTAACAGAGCAGGGGCCGAAGGGGCTAGGGAGGGGGTATGCCACAGGGGAGCCGAGGAGGCACCAGGGTGGGGAGACAGCATGGAGCCCTGAGCCACACGCTCCTTGGCTCCCCGAATGCCTCATCCCACGCTCTGCACCTCCTAAGCTGCCTTACTGAGCTGGGTGTCTGTCTTGGCTTGAATGGCTGTTCTGACGGCCCCGGGCTCTAGTTATCTATCTCCCCACTGCACACCCCGGAAGTGCAAGCCCTCTCGCGGGGCTCACAGTGTTCTCTATGGAAGCCACCAGAAGCCTGGCAGATAGTGAGTGGGCGTAGCTGGGTCCGGCGTTTTTGTGTAGCTAGCAAACACGATTACTTGGAACCCAACCGTGCCTAGGTGGGTACATCAGATAGAATGACTGTGCAAAGAGCAAAAGACGCGACTCCCTGCCCCGAGACTCTGTCAGCCCGATAAGCATCAGCAGCGATAGCCCTAGCCTCAGACCTGCTGGGCTTCATTAGATGAGCACTCCTTGCCGGCAAAAATCTGGAGGTTGGTCAGCCAGGGAAACCACTTGCATTGCTGAGATCCAGCTGCACGTGTCAACCAAGCTTCCCTGGGGGGGTCTCCCCCTCTGCCTGCTCCCCCAGCCCCAGGTCCCAACAGAAAGACACAGCCAGATGGCTGTGAAACACAGCTGGGATCTCTGCAGTGCTGTGGGGTCATAGACCCTCTGAGTCAGGATCTCTGCAGTGCTGTGGGGTCACCGTCCCTCTGAACCGTCCATGGTTTGCCAGAGTGGAGCCCCTCTCCAATGACTCCTTGCAGGGCCACAGGCCGGAGCTCCTGCTGGGGTGTCCCACTCACCTCCATCCCCACCCCAAGGAACCTGGGCAAGGAAACAGGGCACTGCAGGGGGAAGGAGCAAATCCTATGGACAAGGGCTGGCCTGCTGGCTATGGGCCAGCTTCTGGCGCCCTTATTCACATTGCATAGCAGTGGCACTTTGTGTCACAAGCAGCCCTAGTGAATTAAAAGGGACTACTCAGAGAGTAAGGGACTACTCACAGTGAGTAAGGTCGCTCCACACAAAGAGTCTTCATTCAGAATAGCCAGCCAAAGAAATGCCGCTCCTGGATCAGGAGTGCAGCTACTGAGGGGGGACTGGTAGCAGGGCTCGGGAGCAAGGACAGTGGGGGCCTGTGTGAGGAGCAGAGCCGGGGACGAAGGCTGGCGGTACATAGCAGTTAGTTTCTCTTTTCACCTTGCAAAGGGTACAATGATTAAAGGGGGAAGCTTTTTCTGTTTAATTGCAACACTTTTGAAATGGCAATGCATGTATGTGTCTGTGTGTGGTTTTCAGTTTGTGGTGTGCATGCGTGCTGTGGTTTTTGGGGTGTATTGAAAACGGTATTAAAATTGGTTTCAGAGTAACAGCCGTGTTAGTCTGTATTCGCAAAAAGAAAAGGAGTACTTGTGGCACCTTAGAGACTAACCTATTTGAGCATAAGCTTTCGTGAGCTACATCCGATGAAGTGAGCTGTAGCTCACAAAAGCTTATGCTCAAATAAATTGGTTAGTCTCTAAGGTGCCACAAGTACTCCTGGTATTAAAATTGTAAGCTATCACTTGAAAAGCTCAAGATATTTTTTCAGGATCCTGCTTGCAGGCCAGGGGGATCTGTAGGGGTGCGTGGGATCTGGGTCTAGCCACAATCAGTTTGCAGAGAGCCAGCCAAGAGTAAGGTAGAGTGAGAGGTGCCTCTGTGTTTTCGGGAGCAGCTTGCTTTGTCTTGCTTTGATTTGGGGTTCTTGTGTTTTACGTTCTGAATTTTAAGAAATAAAATAGTATTACATTACAGTGTTTTAGCTAGAGCATGTTAATGTTTTTATCCAGTGTCTCTGTTTGAATGTCATGAGCATAACAGTTTTCAGCTTGTGGTGGTGACTAGTTAGCAACAGGGAGGGAAATGGAAGTCAGGCAGCCATGTTTTACATATTTAAAACATGAATGATTTTTAATGGTTTTCTCTCACAGTTAGTGCTGATTGTATCTCAGCAATGTCATTGGAAATTAAACTGTCCTCCAAACAGTAATTGTGTCAAATCTGGGGACTCAGTTCAGGCACTGAAGTGTGAAAGAGAGATTTTAATCCTGCTTGACGTGAAAAGCTCAGTGCAGGCTCTACTACGAGTCACTTGCTACCCACACCTCCATAATGTAGAGGCTTCATCAAACAGGTTAGCGAGTGGAGTGAAGTTCTGGAACAGCCTTCCAAGGGGAGCGGGTGGGGGCAAAAAACCTAACTGGCTTCAAGACTGAGCTTGATAAATTTATGGAGGGGATGGTATGATGGGATTGCCTACAATGGCAGGTAGCTAATCTGTGACTGCTAGCAGCAAATAGCCCCAATGGCCAGTGATAGGGCACTAGATGGGAAGGGTTCTGAGTTACTACAGAGAATTCTTTCCCTGGTGTCTGGCTGGTGGGTCTTGTACACATGCTCAGGGTCTAACTAATCACCATATTTAGGGTCAGATTGACCAAGACCCTTTCGCCTTCCTTTGCAGCATGGGGCACTGGTCACTTGCAGGTTGAAACGCGTAAATGGTGGATTCTCTGTAATTTGAAGTCTTTAAACCAAGATTTGAGGACTTCAGGAACTAGCCAGAGGTTAGGGGTCTATTACAGGAGTGGGTGGGTGAGGTCCTGTGGCCTGCGATGTGCAGCAGGTCAGACTAGATGATCACAATGGTCCCTCCTGGCCTTATAGTCTATGAGTGAGACGGACATAGGAAGGAGCCTCTCCGATCCTTCAGTGATCTTTCCTCACTGCCACTTGGTCCCTGATTGATCCCTGCAAAAGGAGGACCTGGGAAATCAGTGACTATCTGGGTAAGACAGTTCTTTGTGGCATTACTGGGCAAGGTTGCGTCTGCCGATTGACAGACGGAAGCAGGGGGGGGAAGGCAATTACCAGACTCAATGGCTTTTAAAAAAGAAAGCTGTTTTTATGAAAGGATCTCCGGGTCTCAGCGGTGAATCACTATCTGCTACCAGCCAGTTTCAGCATAAAAATCCCTGCTGTCGGACTGCCTGGGCTAGCTCAGCAGCCACGGCTACTCATAAAACACAGCAAGGGACAAGAAACGTTTGCCATATGCTGAGGGATGACTTTATAACAAGGAAACATTTGGCTGCGCACCAAGGCACAGGGTTTCCAAATAGAGTCTGAATCCCAGACGGAGAGGATCCGCCTAAATATAGCCACGACAGTTCAGAGTTGACTTTTTTCGTCAGGTTTGCCTAAAATAGCCTGGCAGCCGATTTCTGCCCATTAGATAAGGAGGCGGGGCAAGGGATGCACATACAAACCTGGGTAAAAAATAAACAGCTCCTGTGTAGTGCTGGGAATGTGGGTATTTCCCCACCCGAGAACCCTTTCACAAGTCTCCTACTCATGCAGCTCAGCTGCGGGATGGGGGGAAGGGGGAGAAATAAATGGCATAGCTTGAGCCCTGCCTATGGGGCATGCGGTGCAGGTAAGGGGCTATCGGCTAGTTCCAGGTACCAGTTAGCTCAAGGATGCAGGAGGGAGACCAATGTTGGTGCCCTGTACACAGTTGATTTGTGAATTTTTCAGTGTTCTGCTTTATCATAAACCACCCAAGGCCCCACTGGCTGTGCCCTATGGACATTTGATGTGGCGAGAATGAGAACCGCTCATCTTCTCTGAAGGCACTAGTGTCTGAACACGCACATGTATGTATAATGAGACAGAGTTACGGCTGTAGTCAAAACAGGCCATTACAAGTGACTAGGGTTTTCTCTAGCAGGGAACACAGATGTGTTTATGCTACCCCACTCCCCCGAAGCTCATCTGTATAATTACACAGGGCCAAGGGGATCTATATATCCCTGATCCCTCTAGATGTGCAAACACGTGCATACTGGTCCTTGCTTAAACTATCAGCAGTAGCTGAAATACTCCCACATCTCTCTGTCTAAAGCAAAACCTCCATCCTTTTGTCTGCACAGAGAGTGTCGATAGCCCAGAAAACACCCCTGGAGCAGGTTTGCTCTGCTAGTCTGAATCCTGACAATCATTAAGCAGTGAAGATCTGTGCAATTCCCTGCTCAGAGGTTTACTAGCTCATTCAAAGGCTCTTTTCACACTCCCAGGACCAGGGCTGCCTGCTCCAACCAGAGTCTGGAGAGACAGCTGGAGTTTGTGTCCCACTTTGCTTCATCCCATTACTTTCTGCTTTCAGTTTTGCCCATCATCTTCATCCCAGCCCTGCTGGCAGTGTGCCCCATGCACCCTCCTATCACCAGCTCTCACACTTCATAAGTGACCTCAGTGTTCCCAAGTGGAACAAGAGGCAGAACACAGAAGGGGGATGGCAGAGGAGTGGGACAGAGAGAAGGGGTTCCACAGACCAGGTGGACAGGCTGGGTTTCCAGGACACATGGGGGTGCAGGGAGCGAGGCGCAGCATACGGAAGGTAACATAAGGGGCATTTTAGGAATCCACAGGGGCAGAGAGGGCGACTGGCTGGTGTGCAGGACCATAGAAGGGCTGCTGGGGTGCTGGGTGGAAAGACACACTACTGTTTTGTTTAAAAACACGAAAATTCCTTCACATCAAACATCATGAACTTATGATCCAATTTTTCCAGTGCGCTGGCTGTCAAAGCAGCTGTTAGGTTCAAAAGCAGTCGCCAGCTAAAGCAACATGAGCAGCCAGGCCACCTGGAATTCCCACGCCTGACCATCCAGGCATAGGACCCAAACGCTTTCACAGGCTTCTCGCCTTCAAACGAAATACCCCCTGGCTTCCAAAGGGTTAGAAGGGCTGCAAGGGCATCAAGATGCAGGATTTGTTGTGTTTAAACAACAAACACCATTACACTCGGATTCCGCCCCCCCACAACCAACCAACCAACCGTGCTCAAATGCACAACCTGAATGTGGACCACAGAATTTCTAAGCAGAAATAATACATTATGGCCTTTACCTGTAACAGTCTGCCTGTTGGTTGGATATTTTGGTCTTGCTGAGGCTGCAGCGAAGCTTGTGAGTTTGAGTGTGATTGTGAGGATTGTTGCATCCTTCCCGTGCCAATCTCAGCATGTTCTGCTTATAAGAAGCACATGGGATCTTTTTGAGGGGAAAAGGCAATATGCTGTGTTTATTGAAGATACAACAATTAGCATATGCATTCAATCACACCACACACACACGGTCCCGCCAGTCAATGTTATAGTTACCAGTCAACAGGACTGAAACTGTCTCTTCCATTCCTCTCTCTCATTTGCTGCTGCTTCCATTTGCTCTGTGGTGTTGAGATAGACTGTTCTGCCTTCCCTGCCTAAGGGTTCCTCTTCAGGTTTCTCTTGGGCACCCTCATTTTCTCACACCAGTTGGTTTCCACTTGACAGGTTCAGGTCAGAGTCTGTGTGTTGGCATTCAGGATACATGCCCCAAGTATGTCCAATGCTTCCTTCCAGTTCTAGTGGAGACAAGCTGCTGAGTGGTGGTTTCTTGGATCTCTTTGTTGGCGAGGAAGTCGTTCCATGCAATGCCCTAAATCTTTGCAGGCACTTATTTTCGAAGGAGTCTAGTTTTCTGTCTAATGTTCTGGTCATTCTCCAGTGCTTGCAGCCTGTCATAGCACTGAGATTATGTTTGTGTTGAAAATGCTCAGTTTTGTTCTGGTACTGTAGATCTTTGATTTTCATACATTGTTAAGTTTAATGAATGTTGTGGATTCACTGATGTCACTTCCTTCTTGGGGTCTCCATTGGCTACTATGGTGCTGCCCATGTAGATGAATTGTTCTACTTGATATTTTTGCTGTGTAATGTGATAATGCTGCTTGACATGTGGGTTTCAAGGATGTATGTTTTGGTGTTGCTGATCTTGAGCCCCTCTTGGCCTGCTATTTTTTCCAAGTTATCTCTCTGTTTGTAGCTTTTTGGGTGTGTTGCTCGATAGTGAAAATCATCAACAAAGTCTAGATCTTCTAGGCATTTGCCATCTGCCAATGCTATACCAGCATTTGTGTTGCTAACACACTTCTTCATTATCCAGATTACTAGGACTATTTCTGAGAGGAGAACTTGGTTATTTTGTGAGACCTTCCCTGCTGCTTTGTTAACATCGAGGAACTCTACAGCACAATGGTGAAGGTCAGGAACAGCATCAGATCTTGGCAATGCTTGGGAGTGTGGCAGGAGATGTATTTTACACATCTGGAGCTTAGCAGCTTGGAAGCCAGAAGCGCCTTCCTCAGTAATGAAGAGATTATAGTTTTTTCCTGAAGTTCAGTAACATAATGCAGCCACACACAACTTGTGGATTCCCATCTGAATACAGTGTTGCGATACATCACAGGAACCCTTACGTTGACTCCAACACCACGGCTACCAATCCTGTCTAACATTGCTCCCCCGCCAATACGCCGAACTGCTGCGACATTCTGTGAAGCTCAGCGAATCCAGAAAAACAGATGCCTTCCTATTCACGAAGACCTTGACAGCCTCCACCCCACAATGTCTTAAGTCCCGTAAGCCTTTCTGGGAACATTCATTTAGCCTCATGCAATCAGGTTATGATCAGGAGGCTTGGACAGCAGATTGGGCTAAACAAGACTTAAAGAATAAGCACCTTGTGCCAGATCCCACTCAGAAGGTTCCTGGGTTTGACTTTCCATGGTCATCTTGGTCAACTCTGAATTGAATTCAAACCAACCATGGTAGATGCAGATATTTAATGCACAAATGGAAAATCATGGTCTCCCCAGCGTGAGAGTGTGGTTCCCCACGACAGACCTTCGAACATGTCACTACCTACTGCCCACTTTATAAATATGCAGGAGGCATCACTGCACTAAATTCTGCTACTCCTGATGTAGCCATCTGGCTCGATCAACTTCAGGTGAAATTGTTGTTGCTGCTCTACACCAGCCATACGGAAGAAGAAGAAGTAACATGATAAATTCCTAACTCTCTCTATATACTTTCAGATTCTACGTACTGATCTTCAAGATCACTCTGTATTCATTACACTCTCCAGTTTTTTCCTGCACTTCCAAGCAGATACTGCTTCCAAGCAGATACAAAACTCCAGGAAATTATGCTGCCAAATTCTTTAAGCTTCAATAACTGTTGCTAATATTGTCATTTAGAAAAAGCAATGAGCCTTAGCATGCCATTACAGGTAAACATGAAACATCTGAAAGGAAGGGACTGTAAAGTTACGGTTATACTGACACGAATGTACGCTCATTACTGTGCCAGTCAAGTAGTCAACCCAACCAGTCTCAATGGGCCTTACCCAATATGCACTGACGGCCACACAAAGATGCCCATTGTGGATCAGGCCCTAACTCTGTTCCTACTACATGCATGTGCATTTGGGCATGATCACGCTCCTACTGAAGTCAAAAGGGCATTTATCATGAACAGCAGGACTGAGCCGTGTCGCTGATGAACAAGAAATTCAGCTAAGGGCCTTGGTCCTGCCAACAGTAGCACTCACGTGCTTAATGTCAGATTTTCCAGTGTTCCAGTAGAGTCAGGATAAGCCTGTGTGTGTTGGCAGGTTAGGGGCCATCCTCAAGGTCGCTGGCTTATGCAGTCCTATTGAGAATGAAAACTAAGGCTTAAAAGCGGCATATGTATTTCTCTTTAATCCACTACTTGTGGAAAATCTGGGGAAAGTGTGGGCAGAGCTAAGCACAGTGATAAAATAGTTATTTATACAGCCTTTCCAAATGTTTTTAAAATCCTGAAATTAGTGATGATATATAACCAGAAAAACAGTTGGAAAAACTGTGGTCCAGCTTCCCCCTATTAATTCAAGGATTTAATAAAATAAATACTTAAAAATATTCTTCCTAGTGTTCATACTTAGTACAAAAGTATGATGCCAGTCTTTACTACATGGCGAGAATAGATAACCACACTATGGTACAGAAACAGCTGTTCGACTGCAAGAGATATTTACAGAACATTTATTTTCACACATGAGTAAAAACCCATGAAAGGCCACAGTGTCAAAGGGATTTAGGCACCTAAAGATGCCAATAGATGCCTAGTGGGCTTTCCAACAGCATTTATCTGCACCTTTAAGTGCCTAAATACCTATACAGAGTTGGCATGTAGGTCCAGTCCTACGCGTACTTTTCTTTACACTCTTGCATGTGTAAAGTTAAGCACGTATGTAAATGTTTGCCTTAAATATGAATTACATTTGGAGTGTCCTCCCCCAGGGATTGAGCAGCTGTACTGTATCAGTAATGAGCCGCACTGGAGCTACATGGAGGCAGAGCAGTGTGTTAGCAAGTTAAATATTTCACTTAGAAATCAGAGAGAGAGGGGAGACTTTTGTTCTCCCACTTGGGTATCTGGACGGGTGCTACTGCCCCCGAGAAGGTTGCTTTACCCTGGTATGTGGACAGGGGCTACAGTTTTACTGTGGTGTCTGTCACTCGGCCATGGTGCTTTTGAAGGAACTCTCACTTTACTTCTCCTCAGGGACTCTCCCGCCTGGGCAGTCTCCAGTTCACTGTGCCAATTACTGCCCCGCTGTGTTTATTAATACTGATTATAAAACCCTCGCCAACGCGTTGGCCATCCGGCCAGAGGGAATCCTGCCAGGTCTGGACCAGATGGGCCTTATTAAGAGTTGTCAAGCTGCTAACAACACCTAACAGTTCCTAAACTCACTTCCCTTTTCCCAGTGGCGTGACCTGCCCAAGGCAGCCTCAGAGACAATGGCAGCTTTGGGAAAAGAGGTGCTGGAACCGTTTACTGAGAGCAGTTTGATACCGGGCTTGGCATTTTTTCTTTGATTGAATTCCTCCAAGTTGAGGTAGGAAAGTTAGTTAATAGTATGGTTGCCAGGACCCAGTGCACACAGTAAGCCTGCCTGCTTCTGCTCTCTGGGGCTTATTTAGCTTAAGAGCAGCTCAGAACTAGGATATTATGGGCTTTGTGTCTTCATGCAAAAAGTACAGGGGGCTTCTGCAACAACAGGCCAAACTATCCCCTGCCTGGTCTATGAGTATGTGTGGTGTTTACTAATAAGGGCCTGGATCCTGCAGAGCTCCAATTGGCATCAATGAGAACAAGAGGAATCTAATCAATCTCTGCTTGTATATGGCGTGATCTGAGTACCTTGGTCTGCACTCAGGGGCCCCGATTCAGGAAAACACATGCTTCGTTACATGCTAAAGTGCTGTTGACTCCAGTGGTGTTCAAGCACGTGCTTAAGTGCTTTCATAAGATACGGGGTCAGACCAAAGGTCCATCAAGCCCAGTATCCTGTCTTCTGACAGTGGCCAATGCCAGGTGCCCCAAAGGGAATGAACAGAGCAGGTAATCATCAAGTGATCCATCCCCTGTCTCCCATTCCCAGCTTCTGGCAGACAGAGGCTAGGGACACCATCCCTGCGCATCCTGGCTAATAGTCATTGATGGGCCTATCCTCCATGAATTTATCTAGTTCTTTTTTTAATTCTGATGTGCAGGGATGGTTTACTAAATCTGGGCCAAGCTGATGGAGGAGTTGAGGTAAGATCAATGTTCTTCCTGTGTCCCAATGGGCTTACAGTGTATTGACGTGAGTGTGTGAATCTTTGAGTGCATCCAAACATGAATTCTGGGTTAAAGTTTGTCTGGCTCTTTTTGATTTGGATATCTCAAGAGAACAAACTTTCTGATTCGATTTGTGGCACTGCTGAGTTTTATTCAGGTCCATACTCCTGCAGTGATGGTCCTTCCTGCTTCTCCGTCACTGGAGGTTTCTAAGAACAGGTTGGACAAACCCCTGTCAGGGATAATCTAGAGCAGTGATACTCAGACTGAGACTCAGGAGCCACAAGTGGTTCTTCGATGGGTCTCCTGCAGCTCTTTGCAGCACATGATATTACAGGCGGTGTGATTTAATTAGTAACCAATCAGGAGGCTTTTACTATGTCATTAACCAATTGTAGTTGATAAAATAAACCTTGGTCAGTCATTTTGCTGTGAGAATAATGTGTGTGTGTATACACACACACACATATATACAGGGTTTAAATTCTGCCAGAGTTGTCAAGAGCAGAGGTTCGGTAAACATTTCAAACCCATGAAGTTAAAGCCCTGAGACCTCCTCTGGCCTGCAGCTGAAGCCCGTATATATCTAGTAAGTGAAACAATGAACTCACACTACTGAGGCTTTTTTGGGTAAAGTTGATCGCTTAATTTGGCTCCTGAACCACTGAGGTCTGTGGATCACTGGTCTAGATAATACTTAATTCTGCCTCAGTGCAGGGGACTAGACTAGATGACCTCTCGAGGTCCCTGCCAGTCCTATGTTTCTGTGATTCTCAATCAGGACTAGCCAGGAAGTTTGGAGATGTGCCAAACATTGAATAACAAACTGCAGTTAAACCTTTCAGATCTCAAAGAAAAGGACTGAGTTGCTCTGAGATTGGGGTTGGTTCTTACATCCTCCATCATTAAATAGATGAATAGATTCAGAAGGGACCACTGTGATCATCCAGTCTGACCTTCTGTACAACACAGGCCAGAGACATTCCCTGTTTGAACTTGAGCATATCTTTAGCAAAACATCCAATCTTGATTTTAAAATGGCTAGTGATGGAGAATCCCCCATGACCCATGGTAAATTTTTCAACACCATTTTGCTCCACCATATTCTGTTCCCATGAACAAACTCCTGATTGGGGTGAAACCTTCATAAACAATGTGTAAAGCAGACAGTGAACCTCTCCTGTTTACCTGTCTGTGTAGAGATGGCCACACTGCTCATGGGGTCAGGTATTCTTGAGGAGCACCATGTCTCCAGAGTTAGGATCAGCATCTTTGTTCTTATGACTGGTCACCTAGTGGTTTCTACCCGGAGGCAGCTTGGCAGCCAAACAGCTGCAGCAGCAGTGTCAGCCAAGGGCGCAGAAATTGGTGTATGTCTGATGTGATGGGTTCTAGGAACCCCATGCTGGCAGTGACAGGAGCCCCGTTAGCCCCTTGTGTGCCCCCTGGAGGAGAGACAGGGAATTAGGGATTGGACCCAGCTGGGGAGACCCAGGCTGGGAGGTTCTGTAAAGGAAGGAGTGCAGGGAGGGTCTTACAGGGGAGAGAGGCAGTAGAGAGCTTATCCCCTGGGACTAGCCCGGAAAGGAGAGGGCACAAGGGTGAGGAGGTTCCAGGCAGCTGCTGGCGAGACTGGGAACTGCCAATTAGAGGTGGAAGAGCTTGAAAATTGGCCACCCAATCAATGTTCCCTCTAATTTTTGAAAGGCTTTTTTTTTTTATTGCAAAAAATTTCTTCTGTGCGAATTGTTGTGCGCACGGCGTTTCGCTGTGTGCGCGGGGTTTAGGACCTGTGTGCGTACAGCTTAGAGGGAACAGTGCACCCAGTGCTTGTAACAAACTGCTCAGAAAAGACCTGCCGACCACGCATTGCTTGCACCCCCAAAGTAATTCAAAATACAACCTTGGGAAAATCCCAGTCAGCTCATGGCCGAGCCGTGAACAGAAAGAGCCGGGGTCAGACTAACTGGCAGGACAGCAAAGCTTGCAGGACCCAGAGGAAGGAGGGATTCCTCCTTCGTCGTTTGCCCCAGGTCAGTGTCAGCAGCACCACAGGGCAGGGATGTTATTGTTTCCGCACCAGTCCACACAGCACCTCCAGGCAAGAGGTTGCAAGGCAATCTGAAAAGACCTTTCCATTTACAGGAGGCTCTTTGGAAAAATAAGAGCTAATTAAATTGGAGGAGCAGCCAAGCAATTGCTGTCTTGCATTACAACAGGCCGGGGGCTTTACTTCCCACACCACTTGTGGGCCCGACTCTGTGCTTTGGGATGCACTGATGAGGGCAGGTTCCCTGGGGTAGGGGTGGGGGTCCAGTGCTCACAGAGGGCCCTGACACAGCAGAGAATAAGAAGCCACGTAGCATGCAGTGGGACAGCACATACCTGATTGCTGCCTGCCTGCTGGGGCTGGTGTGAGACGAAGGGAAGTAAGTATCGGCTAGGAAGAGGAGGCTGTCTGGGGAGCCATTTCACGAACCCAATCTGGCAGGGATATGCTACAAAAAATGGCTGCAATCCAAGGAGCTCTCTTCCTAGTGCTACCCCCTGCAGAGACCAAGCTGAGCTTCGCCAAGGGTCATGGGGGATTCTCCATCACTGGCCATTTTTAAAATCCAGATGGGATGCTCTTCGAGAAGATCTGCTCCATAGATTCATAGATTCATAGATATTTAGGTCAGAAGGGACCATTATGATCATCTAGTCTGACCTCCTGCACAATGCAGGCCACAGAATTTCACCCACCACTCCTAAAAAAGACCTCACACCTATATCTGTGCTATTGAAGTCCTCAAATTGTAGTTTGAAGACCTCAAGGAGCAGAGAATCCTCCAGCAAGTGACCCGTGCCCCATGCTACAGAGGAAGGCGAAAAACCTCCAGGGCCTTCCAATCTGCCCTGGAGGAAAATTCCTTCCCGACCCCAAATATGGCGATCAGCTAAACCCTGAGCATATGGGCAAGATTCATCAGCCAGATACTACAGAAAATTCTTTCCCGGGTAACTTGGATCTTACCCCATCTAAAAACCCATCACAGGCCATTGGGCCTATTTACCATGAATATTTAATTACCAAAACCATGTTATCCCATCATACCATCTCCTCCATAAACTTATCGAGTTTAATCTTAAAGCAAGATAGATCTTTTGCCCCCACTACTTCCCTCGGAAGGCTATTCCAAAACTTCACTCCTCTGATGGTTAGAAACCTTCGTCTAATTTCTAATCTAAATTTCCTAGTGGCCAGTTTATATCCATTTGTTCTTGTGTCCACATTGGTATTGAGTTTAAATAATTCCTCTCCCTCTCTGGTATTTATCCCTCTGATATATTTATAGAGAGCAATCATATCTCCCCTCAACCTTCTTTTAGTTAGGCTAAACAAGCCAAGCTCCCTGAGTCTCCTTTCATAAGACAAGTTTTCCATTCCTCGGATCATCCTAGTAGCCCTTCTCTGTACCTGTTCCAGTTTGAATTCATCCTTCTTAAACATGGGAGACCAGAACTGCACACAGTATTCCAGGTGAGGTCTCACCAGTGCCTTATATAACGGTACTAAAACCTCCTTATCCCTACTGGAAATACCTCTCCTGATGCATCCCAAGACGACATTAGCTTTTTTCACAGCCATATCACATTGGCAGCTCATAGTCAACCTATGATCAACCAATACTCCAAGGTCCTTTTCCTCCTCCGTTACTTCTAGTTGATGCGTCCCTAGCTTATAACTAAAATTCTTGTTATTAATCCCTAAATGCATGACCTTACACTTCTCACTATTAAATTTCATCCTATTCCTATTACTCCAGTTTACAAGGTCATCCAGATCCTCCTGTAGGGTATCCCTGTCCTTCTCTAAATTAGCAATACCTCCCAGCTTTGTATCATCTGCAAACTTTATTAGCACACTCCCACTTTTTGTGCCCAGGTCAGTAATAAAAAGATTAAATAAGATTGGTCCCAAAACTGATCCTTGAGGAACTCCACTGGTAACCTCCCTCCAACTTGACAGTTCACCTTTCAGTAGGACCCGTTGTAGTCTCCCCTTTAACCAATTCCCTATCCACCTTTCAATTTTCCTATTGATGCCCATCTTATCCAATTTAACTAATAATTCCCCATGTGGCACAGTATCAAACGCCTTACTAAAATCTAAATAAATTAGATCCACTGCGTTTCCTTTATCTAAAAAATCTGTTACTCTCTCAAAGAAGGAAATCAGGTTGGTTTGGCACGATCTACCTTTTGTAAAACCATGTTGTATTTTGTCCCATTTACCATTGACTTCAATGTCCTTAACTACCTTCTCCTTCAAAATTTTTTCCAAGACCTTGCATACTACAGATGTCAAACTAACAGGCCTATAATTACTTGGATCACTTTTTTTCCCTTTCTTAAAAATAGGAACTATGTTAGCAATTCTCCAATCATATGGTACAACCCCTGAATTTACAGATTCATTAAAAATTCTTGCTAATGGGCTTGCAATTTCTTGTGCCAATTCTTTTAATATTCTTGGATGAAGATTATCTGGGCCCCCCGATTTAGCCCCATTAAGCTGTTTGAGTTTCGCTTCTACCTCAGATATGGTGATGTCTACCTCCATATCCTCATTCCCATTTATCATGCTACCATTATCCCTAAGATCCTCTTTAGTCTTATTAAAGACTGAGGCAAAGTATTTGTTTAGATATTGGGCCATGCCTAGATTATCCTTGACCTCCACTCCATCCTCAGTTTTTAGCGGTCCCACTTCTTCTTTCTTTGTTTTTTTCCTATTTATATGACTATAGAACCTTTTACTATTGGTTTTAATTCCCTTTGCAAGGTCCAACTCTACTTGACTTTTAGCCTGTCTCACTTTATCCCTACATATTCTGACCTCAATAAGGTAGCTTTCCTTACTGATCCCTCCCTTCTTCCACTCCCTATATGCTTTCTGCTTTTTCTTAATTACCTCTCTAAGATGCTTGCTCATCCAGCTTGGTCTACAACTCCTGCCTATGAATTTTTTCCCCTTTTTTGGGATGCAGGCTTCCGATAGCTTCTGCAGCTTTAATTTAAAATAATCCCAGGCCTCCTCTACCTTTAAACCCATAAATTCTTCAGTCCAATCCACTTCCCTAACTAATTTCCTTAATTTTTGAAAGTCAGCCCTTTTGAAATCAAAAACCCTAGTTGCAGATTTATTTTTGTTAATCCTTCCATTCAGTTTGAACTGAATTAGCTCATGATCACTTGAGCCAAGATTATCCCCTACAACCATTTCCTCTATGAGATCCTCATTACTCGCCAAGACCAGATCTAAAATGGCATCCCCTCTAGTCGGTTCAGCAACTACTTGTTGAAGGAATCCATCAGCTATCGCATCTAGGAAAATCTGAGCCCTATTATTATTACTAGCACTCATCCTCCAGTCTATATCTGGGAAGTTAAAGTCTCCCATGATCACACAGTTTCCATTAGTATTTATTTTATTAAAAACATTAAAAAGGGCTCTATCCATATCCAAATTAGATCCCGGTGGTCTATAGCACACCCCAAGCACTATCCTAGGGGAGGCTCTAATAGTTTTCTTCCCCAATTTAACAGGGATTGTTTTGGGGCAGTTCTCTGGCCTGTGTTACACAGGAGGTCAGACTAGATGATCACAGTGGTACCTTCTGGCCTTGGAATTGATCAGTCTATGAACCCTGTGGGGCGGCTCCATTGGAAACAGCCCAATAAGGAGCGCTCAGAAGAGGCAAGACCATCTTGACGGTGCTCCCATGGAGCCCACATGAGACTGTGTACCACCAGAACAGGCAGGGGAGGCTTTGGTTTTTCCTGTGGCTCAGACATTTTAGCCTTTTCCATAGTGCTGGTCACAGGGCTGGCCCCTCCACTGCCTTCCCTTTTCCACCACGAACTGCTTGTCCTTCTGTGGCTGAGGGCTGGTCTACATGGTGAGGGTGCTGTGTGGCAAGCCAGGGTGTGAATCTACCATGCACTAGCTGCCATGCAGTAACTCACTGCGTGGACAGTGAAAGTCCTGGCGTGTGGCTTGGCCCTCTCTCTGCTCTGCCAGTGACACTGCCTTCGCTGCAGATGTGAACCATCCTCCATCTAGCCCCAGGCAGAAACATCTGTTAGTCCAGAAGCATGGGGGCAGGATGGGGTGGTGAAACACGGTCTGCTGCTGACTCTCTTTTAAAAAGAAAGACATCCCGAGCCCTCACCCTTTTTTCTAACTGCGGGGCTAATTGACCCCCTTTTTAGGCTGCCTTGCTAGTCTCATGGAAAGTTGATACAACGCTGTAAGCCACCAACAAGCAGAAACCTGAGCAAATTTCCCTGGCTGGAGATTTCTCAGGAGCAGCTTTTCCTGGGACATTTTTGGCACTTCCTATGGCTGTGTCAATCCGTAAGAAATCCCTCACGAACGGCCTCTCATATGGGGTTTTGGCCTAAACTAGGTAGTGGAAAGGCAGGAAAATATATGTTCTGACAATCCAAATCTCAGCTTTTTAAGTGTCTCACTCAGAACACCATGTTCTCTTTGGGGCTGGGGGCAACTGGAGCTTTGCATGCATTCTAATTTTATCTCAACCAGTTTGTCCATTGCTTAGGTGCTAACATGGTTTGCAATTCCCATTTTCAATCATGCGTGCAGTAAAATAATCTGGTTACAACGGCAAGGGATTCCATGTTGGTCTACATAACAGGAAGCAGCCCAGGAAGATGCCAACATAATGCAATTAGCATTGTAATGAGCTAATTAAAGCTTAGCAGAGACCTCTAATAAGGATACATCCAAGGGAAATCTCATTAACCCTTTCTTTGCTGAATATGCCATTCAGAGAGACACCTAACACCAGCTGCCCTCAGTATGGCTGGTGTGTCTGACCACTTACAGTACGGGAAATGGAAATTCCACAGCCCAGTGCATCTGGGGCCAGTGTACAGACATGCAGCGGTGAAGGAGTTAAAATGAAATCACTGCCCAGTTGTCCTGCTATTATATTACTAATATCCTTGGAGCCCATAGGGGTTAAAAAACTAAGTCACTAGCCACTGGTTGGTCAAATTGCAGGTGGAAGGGGAAGATTTCTGGTTAATCAGTAAGAAGAAACCTATTTCAAAGTAAAATCTGTCTGCAGGGCTTCAAAAATAACCAGCAACTGATCATCTTTGTGGCACTTGACAAAATAAAAAATAACTGGAAAGCTTAAAACCGGGAACCATAACAACCAGAATAAGAGCCTATGAAGACGCACACAGGACTTGAGCCCTGAATGAGAATTAGCCGGTGAATCTGCAGTTCTGATGATGGGAGACGGAGATAGAGACCTTGTTTGAACACAAAAATTGCACTGATTTCACTAAAATTTGTGCAAAAAACAATTGAGTTAAATTGGTGCAACATGAGTTCATAGACTCCAAGGCCAGACGGGACCATTGTGATCATCTAGTCCAGAGGTGGGCAAACTACAGCCCGTGGGCCACATCCAGCCTGCAGGACTGTCCTGCCCGGCCCCTGAGCTCCCGGCCGCGGAGGCTAGCCCCCGGCCCCTCCCCTGCTTTTCCCCCTCCCCGTAGGGGGAAAAGCTTGCGCCCACCCACCTCCCAGGCTTTCCAATATGCCAGTCCTGCCGCTCTGAGTGGCATGGTAAGGGTGCAGGGGGAGGTGGGGTTGGATAAGGGGCAGGAGGTCCTGGAGGGCAGTCAGGGGACAGGGGGGGTTGGATGGGGGTGGAGTCCTGGGGGGGCAGTTAGGGATGGGGGTCCCAGGAGGAGGTGGTCAGGGGACCAGGAGTGGGGTGGGGGGGTTGGATGGGGCGGAGGGGTGGATGGGTCGGTGGGACCTGTCAGGGGGTGGGGGTGTGGATAGGGGTTGGGGCAGTCAGAGGACAGGGAGCAGGGGGGGTTGGATGGGGGTGGGGTCCCGGTGGGGCAGTTGGGGCGGGGGATCCCAGGAGGGGGCGGTCAGGGGACAAGGAGCAGGGGGGGGTTGGATGGGTCAGAGGTTCTGAGCGGGGCAGTCAGGAGGCGGGAAGTGGGAGGGAGCAGATAGGGGGTGGGGGCCAGGCTGTTTGCGGAGGCACAGTCTTCCCTGCCCGGCCCTCCATACCGTTTTGCAACCCCGATGTGGCCCTCGGGCCAAAAAGTTTGCCCACCCCTGATCTAGTCTGACCTCCTGTGTAACACAGACCAGAGAACTTCCCCAGAATAATGCCTAGAGCAGAGCTTTTAGAAAAACATCCAATCTTGGTTTAAAAATGTAATGATGGAGAATCCACCATGACCCTTTGTAAATTCTCCACTGGGTAATTACTCTCATCTTTAAAAACTTACGCCTTATTTCCAGTCTGAATTTATCTAGCGTCTACTTCCAGCCATGGGACTGTGTTGGAGCTGTCTCTGCCAGCGGGAAGGCCTATTATTAATATGTGTTCCCCATGTAGCTACTTATAGACTGTGATCTAGTCACCCCCCAGCCTTCTCTTTCAGTCTTTCTAATCCTCCAATTTATCACCATCCTTCCTAAATTGTGGGAAGCCAGAACTGGACACAGCATTTTAGGAGCAGTCGCACTAGTGCCAAATACAGAGGTAAAATAACCTCTCTACTCCTACTTGAGATTCCCCTGTTTACACATCCAAGGATCACATTAGCTTTTTCGGTCACAGCTCATGTGAGTTCATGTTCAGCTGATTCTCCACCCTGACCCCCAAATCTTTTTCAGAGTCACTGCTTCCCAGGAGAGAGTCCCCCGTCCTGTAAGTGTTGCCTGCATTCTTTGTTCCTAGATGGAGACGTTTACATTTAGCCATATTAAAATGCATATTGTTTGCTTGTGCCCAGTTTACAGGGGTGAAAGTAGGTCGGTACGACATACCAGTAAGAAGTAGCCGCCGGTACCGGCCTGTACGCAGCCGCGGCAGTGTTTTAACATCGGTGGCCTTTCTGCCCCCCCTGCCGGCGGCCCTGCCAGTAGGAGCCACTGTTCTCGGTTTGCCCCGTGCTGTGTTAGTGTTCTCCAGGCTGTCAGGCAAACCTCGTTTTCCATGTGCCCACCTCCCTCCTTTCATTGCTGGGAGGAGGCTGTCTGATATTGCTGGAGGTCTGGGTATAACCAGTCTCCTTGCCGCTGTCCCCAGTTTCCCCATCCATGGGAGAGGCCTCTAGTATATGCTTCTCAGGAGCCTGTAATTCCCTTTGTGCCACTCTCATTGGTGTATGTAACTGCTGGTTCTAATGCAGCTACATAGGCAGCTTTCTTTTTTTTATAGTGGGCTGCGGTCCAGAATGGGTAGGTATTTGTTGGACCAAGCCTCTCAGTTCCCCTAGGGTGGCTGGGCGACCCTCTTGCCAAATTCCAAGCCTCCCGGAGTAGTGGGGGGTTAGGGAAGCAGCCCAACTCTTAAGGATTCTATGCTGAATGCCACTGTATCCCGCGCTGTGGCATTGCCCAACGGTGTTAAGCTGGCCATTATTTGCATCAGACCCGATCGGGTTAAATAATTCTCAGGGTCTTCACTGGGCTTTTGGGTTGTGGCTACGGCTTGTGCTAAAAATTGCACCTGCCTCTTTGCTCTCCAAAAAGTCCCATTAAAGTTAATATGCTATTGTTCTCGTCGACTCTAATCCTATGTAGGACCCCTGAATCTCTGAAGCTGTGCAGACACCCATCAAGTGGCCGACTTCAATGGCATTCAGCTCTTCCCTTATTGCGAGCAAAAATGCATTAGAACACCATCTGGAGAAATTGTCCTTTTTTAGGGGTCCCAAACTATCAGCCATGGCTTTTAAGTCAGCAGCTGAGACAGGGACAGTGGTGACAGTTGTACTTCCCCCTCACTCTGCCGGTGTTGTGACTGTGGTGTGTAGTTCGTCATATTGCTGCAATAGGGTTTTGTTCAATAGGTTTCAATCCCTGGGGCTCATCCCATATATCGCCATTCCAAGCTTCACTAGGGTCCCATTCTCCCTCCCATTCGGGGATCTCGCTGTATTGGGCTTGATCTCATTCTCCTGCCGTCACAGCCATTACTTGGTAGGTGGCAAACCCCAATTTTCTTCTTAAGATGCTTAATAATAGATTCACAGCGGTTGTGATTGGCAGGGGCTCTACCTTGTTCTAACATTAGTTTGTTTATCATTTCCTGTAAAACCTGATTCTCTTTTTGTATTTTCCCCCCTCTATTTGTTCAGATAAGCCCCTCTCATAGAATCATAGAATATCAGGGTTGGAAGGGACCCCAGAAGGTCATCTAGTCCAACCCCCTGCTCAAAGCAGGACCAATTCCCAGTTAAATCATCCCAGCCAGGGCTTTGTCAAGCCTGACCTTAAAAACCTCCAAGGAAGGAGATTCTACCACCTCCCTAGGTAACGCATTCCAGTGTTTCACCACCCTCTTAGTGAAAAAGTTTTTCCTAATATCCAATCTAAACCTCCCCCACTGCAACTTGAGACCATTACTCCTCGTTCTGACATCTGCTACCATTGAGAACAGTCTAGAGCCATCCTCTTTGGAACCCCCTTTCAGGTAGTTGAAAGCAACTATCAAATCCCCCCTCATTCTTCTCTTCTGCAGGCTAAACAATCCCAGCTCCCTCAGCCTCTCCTCATAACTCATGTGTTCCAGTCCCCTAATCATTTTTGTTGCCCTTCGCTGGACTCTCTCCAATTTATCCACATCCTTCTTGAAGTGTGGGGCCCAAAACTGGACACAGTACTCCAGATGAGGCCTCACCAATGTCGAATAGAGGGGAACGATCACGTCCCTCGATCTGCTCGCTATGCCCCTACTTATACATCCCAAAATGCCATTGGCCTTCTTGGCAACAAGGGCACACTGCTGATTCATATCCAGCTTCTCGTCCACTGTCACCCCTAGGTCCTTTTCCGCAGAACTGCTGCCTAGCCATTCGGTCCCTAGTCTGTAGCTGTGCATTGGGTTCTTCTGTCCCAAGTGCAGGACCCTGCACTTATCCTTATTGAACCTCATCAGATTTCTTTTGGCCCAATCCTCCAATTTGTCTAGGTCTTTCTGTATCCTATCCCTCCCCTCCAGCGTATCTACCACTCCTCCCAGTTTAGTATCATCCGCAAATTTGCTGAGAGTGCAATCCACACCATCCTCCAGATCATTTATGAAGATATTGAACAAAACTGGCCCCAGGACCGACCCCTGGGGTACTCCACTTGATACTGGCTGCCAACTAGATATGGAGCCATTGATCACTACCCGTTGAGCCCGACAATCTAGCCAGCTTTCTACCCACCTTGTAGTGCATTCATCCAGCCCATACTTCCTTAACTTGCTGACAAGAATACTGTGGGAGACCGTGTCAAAAGCTTTGCTAAAGTCAAGAAACAATACATCCACTGCTTTCCCTTCATCCACAGAACCAGTAATCTCATCATAAAAGGCGATTAGATTAGTCAGGCATGACCTTCCCTTGGTGAATCCATGCTGGCTGTTCCTGATCACTTTCCTCTCATGCAAGTGCTTCAGGATTGATTCTTTGAGGACCTGCTCCATGATTTTTCCAGGGACTGAGGTGAGGCTGACTGGCCTGTACTTCCCAGGATCCTCCTTCTTCCCTTTTTTAAAGATTGGCACTACATTAGCCTTTTTCCAGTCATCCGGGACTTCCCCGGTTCGCCACGAGTTTTCAAAGATAATGGCCAATGGCTCTGCAATCACAGCCGCCAATTCCTTCAGCAATTCTCTCTTTTATTTTAACTTCTCTTAGGGTATCTTTGAGAATGCGTAACTGGCTTTGGACCCCAGTGGCCAGTATTTTCCATTGATCAGTTTCTCATTCAGGTACACCAAGTTTCTCATGTAGTGTGGCATTTTCCTCTCGGCATCTAGCCAAGTGAAGGAATGCCTCTTTGCATGCTTCCCACAATAGCCAAATTGCAGCCGAGTCTCTTTTTATTGGGGTTGGTGGCCTGTAGACCTACAGATATTTTGCCAATCTATTTTCCAAATCAGCAATAGTATGGACTTCGGCTAATGCTTGTTCAGTCCATGGGCTGTGCCCAAATTTTTGCAAAATTTTCTTAAAAGGAGTAGTTTCCTGTATGAATGGTAATTTTTTCTGCTCTTTGAGCATTGTCCTTAGGGAACTCTTTTTGCCTGAACATATTTTCTTTATGAATCTCTTTTACCTCCATAACTTTTCCATGCCCACGCTCAGGCTGGGACTTACAAACACAAAAATTCTATACCCACTAAAAACTCTGCCTAACAGAGCAGGAGGGGGAACGCTGAGCCCCCTACCTTTTGGGCTCAATCCTGCTATGACCGAGGCTATATTCACCTAAGCAATTTTTCCCCGACAGACGGGTAGGAGTGAGGATTCTAATCCTCCCCCTTATGGCCCGGCACCTGTATGATCGGGGTGTATATACCTAGACAGTTTGTACAAACAGTTTATATATGTATCTATCGGTATAATTTTCCCTGACAGACAGGTCGGAGCGAGGACTCTAATCATCCCCTATTGCCCGGCACATTTATGACCGGGGATGTGCACACCTGAATGATCGATCATTTTATATGTATGGTTTCAGAGTAGCAGCCATGTTAGTCCGTATTCGCAAAAAGAAAAGGAGTACTTGTGACACCTTAGAGACTAAATAAATTTAATAAATCAAATAAATTTGTTAGTCTCTAAGGTGCCACAGGTACTCCTTTTCTTTATACGTATGGTATACCTTTTAGCAGTAATTAGAGGTATTTTCAATACTCACAGTGCATGCCTTCCCCCTTTCGCAGTTCTCCACCAAAAATGTTATGCTTGTAAGAAGCACATGGGATCTTTTTCAGGGGAAAAGGCAATATGCTGCATTTACTGAAGATACAACAATTAGCATATGCATTCAATCACACACACACTCACACAGTGTCCCGCCAGTCGATGTTATAGTTAACAGTTCAGAGTCCAGATCAATCCAGTGACCAGCTAGGTTGATCATGGGTAGGGAGGAGCCAGGTTCTGTCAGTCGTGACACAATGCTTCGGGTAAGTCTTGGCAAGATGAACCCAAAGTTTCATGGCAAGGCACCCTGTTTATATAGTGATTTTCCTTCATTAGGACCAATGAGTTTTGCACCATCATGCTGTAATCAATTGTTGTTTGACGAGTGCTTGTTTTCTTAAATTCTCCTTCTCATCCTTTATCTTGTTCTTTCATCCAGTCTCTCAGGGAGTTACCCCATGCTGGTTTTGATCACAGTTATCTTGTCCCCACTGATAGGTGCCTGTCTCATCTTTAGAGTCGTCAATCTACCCTCCTCTGACATTTCAGTAGGGGCGTGTTGCAACCTCCTGGTGCTCATACATCTGTCCTCGGTTTCTCCTTAGAACATCTGGTCTTTTGATGGCCTTCACACGTATCTTCTAATGCACACGTTCCTCATTCACACACAAAACAGAATTGATTTACACAGAGCATTTAAACAGAAACATCAAATTGCAATGCAAGAAAAAAACAACCATTGCATTGTTTTACTTGTTTTAAAATGCTAAACCTACAACTAAGTGGTGACCCTAAAAGGTCTGTCACTGCCTTGAAATCAGCACAGACACAGATTCTGGCTGATGCATCTGTACCAATGGCCCATTAGGCCATCCTTTCTGCTTTCAGAAAGGGTGGCTGGCAGGATATGGTCAAATCATACACCAATATAATTAATTCATGCTACATTATTATTCTTTATCCTTCATTCTAAATTACACAAAATACAAACATAAAATCCTACTACTAGACGTTAACTTTGCTGCCCCTTTTGCCGGGCCGCCGACGGAGGGGAGGGGGAAAAAGGGGCAGCAATGTTAAAGTGCTGCTGCAGCAATGTCATTGCCCATTTTGCCCCCTCCTCTGGGCCACCGACAGGGTGGGGGCAAAAGGGGCAGCTGCCCCGGAGCCAGCGATTTAAAAGGGCCCGGGGCTCCTGGCCGCCGCCACTGCTACCCTGGCTGCGGCCAGAGCCCTGGGCCCTTTAAATTACTGCTGGAGCCCCGGGTGGTGCGGGCCAGGTAGCGTGGATGGACTGGCTGGGGGAGGCTGACCCCTAGCACTGCCCCTTCTGCCTGAGGTCCCACCCCTTCCGGAGTCCTAGAGCCGGGCCCTCGTACCGGTAAGTGCTTAATGTTACTTTCATCCCTGCCAGTTTACCAAATGATCCAGATTCCTGCGTATCAGTGACCTGTCCTCTTCATTATTTACTACTCCCAAACTTTTGTGTCTGCAAACTTTATCAGTGATGATTTAATGTTTTCTTACAGGCCATTGATAAAATGTTAAATAGCATTGGCCAAGAACTGATCCCTGTGGGACCCCACTAGAAATGCTCCTGCTCAGTGACAATTCTCTGTTTACAGCTTCATTTTGAGACCTATCTGCTAGCTAGTTTTAATCTATTTAATGTGGCCATGTTAATGTCTATTGTTCTAGTTCTTTAGTCAAAATGTCTGTCACGCTGTCTGGAGTGGTTCATGACCGAGAGTGCCATCCTCAGGGCAGAGTGTCAAAAAACAGGGCAGAGACCCCAAACACATTGTATGTTCTATAAATAGATTTCACCAACCCAGTACCAAATGTGAACTCCTGAAGCACTATACCAGTCTTACCATAGAGTCACAGACAGTCCCCTTGGGCATTCCAGTCTATCTTGCCACCCAGGCAAGCTGGCCTTAGTGATAGTTTACTCAGGAGTGCAGAATTCATATGGCCTGCATTTTTCCGGGCTCTGCAGGCAGAAAAACACAAAACAAATCTGCCAGGAACACGTGCCTCTTCCCCAGGTAGCGCATCTGTTCCAGCATGCCTGAAGCAGCCTCAGAGACGGGGTAGGGGGCTGGGCATGCGTGCCTGCATGATGACCGTCCGGGGGGGTGGGGCTGGGCATAGGTGCGTGCCAGCAAGCAAGAGAGAGACAGACTCTGTCCCTCTTTGTGACTCAGCTCCCAAGCGTGTAAGGGTTGGGCTTTTTATTATGCAGGAGGCAGGCTAGAGGCACAAATGAAGGACCCTGCCTCAGTTAATTGATCTCATTCTCTGAGGCAGAAATGTAGCAGCCTGCCTATTGTTCCTGTTGTTAGTTAACTGTTTGTTCCCATTCTCAGTCAATTCCACCAGGAGCATAAAACCTGCGAAAGTTTTAAGGCCCCTATATTGCCAGAGTGATGTAAAGGAGTCTTATTATAAACAACAGCAAGGGAATCCTCAGCTAGGAAGATCTATGTGCTTTCTCACTTTTTTCCTGTACCAAAGTGGCACAATGAGGTTAGAGTACAGCTCAGGATTTATTTTACTTACCCATTAGAAAAAAAGCCTTTGAGGGCAAATAAAACATTTACCAAGCAGTAATAAAATGTCAGGACAATCAGAACGAAGCACTTCCCAAAGTACCCAGCCAGATCGAGGACAATGATTAGGAAGACTGTATGACTTGCATGTGTGGAAGTCTGAGCAATTTAAAATGACATTCTACCCTTTTTTTCCCCCCTTGTTTGGTTTTCTGTAATGTAATTTAAATGAAAATCCAGGATTATAACTGGAATGCAGGATATTAGTTACCAAGTGTTTGTAACATAACTTTCATGTGTTTAGGAAATGCTGAATAGTTATTGTGACTTTTTTCTATATTGTAGTTTAAATAAATTACCAAAACAATTGAAACTGTGTGATTATACTGCATTATTTTGACAAATAAAATATGCAGAATTTTTAATTTTTTGGCACAGAATTTTGTATTTTTTGGCGCGGAATCCCCTCCAGAAGTAATAGTTCAATGCCATACACCAAAGATCACAAAAATGTCAGGTTGCCCCAAGTCCCAAGAGACCAGTCACTTAACGCAGGTCAATTTGTACCTCAGATCTCACACCAAAGACAACACTGCGGACTATGTGGCTCTAGGAAGAAGAATAAAGGAGTTGGAGGCGCAAGTGGTGTTTTCGTCCATCCTCCCCGTGGAAGGAAAAGGCCTAGGTAGGGAGCGTCGAATCGTGGAAGTCAACGAATGGCTACGCAGATGGTGTCGGAGAGAAGGCTTTGGTTTCTTTGACCATGGGATGGTGTTCCATGAAGGAGGAGTGCTGGGTAGAGACGGGCTCCATCTTACGAAGAGAGGGAAGAGCATCTTTGCCAGCAGGCTGGCTAACCTAGTGAGGAGGGCTTTAAACTAGGTTCACCGGGGGAAGGAGACCAAAGCCCTGAGGTAAGTGGGAAAGCGGGATACCGGGAGGAAGCACAGGCAGCAATGTCTGTGAGGGGAGGGCTCCTGCCTCATACTGGCAATGAGGGGCGATCAACAGGTTATCTCAAGTGCTTATATACAAATGCACAAAGCCTTGGAAACAAGCAGGGAGAACTGGAGGTCCTGGTGATGTCAAGGAACTATGACGTGATCGGAATAACAGAGACTTGGTGGGATAACTCGTATGACTGGAGTACTGTCATGGATGGTTATAAACTGTTCAGGAAGGACAGGCAGGGCAGAAAAGGTGGGGGAGTAGCACTGTATGTAAGGGAGCAGTATGACTGCTCAGAGCTCCGGTACGAAACTGCAGAAAAACCTGAGTGTCTCTGGATTAAGTTTAGAAGTGTGTGCAACAAGAGTGATGTAGTGGTGGGAGTCTGCTATAGACCACCGGACCAGGGGGATGAGGTGGATGAGGCTTTCTTCCGGCAGCTCACGGAAGCTACTAGATTGCATGCCCTGATTCTCATGGGTGACTTTAATTTTCCTGATATCTGCTGGGAGAGCAATACAGCGGTGCATAGACAATCCAGGAAGTTTTTGGAAAGCGTAGGGGACAATTTCCTGGCGCAAGTGCTAGAGGAGCCAACTAGGGGGGGTGCTTTTCTTGACCTGCTGCTCACAAACCGGGTAGAATTAGTGGGGGAAGCAAAAGTGGATGGGAATCTGGGAGGCAGTGACCATGAGTTGGTTGAGTTCAGGATCCTGACGCAGGGAACAAAGGTAAGCAGCAGGATACGGACCTTGGACTTCAGGAAAGCAGACTTCGACTCCCTCAGGGAACGGATGGCCAGGATCCCCTGGGGGACTAACTTGAAGGGGAAAGGAGTCCAGGAGAGCTGGCTGTATTTCAAGGAATCCCTGTTGAGGTTACAGGGACAAACCATCCCGATGAGTCGAAAGAATAGTAAATATGGCAGGCGACCAACTTGGCTTAATGGTGAAATCCTAGCGGATCTTAAACATAAAAAAGAAGCTTACAAGAAGTGGAAGGTTGGACATATGACCAGGGAAGAGTATAAAAATATTGCTCGGGCATGTAGGAATGTTATCAGGAGGGCCAAATCGCACCTGGAGCTGCAGCTAGCCAGAGATGTCAAGAGTAACAAGAAGGGTTTCTTCAGGTATGTTGGCAACAAGAAGAAAGCCAAGGAATGTGTGGGCCCCTTACTGAATGAGGGAGGCAACCTAGTGACAGAGGATGTGGAAAAAGCTAATGTACTCAATGCTTTTTTTGCCTCTGTTTTCACTAACAAGGTCAGCTCTCAGACTGCTGCGCTGGGCATCACAAAATGCGGAAGAGATGGCCAGCCCTCTGTGGAGATAGAGGCGGTTAGGGACTATTTAGAAAAGCTGGACATGCACAAGTCCATGGGGCCGGACGAGTTGCATCCGAGAGTGCTGAAGGAATTGGCGGCTGTGATTGCAGAGCCACTGGCCATTATCTTTGAAAACTCGTGGCGAACCGGGGAAGTCCCGGATGACTGGAAAAAGGCTAATGTAGTGCCAATCTTTAAAAAAGGGAAGAAGGAAGATCCTGGGAACTACAGGCCAGTCAGCCTCACCTCAGTTCCTGGAAAAATCATGGAGCAGGTCCTCAAAGAATCAATCCTGAAGCACTTGCATGAGAGGAAAGTGATCAGGAACAGCCAGCATGGATTCACCAAGGGAAGGTCATGCCTGACTAATCTAATCACCTTTTATGATGAGATTACTGGTTCTGTGGATGAAGGGAAAGCAGTGGATGTATTGTTTCTTGACTTTAGCAAAGCTTTTGACACGGTCTCCCATAGTATTCTTGTCACCAAGTTAAGGAAGTATGGGCTGGATGAATGCACTATAAGGTGGGTAGAAAGCTGGCTAGATTGTCGGGCTCAACGGGTAGTGATCAATGGCTCCATGTCTAGTTGGCAGCCGGTATCAAGTGGAGTGCCCCAAGGGTCGGTCCTGGGGCCGGTTTTATTCAATATCTTCATAAATGATCTGGAGGATGGTGTGGATTGCACTCTCAGCAAATTTGCAGATGATACTAAACTGGGAGGAGTGGTAGATACGCTGGAGGGGAGGGATAGGATACAGAAGGACCTAGACCAATTGGAAGATTGGGCCAAAAGGAATCTGATGAGGTTCAATAAGGATAAGTGCAGGGTCCTGCACTTAGGACGGAAGAACCCAATGCACAGCTACAGACTAGGGACCGAATGGCTAGGCAGCAGTTCTGCGGAAAAGGACCTAGGGGTGACAGTGGACGAGAAGCTGGATATGAGTCAGCAGTGTGCCCTTGTTGCCAAGAAGGCCAATGGCATTTTGGGATGTATAAGTAGGGGCATAGCGAGCAGATCGAGGGACGTGATCGTTCCCCTCTATTCGACATTGGTGAGGCCTCATCTGGAGTACTGTGTCCAGTTTTGGGCCCCACACTTCAAGAAGGATGTGGATAAATTGGAGAGAGTCCAGCGAAGGGCAACAAAAATGATTAGGGGACTGGAACACATGAGTTATGAGGAGAGGCTGAGGGAGCTGGGATTGTTTAGCCTGCAGAAGAGAAGAATGAGGGGGGATTTGATAGCTGCTTTCAACTACCTGAAAGGGGGTTCCAAAGAGGATGGCTCTAGACTGTTCTCAATGGTAGCAGATGACAGAACGAGGAGTAATGGTCTCAAGTTGCAGTGGGGGAGGTTTAGATTGGATATTAGGAAAAACTTTTTCACTAAGAGGGTGGTGAAACACTGGAATGCGTTACCTAGGGAGGTGGTAGAATCTCCTTCCTTGGAGGTTTTTAAGGTCAGGCTTGACAAAGCCCTGGCTGGGATGATTTAACTGGGAATTGGTCCTGCTTTGAGCAGGGGGTTGGACTAGATGACCTTCTGGGGTCCCTTCCAATCCTGATATTCTATGATTCTATGATTCTATGACTGGTAGTCAATCCTATAGTAAACTAACTAAGGATTTATTACCTAGGAAAATGAAATGAGAGAGTTATTTACAAGTTAAAGGAGGCAAACATATGCACACTGAATGTCTTTTAGGGCTAACCCAGTTTGACCCTGGGGATCTCTGCTTCTTTTTCCTAGGTCCAGCTCTATGAGAGTCCAAACAGCAAAGAGATGAAGAATTTTCATGTTAGCTATCTTCATTTCCTTCTTGAGTGTGATAGGGCCATTACCCAGTCCTTGTTTTGTGCTGTTTCCCAATGGCCTGCTCAGTTTTGATAGTCCTCCTTGATGGGTGGGGGAACCACCACGCCTGCCTAAGTTCACAGGTTCAGAGCTGGCATTTTTACGTTATAAAGCAAAACTGACCTATCACATTATAGCATGGGATACAGACATTACACATGAAATTAATGCATACAGCAACTTACAAACATTTTATAGAGTCTAACCCCCAAACACATCTTTACAGGTCTAACACCTGCCTGGAACAATACTAACATAAGATGAGCTGGTCTGGTTTCCAGCTATGAATTTGTCAGTGCTCAGGTGATGCCTACAGCCTTGGCAAGAGCTTGGCACCTCATCTACCAGTGTCACAATGTCATGTGGCACCAAGTCACATGGCTTCCAGAGGTCTAAGTATATTACATTAACCTTATGGTCTTTATCAGCCGAACTTGTAATCTCATCAAAAAAGATATCAAATTAGTCTGACAGGATCAATTTTCCATAAACCCATGTTGGTTTGCATTAATTACATTACCCTTCTGTATCAACCACTCCATTATCTTGCCTGGGATCGAAGTGAAGCTGGCAAGCCTATAATTACCCGGGTCATCCCATTTACCCTTTTTAAAAATTGGCACAACATTAGCTTTCCTCCCGTCTTCTGGAGCTTCCCCAGTGCTGCAAGACTTATTGAAAATCAACATTAGACAAAAGGGAGCCTCAGCATAAATATCCAACTATCTGAATTGTGTCGGTTTATTTCAGTGAATGCCTGTGATTAGCATAACAGATAAGACAGAAAATATATATTTTCCTCTAATTCTTCAGTTTATTTGTGGATTTGACAGCCCTGGACACAGTATGTTTTTCTCTGATCCAAATCCAACCCCAGTCTTTGCACTGGCTTCAGTGGACTGTGAAGGCCCTTAGTCAGTTCCCCCAGTTGTATGCGTGTGTCTTTCACACAATGAGATAGCCGAGTTCTAAAAAGAAATAAAAAGAGGAAAATGTGGTTTTAAAACCACAGAAGTTGCCAGAGGGACTCCAGTGCGGATCTGAAGTTACTTTGAATTTAGTTTTTGAAACTGACCAGACTTCAAGTGGATTGTCTCTGAGTCTTATACTGGATGCTGGCGTCACTTGAGCCCGCCATGGTTTCTGTTTTTCTTCAAGGGGAGCATTAATTGGCTGTTGCACTTTTTCTGTTTTTGTTGCTCTGGATGTTTAGTTTTTCTAATTTTAGTAATGATTAAACCCAGACTTTGTTTTTTTATCTATTTGGGTCATTTTGGAGAGTTTAATATTTGCTCTCTGAATGGCCTGAGCTGACTGGGTCTAGCAGGATGCTGAGAGCTGGGTAAAAAGGCAGATTGTGTGGGAGGTTGTGGTGGAGAATGGGTTGAGGCAGGTTCAGAGTGGGCTATTGGAGTTGAGGACAGAAGGAGCACTAATGCTGATTTTAGAGTAATCTGTTATTACAGTAACATTTGAACACTAGAGATGTTACACAAGCATGATAGTTTCTACTTGCAAGTGGCAGGAGCAGACTGAACACAATGAGGAACTGTGGACTCCATGGCTACCTTGTCTCTGTCATAATCACCAGTCAGGAACAGAGATCCCAGGCTAAGGGATTGTTGAGAATTGTGAGAAGCTCCCACTCTGAATGAATAATAAACAATTCTGTGAACCAAACCATGTAAAGCCACCAGACCCTAGCAGAAATCTTCGGAGAGTAAATAGGTGTAGATATTATCATAGAACCACAGGGTGAGAAGGGACTGCAAGGGTCATCTAGTCTAACCCCCTGCCAAGACACAGGATTTGTTGGGTCTGACCCATCCAAGAGAGATGGCTATCCAGCCTCCTTTAGAAAACAGTCCGTGAAGGAGCTTTCACAACCTCCCGAGGTGTCTGTTCCCTTGTCCTACTGTTCTTACAGTTAGGAAGTTTTTCCTGAGATTTAATCTAAAGCTGCTATGCTGTAGTTTGACCCCATTGCCTCTTATCCTGCCCTCTGTGTCAAAAGAGAACAATTATCCATACGTACGTACAAATGAAGGCGATTGTACTCCTTGAAGAGGGAGACAAAGAGAGTTGGTCCGGACTGTATTTGCAAATGCAGAGAAAACATTTGGATTCAATCTGGACCACTTGGGATCCACTTAACTCTCCTCTATGGAGAGATTGGGTTGGACATTGTAGTCACAAGGTTCAAATCGGGGGCCTGAGATCAGACTTGAACTCGGTATTGAGGCCCCTTGTCAAGGCTGATTCCCCACTCTGGCACTTTGAGTGCAGAAGGTGAGGGCCCACAAGGATTTTAAAAATTAATACTGGCCACTCCAGGCTTTGTATTAAACTCCCAAGGTTACAGCTTCTCTCTGTCCTTGGATGGGTAGATGCTGCCGCCATCCAAATGCAAAACCCCTTGGAACCCAGGAAGGCGCACTTTGGAATTCCTTCCTGGGGTGTACCCTCAAGCCCTTTTCCCTCTTCCCCCCTGCCTCTGGGGAAGAGCTGAGAAAGGAAAACAAAGAAATCAGCTGTTGCCACCAGCTAACTAAAAAACACATGTGCACAATCCTCTTAAGACACAAAAATCCAAATCCTGTTCTTAAAAAAGGTAAATTTTATTAAAAACAAAAAGAAAGAAAATACATCTGAAAACTCAGGCTATTGCTAGATTTTTAAAAGTGCTATTCCAAAAATTAAGCACCCAAAATAGTTTTCTGGGGGATCAGCTTAAAGGTTACAAGCAACAAAAGCATCCAGGGTTAGCACAGAGGAATCCACAAGCCAAAAGAAATAAACAAAATAAACCTAATTGCGTCTTTCTACACATTTTCTGATCTACTTACATATCTGGGTTTTCAAATAAGCAATCTCTAGGTATGATTCTGATGATATTCATACCTGGCCTTCAGCTTCTCCTGGCATAACTGCTGTCCTGTTCCCCTCTTCCCTTGAGAGCAACAACAACAGACCCACAAAGGAGAGTCTTGTTTCAATTTTAAAAAGTTCTAGTCGTCCCATTGGCTCTTTTGGTCAGGTGCCCACTCCCTTTCTTTTACCTATGCAGGGAGACTTTTTTAACCCTTTACAGGGAAAACAAGCAGAGAACAGCCACCAAGAGGGACTTTATAGCTAACTGGCTGGCTGGGTGTCCATAAAAGGGCGCTACCCCCATCTTCATTTATCACTCCCTGTAAGGGGGAGGGGGCAGCTGGCTCATTCCTCTCTGGGGTGGTGGGGAGCTAGACCTCCTCGCTACTTCTGTCAGGTGTGTCGGGGAACTAGCCTGGTTGTGGGCCAACAGTCAGTGGCACAGGCCCTCAGGCAGGGGCTGAGCAAACAGTTCAATAGCAAACCCTGGCTCCAAGCAGCGTGGGGGTGGGGGAGGGAGGAAACTGCCACCCGCAAGATGCATGGCAGGGGGACGCAGGCCCACCCACTCCACTGCGTCCCAGCCCGGGGCCCTAGCAGCAGCAGAAGACCCGCTGCTGTGTCTGTGGGGTTCCTGGCCGCAACACACTGACATAGGCTCTGGCTGTGTTGCATCCTGACTAGGGTCGGCTGCCCCTGGCCTGTTCCTACCTCCCCCTCTAGAGGTACCTGGGTCCGGATGGCATCCTCCAAGGGGTCACACACCATGGGCTCCTCGGGGTAACTGGCAAGCGGCAAGCTTGGCAGTGTCTCCGGGCTTAGGCTAGCCTCAGGCAGTGGCTGGTCTGGCCAATCCTTGGGTTGGTCGCCAATTGCCGTGGTCTCCTGGCTAGAAGCTCCGCCACAGGCGTCTGGCCTCTCCAGTGGCTGTGTTTCAAGTCAGCTCTGGGGTTGGGCTTTTATACTTCCTGTCCTGCGCCTTGACCTCTGAGGGGCGGGTGCAGGGTTCGCTGGCTCCGCCCACTTTGGCCTCCAGAGAGGCTCGTCCTTCTCTGGGGCGGTGGGGAGCCAAACCGCCTCACTACACCCCCACCCCCTTAAGTCTGGCTCCTGGTCATCGGGGCAGGAAATCAGCATTAGTATGGTCCTTGCCGGCCCTGTGGCGAACCGTAAAGGCGTAGGGCTGTAGTGCCAGGTACCAACAGTGTATTCTCATATTATTGTCTTTCATTTTGTTCATCCACTGAACCGGGGCGTGGTCGGTGACTAAAGTGAACAGGGCCCCAAGAAGGTAGTAACGTAGGGCATCACAAGCCCATTTCACTGCAAGGGCCTCCTTCTCCACCACCATGTAGTTCTTCTCCTGCGGAAACAATTTCTGGCTAATATATAAGAATGGATGGTCTTCCCCATCTATCTCCTGGGACAGGATGGTGCCCAGTCCTACCTCCAGGGTATCCATTTGGAGGATGAAGTCTCTGTTGAAATTTGGGCTGTAGAGGACCGATTCACGGCAGAGACTTGTTTTGAGTTCCTGAAAGGCGTCTTCGCATTCTTGGGTCCAAACCACATGTCGAAGGCTGTCTTTGGTTAAAAGGCCGGTCAAAGGGGTGGCGATAGATGCAAAATGGGGAATGAAATGCCGATAATAGCCGGTGAGCCCCAAGAACTGTTGCACCGGACACTTTGTGGTGGGAAGCAGGGAGGCCGCCAGGGTCTGGACTTTTCCCACAAGGGGCTTCACTTGTCTGTTTCCTGTGGAGTAGCCCAGATAAGTAGTCTCTTGCTATCCAGTGTGGCATTTTTTTGGGTGGTCTGTCAACCCAGCATCCCGTAGGGATCTCAGGACAGCAGCTACCCGTACCAAATGATCCTCCCAGTGGCAGCTGTAGATGACCACATCGTCCAGGTAGGCGGCCACATAGTCTTGATGGGGTTGGAGGATATGGTCCATCGGCTGCTGAAATGTGGCTGGAGCCCCATGGAGGCTGAAGGGCATTCAGGTGAATTGGTACAGACCTGTTGGGGTGGCAAACGTGGTCTTCTCCCTCGAAGCGGGGTCAAGGGGGATCTGTCAGTAGCCCTTGCTGAGGTCAAGTGTGGTGAGGAAACGAGCCTCCCTTAACTGGCCAAGCAGCTCATCTACGTGAGGCATCGGATACGCGTCAAATTTAAAAATGGTGTTGACACCTTGGAAGTCGATGTGGAAGTGCCGCGTCCTGTTGGGCTTGGGTGCTAGCACTATCAGTCTATGCCATTCGCTCTGTGAGGATTCAGTTACGCCCAGCTCTAGCATGGCTTGTACCTCTTTCTCGATGCTCTGCTGCATTCGGTGCGGCAAGGACATGGTCGCTTCTCGGATCACTACCTCAGGTTCTGTCTGAATGGTATGGTAGACCAGGGTTGTGTAAACCAGCTGGCCGGTGAAGGTTCGCGGGAATGCCTGCAGGAGGCACCAGGTTTGCTTGCGTTGTTCGTCCGTGAGGGTCTCTGCGAGCTGGGGCCCCTCAGTGTCCTGGGTCAGGGCGGTGTGGGGGCCCAGCTCTGGCTCCAGCAGGTAGGGGTTAATTAATAAGTCCTCGCGCTTCCGCCAGGATTTCAGGAGGTTGACATGGTACCACTGGGTTTTCTTACATTAGTCCGGTTGGTTGACCTCATAGGTGACGGGCCCCACCTTCCAGACCACCTCGTAGGGGCCCTGCCAGTGGGGCCCTTGCTCGAGGGCAGGAGAAGCAGGACCCAGTCCCCAGGTTTAAAGTCACGGCTCTGCGGTTATAAGTTCGTGCTTGAGCCTCCTGGGCGGCCCTTAGGTTTTCCCGGGTGAGCGCCCCGGCCTGAGTGAGGCATTCCTGGAGCAGGAGGACGTACTTCAAGAGGCCCTGGGTTGGTGATGGTGCTTGTTCTCAGGCTTCACATCAGGTCCAGGAGCCCCTGTGGGTGGTGGCAATACAACAACTGAAAGGGGGAAAACTTCGTAGAGGACTGGGGCACCTCCCGGATCTCCAGAAGCAAAGGCGGGAGTAGCTGGTCCCATTGGCATAGTTCTTCTGGGGGGAATTTGCGCAACATGTTTTTTAGAGTACGGCTAGACCGTTCAAACTATCGGTTTGTGGATGGTAAATAGAGGTGCACAACTGCTTGATCCCCAGGAGCCCACACCCCTGCCGCAGAAGTCGGGAGGTAAAGTTGGTGCCCTGGTCAGTGAGAATCTCCCGGGGCAGGCCTACCCGAGCAAAGACCTTCACGAGCTCACCCGCAATGGTTCAGGCGGTGATGCTCCGTAATGGCACTGCCTCCTGGGAATGGGTAGCGTAAACTACTAGGACCAGCACATACTGAAATCCAGCAGTGCTTTTGGGGAGGGGCCCCACCAGGTCCATGGCCACGCGCTCGAAGGGTGTTTCAACAATGGGCATGGGGACCAACGGGGCCTTGGGTGTCCGCGGGGGTGCAGCAAGCTGGCACTCGGGACAGGAGCTACAATAGTTCCTTACTTCCTGATGCATGCTGGGCCAGAAGAAGCATGTCGGTTTCCAGGCTAGACTCTTCTCGTGGCCCAAGTGCCCAGCAGCAGGGGTGTTGTGGGCGAGTTTCATTACGGCCCGCTGGTGACATCGAGGGACGAGTAGTTGTCTCTGGGGTTCTCCCGTGCGCGGGTCCCGTTCTACTTGATAGAGCCGATCCTGAAGCAGTTCGAAGTGTGGCCACTGCTTCACCTGGTGCAGGTCAATTATGGCTCCATCGACTGTGGCTAGTTGTTCATAAGTGTGACTAAGGGTGGGATCTGCTCTTTGGGTCACGACAAAAGTCAGTGTGAAGCAGGGGTTCAGCGGCAGCATCTGGCGGGGCATCCACGGGTTCTTCTTCCGGTCCGTTGAGGTCTGGTGCCTCCTCCCCCTCCGATTGGGTCTCAGGAAGGTCCCCTTCCAGTGCTGGGGTAACTGTGGGCTTTTGTTGGCATTTAAGCGGAGGACTTCCGGGAAGTCTGGCCAGTCCTGCCCCAGGATTACCGGGTAGGCAAGCCAAGGAGCCAAGCCAACCACCATCGATCGCGTGACCCCATCCACGGTCAGCCGGACTTGGGCACTGGGCTAGGGTCGTACGTTGCCGTGAATACACTGTAGATGGATCGTCCCCAGGCATGGATCAGCCTGGAGGCCTAGGCTTTGATGAACCAGCATCTGACTGCAGCCAGAATCAATTAGGGTCAAGGTTGGGCAATCCCTGACAACCACTGGCACCGTAATCTTGGTGGCCTGTGGGCACCAGGCACGGGTTTCTCCTGTGCAGACCTGGCCGAAGTTTTTTGCAATCCATTTTGGTGCAGTCCCGCTGTAAATGGCCACATTTCCCACAGGAAAAACAGGGTCTGAAGTCTGCATGCCCCGGCCAGGACAGTGTTCCCACCTGGCCCCTGGGAGGGCTTCGGTTGGTCCCTCGGGTATCTGGTCGAGGTGCCAGGGCTTGTCAAACTGGGGCCTCGGCAGGCCGAGGTCGGGGCTCCAGGCCCCATTACGGGTTTTGTGGCTCATCTGTGGGTTAGGGCGCTCCGGTCCTGGCGGGGCAGCTCGAATGCTTGGTCCCACCAGTGCTTCGGCAGTGAGGAAATACTCCATTAATGTGATGGCAGCCGCTAACGTCATAGGCCAGTGGCGGAGGACCCAGGCCCTCCCCCGTGATGGGAGTATATGGACGAATTGCTCCAGAATAATTTGTTCAACGAGCTCATCCAGGGTCTGCCTTTTGGGCTGTAGCCAGTGCTTGCACGCTTCCCTCAAGTCTTGGGCTACCATCTGGGGTCGGGCCCCCATAGGATAGACCAAGCTCTGGAACCACTGTTGGAAGGTCTCCAGGCTAACGTCCAAGGCATCTTTACCCAGGTGTAGTCCCATGCCACGTCCGTGGACAGGCCCCGTTATATGGTTTGGGCAGTCACAGTCGGGTATGGGGCCAAGATGGTAGCCCACTGGTCTTGGGCCCAGCCTGCGACTAATGCCACCCTTTCAAAAGTCACAAGCAAGGCTTCTGGGTCGTCGTTGGGTCCCATCTTTGTCAACCGGATGGGAGGGGCTAGGCTGTGTGGTTCAGCAGGCCCTGCAGGCTGAGGCTCCGCAGGACGGGGCAACAAGGTCACCAACTGCTGCAGGCATTGCTGCTTGTCGTCCAGTTTCTGGTGTCCCAGCTCCAAAATCAGCTGTTGATGTTGGGTCCCGAGCTGTTGGACCAGCTGCTGCTGGAGCTGGGCGGCCTGTTGTTGTTGTTGGCTTTCGGCTAAGAACTTAATAAGCTTAACCATAGTCACTTGGGCACACTCCTCCACAGATCCCTTCTCACAAGGATCGGGGGATCACTGTCCGCATTCTCCAACACTTGTAGGGGGGTTCGGCTGGCTTGTCCCACTCTGGGGCAGTGGGGAACCAGACCACTTTGTAACTTCTGTCAGGTGTGTCAGGGAACTAGCCTGGCTGCGGGCCAACAGTCAGTGGCTCAGGCCCTCAGGTGGGGCTGAGCACACAGTTCAGTATTAGCCAGCCCAGGCCCTGGATCAGGGCAAGCAACAAACAGTCAGTGGCACAGGCCCTCAGGCAGGGGCTGAGCAAACAGTTCAATAGCAAACCCAGGCTCCTGGTTCCGAGTGGCCTGGGAGAGGGGGAGACTGCCACCCGCGAGATGGGTGGCAGGGGGGATGCAGGCCCACCCACTCTACTGCGTCCCAGCCCGGGGCCCTAGCAGCAGCAGAAGACCCGCTGCTGTGTCTGTGGGGTTCCTGGCCACAACACACTGACATAGGCTCTGGCTGTGTTGCATCCTGACTAGGGTCGGCTGCCCCTGGGCTGCTTCCTACCTCCCCCTCTAGAGGTACCTGGGTCCGGATGGCATCCTCCAAGGGGTCACACACCATGGGCTCCTCGGGGTTATTGGCGCACAGTTGGCTTGGCGGCTTCTTGGGGTAACTGGCAAGCGGCAAGCTTGGCAGTGTCTCTGGGCTCGGGCTAGCCTCAGGCAGTGGCTGGTCTGGCCAGTCCTTGGGTCGGTCGCCGATTGCCGTGGTCTCCCGGCTAGAAGCTCCGCCACAGGCTTCTGGCCTCTCCGGTGACTGTGTTTCAAGTGAGCTCTGGGGTCGGGCTTTTATACTTCCTGTCCTGCGCCTTGACCTCTGAGGGGCGGGTGCAGGGTTCGCTGGCTCCGCCCACTTTGGCCTCCAGAGAGGCTCGTCCTTCTCCGGGGTGGCGGGGAGCCAGACTGCCTCGCTACACTCCCCTAAATGCATTGTCTGATTTTTGAGGAGTGAAGAAGCCACGGATCCTGTTCAGTAGGTTGACCTTCTACAGCTAGTGGTTGCCGTGAAAAGGTTCACAGTTACCTCCAGCAGCGATGCAGTTATTGCCAATTTCATGCGTAGGTAAAAACAGTGGGATATGAGGTACTAAGGTTTGCTAATGTCTAGCAAATGCTGACCTTTTACTGATGACCCCTCTGGTGGAAAATGGGCTGGAGGAAGCCATGCAGGAGGTGAGGAGAAGGGAGCTCATGCCTGACTGAGCACAGGAAACGGAACCGTTCCTCTTACTTCACCCACTGCTGCCGCCACCACCTTCTCAGAGCCTTTCAGCCCGCGCTCCAAGCAGAGGCTCCACATCGGTCAGCCCTCTCCCCAGGTAACTGCAACCCCTGCTCGGCCCACTGGACATGGGCAGGGGGAAATTCCAAGGGGAAGGGAAAAGAGTGAGGGAAAAGAATTGCAAGGGATGGAGAAAATCTCAAGGCTGGGGGAGGACAGAGATGTAATGCTCATGTGTGACAAAGTTTATCTACTGAAGTTGTGCTACTGAGTGAGTACCCTTTTCCAAACACATAGGTACACTGGGCACCAGGCATATAAGTGCATGAGGATTAAGACGAATATTTAGAACTCCAGAGCTACTTAAATATTTGCATTCAAGCTTAGTTGACTTGTTTGGTCTAAGTGAGATCTACAGAAACAACCAAGTTTGAGGCACCTCAGTTGTTTTAAAGCTACCAGATCTGATCCACTCAGCCAGCAGGACCTGTGTTTAGAACCCCTGGCAGCAGATAGTCAGGATGGATGGAGGCCAGTGGGACAAACCTCCCACAATTCCTGCTCTGCCTAGGGTCCTGGAGCTGCTCACCACAGCTCATCAAATGGGCAGGGCTAACCAAGGCACTGACAGTACAGGGGCTGCTCCCAGGAGATGCACCAAATCACTATCTCCTCAAGCACTGGGGCTTCTATGGAGCCCTGGCAAGCCAGTCAAGTCCTGCCCTTCCTTGGGGGCTGACATCACCTTTGACGCAACTGCCCTCCTAGCACCAGGGCAGGAGTGCGGGCAAACTGTACTCCCTGTGCCCACCCGGGGGGATTAAGCCAATTAGTAATACACAAATTCCCTAACTGAGCATACAGGTACATGGCCTGTGCACAGTTTCCAAACAATCGTGTATGTTAAACCACCGCCAGCTTACGACTGCAAGCGAAACCAAGGAAGCAGGCCTCAGGGAAGAAGTCCAGGTCCATGCTAACCCTGCATCCAGAACTCTCCTGGAAGGAGGAGGATGTGCTGCTTTTCTTTCCCAGCCTTGCTGAGCTCAGACACCTGAGTGGATTTTGCTCGGATTTGAAAAAACAAATGTTCTTTCCAGGAGAGACCCTCTAGGACCAATTCAGTGCTGTGGGGTTGTGCTGGGCACTGATTTGCAACCTCACCAATAGCAAGTGTTACAGGTTGCCCCAGCCTCTGAACAGTCGGGAGGGATTTTTGCAGCTTTTTAGAGCAGTGAAGCAGCCAAGTCCTAGTGAATTCACAGGATGTTGTGTGCCTAACTCCCTTGGGCTCCAGGATGCCAGCGGTTATTTCCTTGTTCAGAGAAGATTCAGACTTCAGTTTTTTCCTGATTTTATTTTATTCCTGGCATGCGCATGGTGTTGCTCCTGCTAATGCTTTGAACAAGGATGAAAGCGGCATAAAAGCTCCCACAGATGTAGCGTGACTTTCAGAAGTCCGACCAAGCAGCTCTGAGTTAAAGTTCCCCACCAGAATGAAATGTGTGGGTGTGTTAACTGTCTTCCCCCCCCCAACAAAAAAAGCCTTTGTGAGAACAAGAACCTTTGTGTGGGCTGTCGATCCAGATCACTACCCTTCCAGGCAGGTGGTGTGTGTCACTCCACTATTCTGCGCTTGGAGCTGATATCTGCAGAGGCTGTGTGGGGGGTGGAGGATGGTCCCCTGTCGCCCAGCTGCTCTTTGGCACAAAAGGACTCTCTCTTCCCTCTGAACTGCAGGGGAGGAGATTCTGATTTCACTCACACCAATGTGACCCCCACCCCAAATCACTAGTTTTACCAAGATAAAATGAGAGTGTGAGAGCCCGCCTGGGGTAACACCTCTGCATTCAGCGGGGGTGACGTTGGGCAAAAGGGCTTGAGTGCTGGCTGCTAAGTGCCAATCAGGCAGTGGTTGGTGGTTGGCTATTCTGTTCACGTTCAGCACCTTTTAGTCATCGAGCTATTAACCTACCGGTGCCGTAGGAGTAGCTGCAGCCGTTGCCCCTGCAGTGGGTTCCCTGCTCAGATAATTATGTCTGTCGCATTAGTGGTTTGTGATCTTTACCAATCTTCCTAAAAATTAGAGCGAAAAAGACTTACTCACCACCTACTGGGCACCAGACCCATGACTAATCAGTAGCTCAGGCTTGCAAAGAATAACTTTTTCCAGACAAATTTGATTGCTTTTTTGGACAGGCTTGCAAAGCTAGTGGCTGAAGGGGATGCAATAGCCATCATAAATTTAGATTTTAGGACATGAATTAATTTTGAGAGGGAGATTTTCATGAGACACGGCATCAAAGTGGCTGGGCTGTGAGCAGTGTCTTGTGGATTGAGATTGGCTTAAAGTCCTAAAGGAAGAAATGCGTAGACTTGGCATGAGTGAAGAGATGTCTAGTGGGGTGCAGCGGGGGTCTGTTCTGTTCAGTGCTTCGTTCCTGATCTGGGACTGAGAGAAAACAGCACATCTGGGAGAGAAATTAACTGGTAAACTGACAGTGAATGGGGAGCACTTTCAAATCCCAGTAGGTGGGCAGACTGATGCTAGCTTGGCTCACACTAGTGTGCTAAAAAGTGTGGCCGTTGCAGCTTGGGCTGGAGCTCAGGCTCTCAGGGCTAGGAGGTTGGGTGGGTTTGAGCACCTGACTACAGTATCCACACTGCTGTGTTTAGAATGTTAGCAAGTCTGTCTGCCCAGGTTGGGAGGCTCACTCCCAGATGCCGGGTAGACATACTCGCAAAGGGAGCTAGGAGGGTGAAGCTGGGCCTAAGTGGCAAAGGTCAGTGCAGGGCTAGCCAAGTCTGGGGAGGTGTATAAGTGGGGTTTTGGGTTAAATCTGTCAGCGAGTTCCATGCTCCCCTTGGCTTCTGTGCCGGGAGGGGGAGGAGAAGGGAAGCCTGTGGATGTGGCTGGGGGAGCCGTGGAGAGGCTGCATACATCTTCTCACTGCTCCGGACGCTCCTGTGCAGGCATCCAAGCCCAAAGTTGGGAGAAGGCAGAGGCTGGGAGCCAGTCACGCTCCTCAGGAGTCTCCCTCCACCCAGCCCAGCAAAATTACTGCAAGGAGAGCCTGCCTTAGCTTCGCCTCTATCGGATGGGTAAGGCAGCTGTCGCCTTGGGATGGAGTGCCAAGCACAGTTAAGAAGATCCCAGAACAAGTGGGGTTTCTCTGTCCTCCGGGCTGGCACCGTGGCATGACCTTGGGGATTTAAACACTTGAGTGCTTCAACCTTCACAGAGCTCCCAGCAAGGAGTTCAAGGGAGACCGTCTACGCCCCTTTGCCCTGGGCAGGCTTCCCCCAGGGAGGGTTCTAGGGCAGTGGCAATCAGGGTGCATGCCCTGTGACTCCTGTGGGAGCTGGGCTGCCAGAGGGCTGGGGCTGAAGGGTGACACCATGGAGACACGGGCTCTGGCATGTTCCTTCCACTCCAAAAAAACCTTTGTTAATAAAGGGGGAGGCAGGGAGTCATGGACCAATGCAGGTAAAGTCCTTGCCCCCCACTTTCTGGCAGAAGAACAAAGAGATCCCTTGCTTACCTAGGTTGGGGTAACTCAAACAGCACCATGGGCAGTGTGTGCATCCCCTGTTCAGGGAGGCTAGCCCCCTGCCTCCTCTGCCCGAGGCCCCACCTCCTCCTGCTCTTGCTGGCTGGCCCTCCGGCGCAACCCTGAAGCCAGCCCAGCTCGCTGGTGCCCGGAGCAGTCCAGAGGAGCCTCAAGTCCCAGCCAGCCGGCTAGGGCCAAGCCCTAAGCCCTGGTCACCCAGAGGAGCTCTGAGCCCAATCTCAGCCCAGCCCTGGGGCTGCAGCGGAGAGCATTAGTGGAGGTTTGGGGAGGCTTATCCTCCCCCAGAATCCATTACCCGCTGCCCATGCACAGGGATCTGTATTTCCAACAGGCAGAATAGTCACTGGGCTCAGTACAGGGGTTACTGGGTGAAATGCAGTGACCTGTGATGTGGAGGAGGTTAGACTCGATCTGAAACTCGAGGAATGTTTGACTCTCTGGCCATCCTAGGAGGAGATTCAGCTGGTAAAAATGAAAGCTAATGTGACGGGAGGGGAAACAATTGCAACGGTTCCACAAACAAGTGACGAATCCACATCACATCACTCAATTGAACACGACCTACTGAGTTCAAGACAGTGAACATGTGCTTGATAATGAGCAAAATGAGGCCAGTTTTTGAGCAGAAGAGATTTACAACAGAAGCCACAGGCATTGACTTTTGTTTTTACTGGTGAGTGCTCCTCTTTGCCCCTCCCCACTGTGCAAGCAGTGGGTGGCGCCTTGGGGGGGAAGAGGCCAAGCAGGGGTGGGGCCTTGGGGCAGAGTGCAGGCGGGGTCTTGGGGGGAAGTGGCTGAGTGAGAGCGGGGCCTTGGGGTGCAGGGTGGGCAGAGTGGGTGTGCGGCCACAGTCTGGACACCAGGGCTCACAAAAGATTAATCCAGCATTTTAGCTTTTCCTTTCCTTAATTTCATCATGTTAATGAGTGCCCAGACACTTCCCGAAAGGGAGATCCGCTTGGATTGTGAAATAGTATATCAAGGGAAATGGTGGAAGCTCCATCACCTGTGTCTTGTTCAAATATTTGGCTGTGGTGTTCCTGACTCCTGGGGTTTGCTTTTGGCAAATATGTTTATTTGCAGGTGTGTCTGTGGGAAGAGCAAGGGTTGTGAAGGCTTATGCACATGCTGAACAATGCCAGAAGTGATCAGTGGCATCTGGAGAACTCTGAGTGCATCTGGAAGACAATGCCATGTGACACATCGTGGGAATAAGCAATTACGAAGAACAAATACTCAGAGTAATAGTTGTAGTGAATAGATGACAAGCTCTTGCTATCCTCGCTGAGATGGGACCATCTTTGGCACCTAGGTGCTAAAAGAAATAGAGGTGCGTTCAGTCAGAGTGAACCATCCTAGCAAACAGAAGAACAGTGAGAACAGAAGTAAAGTATCCATGAGACAGAGCACATGGTGTGACCAGACTGCACCTGGATACAAACTGGCCCATGAGCTGCGGAGGGGAGTGTCTCTCCATTTAAACGTGCAGCTATATCAAACCAGCCAGATCAGGTGCACATTTTTCTCTCTCCATCGCCCCAGATTGCAGGGTATGAACATTTCTAGCTTATAAATTTTTCAATGGATTCTTTCCTGGGGGAGGTTTTTTTTTAAATCAAAAACAAGCCCCCATCAGCTGAAATATTTGCATGAAGTCTTCATATAATAAATCTGAGTTGAGTTCCCTGTAAAACATGGCCACATGAGGCCCATTCCCCGATCATTCCAACAGAAAAAAGGGCAAAGTTTGGTTGTTTGTAAATAGCTCAGCCGGCTCTAGATTGGAGTAGGATGGGCTTTGCTAACAGTTCCCCATTGTGCAATGGAGATGTGAGCTTGTCTGTCTCTCACAGGCGTGTTGTCAGGATAAATACATTGAATTGAAAAGTGCTTGGAGATCTACTAATGAAAAGCGCTATATAAGCACTGGGTGTTATTAGTATTAGTATTATTTATTTGCATCCAGGCATCTATTAAGGGCAACAGTGCCTTACAGCCCGGAGTTCAGACACACTGGTAGGACATTCCGAAAAAGACCACGTTCCTAAAGCACCCTATGCTCTGAAGTAGTTCCCGCACCCCAGCAGACTGCCACTGGTTAGCATGGTGGACAGAGCTGTGAAGACAGTTCCTTTTCTTTTTTAAACAGTGTTTGAACTGCCTGGCTCACAGTGGTTCCATGAGCAGACATTTCATTTAGAGGGTGTCGGCCCACATCATCAAAGGTAGTTAGGCTCCTCACTTGCATTGCTTTCAGCTGAAGGTAGGAGCCTAAATAATGAGGCTCTGGCTGTCATCTTGTGCTCGAGAATCTTCCATTCAAGTCTCTAGCTTGATGGTTGTAAAAATAACTTACAAGATATAAACCAAGAGTGACCTGATGCAGTGAAGTCTACGTGAGTCTGCAACTACCCTGAAGCAATAGCTCTGAGAGGTGGGGCCCTGTTCATCTCAATTGTACGTAACTCTTAAGACTGGTGTTATTTCACTGCTGATCAAGGCCAACCAGATGAGAAGGGATAATGACTATGCAAATGTGTGCTATCTGCTGCCAGCGGCTTGTCTTCTGGGTGACTCCGGTTGGTAAGGATTGGTTTGTAAGAACTTGGGAGAGTACCAGTACTAAAGTGAACTAAACCAGATTAACGCACAACATGTGTGCGCACACACACACACACACACTTCAACCCATGTCTCTAACTCTCAGGTGAAGGAAATTTTCATGAGTGGTGGTGAGGAATTTTTTAGTGCTTCTGAATTGTGGGCGCTGAAGAGAATTAGAAAAAGCCAGAGGAGTCTGGCTCAAAAGCTGACTCAAGGGAACACAGAAGTATCGTGTTGTTCTTTACTCTCTTTCTGGGGAAAGGAAAACTCCACCCTTGGCTCTCAAAATAGACTTCAAAGTTTTCTGAGGGAAAGGAGACACTTGGATACATTCACAACTAGTCTGAAGGTCCAAACTTGGGACTTTGTCTACTGTACAACCATCTAGACCTCTTTGAGAGAGGTGCTCTCATTAAGCCATTCCACTAGACAAGAGATGGTTAATGAGCTCTCATCTAATAGGCTGCTACTACCAGCATGAACTTGGTAAGCATGCTCTGAGATGATACCCTTCTAAACATGAGCTCCTGGGAGAGAGGCTCAGGTTCCTGAAGAGGTAGTACTAGTGGCATCTAGGCGTAAACATCTGGACAGACCTCAGATGCTTACTGGTCCCCTGGATAAATGTGAGTGTAATTGCCTGGGCAGACTCCGGGATGACATACTTGCTTCAGCATTTCAAGGACAGCAGCTGATGGTTCCTGCCTGTTCTTTCTGGAATACAGACTGCAATTGCTAATACTAGAATCTTTCCAAGGACTGGTTTCAGAGGTGCCACAAGTTCTCCTCTTCTTTTTCCAAGGACTCTACACTTTGGGGAAACCTGGATTTGACATGAGGTAGAGAACTACTTGGGTGATCTAGGAACTCCATCAAATCCCCTCTGGAGGTTATGGATAGAGCCAATGAATTCAAACCCACCAGCTTCCATTGCTCTCCAAAGCTGGAAAGTCTGCGTCTGTCCGATGCACAAAGAGCAACAGCTGGCCAGTGTGTTGGAAAGGAAGGAGCTGAGGTCCACGTTCCTTTCCCCAGGAAGAATTTCCTTTAAAGAGCCGATTTTGCTACCCCTGTATACAGCACGCATGCTCCGATGGTCCTCGTCATGTAGTCTCTCTGTGCAGTAATTGGCTATGATCTTTGCCACTCTGGTCCTGGTATCACGTCTGTGAGCTTGCTGCTGTCCTCTCGAGAGTCCTCCCTTAGGCAGGGTTAGGATTGGGGTTGGGGGCGGGGCAGACGCTTAGGGTGGGAATGTTATAATGGAATAGGCATGCAGTCTATATATATATATATATATATTCCCTTCCTCCCAGTCTATATTTCTCTCCAGAAAGTTCAGTTTAAGCTGTCACTGCCCTTTTCCTGCCTTTTGAAGTCAGAGAGCTCCATCCATGCATGACTTCTTTAATGAATATAAATATAGTGAAATATAAATAATATGACATGCCTGAAATAGCGTCACCCCTGAGCATTCAGGCATGGACGTCATGGAAAGAGGGGGAAAAAGGCTTTTTATCTATTTTGGCCTTTTCTGAGGTTTGTTCCATTCCTGAGGAAAGTGCAACCTTTGCCATGGATGAAAATATGCTGACGCTTTAAAAAAAAAAAAAAAGGAAACTGACCCGTGGACTGAAACAAAGTGGAAAGTTTTCCATTGCAGGGGTTGTCATAACACTACAGGCCAGGGCCCATAACAGTGTGGTGAGAAGCGGCTTGTATCAGTGCCTCTCCACAGACACCTGTGGGGTTAGAGACACCTCTCCCGTGCTGTGACAGCATTTGAGAAATCCCAACAAACAGTGAAACAAAGGGCAGGCCAAAACAAGCTGAAAAACACCCCCTAACCAAGAGAGCTTGAATCAACACCGATTTGAAATGCACCTATGTCCAAACCTCTTCAGGCCGGGCTAAACCCCTGTCTGGATATTTGTGGCCTGAAGATTCATTTGAAGCTGGTTGGGGATTAGGAAATTCTAACCAAAAAAGATGAAAGCAACTTCACTGGAAATGGTGAGGCTTTCTTTCTTTCTTTTTTTTTTTTTTTTTTTACTGTGGCCTGTCAATTTAAGGGAGCACTAGAGTTTTGGGCAGAACAAGTACTGCGAGGACATTGCTAGGTGATGGATCACTTTCTGGCTGGCTGCGCTTATCCCTCAGTGTGAAGAACCCAAACAGTCAGGACAGAAAGAGCGAGAGAAGGGTTAAACAAACGCATGGCTGTTTTCCCCAGCTCCTCCTCTTTCTTCTTGTGTCTCTGCTCCATTCACACTGAGCAGGCAGAACAAGTGTGTTGTCCGAGGCAGGGAGGCTGAGCAGGACCGGCAGAAAAATAACAATTCTGCAGCTGATGGCTTCAGATCCACCTTAACAGGGGTAGCTGGAGCTAGCAGGCTGAGCGGGCAAGTGCTCAGACCAGCAGAGACAGCAGCTGCCACTGAAGACAAGCTCCATCCCAGAACAACATAGACAGGAGGATTGGGGAAGAAAATAGACACCACTCCACCAATCTCCTGCCCCAAGCAACCCTTTTCCTGCCAGCCACATCTAACCCTTCTGGATTACAAGGGCCAAGCGCACAGAGGGCAGGATGGGTTTTCCAAAGGTTTGTTTTTCTATCCTCCCAACCAAGGGAATAAACTAGAAGAAGGAAAAGCCTGGGGCAGCCTGCATGGTGCTAAGAGGTAAGGCTGAACTGGGAATGACAGTGTCCATGCATTCTGTGTCTAGCTGCACTCACCCCGGGGGGTTCCTTGGAGCTGCTTGCTCAGTTAAAAGACAAACGCTGCTGCCTGGTTTTACTTAACGATTGTTTGTGATTCAGTTTGTGATAAGGGAGCTGAGCTGCTGGCTCATTGTGCGGAGCTGGTCTGCAGTAGAACTCAGTGATAAATGAGAATACTGGATCCCCCACAACTGCAGCTGGCTGGGCTGGGGAGCACAGGATGGGGGATTCGATTGAATTCCAACTGTGCCCACCTCAATATGCCCTTCTGATCCTGCCTCAAAAGCTCACCCGGAAAGAAATGGGTGCTGCTGGCCATCCTGAGCATGGGTCATTGTGTGGGGGCAGCGAGGGAGAAGGAGAAAAGCCCCCAATAAGTCCTGCTTCCCACGGATTATCAACCTCTTTTTATTTAAGCTCAGTTGTTCTCTTAAAAAAGGACTGTGTAAAAATAGAATCTTCTTTTTTAAACCAAACCAGCCTCCCTCTGATGGTCCTTAGTTGCCTTTGCTCATTTTAGGGACAAAAGTTTTCCTTCCGTTGTGCTCCTGTTTGCACAGCAGAGCCAGCACAGCTCCGAAGGAGAGAGCTGAGCGTTACTGTCCGTCTCATGCATCAGCATCAGAATTGTCTCCTAAGCCCCTGTCTGTCCCACTGATTGCAGGCAACAGGGTTACGAGCTATCAAAGAAAGCAAACTCTGAAGACAGTAGGGGCAGCTCAGTGTCACTGAAGGCTTCGTTTAGCCTGCAGAACCTTTATTACTGGCAGTGATATGCAAGATGGAAAGAAACCAGCTTGACTCTCAGCACCCAGGCTGAAGGTGTAGGGCTAGCAGGTAGAATAAGCCTATTTTGACTTGTAAGATGTGCATACTTGATAGGACTAATCGAGAGGCAAACACACCACAGTTAGTCAATATTTGGGGCGCAAACTATCATCAGGGCCTTTGCTGAACATTCTCCTCCCAATGTGTACTTTTGTTTGCATACTTTGGTATCAAACTAAGGAGGTTACGAGGTCTGTTGGTTAGTGCCTAGTCCTGGGGACCCAGAGGGTTTGGGACTGAGGCCCTGTCTTCACAAGGGGAAAAGGTGTGTTCTTAACTTGAGTTAAAATGGTAGTGAAGACAAGGCAGCTTGCAGTTTTCACATGAGTTAGCGGGTCAAGTTAGAGACGAAGCTCATACATAATCTTTAACTGGACCTGCTAACCCATGTGGAAACTACAAGCTGCCTTGTCTACTCTTACACTTTACCATGCACTGTTAAGCCGAATTACCTAAGTACTTGGGCTAAGTATGCACCTTTATCCCTAGTGAAGACACAGCCACTGGCTGGGCTGTGATTTCAGGCAATCCCCTTTGGCTTCTTTCTACTTACGTGAAAAATACTGGGGCTGTTTATGTTAGAGGAGAAGCATGAGATGGGATATGACAGTATATAAAATAATGACTGGGTTGGAGGAGGTTGATTAGAAATTTGTCCTTACCTTGTCTCATAATGAAATCAAAAGATGGTAAATTCAAAACTAATAAAGAGGAACACCTTTTCACACAAGGCACAGTTACCCCGTGGAACTCATTGCCACAAGATACCATTGAGACCAAGAGCATGGCAGGATTTTAAAAAAGGATTGGACATTTACTATGGATGACTCTGGAAGTTCTTGTTGTCCATGTAGACTTTTTTTTAAGTTTTGGAGAGTTGTAAGCTTTCTTGATTCAGAGCCTGAGCCAATCTCAAATTAATGAGGATTAGGAGGAAAACTTTCACTAATTGACTACAGCAGGGTCCTGTGAAGCATCCAGTACCAGACAGCAGAGACTGGTCTACATAGAAACCTAGTCTAATCCAGTCTGTTCCTATGGCAGGCTGACAAAACTATTATGTAAAAAGGGAAAAGCAGGAAGGTCAGTAGGGTGCTGTGTGCGCTGAGCTTTCTGACAGTGCCAGGAGGTTAGCCACACTGACCCTCCTCTGTCCCTGCTGTTGGAAGTCTCAGTCCTTGGGTTCATTAGCCCAAAGGGGGTAGGTGTGCACCTGGGAACCTTAGACCTATCGTCAGAACAGGATTGGCCCTAGCAGTGGAAAGCAGTGCCACTGCGGCGGCGTGGGGGGTGTGGGACGGACGGACGGACAAGTACTTTTACAGGTGACTTCAATGGCATTGGGCAGATCTGTGTTTATTGTATGTCACAATACATATCTGATATCAATTGTCTGATATCAATTGTGCTCTGTTTAAGTAACAATGCCTTTTTCTGAACTGCCAGTCTTGAAAATTCCCTGTAAACCAATAGGCCGAAGCACCAGTCAGGGCTGGTAAGTGCAGCCCCCACTCTGGGTCAGTTTGAGTCTTGTGTCTTAGAGCAACACAACTCCGAACACTTGGGAACAACCCCCAGAGAGGCCTATCCAGCTTTCAGTGAGCTGGGAGGAGGACAGGCCATTCCATCTAGGGAGCCCCTATGGTGCCAGCTTCCCTTTGCTTTGATAGTCCACCCCCAGATCACCCGTGCGACGAGCAACGCACTTGGGCTCTGCTCGTAACTTCTTACGCCCTGAGATGGAGGGAGCACCTTTCCGCCTCGTCACGCACACCCTGGGAGCTGAGAATTCCAGGTGGGATGAGGCCCACAATAAATTAATAAAGAAGTATTGAAATCTGATGCACGAGCGGGGAAAAGACCCCACTAGGTCTTGGTAGCTAAATGGGCTTTGCAGTGCCTGAACGCATTGTCGGAATACTTGGCTCGTTTTTCTTAAAAAACCCCATAGACAGGATGCCAGTGCTACAAGGTGGGGGTCTGATATCCCCAGCACATGTACGCATACTTGTGCTAGCTCTCAGTGAGCTAGTGTGAGTACACAGAGCAGCGCAGCCGTGGTGGCAGGGGGAGCAGCAGCAGCAGCATAGCTGAGCCCTGCTGAGCACACACCCAGTGGTTTCAGGTAGTCTCATTTTATGGTGTCTTTGGAAACCGCACTGTTCAGCAGGCACGCTGTGCAGGTCTGCTTATTGTCTGCTATGTCCGGTGGGAGCCAGGCGGAGAAAGCCGTACATTGGTCCGTCACAGTATCTGGCACTAAGCTGGAGATGGGGACGCCCGCTCTTTGTGTTTGTAATTGGAGGGTGGAGCATACATTGGCATCTCAAGCTGGTGTGATGCACCTGTCAGACAGGAGTAACCTCACTGCTCAGCAATTGTGCTGCAGGCCTGGGAACTTGTGTCTCGTGTTCTCTCCACAACTCTGGGTCACACTGAGTTATGTGCTGAGTGTTAGGATATAGATATTCAGGCCTGTCTGCAAAGGCCTATACTTTAAGAATGTAGATATATCTTTATCATTTAGCTAGTTATAGAGGTATAAAAGAAAGACTCAAAATCACTGTCCGACTGAATAAGGCCTTTTCTCACTGTGACAGTCTGAGGCCCTGTTCTTAGGCTAAGGTCTTTGGCTAAGCAGCAGAGGCAGCCATAAGCTGGGAAGCGAACGGTCACATCCTCACATTCCAAACTAGTCACATTGAAATAAGGTGCTATTGGGCTGTTAGGAATACAAATCCTGACCTGATAATGCCTATCACCTCCAGAGAAAGGGAAGTGCCTAGAAGATGTAAAAGGAAATTAGTTTGATAGCATCCTGTCTGGCAAGAACTCACTTATCAATAGCTGGGATGTGAAATCCTCATTTCTTTGTTGTTCTATCACTGTAGTCCCCATTTCCCTATTGTTTGTCTGTATAATCTCTGTCTGGTTCTGTGATTCTTTCTATCTGCTGTATAATTAATTTTGCTGGGTGTAAACTAATTAAGGTGGTGGGATATAATTGGTTAAATAATTATGTTACAATATGTTAGGATTGGTTAGTTAAATTTCAGTAAAATGATTGGTTAAGGTATAGCTAAGCTGAACTCAAGTTTTACTATATAGTCTGCAGTCAAACAGGAAGAAAGGGGGAGAATGGGAACAGGGAATGGGGGTGGGGGAATTGGAATCATGTTTTGCTAAAAGGGGGGGAATGGGAACAGGGAATGGGAACAGGGACACAGGCAAGGCTCTGTGGTGACATCGAATTGTTTGCACCTTTGGACTTGGGGTATTGTTGCTCTCTGTTCATGCGAGAAGGACCAGGGAAGTGAGCGGGTGAAGGAATAAGCCCCTAACACCAAGACTGAGTCTTCTGATTCCCATGTTCTTCAGAAGCACAGTCTGTCAACCCTCACAGTCCGTCAACCACAGCTAGAGGGTTTCCCCCTTATTCCCATCAGGGAGTACTAACTTTTCAGGTCATTTGGCCCATTGACCATAGAGCTACTTTGATTGACACCAGCGGAGGAGCTGGCCCTCAGTTTGCAAACACCATTCGTTAGCGCAGCATCTGAGGATGTAAATGCAGAGGGCTGCAGCGCTACGAATGATTGTTATTTACTGAGGCTTAAACTGAGCTAGCGCCTGGTTACTCTGTGCCATCAGAGCCTCTCTGCAGCAGTCAGAGGCTGCCTGGCAGCTTTTCCACATGCTCACTCAGGGCCAGGCTCATCTCTGCACTGGTGCTGGTGCCAGGATGGGGAGGAACGGGAAGCAGCTTCTTCCTCCCTGATTCAGGGGGGCCAGGCTCTGTTTGTGCAGATTCCATGGCCTGTTGCAGAGGCATCTCTTGGCCATCCTTGGGGCTCAGCACTGCCCCAGCCATGCCTCCTCCCAGTCTTGATCAACTTCCACCTGCACAGAACTTGTGCCAGCAGCTGCTGCAAAGGTGTGTCTGGGACCGAGACCTGGGATGGGATGGGAGGGTCTCTGCCAGCCCCATGACCCATCCATGTGAGGAAGGTCACCTCTGTTTCTCTTTCAGTGGATGAACTGAGCAAAAGGGGCCCAGGCCTAGGTCTGGTGTGGAGGGAAGTGTGCACAGGAAGGGATCCCAGCAAGGGCCCGGAGTGAGCTCAAGGGCATGCACGGGGTAGGTGGGTGTGAATGTCACACGACGGTGTATAATCCTCCCCATGGAGTGGGACGCAGGAGGACAGGCAAGAGGTGTCTGTCTAACACACTGAGATGTCAGCACGTCTTGTATAGTGGGCTAGCAGGTCAGCCGTTCGTAACGCTGGTTTTGGGGAGGGAGAAGTTGAGCCAAATGCAGATCACTACGTAGTGCAGGCACTCAAGTCTGCTCAGGTCCCCGGGTTGAGCTCCAGTTGCTAGCCTTTGCCGAATTCTGTGCCATCACATTCACTCTACCGGTGTTACCAATGCCAGCTAGATGAGAGCTAGCATGGGTCCGCCCAGCTCAGCTGTGCTGCAGTCATGCCTTCATTTGCAGTGCAGATATACTCTTAGAGACGCTGAACCTATTTATCCGGTCTGCTGCCTTCCGCTCCCTCTCCAGCACCTGCTGTATGTGCTGCCATTTGATTCTCCTCGGGGTGGGCAGCCCCCGAAGGATAAAGCCTTGTTCGGGAATCCTCCCTTCCATCTCTGGAGAGGTTGACAGCTTTTTAGGAGGCTGTGCGAACTTGTAGTAAAGAGAGGCAGAGGTGTGTAGTAAAAAGCATCATGAATGGATACTAGCAACAGAGAAGGAAGAACTGCAAAGGAAGTGCGTTTTCTCCCTCCGAGCCTTCATTAATTCGTGGTCAGGTTAATGACAGGCTTCAAAATTGGTTCTCGTGTAATTGCACCGAATATTTTGAGCATGACTTGACTGGGTTTTGCTTTTTGCAGAGAAGAGGAGAGAGCCCAGGCAAGGTTTATACTCCACCCCTTGCCTGAGGGGCCTCCTCAGAGTAGGACATGAAAACAGATTGATTTCATGAAAGATGGGGCTTCCCAGCTGGAAAATGCCATTCCTGAAGGAGACCCAGTATGCTTCTGCTTAAGAATGAGAGGTTGCAAGTGAGACTAGAGTTCCCTATGGGACAAGTTAACAGCAGGGGGGTCGGCAGAGAGATTGACCCACACCAGACATACACCAGATCCCTTAGTAAGTGGAAGCAGCAGCTTCCTTGTCTGTGTGAAGTTTTCTGTCTTTTCCTGTGATGTAGAGCACAAAACCCAACAGCTAACAGAGCTCGGTTCCCCCTTCCCAGAAGGTGATCTGATCCAGAAATCCCCACAGCAAAGAACAGTGCTTGGGCCTGACCCACATATGCTGAAAATGATTAAAGACTTTTAAGCCATTCAAAGGGTCTAGGCTTTGATTAAACCATTCAAAGGGTTTAGGCTCTGATTAAACCCTTTGTGATCTAGGATTTCTACACTGAGTTTTTAAAACCCATCAGCACATTCTAAGCTTTGCCAGCCACCCACCATGTTGACTGTCATAAATATAAAGGGAAGGGTAAACCCCTTTGAAATCCCTCCTGGCCAGGGGAAAGCTCCTCTCACCTGTAAAGGGTTAAGAAGCTAAAGGTAACCTCGCTGGCACCTGACCAAAATGACCAATGAGGAGACAAGATACTTTCAAAAGCTGGGAGGAGGGAGAGAAACAAAGGGTCTGTGTCTGTCTGTAGTCGTCTTGGCCAGGGACAGAACAGGAATGGAGTCTTAGAACTTTTAGTAAGTAATCTAGCTAGGTATGTGTTAGATTATGATTTCTTTAAATGGCTGAGAAAAGAATTGTGCTGAATAGAATAACTATTTCTGTCTGTGTATCTTTTTTGTAACTTAAGGTTTTGCCTAGAGGGGTTCTCTATGTTTTTGAATCTAATTACCCTGTAAGATATCTACCATCCTGATTTTACAGGGGGGATTTCTTTATTTCTATTTGCTTCTATTTTTTATTAAAAGTCTTCTTGTAAAACACTGAATGCTTTTTCATTGTTCTCAGATCCAAGGGTTTGGGTCTGTGGTCACCTATGCAATTTGGTGAGGCTTTTTATCCAACATTTCCCAGGAAAGGGGGGGTGCAAGTGTTGGGAGGATTGTTCATTGTTCTTAAGATCCAAGGGTCTGGGTCTGTAGTCACCTAGGCAAATTGGTGAGGCTTTTTACCAAACCTTGTCCAGGAAGTGGGGTGCAAGGTTTTGGGGAAGTATTTTGGGGGGAAGGACGCGTCCAAACAGCTCTTCCCCAGTAACCAGTATTAGTTTGGTGGTGGTAGCGGCCAGTCCAAGGTGTAATATTTTGTACCTTGGGGAAGTTTTGACCTAAGCTGGTAAAGATAAGCTTAGGAGGTTTTTCATGCAGGTCCCCACATCTGTACCCTAGAGTTCAGAGTGGGGGAGGAACCGTGACATTGACATTAGGTTGTTTTTTTTTTAATTAGGTGTTCAATTAATCCCCCCAATGTGGTTCTCTTAAGGATTAATTAGGCCTCAGGTTAGGGTTGCCAATTTTGGTTAGCTGTATTCCTGGAGTTTTCATCACATAACATAATCTTTAATTCCTGGAGACTCTAGGAGAATCCTGGAGAGTTGGCAACCATACCTCAGGTGCATGAGGCAGTTTCTTGCCTGCTTCTTGCTGTAACAGGAGAATTACGACCATTTTGAAAGACAGATAAGGTGGGTGAGGGAATATCATTTATTGGACGAACTTCTGGTGGTGAAAGACAAGCTTTTGAGCTACACGGAGCTCTTCTTCAGGTCCGGGAAAGGTACTCAGTGTCATAGCTAAATGCAAGTTGGAAGAGATTGTTTAGTGTAAGGAGTTAACACATATTGTAAGAGACCATTAAGGTGAAGTGGCCCACTAACCACTCCAGTCACAGGACTAAAAAGTGGGGTTAGTAAGATGTGCACGCTTGATAGGACTAATCAAGAGGCAAACATGCCATAGGTAGCCAACATTTGGGGTGCAAACTCCCATCAGGGCCTTTGTTGCACATTCTCCTCCCGATGTGTATTTTCAATTGCGTACTTTGTTATCAAACTAAGGAGGTTACAAGGTCTGTTGGTTAGTGCCAAGTCCTGGGGACCCAGAGGGTATGGGACTGAGGCCTTGTCTTTACAAGGGGAAAAGGTGTGTTCTTAACTGGAGTTAAAATGCTAGTGAAGATAAGGCAGCTTGTCCAAGAGCCACATTAGATTGTACTGGCTTGTTGTGAAACAAACTCTTCAGGAAATTATGACATTGACTGAGGATCCGCTTTAATGTTTCAGTTAAGAATTGGAAGATCAGTGTTCAGCATAACACCTTTCCCCACGTATAGTACATTACATATAAAAGGAAGTCCTCTTTACCTCTCCCTTCTCCACCTGTAACTTGATTTCCATTGTCTACAAACTTGTTTCAGACACAGCCATGTGGATTTTAGCTTGTGATCGGGGTATCATGTTAAAGATTTTGGATTTTGAAGCCTTTCCTTTAATTCTTGGTTGTGATTGGCAGGGGTTGCTTTCAGCTTTTTCTGCTGTTGACTTCTTAAAGCAGAAGCACCAAGAAAAAATGGAAGAGCTAGCTAGTCCCCACCTTCCGAGTAGAAGGGGCTCAGGTTCTGGAGGGGAAGCTGTATTGCTCTCCACGCTTGAGCTCCAGGTTGTGTGAGAACAGGCGCTAGAGGGGTGGAGCTTAGGAGTGGCCTGTACCAGCGGCATCAGCCACTTTTGAACCTGAGAATTCCTATAGGGAAACAGGATCTGAAGTTGAGTGACCCTTCAGGCTCAAACAACTCCTGGAGACTGGATGAGGGCTAGCCGGCTGACACGTAGTCTGGGCAAGGGTGAGATAGTGGGCCTGGTTCTCCACTGCTTGGCACCGTGCGTATTACAAAGGCATGGAGAGGTGCGTCCAGAGATAGGGGTGTACAGTTAAGAGATCGCAGTCACATGTAACCTCCACTCTTGGGTGACATCTCACTCTCTCTGCAGATGTGTCGCTGGGGCTGGAGAACGAGGCCCTGCTTCTCTGGGCTTGGGGAAGAGGGTTGAAGGTCTATTGGCATCCCTGACTGGTGGTGGAGTATAGCTGCAACCCAGTATAGAGTCTGACTGGATCTGATGCTGCTCCCAGGTGTTCAGGCTGCAGCTGTGGCTGAAAGCACTTTTTCCCTCTGTCCCTGGGGAGGTCAAGAAACCGTTTCTCTTGCCCACAACTCTTCCTGTCTTACCTGTGTCTTTGGCATTCCGAGAATGTGCTGTGCTCACACAGGGGCTAGTGTAGAATCAGTCCAAGTGGAGGGCAGCACGGCCCGTACGCTGTGACCAGCGCTCACGGCTTGCCAGCTGCTGGATGGCATTTCGGTTGTTGACTTTAGTTTTGAAAGCCCTAAATGGTTTGGGAGCTGGTTCCCTGAGGATTGCCTCTCTGCCTGCACCCGAGGTGCTCAAATGGAGCTCCTCCTTTTCCCCATCCCAACCCTGGGGTTAGCCTTTCAGACATGCTACAAACCCCCTCTCTCCTCATGGGCCATTGAGCGTGGGCTGAGGAACACACTGGGTAGGGATGAGACATCCATTAGCATGTGGAGGCCCTGGGCAGTACGTGTTCCATCCATGGGATGGGAGCTTATTGGTGCTTGTAGAAATTGAAGGACTAAAAAGCTATTAACTCCCATTGCAGCTGCCAAGGTGCAGCCAGGGGCATTGTGACTCCTGCTGCTCCGTGGTGCTAGTAGACAGGGATCAAAGCAGATGCAGACAGCACTGTCTCCTCCACAGGACCCACTACCCCCTCCCTTAGATCTGAGGGAAACTCCACCTTTGGAGCCCTGCTGTATCTGGCTCTGATTGAATAATTCAGCATGCAGTGCTGAATTCCTCCTGGAAGCAGGCTAGTAAGGGACTGAGAGTACAACTTTCACTCTGAAGAGTTCTCACTCCTGGGGAACCCTGCAGATGGCCCTTCTCAGCCATGACACCAGGGTTGAGCTGGTGCTGCTGGTATGCAGAGCTGGCTTAGCAAGAGGAAATGCTTGCCGTCCGTCTCCAGTCTCAAGCACCAAAGCTTCTATTTCAGGGCTGTGTCGAGGTTAGTAAGATTTGAGGCTTGGCAAAGCAGCAACACGGCACTAAAGCAGGAGACAACTCTTGAGACCAGAGGCTGGGTTGATGAAACTTGTTATCACTCTACCTGATCCTCATGGGAACAGGAGGGTAGGGCAGGAAAAAGTAGATGAGGACATATTAGATAAAGGGTAAAATGAAGAGTGATTCTTTTCCACATGTCCCATAAGGAGGCTGGGGGTGACTATTTCACAAGATGGGAATGTCAGGAGCACTGCTGATGTTCCTGCAGCCCAAAGCCCTCGCTTTGTCCTCAGAGCAGCTGCAGCTCCCCCACCAGTGTGCCCCAACCCTGATCTAGAAGAACAGTGAGTAGAGGTGGGCCTGGTTCACCAGAGAGTGCACAAGGGCCCCCCGTGTGCCCACATTGCACCCACATAGCTGGCACACAGTGGCCACAGCATAGGGGCGTATTGTCCCGCGGTGCCCAGTTCTCCTCTGCCTCGCATCTTGTGTAGAGCGCTGCCACCCTGTGGGTGGGTGGGGATTCTGGGCCTGGGAGCATGTTCAGCCCACGGGGTCCAGGTGTAGGTGATAACATGGTGCGAGGGCCTTCGAGAGTGGTCGGAATGGGAAGGGCAAATGAGGAGACAGCAGGAGATGGGGAGCAAGGGGACAGGAAGGAGTGAATTATACAAAACCCACAGATGTGTGTGGGGGCAGGAAAACCCGGTTGGGAGGTTGGCTTGGGAGTCTGTTGTTCTTACATTATCCTTGGAGAAGTGATCATCTGCTCCATTTTATCCCCCCCCCCCCCCAAGCCCACATCACAGCTGTGCTTTCGGTGTCTTGTCACACGCTTTCTGTGGCTGATGGGAAATGCAGGGGTGGACCAAGTGTCTCAGAGCATGCTGATGCTTTGAGGGGACACTGTTAATTTAAAAACTCATCAGTTTCACGAAGCAAGTTCAGTTCCAGGTACTAAACTCCCCCTGGCCCACTCACCACCACCCCAATCCCCAGCCAGTGGTTTGTAGCCTTACAAGCCCATGTTGCTGGTTTTCAGAGTTGATTTGCTGTCGCTGTGCGTGAAAGACCCATGCCCACGGGGAAGGGGACTGACTGCAGAAAACTGCTCCCTATGCTCTCAAATGCCCAAAGCAGATCTGGGGCGGGGGAAGGGGGAAGGGGGGGAAGAGGAATTGTTTTCCTCTCCTCTCTTCCAGCTAGAGTAATCAGATGTTATTTGTAACACTCCTAGGGGAGCTATTTTTAGGCAGAAGCGAGTTTGATTTAATAGAACATAATTTGCTGCTGCTGACGTGCAGAATGCCAGATGAGCGGCAGCTGGGGTTCCAGGGAGGCTGTTTCCTCCCCCACTGAAAGTCTAAATCTAAACCGCAGGAAATGGCATTTCTTATTCCAAAAATTGCTGTGGGAAGACCCCTGGGATGTCCCGATTTGCATTTTTCCTGCCTCTACGCAGCACCCCAGAGCCTTCCTACCTTCAGGCCTGTCAGCACTAAAAGCAAGTGAGCAATTTCTTCCCCATCCTCACTGAGGGAGCTCGCTTCACATTAGCTAGAAGGCTGCTCCAGGCATCCAAAGCAGCATAAATGCGAGTACAAAGCTGGGAGTGGGTGCAGAAGACAAAGGGAGTGGTGGGGAGGGGAGCATGGCTAGAGTGGAGCGGGAGGGTGTATTTAACCTACAGGTCTGGCATTTCAGAACAGAGGCTCTTGGTGCAGCCCCCAGCATGCCATAGGGCTAATGCAGTGGTTATGGCAGTAGAGACTAACAATAATACCCATCATTTACTGCTGCATGTCATGTATTCTTCAGCGATGCTATACTGTAGAATAGTCTAATGGTAGTGCAGAGCAAAAATGGTTGCTGTGCATCTCATAACCCTTAAGCAGCTGTATCCCTCCAGAGGACCGTATACTAACTCGGGAGGAAGGAATTAACAGATGTTTTCCAAACACTTCAGGGTATTTTTTAAAACCCCCCACAGCAGCCAGAAAATTCAAAGTCCAAGCTGAAATTCCATCTGTACCCTGTGCTCACTGCAACTCTTTGGTGCTGTTATGGTGCAGACTAGAAGTTACTGGTCTTAGATTCAAGAGAGAGAACCCCAGAACCTGGAATTCAGAAGTGTGGGTTGGGGGTTTTAGCTTGCACTCAAGAGCTGGGCAAAATATTTTGACCAAAGCTTTTGGCGGGGAGGGGGGAGAGGGATGGGAGGAATCCAGATTCGGGTTGACTGGAACATTTTGAAAATTCAGGTTTGATTCACACACTGTGTCTGTTGAAAGAAAAAAATCAGAAAAAATTGAAACATTTCAGTGTTTTGATTCTAAATGACCTTTCTTTTAGGAATTGCCTTCCATTTTATTTTTAAAAATAGATAAAATGTTAAAAAAAAAAAAAAGCAAGCTCAAAATCTAAACAAAATGTTTCACTTTTGACCGACAAAGGATTTCTTTTGATCCAAAACCATTTTGTTTTGATTTTTTGAGAACTGACAGTGAGCTTAAAAATCAGTTATTCCCACAGCTCTAGCTGGTCCCCTGTGTCGATACCGGTGACAGCTCTAAGGGCGTCTCACCCTGGCTATATCTGGGGCGGAGGGTGTGATTCCCAGCTCAAGGACACACACACTAAAAATAGTAGCAGAGCCTGGGTAGAGTGGGCAGCAAGTGGCGGTACAGGCTAGGTGCCCTGAGTACGTATCTATGGGGTTCAGTTGGGTTTGTGCTCGGGGCAGCTCACCTTTGCTGCCACTGCCCACGCTACCCGGCTACGCTACTGTTCTTAGTGAGCTAGTGCAAATATGGCTGCTCAGCTGGGAATCACCCCCTAGCTCCAAGTGTAGACACAGCCCACCTTCTGGCCTTCTCCACAAGGGCTCGAAAATATCCCCCAGCCATAGAGGAGTTTCCCGAGATGATGACTTTCTTGGGCAATTTTTGGAACTCAGCTAGTTAGCTGGGGTCTCTCACACACTGGGAATTGTCGTCCCCCTCCCCCCGCCCCGCTCCACTTTTCCCTTCTCCTCCAACCCTTCTCATCTTAGCTTACACAAATTTAGTTTCTCTAGTCCCTGCTGGCTTTAACCGGTGGTTTGGATGCTGGATCCACTCTGATCCCAGATGGTTGCCCTGCTCTGGCGTGATGTCCCAAAAAGCACACTTCCATTCTGCAGTCTGTTTAATTCTGCCTCTCGTTAGCTGGCATTTAGTTATCCTGTAACATGTTTATTCATGGCTTTGTTTATTTTGCTTTAACAGGACAACTGTTACTCTTGGTTTAGGCAGGTAAGACAGGATTAGGGAATGAGGTTGCAGAACAGCAATAATATCTGCTGCGGTTTAACTCTGCTGAGACAAGTGAGTTCACCCCAGAGAAATAATGCGCTATACATAATGTCCTGTCCCTGAAACAGCAGACATGAGCCTGGGCTGAGGAGCTCCCATCCATGGCCAAGCTTTTTGAAAGGCAGGGGTAGAGAGAGAAAGTGGAGGTGGGGTCCTGTTCTGGGCCCATCACCAGTATCCGACTGGGCATTGTCCTAGGGTGCCAGCTTCCACCTTCTTCACACACACCCCGAGTGGTACCTTACTTGGCAAGTAGCCTATGGGAGTAAGTGAGGCTACTTGTGTGATAGCACACCACTCACTCTGGGTAAGGCTGGCGGAGGGGCTGGGGCAGGGACATGGCTAGGTAAAAGGGGCGTGAATCTCCAGTCAATCCCTAACTGCTGGAAAGGCTCCTGGGGGACACAGGCAGCTGGGGGTTAGAGCAGCCCTGGGGCTGCTCTCATATGCCAAGCCTGAGTTCAGTGGCCTTGGGTTTGCAGCAGTGTATAGGTGACCTACCCCTTAGAGCTGCACTGGCTACAGCAGGGCAATTTTCCATGAAAAGGCCCAGATGTTCCCAGAAGTGAGTTCCTGGACATTAGGACCAGGCAGGGGCTGGAGAAAAGCATGGAAGGACCCAGTTCCCTGGGCAGGACACAGGAAGACACTGTCTTCAGAAGGCCACCTTTCAAGTTAGGCTTTTGGATATAAGACAGAGGGGACGTTACACACGGGAATGGGTGATGTTGTGTGCTTTAGTGTGAATACGGGGCATGAAAGAACAGCAGCTTTGTAACTGACCTCTTAAAAGAAAGGTGGTTCTGAAATGGTTCTAAATCCAGAAGCTGGGCTAAGTATATTTTTTTCTCCATTAGTAAAAAAACAAAACAAAACAAAACAAAAAAAGAATCATATATAGGGCCCCATCCTGCTGCCCTTAAACTGGAGGATTGGGCGATTCCACCTCAGTGAGAGCACATTGTGTGTGAGTAGCAACAGTAGCTTTAAGTTGATCCAATGGGAGAAGTGACTGTACCCGGGTCTAACTGAAGTGGCAGAAGGGATCTGCCACCACCGCCAGCCCCCCTCCAATGTTTTCCCCCCAAAACAAAAGTGTCACCTTTGTGCTGAGGCCAAGGCTAAACATGAGCCCAAAAAGAGGATTGGTCAGAAAGTTATTATTGTTAAAGAGGGGCATATAAGGGGGAGGGGGAAATGGAAGGTGCCCACAATCACAGGAACCCACTACGACCCCCTGAAATCCCAGCAGAAATGGGCAGTCACTTGCTAGGAGCGACAGAGGCTTTTATCTCTGTGTCCCACTCCGGCCAATGCACAGAGCGAGTGCACATGACCAGACTGCAACAGTGGCTTCCACTGCAACTGAGCTTGCAGCTTCGGGTATTTTCATGCTTGTGACAACTCCAAAAACTTTAGGTCAGGCCAAGGAGAATGATATACCCGCACACAAGGGGCTGTACCGCATGTTATATCAATTGGGAAACAGCACTTTTTTTCCTTGACGTGTTTATTAAGGATGAACAAGGGATAAAAACGTGTATGTAACTGGTCCAGTTATATCTGACACTTTGTACCTATGTAGCAATTCCTCAGTCACCCAGAATAAATGTGTGCTGTAGTGGCAAACCAAGGCTGCAGAGCAAATTAGGAGATTTATTGTAAGCCGGCAGCCTTAAATGGAATCAAATTAGGCAAATACCTGAGGCTGAGTTCTGATGCTGGTTGAATGATCTGTGAAGAATTTATCCAATTAATGTTAGCATTTCTTGGCCATTTGTAGGTTATTTTCCTCCCTTCATTTGACTAGTTCTAGCTGCATGCCCATCATTCAGTTGAAATGTGCAGTAGTCAGAGTTTGTGTCTAAGAATCGCAAGCAGAGGGGATCGCACACAGAAAATGCTAGACAGTCCGTTCCTTTTGATGCTTCTCCTTGCGGATGGAGAGACAAATTAATAATTGTGAGGCCTCTGTACAGTATTTCCAATCTCAAGTAATTACTTTTTTGGCTGTTGAAAAAACAGGTTGGTCTAATATGGATATTGACTACTGTGATCTTTAATATCAGAGCCAACACAGGGACATTTCTAAGCCTCGGCCTGGACATGTAGGGCCAGTTTTTTTCCAAGAAAGCAGTTTCCAGTTAGCCAGAAGTACTCAGCCCATATTGTGCACCCAATGTACTGATCTCTTTTTGAAAATCTGACCTTCAGTCTATCACTGATTGCAGGCATAAGGAGCTGGATTGCAAAAATCTTCCAGCTTGACTAAATCAGGTTTCTTTTTCACATCATGTGTTGTTGGTGTGCTTCCTGTGTCTCTCTCCTCTTAGGCAAGAGAACTAGACCTATCAGTTTCACCGTCGGGTTCTCAGGCACTGTAGCATCAAGCTGCAACATTTGGCTTCTAAATATTCCCCTGAATGTTAACCTTTTTCTGCTGGAAGTTTAAGGTGTCATCGTTTCTGCGTACCTAAGGTTTTTTAGGAGCTTATTACAAAAATGGAGGAGTGGGAACTTAATGGGGCCACTCACATGCATAAGTATTTTCAGTGTCAAGGCCTAAATTTGGTGCTAAATTTGATATGGTAGTGTACCTACAAGAGTCACAAGAAATAGCTAGAACGACTAGAACCAGAAAAGATTAAAAACTGAAGTTTTTTTTGTCTGATTAGCCTGAGTATATAAGGTACTGTGAAATACACTGTTTCTCCTGTGCAGTCAGTCGTTTCGCCCCCTTTAAGTTATGAAGGTTTTTCAAAAAAGGAACAGGGGACAGTAAGATTATAAATCCACCAAAATCAGGGGACTTGGAACCCAGGATAATATTTGAATCCGCTGTTCACTCATACAGCTGTGATGAGCACAGAGAAGATGGGAGCTTCCCAACTGGAAAAAAAAATTGTTCAAGAAGTGAAGTCCTATGTTTGAGTGATAGAAAATCAAACCAACCATACGTTACTTTTCAGCTCAGACAGAGTGGGAAGCAGAGTGAGATCATTCCATGGAGTCCCTGCAGCATGAGGCATTCTGGAGCAGGCATTTTGTTTGGTTTCAAAAGTTTAGTTCATGTGATTAGATGCATAGGAGGTGCACTGCACAAACTGAAAAATACTGCAAAACAATGCCTTTCTAACAGCCTTTAAAGGAAATGCATGCTGTAAGTCTTATAGACATTGGTTGTAGAATAGACCTATCCTATTTATGCAACATCTAGAGACACTGGTACTTAATTTCATTACAGAGAAATTCAGTGATAGGTGTAAGGGTTGTATGTATAAGAATAGACGGTTTGACTTTTTTTTTTCTTCAAAGTGACTAGTGACTTTGGCTGCCCAACTGACACCTTAAGGGAACCTGATTTGCAAAGGTGCTCAGAACCTTCTGCAAATTAGGCCCCTTTAAGGTGTATGAAGTAGGCATCATTAAGAAAGGGATAGATAATACGACACAAAATATCATATTGCCTCAATATAAATCCATGGTACACCCACATCTTGAACACTGCATGCAGATGTGGTTGCCCTTTCTCAAAACAGATATATTGGAATTGGAAACAGTTCAGAAAAAAGGGCAACAGAAATGCTTAGGGGTATGGAATGGCTGTTGTCTGAGGAGAGATTAATAAGACTGGGACTTTTCAGCTTGGAAAAGAGATGACTAAGGGGGGATATGATAGAAGTCTATAAAATCATGACTGGTGTGGAGAAAGTGAATAAGGAAGTGTTATTTTCTCCTCCTCATAGCACAAGAAATAGGGGTCACCACATGAAATTAATAGGTATCAGGTTTAAAACAAACAAAAGGAAGTATTTTTTCACACAACACACAATCAACCTGTGGAACTCTTTGCCAGAGGATGTTGTGAAGGCCAAGACTATAACAGGGTTCAAAAAAGAACTAGATAAGTTCATGGAGGATAGGTCCATCAATGGCTATTAGCCAGGATGGGCAGGGATGGTGTCCCTAGCCTCTGTTTTCCAGAAGCTGGGAATGAGCAACAGGGAATGGATCACTTGATGATTACCTGTTCTGTTCATTCCCGCTGGGGCACCTGGCATTGGCCACTGTCAAAAGACAGGATACTGGGCTAGATAGACCTTTGATCTGACCCAGTATGGCTGTTCTTATGTTCTTATGTATCCAAAATCACCAGTCACTTTTGATTATTTTGGCCCTAAAAGCAAGGCCTCTTTCTGTCCCCAATTGCTCCCTGGCACCGTAGAGTCAGCGAGCTCTAGGGATGTGCCAGAGAACTGCTGGGATTTGGGCTATTAAATTTACACTAAACCTGACCGGTTTTGAAAGGCATAACCAAAGATTCCAAACCCAGATTAAGAAGAGTGGGGAAGAGGTCATGGATGGTGCGCTCCAGGTCTTGTCCAGCATCTGTAAGAAAGAATTTGGAGAGCTGAGCTTGGTGAGCCTGTGATAGATGTGCGTAAGTGCATTACACACGCTGTGGAAGTGACCAGTCTGGCACATTCCCCCCAGCACTCCTCGACACATGCTGGATAGATTTGGGAGGCCGTGTGGCCTAGTGGAAAGGGCACAGGCCTGGGACTTCAGAGGCCTAGATTCTGTTCCTGGCTCTGCTGCGGGGTGATCTTGGGCACTTCACCGCTCAGTGCCTTAGTTTCACCATCAGTAAGATGGGGGTAATGCTCCTGACCTCCTTGGTAAAGTGCTGGGAGAGCTACTGACAAAAAGAGAGGGGTGTTATTAATACCAGTATGCTCAGTGTCGCTGGCACCTGCAGCTCCAGTACAGACAGGGGAATTCAGAGCTTGTAGCTTGCCCTCAGGTGTTCATTTTCCTCAAAGTAAGCTTGGTCTCCTGAATCAAATGCCTTTTTCATCTATTGAAAGAGCGATTGTCTAACATCTAGACCTGATGGATGAGAGCACCTGTCTGATGTTACCTGAAGCCAGCTGGCCTTTCACAAACCCCACTGGGTCTCTATGTAGAACATCTAGTAAAATAAGAGTCATGTTGAAATTGACAATCAACATGTAGCAGGCAGAGGAGCCTAAAATCAAGCCCACGTGGCTCTCATATGTTCTGCGTGTACCTCCTTGAAAAGCCGACCTTTCCCAAATGTCATTGTAAGCAATTCACTTAGTAAAGGAGCTTACAGATTTGGAAAGCTGCAGATTGATTGTTGGGTAGCTGTCATTTCCAGGAGGCTTCCCACAAGGGCTCTGACATTTCCTCAATGACTGAGCTTTTTGGGGAGCTACATTTAGGAGTTATTCATCCATGTTCCCTCCTCATCAATTTTTAATGTAGATCAGTAGTTTTCCACCTTTTTGCATTTGCGGACCCCCTAAAAATTTTCAAATGGAGGTGCGGACCCCTTTGGAAATCTTAGACATAATCTGCAGACCCCTGATTGAAAACCACTGATTTAGATTTTAAAAAACCGAGCAATTAGTCACAGGATCTGTCAGAGGGTTAGGACCAATTCTCATAGATGAAGGAATGATGTGAGAGTTTCCACTTGTTTAAATCTTCTGGCTTTCAGCCCGCCTGTCTTCTCCCTTCGCTAATGAATAGTGCAGTTCTTTCTGCTTATATCAAATTGAATTTTCTCTGGGAAATGTAAGTGGTAAATACACAAAGTGAGAGCACTTTAAAGTATTGATGAGAGACTACAGATTCTACTGATATTTCTCATTTCTTTAGTAAAATGGAATCCCTCACACAGGCAGAATCTTTCCAAGTGGAAGAATTTTTAGGGCAGCCACTGTATATGGCTCAAGATCTAGAGAGATTCAGCGCAAGAGCCAGATGTTAACTCAGCTTCTCCTGTCCAACTTCCAGCCTCAACCATAGTCTATCTAATCTTCATGTCTGACATTTGGAAGCTCCATCTGAAGAGGCCATGGTACCAGGAATTTTCATGGCACATCTGCTCTGTCCAGAATATTTTTCTGATCTTTTTAACAGCAGTAACCAGCCACCTCTGTTATAAATGAAACAGTGCCATGCCTTGCTGTTCATTCGCCTTGGATTACATCTCTGAAATCGTCCCACGGATAGAGAGGTTCAACTGCCTTGGAGGAGAAATCAGAATTAAAACAATGGTTCATGCTGCTTCTCATAGAGTCTCAATTGCTTCCCATCCCAGTGCCCATTTTGCAGCTTCTCTGTGGCAGCTATGGTGCTGATGGAGCAAGTTGAACTATGAAGCTCAGCACCTCGGCTGGTGTCTAGTTAGACTGGGGCATGCATGAGACTGGCTGAGGGTCAAGCCAGACAAGAAGGAGGGGATGGTGGATGAGGGAAGCAGCTGGGGGTGATAACATAAGAACGGACATACTGGGTCAGACCAATGGTCCATCCAGCCCAGTATCCTGTCTTCTTAAGTGACCAATGCCAGGTGCTTCAAAGGGAATGAACAGAACAGTGCAATTAATGAGCGATCCAGCCCTGTTGTCCACTCCCAGGTTCTGGCAGTTGGTGGCAGATGGCAGAAGTAATATAAATCTGAGGGAGTGCGTCCACCATTAGTCACTAGGGTTTGGAATTTAGGGGTGATTCTAAACCCCCCGCTGCTATGTGATGATCATATTACAGCCAGAGCCCAGTCAGCTTCGTACCAGCTGTGTCCGGCTAGGAGGTGGTGGCCTTTCCTTTTGGACATGAGTCTGGCCACTGCTGACCAGATCTTTGTCACCTCAGGATTAGACTGTTGCAATGTGCTGTACATGGGGCTACCCCTTAAAACCATTCAGAGACTGACGCTGGTGGAGAACGAGGTGGCTCACCTACAGAGCTGGGCATCTCATGGGAACACATGACCCCAGCACTCAGGGGTTGACACTGGCTGTCCACTGATCTCCGGGTAGAGTTTAAGATGTTTGTTGTGACCTGTAAAGTCCTAACTGGCCTGGGACTGGCCTACCTGAGGCATCACCTCTGCCCCATGCCATGCTGCCACAGCTATGGTCTTCAGGGGTGCTCGAGTTGACTCTCTCCCGTTATCCAGGCAGGGTCGGGGTCTCAGAGAAGGGGCGGGGCATGGGTGGGGTATCAGGGGAGGGCTGGGGCTGGAGGCAGCTCTTTGGGAGGGGCTGTGTGCTTTATTCATGTTTTCCCAGCATTTACATGGGGGTTTTCACAAAACGTTAGACTTACTTGCTTAGATCCAAGCAAGCGTTTGCCCCTTTCTACTAAGCATTATGGTGACTAGGGCTGAAGACCAGGTGTCTTACTTGAGGCCCCATTTAATGTGATTGTGGTTCCACCCACTTAGAAACCTGAGTCAGCACCTTTCTCTAGCCACTGAACATCCCAGCCAGTAGTTTTGCCTCACTAGTTTGTTAGTCAAATAGCTAGTCACTATCGGAGTCCGCTATTTCGAGTTCATTGTCCCTGGTTGCTTCTACATCTGCAGTGTCACCCTTTGAGAAAGGCTGAAAGTGAGCCTGTTTCAGAGTAATAATTGTTTCTACTCATCCATGACTCCAAACAACCTGCTTAAGCTTTGATTAAGGCTTTGAATCTACCGAGAAGCAGGCAGATAGTCAGTGTAAGTGATTCTTTTGCCTGCATTTCTTCCTATTCTAGGAGTGAAGAGCCTGAAGTAGCTTTCTCCAGTTGGGGTGTCTGAAGCACCTACTCATGGAATCCCTCCACACAACGGTCCTAGCGATGGGTCTGAAACACGAGGCCTCTGCACTCATCCTGCTGGTGATCTGAGATATGTACCTGGCACCCCGGGACATAGCAGGCACTGATCGATGGCAATGAACCTGGGCAGCTCCTAGTTCCAAAGGAAGAACCCTGGTGTGGATCTTCATTCCCTCTTCACTGTGAAAGTGTGGCCTGGGCTTCCCAAGGGCTCCCCTGAAAGATGAGTGATGGCGTGTGGATCTCCCTCAGCCCGACAGAATTTGCGCAGCTCCAGCAATATTCTGATTGTGAGTACTGGAATTCTCTCCCAGCTCTGCTGTCATGCGTCGCTGGCTGTGGAGCGTGTGAGGGGGGAATGAGTGGCCTTGACAACAGCCTGAGGCATTGCCAGAACTTTCTGTACAAGACAAATATGGCTGTATTCTCCATTTCCTAGTAACTGTACCTAGAGCCCATTCCATTGTGCAGCACCAGGCCATCTCCTCGCTGCCTGGGAAATAGGCAAACTAAAGCACTGAGCAATAATGACACACAGAGGTCTTATAGGGAACTTTATAGATCCTGCAGATGCTACCAGTCGTCTGTGTTCTCAGAGGCTCTACGCACACATTGCGTGTAGGAACATGGTGTAGGTACTCTGTTTATCACTGAACCCATTGCGGTGTCTTTTATGACAGGTTTCAGAATAGCAGCCGTGTTAGTCTGTATTCGCGAAAAGAAAAGGAGGGCTTGTGGCACCTTAGAGACCAACTCATTTATTTGAGCGTGAGCTTTCGTGAGCTGCAGCTCCCTTCATCGGTGTCTTTTATGTTAGTGCTGTGGTGAACTCGGGTACAGTAATGCGGTAGCTGAGGAGCAAACACGCTGACTCAGCACTACAGCTGGCTGGGAATTTTTCAGCTGAATTTCTTTTGTTGGAAAATGATGGTTTGTTGAAATTGAAATGTCTGGGGCCATGTATTGGTTTTGACAAAATGTTTGTTGGGGAGGTTTCCCCAGTGCAGGATGACCTCCAGGGAGACTGAACCCACGACAGGCCAGTGGTGAGGGCACTTGCTTTGGATGTGAGTGTCCCCATGGAAGTAGGCAAAGCAGGGATTTGAATGTGGGTCTTTCACATCTCATCTGTGTGCGGCTTTTGGCTGGGCTGGGTTGGGGAAAGGTGTATCTCTCTCTCTTGTTCCTCACAAAAAAAATCAAAAAGGCTCCTTTTCATCCCCCTGCAGAAGGCAAACAAATGTCAACACCTTGAAGTCTTTCAGAAAAGAGAATTCTTGTTCTCCAGCCAGCCCTACTCAGCATAACTCGGCAGTTGTCCATTATTTCTGTACCGGGTCGCCCCTGTCCCAGGAGCTGTCCTGTTTATCACAAGTCTGTCCTGTAATGTTGGCAGAACTGGCAGGGGGGTTGGTCAGGTCTGTTTTTCTCCCAGTGACCTTATTACCATGATTTAATCTTTCAGAGATTAGCCTAACATCATTTTTCAGCAGCCGTGTCACTGATTAGGGGACGCTGTCTCCAGAAACAAAGATGATTTTGTGGGCTTATTTCTACAGTGGCTGGCTTAGACCCTTCAAGTCTCTTCCGGCTTTCAGGCAATGGCAGTGTTTTCCTGTGGTATTCCGCTCTATTTTGATCCTGTGCAACTAATCCAGGTCATCTGAGCCCACCATGCCTCCTGGGGCCCTGAGACCAGAGCAAGGAGAATTAAAAGTAAACTGGCGCCCATTAAAGCGTTCTAGGAAGGAACTCTTCTTGAGTATTTATAGCCGCAGTGCTCATGAAAAGATCCTGGTCTGAAAGCAGCTCTGCTCCCTTTGCAGGGGCTGCCCACGGGCTCAGCGATTTTCCATCCCTTGGGGGATTAAGAGGAGAAACAGCTACAATGGCAATGTTCTGGCCCTTTAGCAGGACCTGCTTTGCATCACTAGTTGGAGGCTAGCCACTGCTTTAGGGCTGCCTGGCAGAAATCCCTCCTGCCTTCGGTTTAGGCAGCATCCGGAGGTGATAGTTTACTTCAGCTGCTCCAGAGTCACTGGAGAAGCTCAGATCTTGATCCCTTCGCACTAAACTAAAGTTGTCTTACCCATTGTTTGGACCAAATCGCTGTCCCGTCCCCCCCACATTGAACCCATCCCCTGTTATCCCCCACACTGTTGCATCAGGTCTGGCTGCTTGTGACTGCTGTCAAGGCCTTGCCGAGCACTGGCATCGCTGAGCGAGAATCTGCAGGAGGAAATCCTTGTCAGATGGCCTTCTACACACAGAAGGGGACAATCTGGCCTAGACTTAGCCAAGCTGAGAATCTGGCCAGAGAAGGGGAAAGCTGTTATAATGCATTGGAGGGGGCTGAGTGAGATATGGTTATGGCAAGCCAAAGACTGACAATGGTTCTGGATCTGTGGCTGGTGTAACATGGGTACTGTACCCTCTCCCGGCATGCAGTGCTGTGCACCTTTGGTTCTCCCACCAGTGCTCCTCCAGAGGCTCCTAGGCTGCTGAGGGGCTCTGAGGTGACTTGGGCCTCCACCTCAGTCATCATCCTTCCCCTTCCAGCTCTAAGAGAGTGTCCATATACCCACGCCCTTCTCCCATCACCCTCTGTCATGGCCCTCAGCGGTTGTCGTTCTGGGCCTCTCCAAGCTCAAACTGTCCTCTTTGATTCCTTGGCTGCTCAGTGCAGGCACTGCCCTTGTCCCAGGGGTGGATAGCTCCTCTCTGTACTCATCCATCCTCTTGGCTGTCCCCTCAGTGCCTTGGCCCCATTCTCAGGCCAAGAGAAAGGAAGATCCTTCTAGAACAACCTGCATTCATCTGGAGATGCCTCAGTCCCGCAATTCAGAGGAAAGCCAGAAACAGGGGAACTGGACCCAGAGTCCCTTTAAGGACTGGCTTACCGTGAGATAGCCAGATTACCCACCACCCTGCGCAGAGTAGCTAATTGTTCAATAAAACTGTTAAAAATTGTTCAATATGTAAAAGCTGCTGAGAAAAGCAAATTGGCTTTCCCTACATATGGAGAGCTGCACTGTATCTGGTTTTAAAGTTCATTTCTATTAGGTCTTTGCAATAGCTTTAACATAAGCCCTTTTCCAGAGGACAAATTGCAAGGGTCTAGAAAAATCTTCTCTAAAGAGGTAAAATATATTTACAGGAAAGTCTACAAAAGGGAACACTCTAGAGACAGGTCAGAAAGACCAAAACATTCTTTAGTGAACACTTATCAAAAATGAAATTCGTAACTTCAGTTAAAGAAATAAAGACCAAGAAAGACATTAAGGAGAAACAAACAAACAAAACTTTGTAAAATACAGCTGATGTTTGGGAAGCAATGATGTATGTGGAGTATCCTCTTTCTGAATCAAGTTCTGCAGCTTCAGAAAGTGGGTTCTGTTTTATTTAAGCACAGACAATAAAATAACTATGATAATGCTAAGTCCAAAAAAAAAGATATGCAACATCTTCATTTTATTAATTGACATTTGGCAAGAAATGGAAACTCAGAGATGAGTTTGATGGAGAAAATTACTAACCTTATCTATGTTAGCGTTATGGTAGTAATACCAGGGGAAATTGATATCTTACCAAAACTACGCATAGTCTCTCCATTCCTAGACCTCATTCTGTCTTTGTCCAACATTCCACAGCAGCAAAGGAAGTGTTTTGAGTACTAAAGGCCTTATGAATGTGCAATATCCTTCCAATATATTAAGAGAAAAATGGGTTGCAATCTGAGGCTAAAAAGGATGAGACCTTGACAGACAAATTCTCTGTACCAGCGAATTCAGAGAACTACACAAATCACACAATGTTTACTCAAGTTCTCATTTCAAGTACTTCCTATTTAAATCGTACATGGCCTTAATTTGACTGTTTGTTTTAATCTAGAGTACATTGTGCTACATTTTACTTTTATCTGAAATAATCCAACTTTGACTCTGGTCGGCCTGTTTATCATGTTTTATTGCAGAAGAAACATCACTAGAAGCTGGTAGTGGCAAAGAAGTACATTTTGATTTCTGGTCTGTTAATCTAACTGCTTTTTAAGCAGATATGGCCAGCTTGAAGTTGCCCAGGAAAATGCCTACTCCTCAGATTACTGGGTCCCCTTGCAAGTGCAGTTAATGCTGTGATAATCTAAAGCTCCAATTTCCTGTCTCCTCTCGGGGAGTGAAAAGGGCTCCCTTAAACTCCCAACTGGTACAAATAATTTTCCTTAGACAGACAGTTGAGCTCTATGGTGGCCAGGAGTTCTCTCGCTAGGGTTTTCTCTGGCACTCAGCAGGTGTTTGAGCCATACACAAATGCATGTACCCTCCCCATCCCCAGAGGTAGGGAAGGTTGGAGCCCCATTTGCATGACAGAACGTTTATTTAGCACGATGTCCTTGAGAGCCCTTGGATTGCAAAACATGGCATCTTTGGCCTAGTGCTCCCCCCAGCTCACAGCTGGTCTCCCCTGCCTGGGTGGTTCCTAGCCAGCTGTAAACTATCCCATTGATTTGCCACTCCGCCACGGTTCACTGACTGCACCGCTTCCACAGCCAGGCGACCTACTTCACCTCCTTTTGCTTTTAAGCTTCCCACGTTGCTATGAAGATCTTGATCCTCTGTAGTTTTACCCATGAGTCTACTTTTATCTGATGCCTGTGTGACTCCTTGTTACTTTCCTGGCTCTCTCCTCCCATTCAGTTGCAATGTCTGTCTCATCTTTTAACAGACAGCTCTTTTGCTAGACCTTGGTGTCACACCCAGACCTCACCTTGCTTGTGCCCCCAGACTCCTCTCCGTACCTGTCCTGTGAGCCCTCCACCTCATCTGCTTCCACCATCACTTGGCCTGGCCTGCCTGCATGTGCCCCTCCCCCATGTCTCTGAAACCTCATTGTCTGACCTGTGCATCTGCCCAGCCTCCCCACAGAAGCCCCTCTTGTCTGGGCTGGGGAATCCCACTCACCCTTCATGCCCTCTTCACTTGGAGTCATTTCACTTTGTACTGTCCTCTGCTGCTCGTGTTAATCTCTAGCAGGGGGCAGTTGCCATGGGCATTTTTCTCCTGGCTGCTTGGCTGCAGACGGCTACCCTCTTGTAATATTCACCAGCTAGAATGGATAGTTTGTCTTCCCAGCTTGGGCCCAGTGTCTGGGAGTACAGCTCCCCCTGCTGGCTGCACATTATGAAGCTAGAGCAGGAGGTTCAAAATAAGTAACTAGGAGTATGGAAGAAGAGGAATAACCCCAGTTGTAATGGGGGCTGGAGCAAGTGATGAGCTGCCAAAATCTTAACAACTGGTTCCCTCCTCATCCCATGAGGGGGTCGTTGCTCACCCCCACCCCCGGGACTCCTGCTCCATCCAACTCCCCGTGTTCCTTGACGCGCCCCCCCCGGACCGCTGCCCCATCCAGCCCCCTTCCCTGTCCCCTGACTGCCCCCAGAACTGGGCAGGAGGGTCTCGTGGGCCACCGTAGTGGGTGCCACCCAACCCCTAAGAGCCAGAGGGCAAGGTAGGGAGGCAAGGTAGGGGGGCAAGGTAGGGAGTCCTGGCTGTGCTTACCTAGGGCAGCTCCCAGGAAGCATCCGGCAGGTCCCTCTGGCTCCTAGGGGCGGGGGAGCATAGCTGGGGGGGAGCAGGGGGAGCAGCCGCTCCCCCCACTGATCACATCAAAAGTGGCACCTTAGGCGCCAAGTCCCTGGGTGCTCCGGGGCTAGAGCACCCATGGGGAAAATTTGGTGGGTGCAGAGCCCCCACCGGCAGCTCCCCACCCTGCGCCTGGCCCTAGCTCTCCTCACCTCTGCTCCGCCTCCTCCCCTGAACGCACTGCCCCGCTCTGCCTCTCTGCCCCTCCCCCCCCGGCTTCCCGCGAATCAGCTGTTCGGCGGGAAGCCTGGAAGGGCTGAGAAGGAGGCGGCTGCGGCTTCACACTCAGGCCGAGGGTGGCGGAGGTGAGCTGGGGCGGGGAGCGGTTCCCCTGTGCCCTCCCCACCCCGGGGTTACCTGCTGCGGCGCAGGCGGCTCTCCTCACCCCCCCCCCCCAGCTCACCTCCACCTCCCTGGGCCTGAATGTGAAGCCGCCGTCTGCTTCTCAGCCTGCCCCGGCTTCCCGCGCAAACAGCTGATTCACGGGAAGCCTGCAGGGGGCGGAAAAGCAGAGCGGGGCAGCACGTTCAGGGGAGGAGGTGGAGCGGAGGTGAGGTGAGCTGGGGGTGGGGTGGGGCAGGGCGGGGAGCTGCCGGTGTGTGTTCTGTGCCTAAGGCGCCACTTTTGGCCGGTTAAATTTAGAAGCCCTTTTAGAACCGGTTGTCCCTTGTGGAACAACCGGTTCTAAAAGGGCTTCTAAATTTAACAACCAGTTCTAGCGAACCGGTGCAAACTGGCTCCAGCTCACCACTGGCTGGAGCACCAGGTGCCTGCTCTAGAGGAGGGGAAATAAGTGGGTAAGTACATGGTACTGTTCCTAGCATGCTAGGCCTCTAGCTGTCCTATTTCTAAATGGGTGGCTTAATATCACTGGGAAAACTTGTGACATCAGAACTTGATGTGCTGTTAATGGTTTTTATGGCAAGCGGGGGAAGTCTGTTTCTTCATCAGCATCACAGTGCTTCATATATGGTTCTGTCCTCCTAGATTCCACTAAGAAGCTGAAGGATGTCTTGGAAGAGTTCCAAGGGGATGGAGTTCTCTCAAAATATAACCCAGAGCAGGTAAGGAGGTTTATAACATCAGCATGTTACATATTCATCCCCTTCCAACAGGCCAGAAAGGCTGATAAGTGTGTCATAGCTACTGAGCTCATTGCACCTCTGCCCTCCCCCCGCCCCCGGCCCCCACCCTGGTCTTTTCAAGCGCATCGTGTCCAATGTCTCAGGCCTTGAGCCGTCACCTACCTGAGGATGGAGTTATGTGGCTGTCCCATTCTCACACCAGGCTCTGGGCTGCAGTCATCCATGCATCAACTGCAATTACATCTGCAGGCCTGATGTATGTCGAGCAACTGGAGGTCTGTTCCCTCCGGGGCAATGACAGGGGTATCCAGTGACCACACGTTCTCCTGAAAGCAAGAGATCATTTATTTAGAACCAAAGCATTTAAGAGAAAACAGATCTTAAAAACAATAGCCAGTCTGTATGCATGCCTTCCTCTCCCTAAGGCTTACCATTCCCTGCAGCTGGCACTATCTACAGTTCTGGGCATTGATGACAGAACAGGGAATGCGGGAGTTATGTTGGAAGCAGCTCAGTCACATGGACAGAGAAAACCGTACACAGGGTTTATTAAAGTCCTGTTGATTCAACATATCTGCATTCAGCTTCACTCTTTGCAAATGAAACACTCCCACCCCTGTTTTCTCCCTATATGTCTGTGCTCCCCCTAATGAAACCTGTCTCCGTTCCCCCTCAGACTCTCCAACCCCCACTCTTTAGCCATGAACAATGCTGTGAAAATGGACTCTCCTAATGGACTAGGTCTGGGAAGAGTCTGTCCTTTGTAACATGTCTCCTGGGATGGCTGGGTTTTGTAGACGATGCTTTTTGAAAGGCTCGGATGAGAGCCAATAGAACAGAGCCTTTAGCAGATGTTGTAACTGTAAAGAGCTCAGGGATGTTTGATTAGAATCATTTGAAGCAAGGTGATTAAGAACAGGCAGTGGGTTGTCCTCAGCTAGGAGAGGCAATGAAAGTGGCAGAACTATTCAAGAACGCAACAGGATCCAGAGCCAAAGAACACAAACTGACTTTAGACAAGGAGCCAGCACAGAGGGAACTTCTTGTCTCTGAAGGTAATTACCATATGGAACAGAGCAACAAAAGGCATCACTAGGAGCTACGCTTGTGAGCCTATTAAAGAGTGGCGGACAGGCACTTAGGAGAAAACAAGCCATTGTACAAATGATGTGTGGTGGGTGGACCTCAGTGAGTTCTAACTGCTTCCTGCCTAGGGCGCCTTTGGCTGTTCCTCTCCTATGATGTGTCTTTCACAGTGAGTCTATCCCTCTTACACAGAGAGGATCGCGTAGGTGTAATGCATTCTGGGGAAAGTAGTGTATTGACTAATTACATTTAAAATGTCTTCAAAGCACAGATCAGCTGTGGGAGAGGGGCAGTTGACCCAAGATAAACATTTCCTCCACCATCTGGTTTGTAATTTAGTAAACAAAGTGCTGCTTGTCACACACCTTTCCTGCCATTCTTGAGGGAGCTGTCCTGGGACCCACATCAAACCCCTTCCTCCCACCCATGCTGGGACCTTCAGGGTAAAGCTTAGTGGTTTTGCTCACTCCCATAGCATCTTCAGAGATATCCTGGCAGACTTGCTCCTCCCACTCCTCTCAGTGGCCCCCATGTGGTCCAACTACTCTGGCTGTTTCAAAATAGAATTGCCCTTTGACGCTTGTGGCCCAGAGACGACAGGGACATATGGGCTGGGCTTTAGAGATGGAGACCTAGTGAGTTGTCTAGTCTGCTCCTGAGCAAATACAGGATTGTGTTCTACAGAACGCTCCCTAGTACTCAATTCAGCCCACTTTTAAAATGCTCAGGCGATGGGATTTCTACTACTTCCCCATGGAAGTTAGACACTGGCAAGTGTACAGTGGGGAAGAACCCTTCACTGGATGAATCATTCCTGGTTAGACCCCCCTCAAGTTCATTTCTTCTCCACTACTGGTATTTTTACCCTTCCACGGCCTATTAACCCCTCTCCCGTCAGCTATCACTTAGCCATGCGATCTACTTTGGATTCACTTCTCGAATCTTTCCACATAAATCAGTCCCTCCAGCACCCTAAGGACTTTGTTGCGCTTCTCTGAACTCCATCGAATTTGTCAGTATCTGTCTGACCCTGAGGTCTCCAGGACTGCAGCATGCCAGATGAAGGGGCAACAGAGCTGCCTGAGAAGGTCCTTCACCTCCCTGCTCTGTGAATGGAGCCCATCACTGGCCTTTTATGCAACTCCATACAGTTGGGAACTTCTGTCTAATTTGCTGCCCACTATCACTGCCAGCATTTACTACTGAACTTGCTCTTACTTTCTGCACATGGATGCTGGCCTCATTATTTCCCACGTGTTGCACTTTATTATTTTATGTTTTTCTTGCCAATATTTCTAGTTATTTCTCTGCCTCTCTGGTCTTCCCACTTCAGGGGATAGATGAACATTAATTAAAACTGGATGGAACATTGACCCTTTCAGCATGCTTCTAGATCCCTCCCTCTCCTGATTGCTGCAGCTCATTACTATTTGTCATTCATGACACTCAAAGCGGGTCCTCAGAGGGACCACAGGAATCCATAGTATCATGGTGGGGGATAATCTCGGGAGAGGCAGAGCTAGTCAGTCAGCTGCTCCAAGGCAGGCTAGTTGCCCAAGCTTGGTGTTTTCTTTTTGAGTTGAGGTTTATGTAAATCCTGCGTCCTTTCCCTATATCCTGGGGACATTAAGGTCCTTGAATAAAGCCTTGTAGAAACCTGGTTTAGCAAACCACTTCGTTATTGGACCAGCTACCCCATTCCACCAGCTTCCCCTGCTTACTTGTAATTACCAGCTAACCTAGTCAGTCCACTGATTCTTTGCATCTGCCAAGGTATTGGCACCCAGCTTAAACTATCTGCCACTTTTCTGCCCAAAAACCTGGTTTAGACCTTACCTATAAAAGTATGAACAATAGCATCGGGGAGACAAGGAACCAAGTAATTTGCACCCTCCGCTCTGGTGACTCACACTTTGTGCTCCTAGGTAGTTACAACAATGCCTCCAGAATCCCATTGGCATTGTTTCTATGTGTGTTGCTGTAAAATGTTGTTTGAGCAATAGAAGGTAACCGCATGTGCACTTCTGGGTGATAATAGCGTGCTGCTGGTAATGGAATAATATAGCCAAGGGACTTCACTCACCTTAGCAGTACAATCGGTGACTGCACTGATTCATGTTTTATTGCAACTAGGGATGGGAAACTTATTTACAAAGAAGAAAACTCCCCCGCGGAGGGCCAGATCAGCAGCTGATGTGAACTGGTGTAGGTCTAGTGACTGCAGTGCAGATTTGTCAAGTGACATCAGCTGAGGAGCCAGATATGAAGGTCCATTTGCTGCCCCGGATAGATGATTGCTCAGCGCCATTCGGCTGCTGTGGCGATGGGAGGTATAAATACCAAGATGAACATAAAGCTCCATTTGCGTTCACAATTTTAAGATCATTTTGTGACATTCTCATTAGCTGACCTGCAATTCCATCAAGACAGACAAGAGTTCTGGGTGTGCCAACAGTGGCATAAGCCAATGAGAAATACATCCCCATATGCCAGGTCCGAGAGGCCAGGGTGAAAGGATGGCCACCCTTCGATTGGGCAAACATGTCCTCTTCCTTAGTACACCCCTTAAGGCAGCAGTTCTTGGCTTTCTGTTATAACTTGGGGTCACCATATGGAAAAGTTCCAGGACCATCACCCATCTAGCCATGAAGGAAAGAAAGGTGGTCTCGACCCCATCGGAGGCCACAAGTTCCAAGCTGAGAACCCCTGACTCAAGGCAAGCCTTGCTGTCCCCATGGTGGATCAAGAATGGTGGTGTCCAGCTCTGTGGTCATCTTTGCTTTCTGGACCCTTCTGTCTAGCTGGCAGATGTTTTCCCTTTCCCTCCCTCCCTCTTCCAAGCTGTTGTTACCCCAGCCCATCACTGCTTCGGCTCATCCACCCACCATGCCAGCCGACTGTTTTCTCATCTGTCCACTTCGTCTTCTGACTTCTCCTCATGGCTCCCTGCTCCTCTCATTACCGCTGCTTTCCCCCTTGCTCCTTCCCCTCTGCCCTTCCTCCCTTCATTCTGTCTCTCCCCTTCACCTTCTGACATTCTACCCCATCCTGCAGTCACCACCTGCAATTATCCCTGGTGCTTGGCCTGTAGCCTCACTACTGAGTGCTGGGCCTGGCACTCTCTTCCACATCTGGGTGTTGGGCAGGTCAATGCCTGCTATGCCCAAAACTACTCCAAAGTTCTGCAGGAGCGAGGCAGCTGCCAACACATGACTGGGAGCTCCAGCCTGCTAGGCCGTTCCACCCCACCACACTGAGGCAGTGTAGTGTAAAGCACAGGGTTGGGGTAGGGGTTCCTTGGGAATAGCAGCAGAACCACCAACTGGTTACTTTTGTAGTTTAACTCTTTAAAGGCCTCTCTTTCCCACTTCCCAGCATCACCAACCTCAAACAGTCACAAAGCGTAAGCCAGATCCCGGAAAATCATGAGATTAGCTTAAGAGTCATGCGATTTTTAAAACGAACATTGGATTCTTTTTATTTTCCTCCCAGCTTTCGCGCTTTTAGGGCACACTCGGGTCATATGTTCAAGCTTTTCTCTGCAGTGGTGAGGACTGGAAACTTCCCTTGCTTATAAATGAAAGCTAAGATTCTCCTGCAGTCTCTTGACTCCGGCAGGTGGGGCTTTCAGAAAAACCCCACATAGCCTGAGACTTGCAAAGTAAGGTGGCAACGCTGTTCCCTGCACAGCATGTCTCTGGGCGTACGCTAGCACTGCCAGGGATCCTGCCCTCCTGCCGCTCGCTAAACTCTCCTCTCTGTTTTCTCTGCTCTCATCTGCTGCAGAAGCAAGATACCCTGAACCAAGTAAGAGACCTGCCTTCTCCCCGTGGTGGGTGGCTGTGGTTAGGCTATTAGCTTCGGCTTTGCATGCTGGCTTCCGCACACTCAGCTAGGAGTCCCAACAGGGTAGCCATCACCCAGCTGCGCACCTGTGGCCAGCAGGTCCCCACTAGTTTTCCCCTTTAGCGATGGGAGGTGGCGAGGGGTGCACCTGACAGGTATCTCTCCCACTGCCAGAAGACCTCTGCAACGACGACAGACAGCTGCGGCCTTTCCCAGGAGGGAAGTTTGATATTTCCCTGCCAGGCCAGAGATGGGTCTGGGTACCCCTCCACACTACCTAGCGTGGGTATAGTCCCATCTTGATGGGCCAGGGAATCCCATCATATAGCTCTGTCCATAGTGTTCTGCAGAGCCAACATTAGCCCTTGCGCCACAGTGTCAAGTGATATCGTGGATGTGCCGAAATCACTGAATATTGGACAAGCCCCTTAACTTTCCAAAACTATCCATGGAAATGGCTGTGATTGCACGTCACTCTGGCAGAAGCTATCGGCTCTGCCGCCCAAGTGCACAGAGGTGTCCAGGCCTCAGTGCCACAGGCACATTGCTGTGAAATGTTAGGCTGAAGGTCTGTGTGGGTAATGAATGCCTGTGTAGCTCAATTCAGAACGCTCAGTTCGAGCAGTGCTGGGGCTGAGATGTGCCATGCACAGAGGCAGGGGACTTGAGGGTTTGATTTAAAAAGCGAAGTGGCGTGGCCTGCAGTCGGGGGATGGTCGCCGCAGGTGGACTGAGCTAGCTGAGAGCAGTAAAGTTGCAGCAGCATGGACCCCAGACTCTGACCAGCCTGTGCTGCAGTGCGGTCACTGCTCTCGGGACGCGAGCTAGCTCCATCAAAGCTCACTGCCCTCTCCCCGCATGCTGCACTAAGACCCCATGGAGACATGCTGGATGGGGACCCACCACACCTCTCCCCACGTAGCCTCTCCAAGAGCTCTCCTGGGGGCTGAGAACAGGGGGGAGAAACGTCAGCTCCTGCAGTAGATTTTGTGGGAAGTAGTAAGTGCCCTGCCCCTCCGTAGAGCCCTGTTCAGCTCAGTGCTGTGTGCAATGGCAGCGCGGGAGAATGGCACCACGACAGGCAGAGTCCGCATGGACAAGAGCAGGGCATGGCTCCCCTTGGCATCTCCATCCGTGCCATCAGCTCTCCACTGGCACCGCCAGCGCGGGTACCAGTCAGATCCAGCCATGCTGCGGGCAGGTGATGGGCTCGTGTCCACCAGGAGCTGAGAGGAAGGGGGCAGTTAGCATTCACTCCCTTTCACTGGTGTCAGCATCCAGCCCCAAGAGGGCTTGTGAGAAGAGGGAGCCTGGCAGCTTCCCAACATATGCTCACATTTCTCCAGTGCAGCTAATGAAAGGGAAGTCTCCTGGGCTTGGTGACCTGCTTCCTGCTGTGGCCAAGGAGCTATGCAACACCTCCTCTCTGGGCCGGTAGAGAGCAGGGATCATCTCCCAGTGCCCCAGCATGGAAAGGGCAGCCGGGAATACGTCTGCATGGTCAGGAGGAGGGAGCTCAGGCAGAGTTGCGCTAGCTGGGAGGGAAGGGAAGGGTGGCATGAAGCCATTTCCCCTTTCCAGTCCCTGTAGTGTAGCCTAGCAGAGAGGCTCCTGGCTGGCTGGCATGTGAGCTGTCGTGCCCATGGAGGGCCTGGCCTCAGCGCTTTCAGGGCAGGAGTCTGGGTGTGGAGGAGTTAAAGCAGTCACACCTGATGGCAGGTTAAATTCTGGCAGGGGTTGGGGGAAGTACCTCCCACAAACCAAGCTCCATCCACAAGACCCCGCTCACAATCCTGTAGATGTTCAAAATGGGATTGTGCATGTTCCAGCAGGCTTGTGGGGCATGGCTTCCCCAAGGGCTCCCCAAGCAGCTCCCAGTTTCCTACGCCTCTGGTGCAGACACTGGCAATGGCTGGAAAACCCTTCTGCCCTTTCCCGTCAGCATCTCAGAAAGAGCCCTGCCTGGCACATACTGTGGGAAGCAAACCGTCCTGTGGAAACCATGGTTTGGAGCAGAGCGCAGGCAGCTCTATGGGTGGGCAGGGCATTTCTAACAGCATCCTGTGTTTCCCCTCCGTAGCCCATTGACTACGAGGGGTTTCGGCTCTTCATGAAGACATACCTGGAGGTGGATATTCCTGAGGAGCTTTGCCAGCACCTCTTCATGTCCTTCAAACGCAAGATCTGCCAGTATTCCCCGGAGTCTCGGCAACAAGGTTCCAGCATCTCACAGCTCAACATCCTGGGTAAGCAACATCTGGCCTGCTCCTGCTCTCCTGTCTGCTCTGCACGCCAGCAGCCGACATGGGGCACGGGCAACTCATGACATGGTGTTAGGTTAGAGATGGAAGTCAACATCCTTTACTGGGTGGCATCCACTGGCCTGTGATAGCGGGGCTCAGAGTAGATGATCTAATGGTCCCTCTAGCCTTACACTCTAGGAATCTTGTGTATTGGAAGCATCAGGGTATCTGTTCTTCACAGCAGTTCTTTTTCACCCCTCTTTAATACTTCAGTAACATACCCAAATGGCTGCCCTTACGTGGCCACGTGCATCACAGGCTGCTGGGAAGAGGTTCACTCCCAGTGGCTGGAAGGGACCCACAAGTTGCTTAGGTCTCCAGTTTGCCTGACTGTAAATAGTTAGAATCTGCTGAAGAAGAGCCAGTTCCAATGACCTCCCGCCCCGCGAACAGAACTGTGCAGCTGGCACACCTATGGTCTGGGCAGCCTCAGTGTGTCTCTGTGCTGCGCCCACAGCCAGCGTGCCGCGGCCCTCCTGCCTACACTGAGGTTCCGCATTGCTGTAGTATGTAAGCAGCTTCCGCGTACAGTGGAGGGGCAAAGCGAGAGCCTTGGTGAGCATCGTGGAGTCTCTGGTTCTCCTCCTTTTTCAGGGTATGGAAAGCTCTTTCCCTTGGGTATGGTTGGGTGTGCTGATGTTGTGAATGTCAGACTGTTGACAGTGGAAAGGCTTCCTCAGAGAAGAGAGTGTTGCAGTGTTTCCTAAAGATCGTCAGACTCTGGCCTGGCCTGGCCTCCCCTCCTCTGGGAGATTGTTCTGTAGCCAGGTCCCTGTGGCAAAGAATGCTTTATCCCTAGCTCTTGTGCACTTCTCCCTGAGCTTTGGGACTGTGTTGTCCCAGAAGAGTGCAGCTGTGGTGGTGGTCTATACGTGAAAACATGGTCTCTGCTGTAGCTGGCACCTGATCTAGGATGAGGACCAGGGAGCAGAGTGGAGGGACTGGAGCACAGGATTTAAGTGCTCACAGTGGCCTCCATCATGGGGAGGCCGGGCCAAGGTATGTCAGCTGGAGCTGCAGCATTGTTTCCCCATTCAGCCTCAGAGACATGGACAGTGACTGCAGACACCATATGCCCCAGTAACCAGCATTCATCCCACAGATTAAGATAGTGTGGCCCTCTCAGGACTGGGGTAGGTGGGTGCAGCATTTGCCATTGTGCAGCCCAGGGTAGTGGCTCTGGGTGCCAGTATGTGCCGTGTATCCACACCTGCCCAGTGGGATTGGCTAGTGCAATGTGATATTAACAAGGGGAAGTACCTCGCTCCCAGAAGTGGGTAGTGCCCCCTAGGGCTCCGGAGGAGATAGGCAGGCAGAGGGAATGCAGCATGGTCCTATCACAGCTCCTCAGGTGGGAACATCTGACTCCCAGTGCCAAATTATTATGCTAATTTTATGTCTGTAAAGTTAATATCTACCGTAATTAATAGAGTATCCTCCACCCAACACCAGTGTGCGCATGTGGCTCTGAAGGAATACGCAGATCCGTGATGAGGTGGCCATGGTCGAAGTATTTGTCACTAAATGCTTTGCTTCCTTGACTTTTTCCCCAGGAAGGGGAGGTTGGATAAAAGATGGGGGTGTGGACTACTGCACTATTTCTCATAGAGCTCCAATGAATTCAGATACATTCAGTGTATTTATTCTTTTGCTTCTCTTACATGCTCAGAGCCAAAATCTATTGATGCGGGCATCTCCATCCAGACTGAAGTGGCCTGTGCCCCCGTCACAGGTACCCACTGTGTTTGTGACTCATGGCATGATATATGGAATCTCAGCCCAACTAAAATGGGAGGGAAAGCAATCAACTGACAGATACAAACCAACAAGTTTCCACCCAGCCCGAGTTCCAGCTTTGTCTCCCTTGTTCACCAAGGACCGACACCTGGCCATCCCCCCTCCGCCCCCCCGTGCCAGTGGCTGGCCTGGAAGGGTTGGCATCCAGGGTTTTGTATGTCTGTGTTGGTATGTAGTGCAGGGAAATGGATTACTCAAGTCAGTTGAGTGCAGAAGAAGAAGGTGAGTGTTATTTTTTAACCTGGCCAGGTCCTTTCGCAACTGCAGTCAGCACAACAAAGGGTGCTGATCTGTTTCAAGTGCCCACTAGGCAGCAACAGGTCTGGAATGGATTGTTAAATCTCATATGCAGGGAGCTCCATAGAGATGGGGGCCTGGAGCGCCAAGAAACACCTGCAGGTGGGGCCCAGAGGTCCAAGGAATCCTCTGACCTGTGCTGGGACTAATGTGAAAAGCTGGTTTAGAAAGGAGATGGAATTTCATCACCCCAGTGACTCCTTCTGGCCAATTAATAGCACATCAGAGAGAACCCAGCTCAAAGGCCGGGGAAAGCAGCGGCAGTGTGGACACTTTTATGTGTGGAATCAGGGCCCAGTTGGCAAGGCCAGGCTGAATATCCCCCAGGCAGTGATTCCCAGGTGTCTAACCAGCTAGAACCAACTGTCTAGGTTCCAGCTACCTAGGGACACGAGAATCTGTCTGTAGGTTTAAGTGTCCTCTAGAGTGTAAGGGAGCATTATTTCCCTGGTGGTGGTTGTAGGGGTCTATGGGATAGCATGGGGGATGGCATTCTCTGTTATTTAGCCCCCTGGATTTTCCTGTTACAGTCTGTAGGACTTTTCCATGGTGGCCTTTCATCGCCAGCCTAGCTGCTTCTCATGTTCTCTGTGCACAGCTCCCCCTCCCATAGTGCCTATTCTCTGCTCCCCCAGCAGCACAGAGCCCCATCGGTCTTGCCCCTTTCCCTCCCCGAAGAACCCTCAGGTAAGTGGAGAGAGAGGCGGAACGGGGACGCCTCAGGAGACCAGCCTGGAAAACTCAGGCTGGGAAGCTGGTGGATCAGCCAGCGTCCCGGAAGCATGTGGTGGGCAGCTGCTCAGAGCTGCTCTGCGCCCAGCTCTGCTCCGGCTCCTGGAGTCAGGGGTATGTGTGAGAGGGGCAGCGCAGAGAGCCAGGGGCATGCCCTGGAGAGAGGAGCCTGCCCTTGGTGGCCAGAAAGGGATCAGCAAACTGAGGGATGTGAGGCAGCCCTCATCAGTGGGAGCCCCAGGGCGAAGGCCAGAGCAGCGGGAGGTGAGGGGGAGGGGAGATTCCCAGGGGTTGTTTTTCAGATCACCCAGGGAGATTCCATGGAACCTCTAGAACTGTCTGTCCCTCGGTCAAGTGGGATGACCCCTGGGGAGGGGGCAGAGCTCCAGATCCCTCACAAATGGAGGGAGTGAAGAGTCCAGATGCTGCTACCCTTGGGAGATCCCAGGGGATGAACCACAGCCCTGTTTGCGATTTCACACTGGCCTGGGGACTGGCTTATGACTCCAGGGCAAGTGTGTGTGCTACACAGCCTAGGTGTGTTGCCCCAGGAGTGGCTTCCCCAGATGGGTTCTCCAAACCTGGTGCTGTCCAAGCCCCAGCAGGACTCTGGGCTCCTTTGGTTCAGCCCGGAGCCACCTTTAGGGACAGTCGGGTGGGTTTGGGGCATTGATGTCATACTTTCCACGTTCCTGTGTTTGACTTTCAGGGATCAATGGGAAAACTCTCTTAAGTGCCCTGGGAAGACACACTCCTGACTCCAGGAGCTCCCCCTCTAGCCTGGCAGACCAGCAGTCCGCTTCTCTGACCCCTGCACTTCTAGCCAACACCAGTGCCCTTGGGAACGCCTCTCCCAACTGGTCCAGGTCCTCTTCTCAGAAATCCACTGCCGGCACCCCCTCTGCTCACAACTCATCAGGCTCCTCGAAGATTTCCGCTGGGGCTGTGCTCAGCCCTCAGTCCCCAGGTGAGCTTTGCTGCAGGCCTCTGGCTCAGCCTGCAGGCTCCTTGGCTTTGCCTGGCCTCTCATAGGGATAAGCTGACAAAAGCCAGAGCTTTCTTCCCTCATCTTCCTGCCTAGAGAGGAAATGCAGATAATGGGACCAATCTGGCCACAAAGCCAGCTCTGTGCTTCCAGCAGAGCTCAGGGTCTGTACCAGTTCTCTCGGCTGCTGGGAGAAATGGGGACATTGACTCTGGGACTCTTAATTTGTGGGAGAGTGTCTCAGAATCAAACCATTGCACAGGGGAGCGATGGATGTTTGGAAGCTGGGTTCTGTGAGGCAATAGATCTCTCCTGGGGATGTTCTCTGGGTGGGGATTTGATCCTCTGAATGCTGAGCCAAGTGAGTTATGGATGATGCGCAGTCTGTCTGATCCCAGCAGGAGCAGCAGTTCTATAGCAGCGGGGCCAGTGCATCTTAGCACCTTTGCTTGTGACTTGAGCCATAAGTCTCCAAGCCCACGGAGACGCCATCCGTCAATGTCTTAATTACATAGCAGCAGTGGTCACAGAGGCCGACGGGGTGGTAAAAAAACTCTGTCCTGAGTTCCACAAGGAAGAGGAGGGCAGGAAATATCCCCAGCTCCAACAATCTGTGCAGGGCCAGGCCCTGCTGGGCTGCATGTTGAGAGTGTCCGATCTGAGCCCTGGCAAGCCAATGAGCTGCCTCTCTCCCTTTTATTTTAATTTCCTCCATTAACTCTGGAGTGTGGTGCAGAGAAGAGCATGTGGTTCAGGGACCAGCATGTCCTGTACAGCCCAGCCCTTGGCCTCTGTGAAGCCTGCCAGAAGGTCGGTCTTTCATCCACGGGTCATCGATCCTCTAGTAGCTGAGAGTCATGCCAGCCAACAGCTGTCTGATGGTCTCTGTGAAATGAATTGGCATCGTGGAAGCACAAAAATACCACAAGATGGGATGTTTTTATACATTCTGTTCATATTCTCTCAGTCCTACCCATGGAACTGAGCACAAAACGCCTTGGCGAGGGGTCAGGTCATGTGGGAAAGACCGGGAAGGGTGGAGTTGGCATTTTTGGGGTGGCCTTGCATTTTCTCCTCTCCTCCCACAGGCTCACGAAGCCTGGAGAAGAGGTTACCGTTCAGTCTGCGCAAGACCCACAACTCCCTGAAAGCGGCCAATCAGCACCTGCCAGCCCTCGTGTCTCAGGTAGCCTACCTGAAGGACATCGTCTGCTACCTGTCGCTGCTGGAAAGGGGCCGGGCTGAGGACAAGCTGGAGTGTAAGTGCTGGTGGACACGGAGAACACGTGAGCCCAAAGTACCAGAGACGTGGCTCCGGGAGACTTGTTTAAAGGTGGGGCTGGGTGGGGAGAGCTGGGAGGACTGATTCAGAAAGGCTGTTCTGTATGGGTCACTGGGAGAAGGGAGAAAAGACTGTGAGGGCGGGGAGAGTCTTGTGTTCCCAGCTGGCCCACCCACTTCGTGTGACCCTAGCAAAGTACCTGACTTTGCTGTAACCTGGACTAAGGCAAAATGCATCTGAGATGAGCTTTTCTGGAGCAATAGCAATATTTAAAAGAGAAAACAGCGGAAACTTCAGTGTTTGCCATAGTTCTCCTGTCACTCGTATGTCTGTTTCTGTCAATGATGCAATCAGTGTAGTTGTAGCCATGTCAGTCCCAGGATGTTAGAGAGACAAGGTGGGGAAGGTCATATCTGTGATTGGGCCAACATCTGCTGGTGAGAGAAATGAGCTCGCTAGCTTACAGAGACTCCTGTCCCCAGTGAAGCACTGTGTTGTGATGGACTTATTAGAGTGGTTGCACACCACTGCCCTGTACTGGATGGAATCAGGATTGCATTACTGTCACAGGCTAACGGCTGAATCAGGCCTTGTCTACATGGGAAAATTTTACCAGTTATACTCGCATAGTTATAACCCACCATGTGGACACTCCTATTCCAATAGAAATGTGGCTTCATTTGGTTTAGCTTAAGCCTCCTTCCCAAGAGACACAAGCTAAACTAAGATAGACTAAAGCCTCTCTTATACCAGTATGAGCATATCCACATAGGCAGTTATAACTTAATGGGTTCAAATTCACACCCTAATTTGTGATGATAAACCTGTCCATGCAGACAAGGCCTTGGTTTCCCTCAAGAGGCGGGGGTCTGTGTTGTTTACAGCTGGAGAATCTGAGTTGCTATGTTGTCCCAAGAGGCCATGGTGTGTGTGGGCCAGTGACAAGGATGACGGTCGATGTGATCTCAGATGTTTGACTCCATGAAAGGAAAACTCCAGATTATGACAGTAAAGAGCAAATGGCTTTGCTGATTTCAGGGAAGTGCTTCAGTCCAGAATACTCTCTCATTTTTAGTTTTTTTAAAGGCAGTTTGGGTTTGACTTGCATATGAAGAGCAAGGCCCTATGACAGTCCCTGATTAATGGTGTGTCTTTGATTTCTGCCCCCCTTTGCTTCCCAGCTCTTTCAGACCAGTATTCTAATCCTCCAGAGCATCACTGCTCCCATGCCTCACCTCCCCACCAGAGTGGGTGAAATTTTTCCAATTTTGATGAAATTTTAAAAAGCAGCAAACTCCTCCACCCATGCCCCTGTTCTTCATCCCACTGCACTCAGCCCTCAAAGCCACCTCTCTTCTGGGGAAACAGTCTGACCTGGGACCTCTATTCTGAAGAGGCAGCAAATGGAGACAGAGATAAGAGGCACACCATTCTCCAAGGGACAGTGCAGGTTCAAATCTGCAGATATCTGCTTCATATTCACAGATGCAGACGTCTGTGGACCATGTCTGCAGATTGCGGATCAGATTTGGATATAAATGTTTTATCTGTGCAGGGCTCTAGTTTTCTGTCTCCATTTAAATCTTGGGCTTTGCCTGGCAATGAAAGAAAGAAATGCTGGATTAGCTAGACATATCCATGTTTCCCCAGTTTGTTTTTTAGCAGCTGGGACTTCACCAATGGCAGTGCTAAATGGAACTGGTTGGGACTTTTCCTTCAGAATAATTTTGTGATTGAAAATACAGTTTCAATCCAATTGAAACTATTTCAGTTTGTTAAACTGACCTGAAATTAAATGTTTTGGGTTAGTTCAGCATTGACTATGGTGGCTCAATGCTTTGTAGGAGTTGTAGTTCATGGCTGGGCTCCTTCACTGGACTACATCTCCCATGATGCACTGTAATCTCTCATCTGACTGAGCTGCATGGTCCATGATGAAAGTCCCATGTCTACAGGTGCATCATGGGAGATGTACTCCAACTAGGGAGTCCAGCCCATAAGGGAGAATGGGGGCAAGAGGCACCTGAACTACAATTCCCATAAGGCATTGTGGCAGTCTGGGCAGACACAGTTTGATACCAAACTGACTTGAAATGATGCCAGTTTCAAATTTTTGAATTTTTTTGGAATTTACACTTTGCACGGCAGCTCTCAGGTCCTCAAACCCATTGGGCCCAACAGCCAAAGTGCCTTAAATGTTCACCTTTGAGTCATGGTACACCAGGCACCAGTGGCATAGCTAGGAATGGAAATTTGAGTGGGCCCTGACTTTTGGGTGAGTGGGCAATGACAGACAGTGCTAACTCAGCTTATCCTCTGACACCGTGCCCACTCCCTAGCCCAGGTGCCCCCCGCCAGACACAGGGCTGACCCTGCCAAGCTGGGCACGTGCATGGGACGGCTCAGAAAATGGCAAGGCAGAGCTTCCAGAGCGTAGGTTTCTGAAGGGCGGACGCCTAGCTCCGTCCTGGATTTCAGGTGCCCGAGTGACGCCTCCAGACTGCTATGGCAACATTACAGCCCTGCTCAGATTTAGGTGGGCCTGGATGGTAAGTGGGTGGGCCATGCCCCACCCAGATCCACCCATGTCTACGCCCCTGCCTGGCACATTGCCAGGTGCTGAATGAGAGGAAGGATTGGGGCAGGGCAGTGATCGCAGTGGTCTCTCTCAGACACTTCTGCTGAAGCTATTCCCCTTTGTATAAAATACTTGAGTAGTCGTTGGGCCAGAGAGGAGATCAGAGTGGGTAGGGCACTGCCTGGGCTGGGGGGATTGGCACCTGGCCCTCCCACATCCTGGGTGAGTGGCCTAACCACAGAACTAAAGATTACAGGGGAGGCAAGGGGGCTTCCTCCTCCTCTGGCTGTTTTGTGAATGGTGCCCAAGTCCCCTTGCATTGGTGCTGGAACTAGGGGTGCGGCCGCACCCTTGGTTTGAAGTGGTTTCCATCGTTTGCAGGGTTTACAGTTTGGTTCAACAGCTTTCAGCACTCCCACGGTACACAACCCCCCTGTCCTCTTGTGAATCGAGCTTGGGGAAAAAATTGACTGAAACTATTCTGCAAATTTGTGTCAAAATCATGAATGCTTTTGGGCCACCTGAAGCTGCATTTTTCAGCTGATTTTCTGGAAAGCGTCAGCTGGGAGCTCTCTGGGGCAAGGAGGGTTCTGGGTTTCCTCGTCTGTCCAATGACTCGCCCAATGCCGCTCTGGTCCCTGGGCACTGCCACAATATCAGTCATAGCCGTGGGAAAGCCAAACCTCTGGGAGCTCTTTGTTAAACAACATTCATCTTTAATTCCATATACGGTGGCCTCTTCCCTGGCCTGTGCCGTCAATCCAAGTGCTGCTAACCAGCGACGCCCAAAGCTGCTGCTGCCTATAGTAGAGGGAAAGGCTCAGGCTCCTGAAAGTGGTCAGGCTGTGCTTTCTCACACATGTTAACTGGGTTGTGCTGAATTCTAATGGGAACAAGCCCTTGGCTGCTCCGTCCCCCACTATTCCTGGGCACGTGATGCTGAGGGAGGCCGTGTGGGGAGCCTGGGCAGCGCCTGTGTGTGTTCTCTCCTGCCCAGAGGAGCTGGGGTAAGGTCATCCACTCTGCTGTATGAAACGCAGCAGTGCTGCCAGGCTGCATGCTCATAGTCGCTGTGTTTCCCATCGCATCCCCTCCACCCATGCAGGGAATCGCCACATGCTGCTTCTCGCTTCCCAGCAGCCCTTGTATCTTCACCCCTAACGCTGGCTTCTCTCCCTTCTGCACCCGTCCTTCTCATTCTCTTCAGGGCTGCCCTTCGCCCAGCTGTGCATAAGCCCCAGAATATCTCTGTGACTTCCACGTGGTTTACTCTTCCGCAGTGAACGACAACTGGCTTTGGTTTTAAATGGCCAGTTGCTTTGAACAGACTTGAGCACAAACACCGGCCAGTGACTAGCACGGGCCACGTCTTCTGGTTTCGCAAAGGAGCCATTTAATTTTTTTAATGAGTAAATGTTAAAAATAGCCTTAGGAAAATCCATCTCCAGTTTAAAGAAGGGCCATTTTCAAATTACAGGTTCTCCAGATTTTAAAGCCAGTTAGCTAGTTGTTAGTGTAACCTGGCTCTATTGCGGTGAGGCTCTGGTTAGTAAGGCTGTGAGGTGCTAAAAATGTTCACAGCAGACAGAGGAAGAGCTAGGATTAAAACTCCCGGGCTCCCAGCTTGTAACACAGGGTAGCTTCTCCTAGACTAGAGGGTGTATTTATCCAGCTCTCTCCCTCAGAGATGTACATGACATTCTGTCTGCTATGTGGAAAAGCATGTCCCATCGAAAATCTTGAGCTTTTGAAAAATAATTGGACAAAAAGACAAAATTTCACAATTTGTCATGAAACAAATTTCTGGTCAACAGCACCCTTTTGTTTTGAGAAATTTGAAACATTCCTTTCAAGTTTAACCATTTGTAATTTGTTTGCTTTTTAAATATAAAATACATTTCAAAACAAAAAGTCATTTTGAAGTGAAAAATCAAAACTTTTTATACCAAAAATGTCAGCGTGGGAAGTTTTGACATTTTTGAAATGGTTTTAATCCAGTTGTTTTCTGTATGAACTCATGGAAATTATTCCAGTTAGTTGAAATGGTGTTTTCTGATGGGAAACTGCTTTGACAAAAAAATGTCAACCTACCGTAAATACGATCCACATAACGAACGCCAGGCAATGCTAGAAAGTGTCATTTTTCCTTGGGCCTCTCTGTCACTTTTCCAAAGCTGGAGACGTTTTGAAAAGTCACAAAGGAAAGAGTGAATAAATAACCCACTAGCAACATTTATTCTGTCGTCTCCAGGGTAAAAAAAGAGGGAGAAAAAGGAAAGCACCAAATTCCAAAATGTGGACTATGTTTTGATTGTAAAACCAAATGGAAGTGGAAATTTCTGATCAAAGTGAACTGAAACAACAATTGCATTTGTTTTTAAAAACATTCCCTCAGAAAAAAAGCCAAATGAAAAAATTACATTCAGGATTTTTCTTGGGGAAAAAACATGGGGAAAGCTCGACTGCTCAAATATGCACACGCACACTCCTGCTACGTCTCACTCCTGGTATTTATTGATTTTATCCATTTTGATTTAAAATAGTGGAAAAGGCTGTAGGTGCCCTCGCTCATTGTTAATAAAACAGGACATACTATATGAGTTGGCTTTTCACGTTGCACAGCGGAGACGGGCAGCACATCCGGTATGGAGAGGATGGGAAGAAATACATTGGATTGGTAAGATTTTCCTGTGTCAGAGTTGATATTTTACAGCAGCGGTTTGCTCATCACTGGGACCTCGCCCACGGATCTTGGAGTGCTCAACCTACTCTTTAAGCCTCACAACTGCCCTGCACGGTGGGGATGGACATGCTTATGGGGAACCCAAAGACATGGGCCAGATTGTGGTACCCACCCTGACTCCCACTGAATGGGACCTCCCACCAGGTTCCAATGAAACCTAGCCTTTGGCGACTCGTCAAAGGTCACCCAGGGAGCGTGTGGTAGAGCAGAGAGCAGGAATCGTGTCTTCTTGCTCCCTTGTGCTTCCCTCCTGTACGCCAACGGGCCTGGAGCTTGGGTATGGAATTCCAAGCCCCAAATGTTCTATCTAAACATCCAGTGGAGGTGGTTACGTGACAGCCTCTCACATCTCTTCCCAAACCCCAGCCCTTGCAAGCAAGGAAATGACCAATGAAGGCCATCCTCAGCCTTCCACTGCCCATATAATAAACAGCCTCACCCTTATCAGGTGGAAAGAAGTGCCTGTTTCACCCAAGGAGTACTTGTGGCACCATAGAGACTAACAAATTTATTTGAGCATAAGCTTTCGTGAGCTACAGTTGCATCCGATGAAGTGAGCTGTAGCTCATGAAAGCTTATGCTCAAATAAATTTGTTAGTTTCTAAGGTGCCACAAGTCCTCCTTTACTTTTGCGAATACAGACCAGCACGGCTGCTACTGTGAAACCTTATTTCACCCAGTTCACAGTGTCCTCTGGCATGAGTCAGGCGTGACTCAGAGCACTGCAGCTCTGCTGAACACTGGCCTCTCTCGACGCTAGGGACTCGGGCACAGATTTTTAAAGGGATTTAGGCAGGGCTGTGCTTAGTACTCAATGCCTAGTGGATTTAGGAGCCTAAGTCTCATTTTCAAAAGGAGTTTAGGCAATTAGGGTGTGTCTACACAGCAAAGAAAACCCCGCGGCTGGCCCATGCCAGCCAACTGGGGCTCGTGGGGTCGGGCTGCGAGGCTGTTTCATTGCTGTGTAGATTGAAAGGCTTGGGCTGGAGCCCAGACTCTGGGAATCTCCCAACCTGCAAGGTCCTAGGGCCAGTGGCGCAGCCAGGTGGAGAAAACAGGGGGAGCAGAGATTAAAAAAAGGCGCCACCTCCTGGTATTCACCCGGCGGCGCTCCGGGTCTTCAGCAGCACTTCGGCGTCGTGTCCTTCACTCGCTCCGGTCTTCCGGAGCGCCACCGGGTGAGTACCAGTGGGTGGTGCTTTTTAAAACTCCGCTCCCCCCCGACCCGCCGCCAAAGACCCGGAGCGCCGCTGGGTGAGTAAACATTTAAAAGGCGCCAAGTAATTAAAAAGGCGCCACTTCTGCTCGGAGGGGGAGCGGCCGCTGCCCCGCTCCCCCCCAGCTATGCCACTGCCTCGGGCCCAGGCCCCAGCCCGAGTCTGGAAGTCTACGCAGCTAGAGATGACCCGCGCCTGCCCACAGTGGGGGATAGAGTGAGGGCAGCCAGCTTCAGCAGTGTTACTGAGCATGCTCAGTCCGTGTGAGCATGCTCAGTACAAGCCAAGGAGCAAATCGGGCGGGGGGAGGTGACATGACCCCCCATTGGGTGTCCAGTTGCTGAGTAGACATGCCCGTAGGAGCCTCAGCCCCATTGACCGTCAGTGGAATTTTGGCTCCTCTATGCCTAAATCCTTTTGGCAAATGAGACAGGCATTGCAATGCTGAGTGCAGCAACACCTAAATAGCTTTAAAACCTGGCCTTGGGCTGAAAACGTCCAGCACTGGCTAATACTGAGTCAGCCTCGTCGGGAGCCCTAGGTCAGCAGTACAATGACCAGATGTCCCGATTTTATAGGGACAGTCCTGATATTTGGGGCTTTTTCTCATATAGGCTCCTATTACCTCTCACCCTCTGTCCCGATTTTTCACTCTTGCTATCTGGTCACCCTAGTTAGCAGGGCCACATTTTTAACACCATCTTACAGAACCTCACCCAGAGCAGGTTGAAATGACCCAGTGCCAACTACACTGGGGCCGCTGGCAACTTGTCTACACTAGGGCTCCTAGCATGACTGCCGACAGTGGCACAAACACCAAGGGGAAATTCTGAGAATGTGCCCCTAGCAGACAGGCCCCGTGGGGAGCCAGAGTGCACAGCAGGGGATACTGGGAGCTAGCGACTGTCTTTTTCAGATGGTTCCCAGAACAGCACAAGACTTATTTATAGATTCTGTTTGTGAGCGGCAATAAGACAAGAAAGGCCATGCATTGCTGGGCAATAATTACTCATCTCTTCTGCTGTTCTCATTAAAATTGCTTGGCCTTCTGCCTGAGGCTTGCTTTAGTCATTCACTTCTGCTGTGCGCCGTTGCTTCTTGCTTCTTAGCCGACACAAAGATCGGCGGCAGAAGGAAGATGAGCGAAGAGTAGGTCATTATGCCGAGGGATGGATGCTGCTGCCAGCCTGTGTCTATCTGAGGATCACGCACATCAAACCATTGCAAGGGGAAGAGGTCCTTGTCATATTAGCGGGCAATGCAATTGCACAAGGCCAGTGCTTAATTTGTATTGACAGAGGTGCCGGGGCTCAAGCAATTAAATGCTGGGGCTCAAGCAATTTTTTACATGCATAACTGATGCAGCAAGCCCAGAGGTACCCGGAGTATGAACTGCCATGTGAGCCCCAGCAAGCCCTGGCACAAATTAAGCATTGCATGAGGCTGCCCCCTAGCTTCTGTGGCCTGCGTTGTCTTTTGTTTTTATGATTTTTCTAAAGGGGCAATGTGTTTGTTTTGGAGGAGGAGATGATGCTCACTGTGGCGGGGGGGATTTTTTGGTGGGTGGTTTATGAATCTATCTTGAAAGCGTCTTAAAATATGTTTTATTGTGGCACAATTTCTAGTGGCCCTACATAAACAGCGGACTAGAGGTGTTGGCCCTAAAGCGTGTTTATTGGAGCAATTCCGTCTCTGCCACATTCATTGCTCTCAGACTGGATTTGCACATTACTGTAAAGCTGGAAAAAAGACAAAATGTAGCCAAAGACAATGGGGACCCACAGCTAACTAGATACACAATGGCTGCAGCTCTTGAGAGCAGTTCTAACAGCGAGGCGATTTGAAAAAATGAGCAGGATCGTTTCCCAAACACTGTTCATGACACCCACTGAAATGCCCATTCACACTACATAATGCCTCTCTTCATAATATGACCATCCCTTTTCTGTCTTATGGACTCTGATCAGCAGTGAAACAGTTAACAGTGTTGCTATTTAAGGTGTCATCATTAGACTCCAGGGTCAACATCTCTTTAAATGCATGGGGCAATTCAGACATCTCACAGCTATTGTCTCAGGCTGTCTGCAGATGCAGGCAGATATCGCCATACTGGTCTAAGTGGAGTTTGTATTTGGAAGGCTGTCTCTAACCAAAAGTGCTGGAGACTTCTTTTTTTTTTTAAATAAAACCTTAAATGCTGGAGCACACGCCACAGGCACTAGGGGAAAGTCCCAGCACAGTGAGAGACTGTGAGGTGGCCCAGTCCAATCCTGGAGCACAAGTGTCAAGCTGTTAAGCCTTAAGCAGTTCAGGAGAGTTTATATTCTAGGATTAAAACAAACACTTCTCCAGGTGCCAAGAATTTACTGGCTTCCAGCTGGCAAAGTCAGGTAGGAGAATTTCAATATCACCTTCAAAACCTCCTTTTTCTGAGGCTCAGAAACAATTACATGTTTGTCCTTCAGGGCTGCCCCATGCCTGCGGTGTGCTGAGAATGCCTGTGGCCTGTGTTCTTGCTTCTCCTGCCACACCCAGGAGGAAGTGAGCTACTCCCGCACTGTTGCCTGGCACTGTCCATCCGTAGAGCTCTAGATGCTTTGCAAAGGAGCTCATTTCCCAGATGGGGAAACTGAGGCACAGAGAGGGGACGACACTTACCTAAGGTCACTCAGCAGGCCAGTGACTGAGTCAGGATCCAAGTTTCCTGCATCCTAGCCAAAGGCTCTGTCCACTAGGCTGCATTGTCGTCTAGCAAATGCCTTGCTCCTTTGGAGTAATGTTGACCCTGTACTGGTTTGATGGCATTACTGCAGTAGCACCACTTCTGCCCTGTAGAGCACATGCTCTGAAAGCAGACACCGAGGGCAGGGAAAGAGCTGGGATCGGCACCCACCTAGCTGCTCATGCTAACAGGCTGTCTGCTGGGGTCTCTCTGCCAGTCCCTGGTTTGCTAGCTCTGCTCCCTGGTGGTTCTGGCAGCTGCCACTGAATTGAGCGTTTTCAGTCCTTGGCTTGAAGTCACTTGCTACTACAACTGCACGGTCTCGCTTACCCTTATGGTGTGGGGAGCACCTGGGTCGGGGGAGCCTTCCTCTGCGGGGGGATGTCTGAGTTTGAGGCAGACGATGTTCCTATACCCACTGCCACTCCGGGGTTGGGGGCAGAGTGCTGAGGGGAACGAGGGGCGATGGGGACAGTGGGCCTGGTTCTCCGCTGCATCATTCCACCTTAATCCATGGAGATCCGGCATTGCACCAACATGGCCCTTGAGGCTCTCAGCCTGTGTACGTGTCTGGGGATTGGTGGTGTCCAACTGGCTGTGCTCGACTGAGGAGAGAGGAACAGCTGGCTACACCATAGTCCCACCTCTGAGAGGGTCTGGGCTGGAGGCTGCAGGTTCAGTGGCTGCATGCTTTCCAGCCGTGAGAGCCTACAGACAAAGAGGCAGCCCCAGGAGCTCGCCCCGCTCTCCACTCTCCATAACGTCTCATGTCTGTGTCTCTTGCAGTTATGTTTCGTCTCTATGACACCGATGGCAATGGCGTCCTGGACAGCTCGGTAAGCCCTAGCCTGCGGAGCTCTCCTCACGCAGGGAGACACCTCCATGTAGCCGCACAAGCTGGCTGATCCTGGGGATTGGCAGCTGGGTATGTGAGGGCAATACGGAGGCCCTTGGAGGGACACGGGAAAAAAACAGCCCTGTCCTCCCAACCGTTTCTTTATGGAATATGTGTTGTCTCCCAGAGAGACCGCTAGTTCTTCGGGCCGGCCAACAGTGTGCTGCAGCGGAGTGCCTCTGATGCACTGCCTTAGGTCTCCGCTGGCCATTTGGCCTGGGGCTGCAGGTGTGTCACTTCCTTCTGGCCAGGCGGCCCCTTCTCGGGAGTCACCGTGCAAAGAAGCTACCCAGATGCAAGTGCAGTCAGTGCCTCTCCCTTAAACAATCATCTGCTTCTCACTCAGCCATCTTGTTTCTAGGTGGAAGAGAAGGGCATGATTTCCTCAGGGTCAGTGCCCCACCACAAAGCAAAAGCCACCGTCATAGCCATACCCCCATTCTGGGCAGACCCTCCCCTGCCTTCAGTTCCGGGCTTCACACTCTCTGGTTGTTGCAGATTCCTGATGAGGCCCCCTACACTAATTTTGGGAGACTCCCTCCTATCTTTCTTCCTCCAGCCCCCTCTCCCCCCCACCCCCGGGTTTCTCTGTCTTGTCCATTTGGGGCAGATTCTGACAAGCTTAGTCACCTTGACTGGCACCTGACTCCATGAATAACCCTGCTGAGATAGAGGGTGCTAGAAAGTGGGATTCCCATTGCCTGGGGAACTCCCTGAGAAAACAAAAAAGTAGGTCTGAAACCAAATGGAAAATAAAATCTCTGCATGTCCCACAGAATGGGAACCCCAACATTTCATGTGGAAAAAGTCTAAGTAGCATTTCCTTTGGGGCTTTTCACAATGTTTGTCTAGTTCCCCCAGCTGCCCAGAGCCCCAGCAGCCTGCCAGCAGGGAGCTGGGGAGCCTGAGAGCCAGGCATCTCGGGAGCTGGGTCTCCCAAGGCTTGTGGGCTGACAAGGAGCTGGGGATCCTACCAGCCCCCAGGGATATGTGTCTACACCATGTTTTAACACCGGCGGATTTAACAGTGCCATGTGGACGTACCCAGGCAGGCTGCTAAGGAGCAGGTGGGTGAGCTGGCAGGAATCCCAGCCGTTGGAATCTCGATTCCAACTAAACGCTCTTTTCTGATGGAAAATTTCCCACCCACTCTCCATTGAAACCAATGGGACTGGCAGGGGTGTAAGGTGGGGCCCTGCATGGATGAGGGCTTGCCTCTCTGTGTGTCTGCAGGCAGCTTCTAGCCCAGCGGGGCTCTGATCCACATACCTTATCTCCTGCCTTCTCAAGTCAGTGCAAGCTGCAGGCCCAGGGGCAGCACTGATTTTTTCTCTTTGGTTCCTCCTTTTGTCTGAGCTCAGGAGCTGGATCGGATCATCAATCAAATGGTGCACGTGGCAGAATACTTGGAGTGGGACTCCACGGAGCTCAAGCCGGTAAGTGACAGAGGAGCCTCTGACTCTGCTGGGCAGGGGGCGGTGGTCAGGATAGACTGAGTGGGGAAGGCCGTGGTGAATTCCATGTGAATGAGCTGCTGGTGCTACCTGGAGAGCTCGGAAAAACACCCCTTCCGAAAGTGTGATTCCCCAGAGATATCCCTGTGTGGAGGGGCTGGGCTCCCCCTCCTGGGCTTCTAAACAGGGTCTTTGCTGTCCAGGAGCCTTCTGCTTGCTCCTGACAATTAACTGTGGTGGAGATGGTAGAGATGTCAAGGATGGAGACCAGAGGTGAGAAATAGGCAGGACTAGATTAGTACCTAAGGGACAAAGATCGTGTCTTCACGCGTCTGTTCTTAATCATCTGAGGCTGTTCAGATAAGTGGTGCTTGGAGAGACCTGATGGACTAGTTAGGAGGGCATGCCAGTGTAAGAGGTGGGAGAGAGCATAGAGAGGGCTGCACTATGAGGGGTAGATAGGGCTGGTGGAAATGTTCTGGGCTTTGGGGTTTGTGCTGGCCTCTTGGAACAGCATAGGCCTCTGCCTCAGGTCACTGATCTGGTACTTAAAATATGGGAATGCACTGGCCATTTTGCAAGGGGCGTGCGATAAGCGGGATCACTGGCCATTGGGAAAGGTGCGTGCGATGAGTGGGATCGCTGGCCATTGGGAAAGGTGCGTGCAATGAGCGGGATCGCTGGCCATTGGGAAAGGTGCGTGCAATGAGCGGGATCACTGGCCATTGGGAAAGGTGCGTGCAATGAGCTGGATCACTGGCCATTGTGTAAGGTGTGTGCAATAAGCAGGATCACTGGCCATTGGGAAACATGCATGCGATGAGCGGGATTACTAGCCATTGTACAAGGTATGTGCGATGAGTGGGATCACTGGCCATTGAGTAAGGTGTGTGCAATGAGCGGGATCACTGACCATTGGGAAAGGTACGTGCGATGAGCGGGATCACTAGCTATTGTGCAAGGTGCGTGCGATGAGTGGGATCACTACCTTCAGGAACATGGTGACTCCCATGGACTCTTGTTTCCTCTAGATTTTGAAGGAGATGATGGAGGAAATAGACTATGATCATGATGGCACCGTGACGCTGGAAGAGTGGATCCGGGGCGGCATGACCACCATCCCCTTGCTAGTCTTGCTGGGGATGGAGACGGTGAGTACCCAGGGCTGGGCCTAGATGGGACAGGCCCTACAGGGCTTGTCTCCAGAGATGTACAACCCAGGGTTCAGGTGTAACTCAATTGCCAGGCACTTGGCTGGAGGAACTGGGGCATGGCAGAGGGGCAGGGGAACACTTCCTTCCCGCAACAACTCTGCCCAGAGAATAGGAAATGAACACAGGGACGGACTCATTTGGCATGTACTTTGTGGCAGCATCCCAGGTGTGAGTTCACCTCTAAGATGACTGCACTGGGCCAGTGTCCCAGCAAGGGCCCGGGAAGATCTCCACTTGCATATCACCCCAGGGCTATTATTCTGCACCTACCCCCTCTGCTCTGCATGTGCAGCGTTCGACCGATCCCCCTTGATACAGACACCTTCATGCTCGGGTGTCGCCCGGGAGCGGCGGGAAAACCACCCTGCTTTCTGACTGGGGCAGGCTGGTCCGATTACTGCCTGTGATTTGTAATGGCAATGTTGACGGGGGTTAGATAATGAATGGTCACAGAAGTGCTAGGCAGAAAGATTAGATGCTGGGGACAGCTGGTGGAACATTCAGAGGGCAATTTAGGGCCACAGGAGGGCACCAGAGCCTCACAAACTGAACGCTCCCAACCATGTCTTCTCACCCTCCTTCCAGCCATGCTGTGGGGAGTGCATGCACTGCACAGAGCGAGCCCCTTGACAGGAATCAGGCTGCTCGGTGACTAGATAGAAAGTGAACGGGGCCTTCCTTAAAGACCAAACTGTCCTTTCAAATGGCTTCAGAGTGCGGGAGGGACAGGCTGGAATGGCGGCGGGGAGGGGGCACTGCAGGCCAGCTCCTCAGCTGGCGTCACTCAGCCCAGCTCCATGCTGCCTTGCCTTAGCTGCAGAGCTAGCCCGGAAGAGGGGTCTTGAAAATCAGCAAATACAAAATCTTTTTAAAGTCCCAATTCACAGGCAGCACGTGGGCATGGGGCAAAACGGCAGCTCGGATACATTTTAAAGGGCCAGAGTTACAGCAGGGACGAATATGGCCCGAAACTTTTCCAGACAGTCTCTTTTCACCTCCTTGCCAAGGCCTGAGTTCAGGATCTGAGGCTTCTCTGTGTTCTGTGGTCTAGTCTGATAGCACCCAGTGCAGGGTGGGCCATGCTGCTCCAAATACCAGTGGCATCAGCAGCTCTAAGGAGAGACACCTGAGGACAGAGATTTAGCGCTTGGAAGTGCTTTCGGCTGACTGTTAAAAGGTGTTCCCACCAGGGGCAGCAGAAGCTTCCTAACAGTGGGGGGGCCCATCGGCACCCGAAACCGCCTCACACTGCCCCTTCCCTGAGGCCCCGCCCCACACCACCCCTTCCTCCTGAGGCCCTGCCCTAGCACTGCCCCTTCCCCCGAGACCCTGCCCCATGCCACCTCTCCCCTCCAAGATCCCTCCCCCTCCTCCCGTTGTTCACCCTTACGGCCGTGACCCCCTGCCCCCCACCCCCATTCCAGCACCTCTGGTTTCCACCTAAGATTTTAGTCTCTCTCTTGTCTCAGCGATTTGGGATCACAACCACACCAGGCTGGTTGTTTGGTGTGTGAAATAGTTTTTTTTAATTATTAATCATTTCAAAAATATGAAGAGCAGGTAAAATACTTGATGATAGCCCCATGCCTGCGATGGAACTGATTTACTGTGATGAAGTACAAGGGACAGAGTTAAGGTATTTCCTGACTTTCAGAGGTTACTTATTCATTCTGATGAAGTTCTTTATAGTTAAGGTGTATATTAGGCCTGAATTCATCCCAGTAAAATTTGCTGTCCATAGACATTTGAAATGTGAAACACATTCACTGCAGCTGTGTTTATGCCCCTTCTTGTGTTGGACCTCCCCAGATAAGCTAGCGAACAAACTGACTGGCAGGAATGTTGAAGGAAACAGTGAATTTTAAGACTATTGGAAAGTACTTGTGCCTTAAACCTGAGCCTAAGAGATGTGCTCATCCAATCAGGGAACACAAACATATCGTGTGTAATCTCTCTAGAGTCAGCACAGCTTGAAGGTTGAACAAACTGGGCACAGACTGAGCAGGAATGATTTGCTTTAATTGTTCAGCAAATGACTTTGCATAGCAAATACATTGGAATCAATCATAAGCTACTTGTGGGCAGCTGGTAAACAGAAAGAGGCAAAATGAGTGAAATGAATTATTTGTTAAACTCAAGTGTGTGTGAGATGGAGAGAGAGAGAGAGAGAGAGAGAGACTATCTGGGAAATTCTTCTCTAGATTGCTGGATGACTGGAGCCCCCAATGTTTATACAGAAGCGAGCTAGCATTCTTCAGTACAGAAATGATGGCCTTTACAGTTCCAGAAAATAAGAGATGACAGCCAGCATCATGGGGCTGTTGATTCAGAGTGTTCTTATCTGCCTAATATTGGAAGAAGGTTGAATAGTGCCAGATGGTTTTGTATTTGTTTATAGTGTGTTCTTCCCCCAAGCCATCTTTAATAAGGAATGTGGCCATGTATGTAGGTACCAAGCTGCCGTATTTCCACCTGTTCAGGAGGATCTAGCAGACCAGAAAGCTAGATGTGAAGCATATTCTATATAATAGCTTAACCTGTACATCTCTTTGCCTAGCACACTATGGGTATGTCTACACAGGAGGTATGATTTCCAGCTCACTGAGCTAGCATGCTAAAAATAGAAGTGTAGCGTCAGCAACATGAGCAGCTGGATGGGTTAGTCACCCCAAGCATAATCCTGTCTGAAACCCGAGGCACATACTTGGGTGGTTGTCCCATCCCACCCTTGACGTCACTGTAGTGATATTTCTATTTTTAGCATGCTATCTTGGTCAGAGCCAGAGTGGGTATGTCTACTCGAGCTGGAAATGATACCTCCAGCTCCAGTGTAGACATATCCGAAGGGACAACCTTATCTGCAGGGATTTCTGAGTCCCCAGCAAACAGGCAATTCCACTACCTCCGCTGAAAGACTGTTCCAGAGTTAACTACATTTATAATTAGAAAGTTTTTCCTAATCTCTAAACTAAATCTCCCTTGCTGCGGATTAACCTCATTGCTTCTTGTCCTCCTTTCAGAGAAAATGGAGAACAGTTGATCACATTTTCTTTATTATGGCCTTTAACATATTTGAAGACTGTTATCAGGTCCCCCCTCTGTCTTCTCTTCTCAAGACTAAACGTGCCCAGTTTTTTTGCCTTTCCTCATTGGTCAGGTTTTCTAAACCTTTTATCATTTTGTTGCTCTCCTCGTGACTCTCTCCAGTTTGTCCTCATCTTTCCTAGTGAGAAACACCCAGAATTGGACACGGTATCCAGCTGAGGCCTCCCCAGTGCCGAGTAGAGTGGGACAATTACCTCCCGTGGCTTCCATACGACACTCCTGTTAATACAACCCAGAATGATATTCACTTTTCCTGCAACTGCATCCCATTGTTGACTCATACTCAATTTGTGATCCACTATCACCCCCAGATCCTCTTCAGCAGTACTGCCACCTACCCAGTTATTCCCTAGTTTGCAGCTGTGCATTTGATTTTTCCTTCCTAAGTGAAGTACTTTGCACTCGTCTTTATTGAATTTCATCTTGGTGAATTCAGACCAATTCTCAAATTTGGCAAGGTCATTTTGAATTCTAGTCTTGTCCCCTAAAGTGCTGGCAGCTTCTCCCAGCTCCGCAAATTGTATAAACGTACTCTCCACTCCATTATCTAAATCATTAATGAAAATATGGACTAGTACCGGATACAGGACTGACCCCTGCAGGACCCCACTAGAGACACCCTCCCAGTTTGCTAATGGGAAGAAGTCGGGGGAGAGGGACTTTGTTTGTCAGTGTTTGACTCTTGAGAGTTTTTATGAGCAATGGAGAGAAATGGGTAAAACTACCCAAATGATTTGCTATTGTCCTTAAACACACAGTGGAAAAGCACAAGCGGATCAGCTGTCTTCTCCAGAATGGACCTTGAACAGTCCCTGGTGTGAGCGAATTGCTGCCCCATGTGCCCCCCCAGACCCCCATTGTGCCTGTCAGGGTTTCCTCCCCACTCTGAACTCTGGGGTACAGATGTGGGGACCCGCATGAAAGACCCCTAAGCTTATTTCTTCTAGCTTAGGTTAAAACCTTCCCCAAGGCACAAATCCTTTCCTTGTCCTTGGATGGTATTGCTGCCACCACCAAGTGAATTAGACAAAGATTCAGGAAAAGGGTCACTTGGAGTTCTTATTTCCCCAAAATATTCCCCCAAGCCCCTTCACCCCGTTTCCTGGGGAGGCTTGAGAATAATATACCAACCAATTGCCTTTAATAAAAGTACAGACCAGACCCTTTAGTTTTTAGGACACTAAAAACCAATCAGATTCTTAAAAGAAGAATTTTATTATAAAGAGAAAAGTAAAAGAAGCACCTCTGTAAAATCAGGATGGAAGGTGATTTTATGGGTAATAAAAAGATTTAAAACACAGAGGATTCCCCTCTAGGCTCAACTTCAAAGTTACAAAAACAGGAATAAATCTCCCTCTTAGCACAGGGAAAATTCACAAGCTAAAACAAAAGCTACTACTTACAATTTCTGTAATTTTAGATGTATCATTTCAGTAGGAGCTGGGTTACCTGCTTGGTCTCTCTCTCTCTAACCAGAGGGAACAACCAAAGAGAGCACAAACAACCCCCCCCCCATTTGAAAATATCTTCTTTCCTTATTGGTCCTTTTGGTCAGGTGCCAACTAGGTTATTTGAGCTTCTTAACCCCTGTCAAGGTTCCTTCCCCACTCTGAACGCTAGGGTACAGATGTGGGGACCTGCATGAAAAACCTCCTAAGCTTCTCTTTACCAGCTTAGGTCAAAACTTCCCCAAGGTACAAAATATTCCACCCTTTGTCCTTGGATTGGCTGCTACCACCACCAAACAAATACTGGTTACTGGGGAAGAGCTGTTTGGACACGTCTTTCCTCTCAAAATACTTCCCAAAACCTTGCACCCCACTTTCTGGACAAGGTTTGGTAAAAAGCCTCACCAATTTGCCTAGGTGACTACAGACCCCGACCCTTGGATCTTAAGAACAATGGACAATCCTCCCAACACTTGCATCCCCCCTTTCCAGGGAAATGTTGGATAAAAAGCCTCACCAATTTGCATAGGTGACCACAGACCCAAACCCTTGGATCTGAGAACAATGAAAAAGCATTCAGTTTTCTTACTAGAAGACTTTTAATAAATAGAAATAAAGAAATCCCCCCTGTAAAATCAGGATGGTAGATACCTTACAGGGTAATTAGATTCAAAACACAGAGAACCCCTCTAGGCAAAACCTTAAGTTACAAAAAAGATACACAGACAGAAATAAGAAAAGGAGTACTTGTGGCACCTTAGAGACTAACCAATTTATTTGAGCATGAGCTTTCGTGAGTTATAGCTCACAGCGAATACAGACTAACACGGCTGTTACTCTGAAACAGACAGAAATAGTTATTCTATTCAGCACAATTCTTTTCTCAGCCATTTAAAGAAATCATAATCTAACACATACCTAGCTAGATTACTTACTAAAAGTTCTAAGACTCCATTCCTGGTCTATCCCCAGCAGAAAACCAGCATATAGACAGACATACAGACCCTTTGTTTCTCTCCCTCCTCCCAGCTTTTGAAAGTATCTTGTCTCCTCATTGGTCATTTTGGTCAGGTGCCAGTGAGGTTACCTTTAGCTTCTTAACCCTTTACAGGTGAGAGGATTTTTTTTCTCTGGCCAGGAGGGATTTTAAAGGGGTTTACCCTTCCCTTTATATTTATGACAACCCCTTACAGGTAAAGGAGGGATTTTATGCTACCCTTAGCTGTATGTTTATGACAGTGCCTCTCCCTAACTCCCGCTGTGCTTTGACTGCAGAACGTGAAGGACGACGGGCAGCATGCCTGGAGACTGAAGCACTTCAAGAAACCTGCCTACTGCAACTTCTGCCGCACCATGCTGTTGGGGGTCCGGAAACAGGGCTTGTGCTGCTCCTGTGAGTCCTGCTGTCCTAGCCCGCTGTGCCCCATGCATGGCCTGTCGCACTGCAGCACACTGACCAGCATTCAACCCCTGCTCTGGCTTTGCAGCACAGCCCTTGTCCATTTCTTTCAGGATGGTTTGGGTGCCACAAGCATCTGAGGAAAGCAAGCCTATTTCAGGAGTGGGAGGGTGAGGTTCTGTGGCCTGCGATGTGCACGAGGCCAACAAAATCTCTATTGGCCTTTAAGGTCTATGAGTCTATAAGCCCAGCCCCGGATAATGGGGCTGCAGACGGAACCCCGGCTCCGGATAACAGGGCCGCAGCCAGAACCCCAGCTCTGGATAACGGGGCTCTGGCCCTTTCTTGATTTCCTATCCTTAACAACAGAAGCTGTATCTGGGTAACTTGACATGTTTGACAGGAGTCTCCAAAGGCTGGGAAATTCAGAGATTAGTCTGAACCTCAATCCCTAACTCACCCGGCTTTGCCCAAGGAATGTAAAACCTTCCCCTGGTCCAGGTCCTTCTCCCCTGCTGGGAGTGCCCTGGCCAACCAGGGAGAGCTGAGAATGGAGTGTCAACATTAACATTCAGCCAGACAAACAATCCCTCCTTCCCAGTAAGGCACCCCTCTTCCCAAGGTCCAGGGACTAGACAACCACCGAGCACCTCAGCAGCTGGTACACTGGGGTCCTGTTCTCCTCGCAGCTGAAGAGTTCCACTGGGTCCTCCAAAGTGCTCCTGGTCAGGCTCGATACCCCAGCTCCCTAGACAGTTATATGGTGCCCATCACTCACCTCTGCCAGCAGGGGACGCTGCTCTCCTCTCCCTGCAGCATCTTCCTCCAGGCTGCCGGCTCTCCTGTTAATTCAATGGTACAGGCTTGAGCCTGCAACTGCGGAGCAATGCCTGGGAGGTAGTGAGTGCCTAGCTCCCCTTGGAGCTCAGTGGAGTTTGAAGGTGCTCAGCCTTTCCCCGCATGTGCTGCTGGAAACCTGCAGGCTCTGGCCCATTCTGTTTCGTAAGCTAGCAAGCAGCCCACCCCTTCACATGGCAGGCTAGGTGGTGGACTACGTCCCTCCCTGCTCTGACTCTGGCCAATGCAGCGTGTCACCCGGATGCGTGGGAGCTCTGGCTCTTGTCTGTGTCCTCGGGCTGCTCCGAAGTGCCTGCAGTGTGCATGTGCCGAGGGGTCACAGCTGACTTCTTTTCCCCTCTCTGCTGCAGTTTGTAAATATACCGTCCATGAACGGTGTGTGTCCAAAGAGATTGCCTCGTGCATCAGCACATACGTGAAATCCAAGAGGAACACCAATGTGAGTAGCACATGTGTAGACGACAGCTTACTGGTTTCCCTTCTAGCTCTGCTAACGCCTATGCAGGATGTGCTGAATTCCCTGTGAGAGTGGCTGGTAGCTCAACTGTGTACCTGCGGCTCAACAGGGGAGATGAGTGAAGCTTTAGAAGCCCCGCTCTACCTTAGCCAGGGGGTTAGCAGACTATTGGCCAATGAACTCACCTGAGATCCAGCTGGGAGTGGTCCAAAGCTCCACCAGAATGGATACTGGGGATGGTGAGGGTGGGGCCAGTTCTCCCCTCCCCACACACCATCGTTATTGGAGCGTAACGCCACATAACCACCCCTGCCCATTAACCTGCAGATCACTTAGGTTCCCATGGTTTGCTCTTTGTGCCAGGCTTCCCAAAGCTCTCCCGAGGCGGGGGGAGCAGCAGAGGATGAGGCTGGTGGCCTTCCCTGTGGCTGGCTGGCCATTGAGGGGCAGCCTCCAACCAGTTAACCCCCTCAGAACAGGGCAAAGAGAGATGTCAGAGAACTTTGCAGAGCAGCTCTTTTCTACAGGATAGCACCAGCTGGTGCTTGGGCCTCTTTGCCATTGTCTGGTGAGCAAAGCAGGCCACTGTCCAAGGGAATGGAGCAGTGGCAGCTCCCGCCATGATCCAGACCCTTGTTTATCCAGGGTCTCCTGAGAGACCTTTGACTCAACAGATTCCCTGTGTGCCCAATTCCCATTGCCTGTTAGCCTCTGGGTTTCAATGCTGGCCCAGATGGTGCCATCTCTTTCATTTCTCACCTGTTCCTTCAGGTCATGCAGCACACCTGGATCGAGGGGAACTCCCCAGTCAAGTGTGACCGGTGCCACAAAAGCATCAAGTGCTACCAGGGTATTACCGGACTACACTGTGCATGGTGCCAAATCACAGTGAGTACGTGGAGGGGACGCTGTGCAGGGGTGTCATGGAGACTGAATGGCCCCAGGGGGTGGGATACACAAAACCGTTTGCTCCTAGGTTATCAGCCTGTGTCAGGAGTGTTCAAAAGCCCATTACCGCCTGGCAAGCAGAAGGTGAGCTGCTGGCCTGTGTGAAATGAGCTTGTGCCCGCCCCGTTCCTTGTAAGCCCTCCTATGAATTACTGTCACCATGAGTTCTGGGGGTCTCCACTGAGAAGCCAGCGGCTGGCTAGGTGTGAAAAATGAATTACCTACTTGTGACCCCAGTGTATCTGGGTCCAATCTGTAGGCAGGGGCTGCAGGGGAAGCTTGGTGTCTCTTCAGGCTCTGACTGAGCAACTGCCATCAGCACCGGGCTCACTCTGCAGCCAAAACAGGTGGCCCAATGCACAGGCTGTGCGAGGGGGAGGAGAATGGTGCCAGCTCTCCAGGAGAACTGAGTTCCCCAAGCTCTTCTGCTGCCCTGGCGGCACTCACACCGGGTCTGACAAGTCGCACAACCCAATATGCCAGCATGACAAATACAGGCAATGGCCTCTGCCAGTGGGAGGGAAAGGCTGTGGCAGGTCTGGAGAAGCCTCAGTTGGTTTCCCAGTCCACTTTAACCGTCTCTTCCTTTGGGTTAGAGATGAGATCTGAGAGGCGGCCCGGGGAGGGACAGTTACCCTGGCACTTCCTAGCGCAGGGTTGAGGATTTAACAGCTCAGGCATTGTTCTGCAGGAACCCACAACACGTCACTTTCCCCGGCACCATGGCACTTAGGGGTGGAGCAGGTCGCGACCCTTCCGTCAGCACGATGCCCATTGCGGCAAAATCCAAGTGTTCCATGGCAGAAATCCCAATGAGGGCAGGGAGGCTCTTGTTAGTTTCATGCTCTGCCTGTGGGGAAACTGACATGAGCCAAGGCAGGCAGCCAGCAAGCAGAAAGACTCTGCCTTGGTTCTCCTGCAATGGCACGTTCTGGGGATCCCTTCCCCGAAAAATGGCACAGTTGGGACTTTCCATCTCCATGTGGGACAAAATATTGGTTCAAAACCGTGACGTGTAGTAGAGCAGCCCTAAGCCCTCTTCCCTCAAGATCCCAGCCAAGGGGAGGACGCAACAAGGGCAAAGGGAAGGGGGAAGAAACAAGCAGGGACAGAATGTGGCGAGGGGATTCCAGGAAGCAGGGAAGTGAGGAGAGCTAATGTAGAGAACGATTGTCATGGGGGATAGAAAACCCCTCGGCTGAACTCTGCTCCCCCTGTTTCAGCCCATATTACAGTGCCCGGGGCTGGTCTGTGGTGCTTGGGGCTTCCATGCGTAATGCTGTCCTCAGCTCAAAGGGTTGGAGAGCCAGAGCTGAGAGGCCAGCTGCCTGGAGAGGAGGGCAGGGGAGGGGAGGCGGTCACACGCTCATGCTCGTTCCTCTCTCGTCCTCCAGCTTCACAACAAATGTGCCTCCCACGTGAAGCCAGAGTGTGACGGGGGGCAGCTCAAGGATCACATCTTGCTGCCCTCTGACATCTGTCCAGTGGTTCTGGTATGTCTGGCTCTTCCAGCCCGTACGGCAGTGAGGGGCATGGGCATGCACACAGCCTCTTCAATATCCCCGCCAAGAAACCTGTGGGAACTCAAAGCCACGTCTGCTTGAGTACATGGCTCCACCCTGCAAGCCCCACGGAGCAAGGCAGTCCCAAGTCAAGGCAGCAGTCACCCCAGCCTGATACCAATAGACCTGCATCAGCCCAGTAGCATTGCAGCCCTGCAGCATGCTCACTCCTCTAGCAACAGACGCGATGCCACGTCCGTGATACTGCTGCCTGCAGGGCACCCTTCAAGGAGCCACAAGGCACAACCTTAACTCTAACCACCCCTGGCTGCTTTAATTTGCAAGGCTGTGACTGCAAATATCATGAAAATGCTATCCTGCCATGCGCCGGATGGGTAAAGAGCGCACAGCTCCTCACATCCACAACATCCCTGGCCTCACTGAACACAAAGAAACCTTCTGTCCACTTACACCGTGGCTTTCAAAGGATCGGCTCAGCTTCGCAGTGCACACCGCCCAGCAAAACCACACACACATGGGTGGCAGGTGAAGCTTCCCCTCGGAGAGGCTAGCTCCCAGTCTCCCACCTCTTCCTTCCACGGCCCCGCCCACGCGGCATCCTAGGCCCCACCTCTGCTCCACCCCAGGCCTCGCCCCCTCCACTGCTCAGCCCCACTTGCTGCATGCGTCTCTCCTCTCCTTCCCCCCTCCTCCCTGTTCAGCCCCTGCCACCGCTACTCAAAGTGTGCATCCCTCCTCTCTTCCCCCCACCCCCGCTCAGGAGGGATGTGGCGGCGGGGGAGCCAAGTGGGGAGGGGGCCAAACAGGAAGGAAAGGAGGAACCAGCGAGCGGCGGCGGGGACCTCTGGAGGTGGGGGTGAAGTGTTGGAGAGAAGCAGCCAGGCAGCAGCAGGCGGAGAACGCTGAGCTTTTATATGCGCCATGCAGATTCCGGGGTGGCTGAGGAGGCGGTATCTGTCACTCAGCTTCCTGGTTCATCAATAATCTCCCTGGGGAGTCCAAGGGACCCGGGAAGCTGAGTTGCAGATACCACCTCCTTAGCCGCCTGGGAACCTGCATGGTGCATAATAAATCAGCATAAACTTTCCGCAGAAGCCCACTCCCAGGAGGGAGGGGAAGGGGCAGGGTTACCCTGCCCTATTATACCCACCACCCAGGTACACACAAATGTCTTCCCCCACCATAGAGCAGGCTGTAACTGGGCCTATGGAAGAAACGAGCAGACCACGGCTCGGGCTGTGCCATGCAGGGGCATCTGCCGTCCGTCGGTGTGTGCTCTGCTGGGGATGGCACTATTGGAGTGAGGCTCAGTGCATGATCGGGGGGCAATGCTTGCAGGCTGCAGCTGTGCTGGATGTGGCTGTGCCTTTGATTGACTGTGACTCTGCTCTCAGTCAGAGTGTTTGGACTGTCAGAGTGCTATGGCCACTGTCATGGAAACTGCAGGGCCGTCAGCCCCTCATGGCCCCATGGGGACTTGTTTCTGCCAGACCGATCCTGGAAGCTGGAGTCTGACAAACAAACGCCCCTTCTTAGTGCCACTCTTCATTCATCTGTTAGACTCGGTGCATCTTTTTCCTTCTAAAAGGACAGGCAGTCCCACCCCAGGAAATCAGACAGCGATTCCCCTGCCAGCACCTGTCCAGACGACACTGCCCAGACCTTCAAATTCAATACCACCACGCTGGACGGGCATGGCCTACAGGTAGGTGGCTCTGAGCCGCCTCGGTCTCCAGGAGGCTCAGATGCTGGGCTGGGAGCGAGAAACCCAGGGGCAGGGTGCTGAAGTCTCAGGCCCAGGCCAGCGGGGGATGATGATCTGACAGGGAGCTAGACTATGTATGCACTCTGATGGCTGGCTGGGGTCACGTTCCCCCTGCTGGCCAGTGATGCTTGTGTCCATTGACTTCCGGGTATTGGAATGAACTCTGGGACAGTCTGTCCTGGTGTGTCAATGACCCTGCGATCCTTTCCCCACAATGGCCTTTATTTCTCCCTTGTATAGCTTGTTGTTTCTGAGGCGCAGCTTCAGAAACGCCAGTGAACGGTCAGTTTATGGCGCTAGTATCATCTCACTGTTTCCCTGTGCTCCCCGTCTGTCTCTTGAATCCATCTGTTATATAGACTCATCTTATATAGACTGTAGGCAGGAACTGTCTCTTTGTTCTGTGTTTGGACAGTACCTGGTGCAATGGGCCTGGGGCCTGTATCATGGCGGACATTGTTAATGATGAAATATCGTCAGGCAGATCTGAGCAGCTATATGTCTCTGCCCTGTCATGTCCCCCATCATCCGCTGGGCAGTGCCCCACTAGGCATGGAGCCCTGGTGCGGAGCCTGCACTCAGTGTCCCTCACTGGTGCCTTCTTCCGTGTGGGGTTCTCTCCTCCCTTACTGAGAGCATGGACTTGTGTCGCTTCCTTTGCAGCTGGGCCTCATGACTTGAGCTCATCCGAGGCTCCACCCATCCCCTCACCCTCCCCATGGATAGGTGGTTTTCATACACATCTCACGGGAGGGCCGTGTTCTGCTCTTTGCATTTCAGATCACCCCCAGGCCTGGGACCCACCCTCTGCTGGTGTTCGTGAATCCCAAGAGTGGAGGGAGACAAGGAGAAAGGTACATTCTCTACTCCCTGGAGGCACTGGCTGACCATTTGCTCCCTCCCCACTCAGGCCTAGGGGAGGTAGGGGAGCTTGGGGGCAGGTAGCGATGAGAAGAGCTACTTGGGGCAGAGGCGATCTGCACAGGTGTCCCTGGGGCAGACTGGGGGCCCTGTTACTAGCCATGCCAGTCCTTTCGTGATATGGGTGAGCTGGAGCTAGTCCGGGCCATCCTTCACCTGCCAGCCAAGGGATGTTTGGGTGAAAGTCACTGTACAGTGGGGAGTGCTTGGAGTGTCCGGCTCCCTGAGGCACTGAGCTATTGCTGCTGACTTTTCTTCCTCTCTCTGTGTGTATCTAGGAGCCCCACATAACGAGCAAAGATTGAGACTAGCAACAGCAGCCCCTCCTGGTCCCAGGCTCTGGCAGGGGTTTCCGCAATGGGATCTGCCCCATGCCAGCCTTCCCCTGTGGGTGGGTCCCTGTCCACATCCTCCAGGCCAGACAGCTCATTTCCACGGCTCTCCTTTGTTTTCAGGGACAGTTTCCTTCTGTTTCCGTCTCTCACTTGCCCTCTATTTCCACAGAGTCCTTCGGAAATTCCACTATCTGCTCAACCCCAGACAAGTGTACAACCTGGACCGAGGGGGACCGACTCCTGGGTATGGAGATGATAGACAGCCCAGGCCCTGTCCTTACCTCTCCCTGCCTCTGTCGCCCTCTCCCACTCCCCTGCCAGCAATAAGCCATCCCCTGTGATCACCTGATTCTCCCTCCTTGTGTCGGTTTCCAGGTTGAATTTTTTCCACGACACCCCAGACTTTCGTGTCCTGGCATGTGGAGGGGATGGGACTGTTGGCTGGATCCTGGACTGCATAGGTAACTTCTGATCACAAATGCACTGTGTGTGTGCCCAAGAGACCTGAGCTAAGGAGTTCTGTATGCTGCCGCACCGTAGAGCAGCCGCGCTTGTAACCTGGGTGAGACGCTGTGATGGAGCTCTCTGGTCTGACTCCCTGTGGTGGGAGCTGACCTGCACTCTCCTAGAAAATATGCCAAGGGGCAGAAGGTCCCCATTCTGCCCTAGCTCTCTTCTCTCCTGCCGGCCTTGGCGCTGGCTTCCTGCTGCTTCCAAGCCTTCCCACGGTCTGCTTTATCTTCCGCTGCAGCCCTGCTCACTACCACCCCTCTGGCTTTGTCCTGTCCCTGTCGTGTTCTGCAGCCTCCCCTCTGTTCCTCTCTGCTCCTGTGGCTCTTTGGGTGAACCGCTCTCCCGACTCTGCCCTGTGGCCTGCCCGCCACACCGGGTCTCCCTGATGTGCAGAGCTTTCTTCTGAAGACATCCCTCTGAGCTTCTATTTCTGCCCCGTGTTAGGAGGCACCTACCAATGGCATCTTCTGGCAGCTCCTGGCAAGCAGGCTGAGCTATCAGACACTGGCTTCTGCCTGCGAGCTGCCCCCTTGTGGATGGAATCACCAGGGGTAGAGGACACCTGCTTGCTACCCGGGTATGCCCATGCTTCCACATGCATTTGCCCCATTTCCAGGCTGGCACAGGCTCTTCCTGGAATCTGCAGTGCCACAAAGAAGCAGAATCACTCTGTTTTTTCCCAGAAAGGATGAGTCTGGTTTTCAGCTCTTTGCACTTTGCCAGGAGCCCCTGCATTGTGGATAATAGGATGGGGACTCAGCCGAAAGGCTGCTGGCTTGTGTCTGTGCTAACAACTTTCTCTCTTTGCATTGCAGACAAGGTGAACTTGCTGAAGCACCCCCCTGTGGCTGTCCTGCCACTGGGAACGGGCAACGACCTGGCCAGGTGTCTGCGCTGGGGAGGAGGTGAGGCTTCCTGACTTGGCCAGCTGGCCCACTCCGACCCGGGCACCACAGAACACACTTCCAAGCTGCCTTTGTAGGCACGTGCTGTACATCCAAGGGGCAAAACTGTCCCTTCTCAGGGTGCGTGGACTCTTGGTGCAAACCCACCGCCATGCTTGCCGTCCAGAGGCACAAGGATTTGCTGGTAATGCTAGTGAACACAGCAAATTCAGCTGCATCAGGCTGAAAATGTACCCTGGTGAGTCACCCCTCTGCTTTCCAAGATACACAGCTGATCTGCTAGAGCAGCCCAGGCAAAGGATTCAAATTCTTATGGGGTGTAAGGGGCTCCTCCTCCATCTCCCCTTGGGGGGTTGTGACCTAGTGGATAGAGCACTGGCCTGGGACACAGGACCCCTGGGTTCTATTCCTGGCTTTGCCGCAGGGTGATCTTATGCAAGCCACTTAATGCTCTGTGCCTCAGTTTCCCCATCTGCGCTGACCTCCTTTGTAAAACGCTTTGAGATCTGCCTTGTAGAAGAGCCAGGAATTGTCATTTCGCAGTAGGTCACCTCTCTAATTGGGATGGGGGAGCTCCTTGGGACCTTGTCTTATTCTCCTCTCATGTGTGCCACGTACACCAGAGCTGCTGTTTCTATAAATAAGGAATAATAACAAGGAGTTCTCTCCGTCACCACTGTAAGAGTCACGTTTCATGGCACAGTTTTGGTTCCAGTCCTCCCCCTGAAATAGCCTGAGAATTGGCTTTCTGTAGGTGTGTGGGGACGGTTTATCAGCCCACAGTTCTGCTTCATCAGAATGCCAGCAAAGGAGAAATGAAACCCCATCTGAGGCCCCGATCCTGTAACGTGCTCCCAGCCAGCAGACCCCAGCACCCTCACAGAGCATCGCCTGGGCACGGGAGTCCACGTCCATGGAGCAGGCTACAGGGTCACAGTTAGAATGGCAGCAATGGTGCCTTCGGCCAGCTCCTCACTCGATGTAGCTGGCCTGCTGTTGCACCCAAGTGCAGTCAGTGTTTTCTGAACAGACACAGACTCTGCTCTGAAGAGGCTGTGCTCTGGGGCCTTGTTTACATAGGAGAGTTGTGCCAGATTAACTTGCATCGGTTTAAAAACTGCTGTAGTTAAACCGGTGCAAAGCCCTGGATGGGTGCGCTAATTTCAGCGTAGCTTAGCTGGGAAGGAGCTGACTTCAGCTGCATGAATATAAACAGAAATCAGAGCGTCTACATGGCGGGCTGCAATGGCTCCATAACACACCTTTAGTTAAACCAGCACAAGTCTGTGCCCGGAGCAGGCCTGAGAAGACCAGCCAGCCCGGGGGAGGGGAGCGAGGCACACATACATGTACAGCAACCGGCTGCATGTGTGAGAGAGTGTGACTGGCCCTTGTCACATGGGCTCCATTTTTGTGGGTTATTAAGTGATACATCTGCATTGGCCTCTCTACCTGATTGTTGTTTGCAAAACTAACGTGCCTGCATCTGTGTCTCCACCTAGCTGTTGGGGCCGGCTGTGTTCTTGTCACTGTAGCTTCCCAGTCCTTCTGAGCCGAGAGAGCAGAGCATAGAGGAGAGACAGCTCAGACTCTGACAAGCCAGATCTTCCTTCTCCAACTTCCAGTTCTTCTAGGCTTGTGTTAGACCCTGGGCGGGGAGTTAGGCAGTCCAGGTTCGATTCCCAGCTCCATCCCTGGGTGACCTCGGCCAAGTCACTCTGGACCTCAGTCCCCCTCATCTGTACAGCAGGAAGAACAATTCTTCCCCCCCCCCACCTTGGTCTTGCCAGCTTGGGCTGTGATCTCTTTGAGGCTGGGATGGCCTCTTGCTGAGTGTACATACAGCATCTAGAAAAGGAGGACTTGTGACACCTTAGAGACTAACCAATTTATTTGAGCATGAGCTTTCGTGAGCTACAGCTCACTTCAACCTGATGAGCTCATGCTCAAATAAATTGGTTAGTCTCTAAGGTGCCACAAGTACTCCTTTTCTTTTTGCGAATACAGACTAACACGGCTGTTACTCTGAATACAGCATCTAGTGCACTGAGCCCCCCCCCCCCGACCCCCTGACAGCACGTTAGGTGCTGCTCTAATTTAGACCATGACTGGTGCCATCGCTTTGTGGGATTGTAAAGGCTCTGACTGGAAAGACAGAGAGATTTTTCTTAGGCTTCTTGTCTTCGAAATCCTGGAGTGGCCTGGCTTGCTGCTGAGCGGCATGGACTCTGGGCCGGGCCCAGCCTCTGAATGGAGCTGGAAGGGAAGGGCTTCCTCTGGCTTCCAGAGGAAATCATGTCCCCTCTCCCTTCATAGAATCATAGAATATCAGGGTTGGAAGGGATCTCAGGAGGTCATCTAGTCCAACCCCCTGCTCAAAGCAGGACCAATCCCCAGTTAAATCATCCCAGCCAGGGCTTTGTCAAGCCTGACCTTAAAAACTTCTAAGGAAGGAGATTCCACCACCTCCCTAGGTAACGCATTCCAGTATTTCACCAGCCTCCTTGTGAAAAAGTTTTTCCTAATATCCAACCTAAATCTCCCCCACTGCAACTTGAGACCATTACTCCTTGTCCTGTCATCCGCTACCACTGAGAACAGTCTAGATCCATCCTCTTTGGAACCCCCTTTCAGGTAGTTGGAAGTAGCTATCAAATTCCCCCTCATTCTTCTCTTCTGTAGACTAAACAATCCCAGTTCCCTCAGCCTCTCCTCATAAGTCATGTGTTCCAGTCCCCTAATCATTTTTGTTGCCCTCCGCTGGACTCTCTCCAATTTTTCCACATCCTTCTTGTAGTGTGGGGCCCAAAACTCGACACAGCACTCCAGATGAGGCCTCACCAATGTTGAATAGAGGGGAACGATCACGTCCCTCGATCTGCTGGCAATGCCCGTACTTATACATCCCAAAATGCCATTTGCTTTCTTGGCAACAAGGGCACACTGTTGACTCACATCCAGCTTCTCGTCCACTGTAACCCCTCGGTCCTTTTCTGCAGAACTGCTGCCTAGCCATTCGGTCCCTAGTCTGTAGCGGTGCATTGGATTCTTCTGTCCTAAGTGCAGGACTCTGCACTTGTCCTTGTTGAACCTCATCAGATTTCTTTTGGCCCAATCCTCCAAATTGTCTAGGTCCCTCTGTATCCTATCCCTACCCTCCAGCGTATCTACCACTCCTCCCAGTTTAGTGTCATCTGCAAACTTGCTGAGGGTGCAATCCACACCATCGTCCAGATCATTAATGAAGATATTGAACAAAACCGGCCCCAGGACCGACCCTTGGGGCACTCCGCTTGATACAGGCTGCCAACTAGACGTGGAGCCATTGATCACTACCCATTGAGCCCGACAATCCAGCCAACTTTCTACCCATCTTATAGTGCATTCATCCAGCCCATACTTCTTTAACTTGCTGACAAGAATACTGTGGGAGACAGTGTCAAAAGCTTTGCTAAAGTCAAGGAACAACACGTCCACAGTTTTCCCTTCATCCACAGAACCAGTTATCTCATCATAGAAGGCAATTAGATTAGTCAGGCATGACTTGCCCTTGGTGAATCTATGCTGACTGTTCCTGATCACTTTCCTCTCATCTAAGTGCTTCAGAATTGATTCCTTGAGGACCTGCTCCTTGATTTTTCCAGGGACTGAGGTGAGGCTGACTGGCCTGTAGTTCCCAGGATCCTCCTCCTTCCCTTTTTTAAAGATGGGTACTACATTAGCCTTTTTCCAGTCGTCCGGGACTTCCCCGGATTGCCATGAATTTTCAAAGATAATGGCCAATGGCTCTGCAATTACATCCGCCAACTCCTTTAGCACTCTCAGATGCAACGCATCCGGCCCCATGGACTTGTGCACATCCAGCTTTTCTAAATAGTCCCGAACCACTTCTTTCTCCACGGACGGCTGGTCACCTCCTCCCCATGCTGTGCTGCCCAGTGCAGTAGTCTGGGAGCTGACCTTGTTCGTGAAGACAGAGACAAAAAAAGTATTGAGTACATTAGCTTTTTCCACATCCTCCTGCACTCGGTGTCCCAGGCTCTTTGCTGGCTCCGCTCTGCCTCCCATCCAGTCTGCTTTGGACTCCCCGGATCCAGAGCCTTGCTGGGTGACTCGCTGCTCTCTTTGCCTGGGATCACACGGCGCCCTGGAATGAGCCTCCGGGGGGCAAGGCCTGGGATGTTGCACCGAACTCCCTTATGAAGCTGAATGATTTTCCTGCCTGGCAGCACTGCAGCAGACACTGAGCCCTTCCCACACCGGAGCGCCAGGGAAACAGCAAATGCCCTGCCGGGAAATGGAGCCCTGTGGAGCGTGCGATGCGCTGGATGGCCCAGTTTGGATTCGGCCCTAACCGAAGCCAGCTGTCCCTCGCCTCTCCAGGAGCACCCTGATCTAGTACAGCGGGGCGTTTGCACTCCGTTTTGTCTCTGAACTTTCCCACGCCCGCCATCGGGCCAGGCCGGGCTGCTTCTCCCTGACCAGGCCAGCTTGCCACTGCACAAGTTGGGGTTTCCACCACCGCTTCATCTGCCCTTTGCTCCCTCCCACTCAGTTTCCCATGTGTGTACATCTGAGCCGGGGAATCCTGTGGCCACCAGCCTCTCCTGATACCCATGCACAACGGAGTAGGAAAGTCACTTAACAAGGGCCATTCAAACCCCCATAGAAAACAACCCCAGCTCCCCATTCCTGCAGCATTCGAAACTACTGACCCCAGCCCGTGTATCCCCACGTGGTTGGCCGGAAAGGTCCTTGTGGGTCGGGCTCAGAGCTCGAGGAGCAGCCGCCCATCACCGCTTTAGCCACCATGTGCCTCCCCGGGCTCCATGCCATGGATCACCCTTCGTGCTTAGTGTCTGCGTGCAGCCCCTGCAGGAATAGAGAGGCAGTAAGGATTCAAACACTGACCTGGCTCTAACTCAGCCCCTCCTGCAGCCCATCACCTGGCTAGCTCAGTCCCTGGCATGTGGCAGAGAAGCAGGTGATGGGAGCTAAACCTGAGCAAGACAGAGGTGACCCTGGCAGGAAGGGGAGAGGTGTGAAGAGCAGGTTGCCCCACAGCAGTTCTCAAGGGAGCCTGCGATCTGGTAGTCTCCTCAGTCCAGAGCCAGGAGTTGGTCAGTATCCCTCGCGGCTTCTGGACATGCAGATAGTTCCAACTGCCAAAATAGCCTATCAGTTGCTGCTGGCATGAAGTCTGTGCCCCCGAATGCTGGGCCGTGGACAGAGACAAGGCCCTCATGATTCGGTGCTGGATTGCTGGTGTTGGGCTGGGCTGGGCTGGGAATGTGGGCGTTGACATCAGCAGGGCCAAGACCCAGCAGCCATCCGGCCCCACCTCATGCTCTGCCCATGATGCCGGCTCCCTGCAGAACAGCAGATCCACCTCAAGATCAGGGTTCCCACTGGGGTGCCACTATCTGGCACTGGGCCGAGTTACCTCCACAAGCAGGTCTTGCTAAGGGGCTGAGAGCTCCGCCGGCAGCTCCATCCACAGCAGCGCTGAGCTGAGCAGCCCCCGGACACAGCCTCATGCCAGCAGAGGGGAGCTGTCTTGGCAGCTGGTCTGAGGCCATGGCACGTCCTGCCGGAGGAGGTGAGAATGAGCCCCAGGCCTCCGCGCCTTCTGAGTGAAATACCAGCCTGGCAGCCTACCACTCCCACAACAACAGCAACAGGCCCTGAGACCAGATGAGAGGCAGGATGCTCAGACACACAGTCTCCATCCTGTGGCCAAGGGACAGTGGGAGGCTCTCGGATACCCTGGTGATGGGCCCTGGAGAAGAGCCTCAGTAGAGAGTGGGCGCTGTGGCCACCTGTGTGGGCTGCTGGCCTGGTTGTTACTCGCCATGGGCTAGGAACAGCTGCATCTTGGCTCCCAGCTGGACTTGCAGCTCTCGCTCCTGCAGTTCCAGAGAGCTGGCTCTGAAACCTGGGCAGTGGATCTGGACAAGGCCCAATGGCCCATGTGAGCCACCTGCGTCCTTTGCTGTGTAGAGGCAGCCCTGGGCCCAGGGAATAAGATGCTGTTCTAACAAGATGCAGAGGGGCCAACCCCAGAACCCAGGTGGGCTCTGCTGCTTGCCCAGGGACTCCTGCGGGTGGATTTGTGCCCACCTGGAGCTAAGCTTTGCAAAGCCTCCTCCCGCTCTGCTGCGCTCGCCTCCCGCAACTGTGATGGCACTCCATGGTGGGAGGGAGGGATGGTCCTGTTCACTCTCTTCTCAGTTCTGCAGCCTGCTGGGACCCATCCAGTGCATCACGAACCCGACCCGGCTCTGCCCTGGCCCCCGCCCCACAGACCCAACCCGGCTCTGCCCTGACCCCGCAGCCTTGAGCCCGCAGATCCAACTCATCTCTGCCCTGATCCCACAGCCTTGACCCTGCAGACCCGACCTGTCTGCCAGTGACCCCCCGGACCCGACCTGCCTCTGCCCTGACCCCACAGGCCCGACCCTGACCCTCGTCACTGCTGAGCAGCGTGTGGTGTCTCCCTGATGGTCTGGTGGTCAGAATTTGGTGCCTTCCCCACTGGGGCCTGGGTCTGATCCTTGGTCAGGGAAGTATCTATGGAACTGCCAGTGACCCCACAACCTACTGAGTCCTGCCCACTGCCAGTTACCCCACAAACTTCCCCCTTCTTGCCCTGATCCCAGGTCCTGCTGAGTCCCTCCCAGCAACCCTTTCGGTGATTGTCAGGCCCTCGCAGCCTGATCTGCCATTGCAGTCAGTGCTGGGCCCTGTTCATTGCTGACAACAGCAACCCTGGTCGCTGCTGCACCCTACCAGCCACGAGCAAGTCTCTGTACTACAGATGGCCACACTGTAGCATGCCCCCAGTGCCGCCAGTGACCCCTGCCAACTCAGCATGGCACTGGGCTGTGTGTCCCACCTATTGCTAGCAGAGGTGTACACCAGCAAGCTGCCCTGGTTAACCCTCTCATCGCCTGACTCCAAGTGGCACTGCCATGTGCCCCCATTGGCATTCACTGTGCTGCTCTGAGCATCTCTCTTGCGCTAACAGCAACCCAATGCTTTCTCCCTCCCGAGGTTATGAAGGGGGCAGCCTGCTGAAGGTGCTGAAGGACATTGAGCACAGCATTGAGGTCATGTTGGACAGATGGCGGATTGACGTGATCCCCACGGACAAGGAGGAGAACGGAGACCCTGTCCCGTACAGCATAATCAACAACTATTTCTCCATAGGCGTGGTAAGTAGTTCTGGGATTTCCCTTCTGGCAGGAGAACAATGAATCTGCCCAGACCTGGCTCAGCCAGGGCGAGGCGGGATTAGTGAGGAGTGGCGTGTTGGGCTGGCATGCAGACACTGGCATAGCAGAGCCCTTTGGCCGTACCATGCTTTCCATGTTGGCACACAGCCAGTACTTTAAAGTCACTGTGTGGCCCTGTGCTGGTTACGTCTGAGTCACAGCCCTGCACCCCACATCACGACGGGCCCAGGCTGCGTGGAACGGCAGTGTGCAGTGACCTGTGGAGCATTTTCATGCTGCTTGTCCAAAAGTCTAGGATGCAGCCCAACGAGTCGGCTCCCAGGTGTCATCCCTCCTTACCCAGCTAGTTCCACTGAGGTCAGTCAGGAGCGGGTCGCTATTTTGCAGTGGCATTCCTCACTCAGACAGTACCCCAGGCACTTCGTAAAGCTAGCCCTGGAGCAGTGGGGCTGCTGCTGGCTCTGCAGGCCCAGGCCACCACAGCGGGGGGGATGGGATATTCCTGGTGGGAAATCCCACTCAGGAAGGGCCTCCTGCAGACTGACGTTGCTTGACAGCGAATGAAGGTCTTTGCTCTTTGTAACAGCAGATTGGCAAAGCGATGCTGGTTGAACTGAGAGCAGACGTTAGTGCCTGGAGTAATAGCCCTGACCAAGCTGCCATAATAGTCTCTTCCCAAGGTGTCTCTGCCAGGGCACCTCAGTTCTGACCTAGTCCATTGCTGAGATCTGCTAGGATCTCTCACCCTGGGCCTGGGGAAGCCAATTTCAACCTTACACTCTGATCTGCAGCGTAACACACTCATTAGGGGCCACATAATTCTGATATCTGAAGTCGTCACCCCAGCAGCAGTCCCCTGCTGTGACTCTCTCTGTATCCGATCGCTGTACCACTTGCGAGGCGCCCCCCTGTTTTACAGAGACCTACACACCCGGGGGGGAGGGGGCCTTTTCAAAAGGCAACTCCAGTGGGGACAGAGTTTCACCAACACTGAGTGTTTCTGAAAAACCTCCCAGCGCCCCAAGCAGTTTATACTGAGGAGATGCGTCCTCCAAAAAAAAAGTGAATCCACTCTGATAAAAACTATAGAGAGGCAGGTGAAAGGGAACTGCCCTGTTGGTCCTATGTGTATTGTAGCAGTGTGCAAACACCCAAGGGAGTGGCCGGGCCCTGTTGCGTCAGGCACACAGAGAGGCAGATTCTTGGTCGCTGTTAATTGTCAGTGCTTTTTTCATGCCCATTTACCCCAGATGAGGCTCTGCATTGTATGTGTCTTGCTTTTGGGAGCTTGTCCTCTGCACAGACAAGGCAGACAAATAGTAAAAGGCAAACAGAAACTCAGTCACAAGGCAGAAGTTGTGTAACTTGGCTCAACTTTTGGGTGTAATTCTAGTGCTGTCAGTGGAATCACACCTGCTCAAACCAGATCAGATTTTGGCCCATAGCTTCTATTCCTGGCTCCTCCCAAGAACCTCTCTAATCTCAGGCAAATGTCTAATCTCAAAATCTAACCTGTCAGTGCCTCAGTTTACCTCTAGGGAATGGCTCTAATGATACTTCCTAGGGGTACTGACTGAGCCTTTAGGTTTGAAAAGTTCTGTGACCTCTGAGAAAAGCCACATAAAATACACCGCGGAGCTCTGGGTTCGGGTATCATCCGGGGCTGGATTAGCTGGCATTTTTCCAGGTGGACTTTCCTGGTGATATTCCCTGTTCATCTGTCTAAGCCAGTGGTATTCAGAACTCGGGAAATTAGCCATCAGAATTACCCAAAGAGCCACAGAAGTGTGAATTCAAGGTTTCATTTTCTGTAGCACTATATATTCATGTTCAAACAGTATGACGGGGGAACATAGCTTATATATATTATTCTCACAGCAAAATGACTGACCAACTATTATTATTTTATCAACTACAATTGGTTAATAACATAGTAAAAGCCTCCTGATTGGTTAATAACTTAGATCGGTTACTAATTAAATCCCACGGTGTTTTAATATCGTGGGCTGCAAAGAGCCTCAGGAGAAGCATTAAAGAGCTACTCGCAGGTCCCGAACCACATTCTGAGTATCATCGCTCTGGGTCCCTTTGCATCATTTTCCTGTCCTCATTGCTGTTTGCTGCACATCTTGACTCATCCAGCATGACTCTTGCTTCCAAACCAATGATCAGCCTTGCAGATGGGGAATGATATAAGGGGTACAAGTCTCAAAAGTGCCTAAAGCCCAGATGCCCCACCTTCCTAAAGTGGGGCGGGGCTTAGCACACACCGCTCACATCTCCACCTCCCATTGGCTTGCTTAGATGGCTCTCCGCCTGTCACTCCGGCTTTGTTGGAGACCATGCTTAGGAGCCCGTCTCCCCCGATTTGTTGTTCAAGGGGCCTGGGTGCCAAGCTTGGGCTGTGTGGATGCCAGTGTTGTACCTGCGATTTTCTGGGCGCCTAGTGGTTAGGTGTGGTGATGCTGAGTGTCGCCATGCCAATGTCCCTTTGCGAAGCCCGGCATCAGTGACATAGGAGCCTAAGGCTCAATGAGACATAGGCTCCCGAGTGCATGAGTCCCTTCTAAGTCACCCCCACCCCTCCCCTCGCGGCATCTGACGGGCACCTTCCCCTCGTTTGGTACCTTGCCATTTCCTGCTGGAGAGTAAATGTCCTTTATTTTCTTTTTCACGTTTTGGAAGGCGGGGAGCCAGCCTGGGGTGTGACCTTCTGAATGCTGGGCAGCCCCAGCTAGTCACCAGCCGCCCGCGGGCTGCCCGTCCTTAGCAATGCGTTCTCTGGGAGAAAGGAATGAGTCGGTCCTGGCCGAGGCTGGCATGGCTTGGGAAAGTGGGAAAACAGAGTCATCAGGATGAGGGACCTGACCTGGGACACTGGAAAGGAGCCTGGCTGGCGGAGAGGCTGCCTCTGCTACGCCTCTGCGCAGGTCATCGGTGCGGTGTTGGCACCACTGAAGCCAATGGGAGCTGTGCCATTGACTGCAGTGGGGCCACGATTTTGCTCCACCTCTGCTTCCTTCACAGGTGAGGGTGGATCTTTCCATCAGTCTGCAGGATCAGCATCCCTATGGAGTGGGGCAGGATCGAGAGGCAGTGCAGAGCCCGTCCTCCTTCACAGCGGGGCTTTAAAAAGCTGCAGTCTCCCACTGCCCCATGGCCTGGCCATGCCCATGGTGCTCCTGGGGCTGATGCACAGGCAGCAGGAAGCGGGCACAATGTGCTGGGGAGCCCTCTGCAGGGAAGGGCTGGGACATTGTCAGCAGTGTAACCCTTCCAGATTGAGAATGAACAACCAGGAAAGGACTAGAGTTTATGACAGCATGAAATGCAAATAGGGGAGGATTTAAAAACAAGGGAACAGGCTGGGGTCTGGGCTAGGAAAAGGGCAAAAATGTTAAATGAGATTTTTATAATTGTTACTTTTAATGCAAGGAGGGGTGCCAGTCCTGGTACTGAAGGGGGGGTGCCCACCCTTCCACAGATGTGCCTTGTACACCCTAATCCTGCAAAGCTTTACATGCACTGTCAGTCCCCCAGCAACACCTTGCTGCGAGAGTGTGTCAGGCAAACACATGAGTTAACTCTTGCGCAGGTGGACTATGGGTTCTCAGTTTCCTTTCTCTTAGCTGGGGATACCCTGCCTGGGGTAGACCCTGGCCCTATATAAGACAGAACTTAGAGAAGGGGTTCTCACACTGTGGTCCATGGAGCACTTACATGATGCTCATTCTCCTGTTTATTTCCAGTTGCTAACGTGCATCAAGCCAGATAAAAACACATTGGATATTTTTCTTTGTCAACAATTACTGTGGTTGCCACAGGATGGTAGGAGCCACCAGCTGGGAAGGGAGGTGGGCAATTCGAACACCAGTGGGAGGAGAGATGGATGCACTTTGAAAAGTTTGGAAATTTGTGCTTACTTCTAGTATGGGCGTGAAAATGTCACAGGAAATTTCCATCGGCAAATCAAACCTTTGGCAAACTCCTTCTTCCCCAGGGACTGAGTGAAGGCATTTAGTCCGCGATTCAGCAAAGCATTTAAATTCAGATCGAAGGTTAAGCCCACGCTTAAGTGCTTTGCTTAGTCAGCAGGCCTTCGATTTGATGTCTCTCTGATTAAATTAAACCCATATGGGCTGGCTGGTATTACAATGTTCTGCTGAGTGCTTGTGGCACACATTATTACTGGGCTAGAGTAAGATTACCAGCTCAAAATAGTCTCCGGAATGTCTGTCTTAGTCACTAACATTGCTGCCTATAGAACCAGCATGAAAATCTTTCTCCAGATATTGGCAGGTACCACTGAAGCTTTGAGAGAGCCCTGTAGTTCATATAATCCCATTTGCCAGCCCCGGTCCCGTGCAGCCATTCCCTCCCCTGTAAAATCAGGCTGGGACATGAATCCAGAGTGACTCCGGTTTGGGGAGCAGAACTGCTATGCGTCCTTTGCTCCAAAGGCACAAGCATAGGCAATAAACATTTCACGTGGCTCAGAACGAATAAGCATTTCTTCTTGCACGGGAATATAATTGGAGCATTTTTTTCCAACAGGCCATGGCTTTCCCTGGAAGGGAAGGGGTTAATATCAACCATTCCTGGTGTGATACAGCAGGACTGTGGTAAACATGTAGTAGGCCCCATGTGTGGGCACAGGTTGAGTTGTGAGCAGGAATCATCCGGGCCCCTCTCCGCGGAGATCTCCATGAGCGCACAGCACTGTCCTCCGAGGAGGTTTATTTGGGAGCAGACAAACAGGCAGTTTCCTCACCCCATCTCACTGGGTTTTACTGGATTTTTAAAAATCATTTTTCCTAGCAAACCCTTGACCACGTGGACTCGAAATGTGCTTCTTTATGACAGCTGCTTCCCTGCTGCATTGTGCCTGCAAACAGCTTGGCTCTTGCAAGGTTGATCCAGAGTCCTGGGCTGCTGGGTTTCTTGTTTTGGTGGGGAGCCCATTGACCAGAATAAAAGGGCACTGAGGCTATAAAACAACCTCTTCCAAGCAGTCTGTTACGGAAGGCTGCAGGGTGCTGGGGAGCCAATAAAAGGGGGACACCCTGAAAGCTTAAGTCATGCTTGGGAGGTTTGGTACTGACAGTCTTGGGCAGCTGGACTGCCACTTCCTGTCTCCTCCTCCTTTATTTTTGGGCGTGAGGAATGCTGGGCAGCAGCCATAGCACAGACCGGAAGGTTTGGATTGCATGTAGCTCATGTGCTATGTTTAGCTCGGGGCGCTCCAACAGCCCTTGGTGGTGATCCTGTCACTGGCTTGTTGGCAACAAATGGGCTGCTGATGCCTTGATGTAGTGCACGCGTTGCCAGTGCCACCCGAGCCCTGAGACTTGAAAGAGGTCCCCCAGCACGGTTTGTATACTGTATTTTATAGGGACGCTTGAAAACTACTGAAGCGGCTCACTTTATACCCCACACTCACATGGCTGCTCTCACATCCGGTCCCATGGCACATACGGGCTGTCACATCTTTCCAGACAAGCAGAGTGTCTGGTTAAAATCTCCCCTCTAACATATCCTCTGTAGCGAGTCGTGGCAGTTAATCTCTCATGTGGGACAATTAGAATGGCAGACAGGGAACCAGAGAGGGAAATTGTGCTCACTGGAGCATCGAGTGGTATTCTGCCCCTCCGCCCCCCCTTCATCACTGAGGTAGGTCTGGTTGGGTGTTAAAGCTTAATTCCTTTCACCCCAGAGAAGCTGCCTGTAATGGCCAGGGCAGGGCGTAGGCAGCTGGGCCAGGGTCGAAGGCAGGAGTTGGGACTAGTTACCAAGCCAAGTCAGGAGATGGACACCAAGGTCAAGCTGGGCAGGGGGCCGAAGGCAGGGATCAGGAGCAAGATGGGGCAAAAGACAAAGTCTGTAGCAGTAGCAAGCCAGAGTGTCTACACTGTTGTTCAGGCAGCTCCCTGGGGCAACTTCCTGGTTTAAATAGTTGGTGTAGACCGATCAGGTGGCCGCAGAGTTCTTTTGCTCGGGCTTCTGTGGGTGGTACTTCCTCCAGTGCCTGACCCTCTAGCAATTGTCAGATGCTGCTTCAAGGGTGGAAGGAAGGAAAGAAACACCATCACTTTTCCCCCTAGCTAGCTGTTTGGTCACTTGCCATCCTTCTCCAGCTCAGAGCTCCCACATGGGTTTGGGTAGCCTAGGAGGGAGGCCAAGTTAGCAAATTGCATCTTGTTTAACATGCCCATTTACCATGGCTGGCCCAAACTCTCTTCTCAGGTACGCAGGCATAGCTCTACAGAAGTTGATGGAAGAGGGGAATTTAAGTGGTTAGGTGTCTAACATACTCTTTTTCTAACCTGGCGTAGTGGGCGATACAGAATGCTGTCTTATCACAGAGTGGTCCCGTGCTATGTGCAATGAGTGTAACATTATCAGACCCCTATTAATACCCGATGATGGCTTTAAGGGCATAGAAACAGAGAGGTAAAATACCATTGAGTCATCTAGTCCCTGTCCTCCCTGCTAGTGCAGGATTGTCCCTTACCGTTTTTTGTTTGTTTTGTATTTTTTGTGTCTCTATGCACTCAGGGCACCTTTCCAGCTTGCCTGCATGGCCAGGGAATTCTGTAGTTCCAAGGCATTAGCAGGACATCAGGGGAAATCACAGCTTAGTCATGGAAAATTCTGATAAACTCAGATACCGTCAGCATTTGAGATGTCTGTGACTTTTCCTTTGTCACCTCCTTGCCTCAGCCTCCCACAGTTCCCTCTTCTCCCAGCAGGGCCCAGCTCTGTCAGCAGCAGAGCACACTGACCCTGAGCTAGTGTCCTAACTTACCTGTTTCCTGGGGGGCTTTGCTGGTAACTCAGACCTGGATGACGTCTGGCTGTTAAATAAAGAAACCCTAACGAGGTCTTAGCGCAGAAATCACAGCCCCGAGTAAACCTCGGTTCCAGGCGTTAGCCCCCAGGAGCTGATGTCCTGGCTAAGGAGATATTTCCTTATCTGAATCTCAGCTCTTGGCAAGTTCATGTTGATTTTCTGGAAATGTCTCTCTTCTGTCATCAGGCATTTCCCATAACTCAACTCATGTGTCCTTTCATTCCCTCTCCCTGCAGGATGCCTCCATCGCGCATCGATTCCACGTGATGAGAGAAAAGCACCCTGAGAAATTCAACAGCAGGTAAAGCCTTTGGCCATACCAGCGTGATGCTGGTAGAAGCATTCCCCACCAGCCAAGGGAGGAGGAAGTGCTGCATTGGACCAATCTTGCTTTAAGGGCTTATCTTGCAGGGAGCACAAAATCCAACTGTCTAGGCTTTCGGTGCCAGCATGGTCCTGGGAACTGGACAGGGGCGGCAGGTAAAATAGGCCAGGGGAGGCTAAGCCTCCCCAAACAGCCGCCGCCCCACTGCCTTAGAAAGCACAGACACCAGGGCCATGGCCCTGCTTGCGCTCCGCCCCAGGGCCCCACTCCCATTATTCCTCTTTGGCCCCACCTGTGCTGCTCCTCTTCCCACCCCACCTTCACCTCTTCCCTCCAAGGCCTGCCCTCACTCGCCTCCTTCACGTCCCCGCTCTGCCTCTGTCCTGAGGCCCCCACTGCTCACTGAGTCACATAAGACGAAAGGAGTATGTGAGCACCTAGGAGCTTTTGGCTGAGTATTGTTTTGAGTAGAGGTGCATGTGGGGGGAAGGCAGAAGAGAGAAAAGAGTAAAAAAGACAAGAAGAGAGAAAGGCAGAGGCAAGCAGCAGCCTGTGAACACAAGTGTGACCTTGGTTATAGCTAGAGAGAGAGAACTTTTGAGTCTGTTGGCTAAAGAAAGTTGGGGCTGCAAGCAAAGAAACTGCTCCCTTTGTTCGTGAATCCTCCTGCATTCAGAGAAGCAGGATTTTGTACGTTCCCAGCATGGGTGGCGAGTTCTATGGGCCGGTGGAGCCTGGGCACCAGGAATATTCCTGTCCCAGGGGCCCGGCTCCAGCAAAGTTTCCCACCTCCCCCCGCCACACTCCCCCCGCACTTCCCCCAGCCCCACCTGCCACCCCCGGGTGATTTAAAACAGCCCAGGGGCTCCCACCGCCACCCAGCAGCGCAGCGGGGCTGAGCGGCTTCCTGCGCGCTTGTTCCCCGTGGCTGCCGGCAGGTCCTTGCAACCTGTGTGAGGGGGTTGCACCGCTGTGCGCTGCCCCTGCCCCAAACGCCCCTGCGGCCAATGGGAAGCTGCAGGGGCAGTGCCTGGAGACAGCAGCGTGAGGAGACCCCCCCCTCCCCCAGGCCTGCCCCGCTTAGGAGCTGCTGCCAGAGGGGATGCCCCAGGTAAGCATCGAACCCCCCCCCATCCACTTCCAGAGCCTGCACCCACACCCCCTCTGCAAACACACCCTTCGGCCCCCAAATTTCCTCCTGCACCCCCACCCCCCCTCTTGCCCCCAAACTCCCTCCCAGAGCCTGCACACCCACCCCCTCCTGAACCCCCACCCCCTGCCCAGAGCCTGCACCCAGCACCTAAACTCGTTCCCAGAGCCTGCACTCCAGACCCCCTCCCCCACCCCCACCCAAACTCCCTCCCAGAGCCCGAACTCACCCCTTCTGCAACCAAATTCCCTTCCAGAGCCTGCACTCCATTCCCCTTCCCCAGCCCAGAACCTGTACCCCAATCCCCTGCCCCAGCCCAGAACCTGCACCCAAACTCCATCCCAGAGTCTGCACCTCAGACCCCGCCCCCCACTGAACTCCCTCACACCCCCGAACCGAAACTCCCTCCCAGAGCGTGACCTCTCACCCCTTCTGCACCCAAACTCCCTCTCAGAGCCTGCATCCCCACCCCCTCATGCACCCCAATCGCCTGAACCTCAGACCCCCTCCTCCACCCAAACTCCCTCCCAGAGCCTTAGGCAGGTGTGTGTGGGGAGTTGGCGGGGGTGGGGGGGGAGTTTCTGGGTGTTCTGGGCACCACCAAAATTTCTACAAACCTGCTGCCCCTGGTTACTAGTAACTAAACAAGGTGACAGCAAAGAAGACAGCATCCTCCATCGATGTCTCCTTCTAGCTGGAAGATCTCCAGGGCCCTGCACTTTGACTAACCAGTCAGGTTGAAAAGGAGCAACCAGCCCTTTTGGAGAAGGCAGTAAGAAGAGGGGCTTTGCCATATGCTTCAAAGGTTAAGATCTGGGCTCTGGTGGTGAGCCATGATAGACTTAATCCAACCGCTGTAAAATAGCAACAACAACAGTGGGAGCGCTTGAGACCCAGAAACTGCACCTGAGCTGAGGAAATAAACATGCAGTGTACTGTGATCTAGGCCATGTTGGGTGTCTCGGTTCACCTGTCCTATAGGGCTGGATATTTCAGTGTTCTTGGAAAGGTGGTAGGATTTGGCTGCAAACCCAGCTACATTCATTCCCACTTTACAATTAGCACCAAACTCCAGGGCTAGCAAGAGCAGGCTATCCAGCCCAGGCAGAGCCGCAGGTTTGGACTAGCTCACGTTTCACTTGGAGTTTATAAAAATGGCATGTTTGCAGCAGGAGCCGGTGGCTTATGATCCGTGCAAGAGAGACACAGGCAAATCCCCCCTGAGGGCCATGATTTTCCGAAATACCTATTAGAGAAGCACCAAAGAACCTCAGCTCCAGCTTTGGGCTACAGTGCAGAACTCTCCGGTCCTGGGGCAGCTCCTTGAAGCACAGCCCAGGGAGTCAAACAAGCCCAGCACAGAACAAATAGCCAAGGGAAGACCTCAGGCAGATGCACCCTGTCTTTCCATCCCTCCCCTGCCACCAAGAGCCTGCTGAACAGTTAAGGAGAACGGGAGCTGCTCCCGGCTTGCTCAAATCCCAGGTGGCTCAAAAGGAGCACCAATCAGGCCATGGTTTTGTCATTTTTGGGCTGCAGTGAGAGAGTGTTGAGGGCTTATTCAGCCACTCCTGCTAAACCCTCACATCTCATCCTGTTGGATTCAATGGCCAAATTCTAGTGACTTCCTAGGGTTCCAGATTTGGACTTTGTAACACAGGGGATGAGCCCGGCACTTATTTGGTGAAGACTAGCGACTCATTGCCCACGACAAGTGGCCTGGCCCCTCCAAACTGCATGTCCCCTGCTCTCTTCCCCACAAGAGATCCAACACCCTCCCCCCGGCATGCCCCCAGCCTGAATCTCCTCTTGGTTTCTCTTGCTGTCTTCTTGCCTCCTCCTAGCAGCCCACTGTGCCTCCATGGTTGCTTCCTCACCTGGACCCCGGTGCTGCATTCTCCCCTTCTGACCTGGTTATTCTGAGAAGTGACGATGGAGGAGTCAGGAGCCTGGAAGCCCTGGGGTTCCTCCCTGGTCTTGGGGCAGTCCACATGGCAGGGCTGCGGACCCTGGAAGCTCAGGCTGTGCCAGGCAAACCAGCAGGGAGCCAGGCAAAGGAGGCATCGGGTTTAAGGTGGAGCAGGGCCCTCCTGGTTCAATGGGATTTTGTGGGGAGGCCACTGCCCCGTCCAGGAGCTGCTGGTGCAAGGTCCAAAACTGCTACTGACAGATTTTGCTATCGGCTCAGTCTGTGTGAGCCCGCTTGGCCCCAGGCACGCAGCCAGTTCTGTCAGGTGGTGGGTTTGGACACATCACTGGAAAGCAAAGTCATTGCTTTCCCTGGCTGGCAGGGCTGCATGCAGCCTCTGGAGTGGGGAGAGCTGAGGAGATGGCCCCTGTCCTCTCTAATCGCTGCTGTTTGACTGCAGCCCCTCTGCTGCCTTCTCACAGCTAGGAGCAGTGAGGGCACATGTGGCTGGTGGGTCCTGGTGGTTCTCCTTCCCCATTTCTTCCCCCTCCCCCCCCCCCAACCTTAAGATCCAGGCCAGATTTCCTACTGTGGAACCTAAAGGATGAGGTGGGCTTTTCAGCAGTGCTGTGTGCCAGGCAAGGCCTGAGCCCTCCCAGCCATGACATGGAGGTGCCCAAGACCTAGGCTCTCTTTGTACATGGTTAAAAATGGCCTGTCGGTGGCCAGACATGGCTGGAACAGGCTGCTTCCCGAGGGTGTGTGGAGAGGAATCTGTGCCAGGTGGTAGTGCCTTGGGCCGTGTGTGCACTAGGAACCTCCCCAGCTGCTAAGAGGTGCTGTAATGGCTCTGCTGTATGGAGCTAGAACTGGCAGCAGAGGCAGGACTGGCCCGTGGTCTGCTCAGAAACTGCGGCTGTGCCTTGCTTAGATCAAGCTGTCTTCAGCCCCAGCTGCCTGCAATGCATAGTAGCCCAGCATAGGCAGGTTAAGCATGGCCTTTATCATGGCTAGAACATAGTTTGATTTCTAGCCATGCAAGCAAGGAAATCCCACCTACTCACATAGTTGGACCACAACCACTTGTGTAAACATGGTGCTGTTTTGGTAGGCAGGGCTGGATTTAGGGGCAGGCAACCCAGGCGACCACCTGGGGTGCCAGGTTTGGGGAGAGCTGGACTTGAGGGGCTGTTTGTTGTTTACAGATTCTAGCATGCAAATTATGTCTTATGTCAAATTAGCGTCTTATGACCGGGATAAATCATGCATGCAAATCGTGCATCCAAGTCGTGAAATGGGCTACACATACAATACAAAACAAGGAATTCAAAAATTTAACAAAGGGGATGGGGGTGGCAAAGACTCTCCTCTTCTGGGGCACCATTTGATCTAGGGCCAGCCCTGTTGCTAGGGTAGCCAGAGCCATAAATGATTTCCGTGGATACGTCACAGCCGTCTCATCCAGGTGCCTGGAAACTCTGTCAAGCGCCCTCCCTTTTGACAGTGCCAGAAGGCCACATGTCTGCTTTATTGTTATTCCATGGGCATCACTGTCACAGTGTATCTGGACTCCTGTCCTGTATGTAGCATGAGGCGTGTATTACAGCTAAGTCAGGTACCGGAGCAGTGGTAGCACACACTTCACTGCAGGTTAGCTACCCTCGTAATTACCCTGGCTTCTGGGCAGGCTTGTACAGCCCAAGCTGAGGCCCATGTGGCTGCAGCTTTACTTAGCCCGTACCTGAACTAGCTAGATCAAATCTAGCTCAAGTATGTCCACACGATTGCAGTGTTGACATACCCTAAGGGTCACATTTCCAAGCTTTTCTCTGCCACGAGGAGCACTAGAAACTTGCATTTTTTTTTAATAAAAGCTGAGATTCTCACAAAATCCCCTGACTCCAGGAGCTGGGGCTTTAAGAAAATCAAATGTTATGAGAGTCATGATAAAACCATGAGAGTTGGCACCGCTGGGACTAGAGCAGAAGAAATGCTCGTTAGTTGGAAAGGCAGTAGTTTTAAGGGTAATACTTACTTTTCTGTATTCTAATCAAATTCCTTGTTCAGTGTTACAATGCAGTTGTTTCAGTGATTCTTTATCACCGTCTCATAAGAGTCCTGTCATGCTGCCCTTTGCATCCATATGACTGCTAGCTGCGTAATAACAATGAAGCATGTAAATCTTCCTAGATCCTTTTGCATGACGACCAGATGGAGTTTGTCACCCTATAGCTGTTCAGCCCATCATATCCAGCCTTGGCTGTCTTCAGCCATGGCCATTCCATATCCTCCTCCAATTGCAAATTGCTCCATTGAGTTCTCTAGTCGATCTTACTAGCGTAGGGACAGAGTCCCTGCGGCTGGGGAGGGAAAGTGTAAATCACCCTGGTGCACTAGCAGGTGAGCAAGATGAGTCCTGCTGTCTCCTTCTCTCCTGGATTTCCATGGGGCTGGTTGATGGTGCAGGCGGGTTAGTGGATGCACTAACTCATTCCATCCTCCAGCTGCTCTGGCCATGCCCCATCCCTAGCCAGATGGCTTCACTTTTCTGGGGGTATGGGCCATCTTTGAGCCCCCAGAACGGAGAGGGGTTTCAGGTGCTTTCCATTGTTGCAACTCCCTCTCTATGGCCAGGGCCTCCACTAGAGTCTGTTCTTAGATCCTGGGCTGAACCTGGCCCAGATTTTGGCTACATTTCTCTGCTGAAGCTTTGACTTGTTAGTACATGGTCTGTTTTCATTGAGTACTAGAATAACGAGTCCCTGTGCAACATCCCTTCAGGTTAGTATTTGCTGACAGCTATGCTGTCTCCCTTCCCTAGACTGAGCATGCCCAGTTTTCTGACCCTTCTGGTCTGCCTTTCTGCTGCTTTCTGAACACTCTGCCAACTGAGAGGTTTTGAAACGTGGGCACTGCAGGGAGGCTCCCACTTGCTCACTTGGGTGCTCAAATCAGCAGGCACATTTGGCTCTCTTAAACCTACCAAATCCACCAACTGGATATTGGTGGGACTCCTGGAACACAGAATCGGGGATTAGTGCCAATATCCCAGTAACCATTGCAACAGGTAAATGTACGTTTCTAAGGCTGGCTGTGGCAGTATCCAGAGAACCAGTTCAGTTGCAAAGTACTCGTTTGGGTGCTTTCATTTAGGCAACACCCTTTGAAAAGCAGGTTCTGTTGTTTGGGGATTCTGGGCCACAGAGCTGTCCCCAGTGCCCCCAATGGCCCTAACTAGTGATAGCAAGAATTACGTGTCTTGTTCTACACGCAGTACTATTGATGCAGCCCAATATAGCATGCTCCTTTTTCACTCTAGCTTTGCATTGCTGACTAATGTATAATCAATCCTCCCCTACAACCCTAGATCCTGGCATGTGCTGCTGTTTCCTAGCCAGACACCCCCATTTGTGTTTGGGCATGTGCCAACGAAAACATTTTGCATTTGTCTCTAGTGAATCCCATTGATTTTTAGCCACTCTCCCCAAGACCACAGTGTACTTTTAATCCAACCCACAATGCATTTCCCTACTCTCCCTGCTCCTGGCTTTGTAGCAGCTAATTCAATCAGCTTATTACTACCCTATTATTTACTTGGCTAGCACCCCAAAGCATGTAGGGGACTCTGAAAGCATTAAATCACCTTAATCCCTGGTTCAAATGGGCAATGTGTAGTTAATTGATATTTCTGTATTTTTGGTCCTTTGCTGCTAGACCCTGACCACTCACCCCACTGACAGCTTTGTGGTCTTGCTTTTGGGATCCTCCCTGACCTGCCTGGCCCAGCTCTTTCCTCTATTCAATCTCCTTTTAACCAAGCTAGCTGCTTCCTTGTGCCTCCATAATCTAGCCCTTGCTCCACCCTGCTGGGCAAAGCGATCGCCGGCCACGCTCCCAGCCTCTTCTCCATGCTGCCCTCCACCACTCAAACCCATGTGCCCAGAGCTGACATGTGACTGGGGAAATGCACCCTCCTGCTGCTGCTCTGGGGGCCAGTTCCTCTCCTCCCAACAGGGGTGATGGCCCATGAGGGGCTGGTAGGATTCCTGACCCCTAGGGAAGGGGGTGGAGCAGAGAGCCTGCTAGAGGTCTCCTTTGCCTGGCTCTGCTGTACCCCATCCCCTGGTGCAGTGTCTTCCGCTCAAGAGGAGAGCTGGAGACTGAGAAGAGCTGTTGCCCCACCCCACCTCTAGGTGTTGCCCCACCCCAGGAGGAGCTGGGGGGACCACTGCCTCCGAGAAGCCCCGTTGTGACTGCAGCTGTGTTCTCTAAGTTGTTACTGCAGACCCTGAGTGGTGCCGGAGAAGGCTCGGTGCACTTGACACCTGACTGTCTCTGCCCTGCCTGGTTTAGCTGTCAGGGTGTGGAGCTGCTCCTGTGATATGCCAGGCCTGGCCAAAAGCAGGAATTCCTGCTCTCCGGATTTCCACCCCACTGCCCAGCTCAGTGTGAACATGCTTGTCGCAGTTTATGCGCACCCTGTCCCCATTTGGGGCAGGGCAGGGCGGTGATATCACCACAGTTAGTCTCCCTGGTGGCCAGGTACAGCAGCCCTTACACTCAGGGCAATGCGGCCGAGTGGCCGGAGTCAGTCTAACAACCCCCCAGCCCAAGGACAGTGCAGTTCAGTGGCTAAAGTCCATGTAATCAACCTCAGGGGCAGGGCAGGGTGGCTTAGCAGACAGCATTCAGCTAACAACGCTCAGGTTCGGGGTGGAGAGGCCCAGTGGCCAGACTTACAGCCTAATGGCTACAGTCAATATGGTAGTCCTCAGGCACAGGGCAGCACAGCCCAATGGCCAGAGTCAATGTGGTGAGGAAAGGTGGGGCCACCACCAAGGGGATGACAGCCCGAGTAGGGGAGCCTGGGCCCTGATTCAGGGCCCTAACACTGACAGAGGGCTCAGTCACTGGGTTAGCTGGGAATCCCACCAAAACATACTGACCTCACTCGGGTGGGAGATACCACTCGCTCACCCCCACAGGTCACTTCCTCCCATAGTTCCAGAAGCTGCTGTCCATGGGGTGTCAGGGTCTCTGAGCTCCTCAGCATGGACGATCCTCCAGGGCTCCTTGCCTCCAGTCCGGCTCGCAGGGTCTCTGGCTCTTGCCAGCAAAGGCTCTTCAGCAGGAGCTTCAGCTGAAGGTCCTTCCCCTCCAGCCACCTACCTCGAATGAGCTGGGTTGCTCCCTTTTATACTGAGGCAGCAGTTGGAGTATGCCTAGCATGGCCTGAGGGGTGGGACTTCTGCCACCCATAGTGTGGGGTTAACCCTTTCTTCTCCAGTGCGGGGTATGCACAACCCGTCACAAAGCTCAATGATTCATCTTGTGTATCCAAGGCTGCGGCTGGTGTTCCCTCGCCTGCATGAATTCAGGGCTTCAGAAACATCTCCGCTTCTGTACTCTTGAGCCTCGCCAGCCACCCTGATAGCCCATATTCAGCTGGTCTCGGGGCATGTGACTATATCACATTGGCTGGCCAGCATCACTCCATGTGACGGTATCCCACTTTTCCTGGGAGACAAACTTGCAGGCAGGATCTCAGCAGCAGGCTGGTACAATGCCCCTGTCAGTGGGGCTGGAGAACCTTGGCCTGGAGGGGAAGGGATTAGGGATGGAGCCATGTCTCCAGACAAATGTGCTAATGAGTCATCCCAACTCTCTTTGTTCTGTGTGTCAGGATGAAGAACAAGCTGTGGTATTTTGAATTTGGCACGACTGAAACCTTCGCTGCTACCTGCAAGAAGCTCCACGACTACCTAGAGATCGAGGTGAGCTCCAGCGTACGGTGACCATTTGTCCAAGTATGGCATTGACAGCGTTCCCACCAGCATCTCCTCCCGGAGGCTGTGCTCCTGGGAATGAAATGGTGGCTCTCAGACATCTGCCCAGCGTGGGACTTCCAGGAGTGGCAGTGAATTGTGGCCAGTAGCGAGCTGGAATCAGAATATTGATTGGCAGAGGGTAACATTTTCCAAAGCACCTTGGTTATTTAGAAAACCAAGTCCCATTTTCAAAAGTGACTTGGGCACTTACAGCCAGATTTTCAAAGGGTATTTAGATGCCTAAAGATGCAGATAGGTGCCTAGTGAGATTTTCAAAAGCATCTCAGTGCCTAACTTTCATTGGATTATACACCAAACCTACTTAGATGCTTTAGAAAACCCCACTAGATACCTATCTGCATCTTCAGGTGTCTAAATACCTTCGAAAATCTGGCCGTAAGTGCCTGCCACTTTTGAAAATGGGACTTAGGATCCTAAAGCACTTAGATGTTTTTGATAATTTTACCCGTAGCCTCCTAAATCCTGTAAGTGGTTTTGAAAATGTTACCCATCGGTGCAGGTATCTGACCATACAAACCTGCCTCCATTTTTGTTTTCCTAAAGTATTGTTTCCAAGCAAAGGCAGGTATCCAATCTCTAGCAATGCACCACTGTTACATTCAACAAGTAGACAGTAAACTCTTTGGGGCAAGCAGCATTTCTTCCTCTGCGCTTGTATAGCACCCAGAAGAATGGGGCCCAGATTCTGACTATGGCCTCTGAGCGTAATGCCAGTGAAAATAATAAATAGTGATTATTAGCGTGTTAGGCCAAGAAAGCCCAACTCCTACCTGAACTATACTGATGTAACTGCATCTTGCAAATGTTTTAGCATATTCCTCTGAAACAGTCCTGTTCTCACTGCATAGTTGGTATGTGAATAGCAGTGTTCTCCACTGAAAGCAGCTCTGTACTCCTGCTTGATTCGCTCAGTGACAGCTCGGTCCAGGAGCGATGACGTGACCGCACTGGGGCGTGATGTCACCAGATATGCTGCGTACAGGGAGGAAGCTGTTTGAAAGGAACAGGCTTCTGCTGACAACCAGATCTCCTGATTAGCAACCCAGGGAAAGGAAATGGACAAGACAGCTCAGGAAAATATTTTGGTCAAGTTTGTATATTTGTGAGGTGAATTCTCCTTAAACGCATACCAGAGAGCTTGGAGCAGGGCACTTGCCCTAACTGCAGCCAGCTGCGGGAGAACAGAATACTCCTGTTTGTGCCTTGCAGCTGTACTGGAGAGTGGGCCTGGAACAGTCTCTCTCTGTAAACGCTGTGTCCGCACACAGCCGCCTTTGGGTGACATGGAAACAGCCTTTAATTAGAGAAAGAAGGAGGGGGGAGCCACTTGCCAGTGGTTGCTAAGAGCTCTGTCATTTTACAGTTTGCACTGGGGTTTTTGTGCTGTGTTTTTTGTAAACTTCCTGCTTTCCTTATCTCTGAATAAATGAATCTTTTATTACTTATTCATGAGGGCTAGAAAAAACAGGTCGGTTGCCACAAAGGCTGATGTCGATCTGACCATGCAAGCCATGCTGCTTGCAATTTAATTCATGTCCAGCAAAGAAAATCCCAGGAGACCCTAATCTCCCAAAGTGTATCTCATCCCTTAATTACAATCTGTATAGGAAAGGTTGAGAGGGAACTAAAAGAGGGTGAATAGTATTGCATATGAAATCCTGCACTGCAGACAAGAGTGGGAAGGGGGAACCAGGGAGAAAGATGCTATAGATAGCAGAGGGCGTATGATGCAGGGGCTGGTGTTAGTCAAAGACAGCACCATGCATTCAGTCCATCCACAGATGGAGAAATACATGTGGATTTTACTTCCAGCAGTGGAATTTTCCTCCCTCGTCCATGAGGAAATTCCTCCCAGGCAGAGAGAGCAGAACGCCAGTCCTAGGAGTGCCCACTGGGTCAGGCAGAACTACCTGTACTGAGCTAGTGGAGATGGGATCATGGGGACTGCTGGGTACGGGGAGCGGAGGGCAGAAAAGGAATCAAGCGGCCCTGAGGATAGGTCTTGGGGAGGGATGTTGGGTGAGAGAGAGGTGGTGGAAACCCCCTCTCTGCTACCTGACAAACCACCCAGACCCCATCAAGCACCTGCCCTCATGTCACTGCTGTGGGCGTGGACCCGGTGGAATTCCGAGGCCAGCTGGTGCGTGTGTGACAGCATAGCAGAAGTGGAGGAGCACTCCGAAAGCAGGTGCGTCACCTTCTGTGCAGCACTTGTGCTATCATGGCCAATTAGAGCCTTGCTTTTGTTGAGTACTGGGCCCTGGGGGCCTGCCACACAGCTTAGATCCATTGTAATGCAGGATATGTGGCCGGGGGTTGGGGGGATGCTTTCTTGGGGTTCACTCCCCAGCATGGACAAGGGGATGGGTCCTGTCCTCTGATGTCAGTCAAGCAAAGAAGGACCAGTTAGGTGCCAAAGACGGGGCAGCAGGCCCTTCCCCTTTCAGCCCCTCAGCTATGGCTTTGTGGGGGGATGGGGGGGAAGAGGACCGTGACTGCAGCTGATGGGGGAGGGCTGGGGTGAAGTGTCTGAAGGGTGGGGATGGTTCACTTTGTGGACAAAGTGAGGGGAGACAGCTGTGGGCCTGGGTCTCATGGCTGGGTTCCCACTCTCCTGTGAAAGAGAATTCTGGGTTAGCAAGGGAAGTAATGGTGCCTCCTGTGTTGCCCAGGGCAGCCAGACCAGGCCGAGTTCATGCCAGCCAGGTGTCTTTGAAATAGGAAAGATACAGCAAAATCGGAGAGAGACCAAAAGGGAGAATGGAATGATTTCCAAACCTGGAGAGTAAGACACTACTGCCAAAGAACTGCCAAAACACAGCAGCTAGGGTCACCCACCCTGCCTCCATGTCCCTCCACTGGCCCCTCTCCTCCATCACAGCAAACACAAGCTCAGCGTCTTGGCCTTTAACGCCCTTCTTCATTTAGCCCTCCTCTCCATCCGATCTGCTTACCTGTCGAGCTGTCGGCCCCAGCGGTACCAGCCTGCCTGTCCACTTCTCCACCAACAATCTCCATGCATTCTCCCCCATCACTACCCATTCCCGGAGAAAAGTCCCCACAGAAATTCATAAAGCTGCCACCTTGTACTCTTTTAAATCCCATTTTAAAATCATACCTGCCACAATGTGTCTCTACAAATCCCTCTCAACTGGCATCGGCAAGGGGTGTGACCAGCTTTTCTGGGATGTTGTGTTCGCTTTATGGCAATTTATCCTCCCATTCTAGCCTCGCCCATTCACTGGGGTGTCCTCCTGTTGCCTGCTGGCTGGCACGCAGAGTGTGAGTTCCCTGGGGCCCGGCCATGTCTGTACATTGCCCCACACAGTGGGGTCCTGATCCTGGGGTGCGGTTCCTAGCTGTTACTTCAATGCAAACAATAAATACTAATGACAACATAGGAATGCAGACTATAACCCCTCAGTATAAAAACCTCAGTGAAGGAAGGCAATTTATCCAGCCACACAAGATGGTAGGACAGAAAGGTGAGCAATAGTTTGTCATTAAAGAAGGATGTTTAGATGAGATATTAGGAACATTGGGCAGGGGAATATAGAGTCATAGTGTTTAAGGCCAGAAGGGTCACCAGATTGTCTAGTGACCTCCTATGTATCACAGGATGTATATTTCCATCACCCAGCATCCACAGACTAAACCCAGCAACCAGAATTAGACCAAAGTAGTCTGGAGTAATTAGCAAAGGAAAGGTGTGCAAGGCAGCATCACCAGTGAAGGTCAGATTACTGTAGGCACTGGAGGGGAGTTGATCTGCCAAGATGTCACATTTCTGACTTGATGACAGAGGACACCCCTTGGTCCCTGGTACTGATCTCTGACTCTGTGGCTGGCCGGCCTCCCTGAACTGTTCTGTCAGCCAGCCTGGCAAAATTACAGGCTTGCTTTAAACAGAGTGAAGCTGTTGATCTCTGAGCCACACCTAGGATTTGCGTTTGAAGGTGACGGATTGTGTGATGTGGATGATGCAGTAAGGTACACACTGCCCCAAACAGGTGGTGGTGCTGCTATGGGATGTGGGGAAAAGTTGGGAGGCGAAGGGGTTGTTAAAATCCCAGACTTCTCTTCTGTGTCTCTGAATGTTGTGTGGAAGCCATGCTGCACAGTGATGCATCCCGTGGTTTGAGATCGGCTCAAGTGCAGGTGTTTCAAGCACTCCATCTCCATCGCAAGCATGGGTGTGGTATGTAAATCACCATCCCAGGCAGCAAAGTGTTAACCTAGCAGCATTTTCAGTTGAAATTCCCAGTCCAGCCTCTCTCCAGCTCTGAGGCAACTGCCATGAGGGCAGAGAAATGACAGTTTTGTTTTGGAAATTGGCATCCATTACGGGACAGCTCCTGGAAATGAATTTGGTTTTCCCCCAGCTGCACATTTCTATGACCAGCCTCCCTGCCAGCTGCCCCTTCTCAAAGAGCTCATTGTACCAGGTTGGCACACAAACAGAGGAGGGTAAAAGGAGGGGGGACACGTTCCCCCTCGTTCGATGTTCTTCAGTGTGTTGTGTGTGTGTGTGGTGTCTGCACCGGGTTCTTAGAGCCATCACAAACCCACCCAAGTTCTGCTGAGCCCATCAGTGGATGGGGGTCCTCTCTAATACGCCCATCTTCCCAACCCCATAAAGGCACTAGAATGTATGGGATTTGGCAGATCACATTCCTATTGGACTGGGTCACCACCTCCATCCCTTCCCTGTTCGGGGCAGTAATGTTTAGCCTAAAGACTAAAAATGGCTTATCTGGTGCCCTTTTCCAGCCATCCGGCCTTGCTGCACTCCTGGGTCCGTTCCTTCATTTGTTTCATCTGTTCAGTGGCTGCTGTATCGAGCCTGTAATCTCCAGAGTACCCCGTTCCTCTCTATAGATCTACTGTGAGATAACTGTCAGCCGAGGGTGCCTACAGCCGTGTCTACACTAGAGAGTTGTACAGCTTTAACTATACCAGAATCGTCCAAGCAATATGCCCCACCGTCGGCGAGGACACAGGAATACTTGTAAAAATGTGCTTATTCTGGGATAGCTTATCCCCCCAAGGTGTCTACCTGCATCTTTAGATGCCAGCCGCCTTTGTAAATCTGGCCCTAAATACTCAGCCACCTAAATGAGCGTGTATGTGAATTAGCAGTTAGGTCCCTGCAACCGAGTTTTGGTAACTAATTACAGGCTCATGTGCCTAACATTAAACACCCACACTTGAAAAGCTAGCTAGACACTCTGGGTATGTGTGTGTGCTTTAGTGTCTAATAGTCTTCCCCTTAGCCATCTCCGCTCCCAGGATATGTTCACACCACCCAATGTGGATGTGCTCGTTCCAGTCTCAGTACATAGGAGCATCCCAGTGTTCTCTCCCCACGTGTCTGTATGCGAGAGGTCCCTCCAAGTCCTCTCAGGCTCCTATTCCCTTGTCCATCTCCTGCACTCCAACTCCCACTTCTCCCAAAGACTGGAACAGGAAGGGCCAGCTGCCCAGCTCCATTCGCTCCAATGGAAATGATCTGTGTGACTTCAGTGGAGCTACATTGAGTTACACCAACTGGGACTGGGCCCTTAGTGTTCTCCCTGCCCCTAAACAAGCCATATCCTATTGCATCAGCATGTCTTTAGCACTTCCTTTTTCTACCTGCGTAGCGTTGCCTGGTGACCTGCAGCTTGGAAGCTTCACAGACCCTAGAAGTCTGGAATTAACAGATGCCGCATTCAGAAGTTATCATGTTAAAGACCAACAGGGAAATGACATAGAGTTAAGCTGCATCGAGTCATGGATCAGTACCCCACTGCGCTAGGCACTGTACATGCACTTTGAGATGTTAGAGGATATTTTACGTATTATTATTTTCAAAAATATATTGAAGAATGAGTAACTGAAACAAAGCTCCAAAATTCTGAGTTTAGCTTAAAATGTATTAAAAAAAAAACATTTCTGGTTTTTCACAATCAAGGGTGAGCTAAAAAAAAGAGAAGACTTCCAAGCATTGTGGGGATAGAAAAGCATTGCATATACAAACATAAGTGTGTATGTATGTGTGCATACTGGTAAAAACATTTGCAGGCAGATTAACACACATATTCATGCGGTAATATTTAAAATTTCCTAATTTTTAGCATGAATATTTAAAATGTCCGAACTTTAGCATGAGTTGTTTTAAAAATTCCGTTTTGGCCCTGCATTTCTATGATTCTATAAGGGCGGTCGTGGAATCCCCATCACTGGAGGTATTTAAGAACAGATTAGACAAACACTTGCCAGGGATGGCCTAGGTTTACTTGGTCCTCCCACAGCATGGGCAAGTGGATTAAATGACCTGTTGAGGTCGCTTCCAGCTCTACATTTCTATGGTTCCATGAAAAATAAGGTTGAGGTCCTCACTCAGCAAGAAGAAGAGTCAAAATTCTAGCAACAGAGAATTCTTCGTTATCCAACACACATTCTTCTTTGGAAAACACAGAGGACAGAGATTCCCTAGCACCATCAAAATTCAAGAAAAAAATAACATTTCTGATCCTTGCTCAGCTGTAACTTAGCAGGCAAAAGAACAGATGCTTTAAAGCCTAGGAAATACATTTGGAATGCAAAAAAGGATTCTTTTCCGCTACATGTGTGGTGGTTTTAGCAATATCAAGGAAGATATTTACCCTTCTACCTTGAAGAAACCACACCTAATTTTTCCACTTATAAGTCATCAGCTTTCCCCATCAGAAGATGATGCCAGGGTAATAGTATATAGGGGCTGCTTCATGGTCACCACAGTCCAAGTATTGTTTTCTTTATAAAATACTCTACCTGCTTGAATGCTGGCAGAGGAATTAAAGTCATTTATACAATTAAAAAGTTCACAACTCTATTTACTTGTCCCTCTCTCTAGTACTTTGGAAAGCCACAAATACCTTTTAGTGTAATTTTCAAATGTTGCAAATTTTTCTATGTAACACTGAGATGCCTTAGTAAGGACTCCAAGTAATGAATGCTTTATTGCTTTCCTAAAGAGGCTCCAAAATTGACAATTTTTTCTTTCACATCTTTAATATTATTTTCTGCCAAAGTCAACCCAATTTTCCAAATCGCGTTTAGAAGAAACAGTATCCAGTCATCAAAGGAATAAGGCTTTGACGAGCCAAAATATTTGATTCTCTAAAGTAAGTTCAAATAATAAGAGAAGAGGCCATAGGGAAAGGTAGCTGAGCAGTGGAAGTTTTGTAAGCTGCTGTAGATAGAACATGGTGAATTGTGAGCAGTGATTTGAGAAACTGTCTGGTTAGTGACATCAGTTCCACTTGAAAAAATATCTAATCAGACTTATCTGGGTTTTTTAAATTTTCATTTAAAATATATAATAAAAACATCTTGTAGCCAAAAGAAAGAACCAAATAATGAGAGAGTGTTTCTAGGACGGGGGTTCTTGAATTCTATTACAGAGTTATATTTGACCCCCCCTCCACTCCCCGCACCCTACATACAATATTAGGAATAGAAATGCCCGCACAACAGCATGAGAGACAAGGTGGGTGAGGTCATACATTTTATGGGACCAACTTCTGTTGGTGAGAAAGACAAGCTTTCAAGCTTACACGGAGCTCTTTTTCAGGTCCTGAAGAACAACAGACCGACAGAAGTTGGTCCCATAAAAGATATGACCTCACCCACCTTGTCTCTCTGATACCCTGAGACCCACACAACTACAATAACATAGCATGTAAGATTCTGCCAGGCCAGGTGCGTGTATAACATCTGCTTCTCCTGACATCCGGGAGGGACAAGGTGCTGCTCAGTGCTGACAGCTGCCCTCTGCCCCCCAAGCTGGTTTTAAGAAGAGCTGTTTGAAAAATGCTAATGTTTTTTCATGAGAAATTTTAAAAAATCAATATTTTTGTTTTCATCAAAATGTCCTGCAAACGTTTTTGGGGATTTCAAAAGACAACAACAGAAAACTTGGATGGGGGGCAGAGTTTCAAAAGTTGTTTTCAGTTACATTTTTCAGTTTGGGACAAAATGTTTCCTGGCCTCGTTGGCATGAAATGGAAATTACTTTGTGAAAAATGTTGTTTGACTGAAATTTTCACTGAAATTACGTATTGCGGAGAAATGTTTTGACCGGCTCTAGGGTTAGGCTGTTTAGGGTTTGTGGTTTGTGTGTAGCAGAGATCACTTCTCATCTGGGGTCAGACTGTGGTCAAAGGTGTTCCCCCGCTGGCACTCTGGATGGTAGGTATGCATGTCGAGGAGTCAGTGGCAGGACATTCTCAGGGAAGGGCCCTCTACTCTGAAATCCCTTCCCTTGACTTAATCCACGACAACCTGACTCTGTAGGTCTTCAGGGCACAATACAAAGTCTGGGTGTTTCCCCAGGTTTTCCATAAGGGGGTGACTGAGCAGGGACTCATTGTTTGCAAGGCAGGTCCCATAGCGGCCTTTGTGCCAGTTTCAGTTTAATGGATGAGCTGTATTTCCTGTCGATTCCATATGCCGTGAGCATTCTGAACAGCTCATGGAATACATTCAAAGACTGAAAAAATGCCCTATCTGTCTATCAGCTCCGGGGCTGGGAAGAAACCAGACATTGTTTGTGAAGGGACTGCATGTGGCCTGGGCTGAACTGCTGCCTGCACGCGGAGTACACCCAGTGGAAAGACCAACGCAGGGCACAAGTCGCCACTGGCCTCTCTGAGGGCAAGATTCCCAGGCTGGTACCCAGTGCAGACCCCCTGTATGCTGCCTGCTCCCCAAATGGCAGCCTGACCATTTTGTATTCCAGCCTGGGCAGTCTGTGTGTGCAGGCCAGAGATCAGCAGCTCTGTCCTCTGGCTTCAGTTCAGCAAAGCACTGAGGCATGTGCCGAACTTGAACCACGTGAGTAGCCCTGTTGTCGTCCATGGGTTTTGTCACATGCTTAAAGCTAAGCACATGCTCAGATACCTGTACCTTGCTGAATCAGGGCCAAACATCCCGTGCCATGAATACACTGTTCTGCTCGCTGTCTTCTGCTCTCCACACTGCTGGGCCTCACCGCCCAGCCAGAGCCTGAAAATGGCTCCTCTTCTCTCCCCCACCCCCAAAGAGACATGCCTCCCCATCTCACAGTCAAGGAGTGTAAGACCAGAAGGGATCAGTGGTCTGATCTGCTGTATATCACAGGCCATTGTGTTTCAATCCGAACACCCCTGCACTGAGCCCAGCCACTTGTGTCTGACTAGCACATCCTCCAGAAAGGCAGCGGTACTATTTCCGGGGACTGATGTGATTTTTCCATTTGGCACATAACTACTCCATACTTTGAGGAATGCTGTGTGGTCGCCTGATTTTGGGCTCTCTGTCAGTGCCTGTAGCAGCCATACGGTAGATCAGGATGTCCTGACCATTTCCCGGTGGTGTTCCTGGCATGCAGGACCTCACCAGTTCTCCTAGCCTTGGCCTTCTCTGGAGTTCTGGGGAAGTGGAAATGCCTCTGCAAGCCCAGCTCCTGGGAGCTCTGCATTTGTCCCTTCTTTGTGTCTCCACAGGCCCCACCCAGTCAGGGCGGGGTGTCAGTCAGTGTCTAATGCCTGACCATGCCTGTCTGTCTGCCTGCAGTGTGACGGAACGCTGCTGGACCTGAGCAGTACTTCGCTGGAGGGCATCGCCGTACTCAACATCCCCAGCATGTATGGTGGCTCCAATCTCTGGGGCGAGACGAAGAGACAGCGCAGCTATAACCGGATGAGCAAGAAAGTGCCCGAAAAATTGCACTCCACGGTGGTCACTGATGCCAAGGAACTCAAGTTCTGCGTCCAAGGTGAGCTGTGTACGCCGTCACTCCCAGTGCATGGAGAGGCTGGGGGATGGGAGGTGGTAGGGCTCGATAAAGCACAGAGGGGGATGACTGAACCATGCACATATCTCTGTGGGTGCTTTGGTCATGGCTTAAAACAGGAAAATGAGAAAAGGTTCCCAACAATATGTTTTATGATCGAGATTGGTTTTTTTCATGAGCATTTAACTGGCCCAAAACAGAGGTAAATCCACACTGCCCTCATCCCACCTCCTTCCCTTCTCTCCTGGCGTAGGACCTGTGGCACCCAAAAATCTTTGTCCATTTGTCGACCCTTTGGGCGTTGGAAAGCCCTGGAGAATGGTCAAAAGATGGTTCCTTTGACTATCCTGAGATGGCCCTATGTGTACAATGAGGTTAATACTCCTTCCTTTCTCCAACTCAAGGACCATCTCTCCCTATGTGTATGAAGGGAGCAAGTGGGTTACCCCCCATCCCCTGGGTGCGGGTGGGTGGTGAATAGAATGCCCTGGGTGTGGATGGGGGCAGGACCAGCTAGTCTGGGGCCTTCAGTGCCAGCCAGCCGGGGTGCTGTGGAGCGGAGCAGGCGGGGGATTGGTTAGCGATAACCCGGGGAATGGTGTGGGGATTGTTGGACACAGATCTCAGTTAGGTCAGCGTGAGGCTCAGGGCCTGGTGTCTGTGTCTGGGTTCTGTCTGAGGAAGCTGTTTGCTGATTGCACTGCACGGGGGGGTAGAGGGGGCTGTCAGTGACCTTCCAAGGCACTGTAGGGTGACCAGGTGTCCGGTTTTTTACCATAACTGCCGGTCGAAAAGGGACCCTGGCAGCTCCAGACAGCACTGCCGACCAGGCTGTTAAAAGTCCGGTCATCGGTGCTGCAGAGCTAAGGCAGGCTCCCTACCTGTCCTGGCTCTGCACTGCACCCCGGAAGCGGCCAGCGGGTCCGGCTCCTATGTGGGGCGACTGCGAGAGCAGCACGTAGAGCCGCCTGCCACACCTCCGCCTAGGAGCTGGACCTGCTGACTGCTTCCGGGGCGCAGCACAGAGCCAAGACAGGCAGGGAGCCTGCCTTAGCCTCATTGCACTGCTGACCAGGAGCCACCGGGGTAACCCTGCACCCCAACCCTGAGCCCCCTCCCACACCCAGAACCCCTCTGCCCTAGCCTGGAGCTCCCTCCTACACCCCAAAGCCCTCATCCCCAGCCCTACCCCAGAGCCCACACCCCCAGCTGGAGTCCTCACCCTCTCCCGCACCCCCAACTCCCTGCCCTAGCCCAGAGCTTCTCCTGCACCCTGAACCCCTCATTTCTGGCCCCATCCCAGAACCCGCACTCCAAGTTAGAGCCCTCACCCCCTCCTGCACACCAACCCGCTGCCCCAGCCCCGTGAAAGTGAGTGAGGGTGGGGGACAGCAAACCACCGAGGGAGGGGGAATGTAGTGAGTGAGAGGCAGGGCCTCGGGGAAGGGGCAGAGCAGGAATGTGGCCTCAGGGAAGTGGGGGGGGGGGGCTAGGGTGTTCGCTTTTTTGCGATTAGAATGTTGGCAACCCTAAGGCACTGGCTGGGGCTTCCTGGCTTGTTTCCCCCTGTTGTCTGTGTGGCGGGGCGGGGGCAGGTCGGGGGGAGCAGGACTGGCCGTGTTGGGGCCCCAGGTACAGAGAGAGCTGTCATGGGGCTGGATTACCGCAAATTGGTGGTGAAGAGCTCGGGCCGTGCCAGCGAGCCAGGGGCCTGTGAACGTTCTGGAGCTCCTGAGTGCCGGGCTGCGGGCAGCTGCTCTCTGGAGCAGAGGCAGGTGATTATTAACATGATCAGTTGAAGCACGGGTGCAGGGTTCTTGTGGGGAGGGGAGCGCATGAGAGGGAGGTGCAGCCTGCTGTGGGGCTGAGTCCTGGCAGCGTGGGAGGGGGCAGGAGGACAATGTGAGGTGCTGCCTGGCACTTCAAAAGTTTGACCCCAGAGGGCAAAGGCTGGGGCGTTCTTGGCAGTGCCCTGGGAGGCCAGAATTCCTCTTCCTGCTGGTGGAGTCTCGCTGGGGGATGGAGGTGGTAGCTAGTGACTGCTGTTGCTGGAGCAGTCATTTCTGCTTTGAGGGGAAAAGCAGGGAATGAAACTGCAGAGCTCGTCCTGTTACACTCCCTCCCGGCCCTTACTGCAGTGACGTCAGCTCTGGCATCTGCACGTTTCATGATAGTTGGTGGTTTTCTGCAAGCCCCAACTCCTAGAGTCAGGTGATTGTGTGAGAATCTCAGCTTGCCTTTCTAGCCCTCCTGGTTGAAAAGAAAACCTTTTGAGGGCATGAGCTGAGGGCGACCTAGCAGCTCAGAGACCAGAAGACAGAGAAACAACATTTACTGTGGTTTAAACTCTCATGATTTCTAAGCCAATCTCATGATTTCTGGGCCCTGACTCAGGACTTTTGCACACTTGGGGTTGGGCTTGGGAGGGACTCTGAAGGTACCTGAAGAAAGCTCTGCATCTGCCATTCTCTTGACAGTGGCCTGTAAAAGCGGGCTGCATTTTGCTGTACGCTGGCTCCCCTCTCTAGGGGCCCTGATAGGCTGCCACACAGTATGACTGAGACAGCCATGGGAGCAGCACAAACTGGAGGGGCACAGCCCGTTGCTTAAACCTCCTTAGTCAGATAGCGGGCCTGACTCCCTGTGGCCCTGCGTCTGGTGTGGCGATTTCCGCCTGCGCCAGCTGTGCCCAGGGAAGATGGCTGCAGAGGTGCAGGGCAGTGGGGAATCAGGCCCAGTGTAGTCACACCAGTGTGTACAGCTCCTCCCATCTGTTTGTGGCTGTGTTCAGAGGGCCCAAACTAAACACTTAGAATCATAGAATCATAGAATATCAGGGTTGGAAGGGACCCCAGAAGGTCATCTAGTCCAACCCCCTGCTCAAAGCAGGACCAATTCCCAGTTAAATCATCCCAGCCAGGGCTTTGTCAAGCCTGACCTTAAAAACCTCTAAGGAAGGAGATTCCAAAAACCTCAAAAACCTCTTGCTTTGCAAATCTTGTCCTCCATAGGAGGACGCAGACCAAGGCTTCAAGAGAATTATACCCTGGTCCCTTCCCATTTTAATTCCATCCTTCATCTGGACTTGGGCATGGAGACACACCCTTTGCGGTGTGAGAGTCAGTGCTAGTGACAATGTCAAAGTTAAGGGAACCCAACAAAGAGGAGGCCATCCTGCCCCAGAGGCAAAGGACGGAGAATAAACAAACACAAATTTATTAGAAAGCCCTCCGGCTGCTTGAGAGAGTCAATATAATAAACAAACAGAACCCCATGTGTTTTTCAGCCTCCTCAAGTTTTAGTCGAGACTCCAGTCTCCTACGAATTGGGGATTATTATAGAACACAGATTGTGTGTGTTCACTAGATATGAATTGAGTCAAATGCTTAACTACTAGTCTTGCTAGCCCATAAATCCGGCGGGGATAGCTCTGAAGATTGCCATTCAATATCTCGGAGCAAAATCTTTAAACATTGGGAGATGCCGGGGATTGTTCCTGAAGGTAACATTTAGGTTCTTCTGATAAGATCCAGGCCCAGGAGGGTTTCTGTGGTAGGGCTCTGTGAAGTGCTTCCACAGGGCTAGGAAGACAGAGGAACTTCAGAGCCCCAATGTGAAAAGGAGAAGATAGTATAAAGGGGCGGAGGGTGGGGGTGTGTGTAAATTAACTAGCCACTGGGTGTTTGCAGGAAGAGAGAGCTGCTACAGGAGGGGTGGGTTCCACCTTAATGCAAGTAACTCAAAAGAGCATGCACAGAAAACTAGCAAGGCTTTGTGGAATTATTTTAAGTAGGAGCTGGGAGAGGGCTGCTGGGTGCCAAGGTGCAGCAGAGGCAGACAAAACCTTCTGTCCAGGTGTCAGTGAGACACAGCTATCTCCGAACTCAGTAAAGTGTAAGGCAGAAATTACAGCTGGAGAAGGAACAGGTTGAAATCAGAGAGAAAAAGCCCAGAAAGTAGTGAGTTCAGAGTGTTCAGAGTTCAGTGAGTCTAGAACTAGCTGTTCCGAGAAGCAATGATGCTGAGAAACTGCTTCTGTAACTCTAGTCCCAATGTGATCTGACCGTCCATTGTTATCCAGTGAGTCATCCATTGTTCTGGGTGATTAGACTGAGCTGCTTCTTGGAGCTCCCTCAGCTCGGCACTCAATGCTGTGTTCTTCTTCGGGATGCTGGTAGCATAGCCCTAGTGGCATGTTTGTAGTTATGACTTGGAGCCATACGGAGTAATGTGTGTGATCGGAATATCTTCCGTACTGATCAGGCCCCCACCTCCGAGAAGGTGAGCACCTCATGGTCTCTAATGTGTTATCTTCACCCGCCCAATAGGAAGGAGCATGATAAAGGTCTCACAATAATGAATGGGAGAGAGAAGTGCTCCTATTCCTCCTGTCTTGTAACTAAGGCTGCATTTCTGTCATGGAGGTCCGTTGACTTCTTCAGTGGCTGACTCCGGGCTAACCGAGCAGATCAGGCAGCCCCTGGGCCAGCCTCTGCTGGGATAGTTTGGGTGTGGGAGGGGGCTCAGGGCTGGGGCAGGGGGTTGGGGTGCGCAGCAGCACTTACCTCGGGTGAGGTAAGTGGCCAGAAGCGGCCAGCATGTCCCTGCAGCTCCTAGGCAGAGGGGTCAGGGGAGCTCCACGCACTGACCGTGCTCCCAGGCACTGCCCCCCACAGCTCCCATTGGCTGCAGTTCCTGCCCAATGGGAGCTACGGAGCTGGAGCTCATGGCGGGGGCAGCATGGGAAGCCACCCGACCTTCCCTCCCCCTAGATGCTGCAAGGACACATGGAACCAGGTAGGGAGCCTGCCAGCCCCGCCAACCCTCCCCCCAGCACCGGCAGGGGGGCTCCGCCCGCCCTCTCCAGCATCAGCGGGGGTCCCAGGCCACCACCCCCCAGCACCCACAGCACCCTCAGACCCCCCACCCCGAGCACCTGCAGACCCCTGCCCCAAGTTTTAGTTAGGGGTATATAGTACAAGTCATGGACAGGTCACGGGCCGTGAATTTTTGTTTACTGCCCGTGACCTGTCCATGACTTTTACTAAAAATACCCGTGACTAAAACGTAGCCTTACTCATAACACAAGAACAAGGGGACGTTCAATGAGATTGAAAGGTGGCAAATACAAAACTGATCAAAAATACTTTCTTACCCAACACATTATTACCCCCTGGAACTCACTGCCACTTAATAACTTTGAAATCTAGGACTTTGTAGGATTGATAAAATGTCTCTTACTATGTGTATGCACAGCACCTAGCACAATGGGATCCTGATCTTAGTGCTACTGTAAAACAAATAATAGATAATGCCAAATAATAAATAATAGGCAAAGAGTAACTATTAATGGAATGATGGCAGATTGGAAGGAGGTCTCAAGTGGGGTTCCACAGGGATCTGTTCTGGGTCTGGTGTTATTTAACATCTTCATTAATGACCTGGATGTAGGAATAGAGAGCACAGTGATCAACTTTGCAGCTGACACAAAGTTGCAAACACTAGGGAGGACAGAGCTAAAATTCAAAGGGATCTTGATAAATTGAAGAACTGGGCTATCGACAACAAAGTGAAATTCTACAGGGACAAATGTAAGGTGCTGCACTTAGGCAAGAAAAACCAAAGGCACAAATACAAAATGGGGGATAACTGGCTTGGCAGCAGTACAGCTGAGATGGATCCGGGAGTTGTAGCGGATCAACATGAGTCAGCAATGCGATGCTGTTGCAAAAAAAGCAAATGCAGTGTTGGGTTGCATTTAAAGAGGTATAGCATGCAAGTCACAGAACATGATAGTACTGCTCTACTCAGCCCTAGTTTGGCCTCAGCTGGAGTACTGTGTCCAGTTTTGGTCACTGCTATATAAAAAGAATGTAGAGAAACCAGAAAGGATCCAGAGGCGGGTAACAAAGATGATCAAAGGGATGGAAAGCAAGCCATAGGAGCAAAGGCTGAAGGAACTGGGTATGTTTAGTTTGGAAAAGAGGAGATTGAGGGGGGGCCATGATAGTGGTCTTCAAATCATTGAAAGGCTGCCATAAGAAAGATGGAGAAAAGTTGTTCTCTCTTGCCACAGAGGGCAGGACAAGAGGCAATGGGGTCAAACTACAGCATAGCAGCTTTAGATTAAATCTCAAAAAAGGTTCCTAACTGTAAGAACAGTAGGACAATGGAACAAACTGCCTAGGGGAAGTCTTGGAAGCTCCTTCTCTGGAGGTTTTCAAAAGGAGGCTGAATAGCTCTCTCTCTTGGATGGTTTAGACCAGTGATGGGCAACCTGCGGCCCGTGGGCCGCATGCGGCCCATGAGGGTAATCTGATTGCAGGCCACAAGACATTTTGTTGATGTTGACCATCCACAGGCATGGTCCCCTGCAACTCCCAGTGGCTGAGGTTCGCCGTTTCCACCAATGGGAGCTGCGGGAAGCGGTGGCCAGCACGTCTCACAGGCCACAGGTTGCCCACCACTGGCTTAGACACAACAAATCCTGCGTCTTGGAAGGGAGTTAGACTAGCTGACCCTTGCAGTCCCTTCTCACCCTGTGGTTCTATGAGTCTGTGCAGTTTCAGGGATCTTCCTTGAAAGCATGTTACTGGCCTCTGTCTCCCAGGCTACCTGTCCAACCACCTGCTCTGGAGGAGGGTTGTGTGCTGGTGTTTCTGATTGACCAGATTTGGTAAAGAAAATTATGTGGAAAGTGTGCGGGGGGAGCAGCTGCCAGGGCAGGCAGCATGATGGGACTCCATTTCAGCCACTGTCTCTCTCTTCTCACAGCCCCCCTGTGGATCTGGGGCTTGGATCTGACTGCTGAGATTCAAGGAACTAACTGGCCAGTTTTTGGCCAAGCTGAGGGGAAGCAGAACCCTGCAGAGAGATCATTGCTGTTGACGGGTGCATACACAGCATGGACAAAATGACAGCTGTGAGTCAGGAGAGCTCAGGTTGCTCTGCCTTTCCTGTTTTTCTGCTCCTCGAGGCCCAGTTGAGACCATTGCAGCTCACTGACTGGGAGTGGGAATTGTTTCGGCCCCAGCTTCTGTCTGGGGGTTGGCCTTGAACTTTGACTGTGAAACACTGGGAAATCCTTCTCCAGCACATGGGGAGGAGCTGAGTCCCAGACAGCACCATCGGTGGCTAGGATGAGCATTGCCTTCCTAACACCATTCTAACGGTATGCGTGTGCAGAGTCTGGATCATTTGCGTATGTGCCTGGATGGCCTCCAGAGGCCTTTGACAAACATCAGTAACAAATTCGGAAGCCGCTCCGGGGAACATTGATTATTTGTTCCAGTTTCCGGGAATACAAGAAGTTTTTAAAAGCTCCAGGATTGGCTGGTTGGGCTAATGAGCCCCTACTTTCCCATGGCTCTCCCCAGCAGCACTAAATCTTGCCATTTTCATAGTCACATAGTTAGTGTGATTCTGTGCTGGAGTAAACATGGAGCCTGCCTTTGTTCATCACTCATCCCACACCACCAGTGGGGCCCGGATGGGTTCACTTGCACCTGTAGAGTTGGTGGCTTTTCTTAATTTGACGAGGTCAGAGGGAGACAGTGAACCCCTTCTACTGACAGTCTTCTCTAACGTATTGCATTTTACAATATGAGAGCACATTTCCTAGTCACAGTTTGAAGACCCTGCAGCAGAGTTTCCGCAGATATGGCACGGACTCTCCAAACCACGGCAGGGCTCCTCTGTTCAAACTTCCAGCCAGTCTATTTCTCATGCAGCTGCCCCTAGCTGCAGGGCAAAAGGTTCCCCCAAGTACAATTTCTTTATGGAGATTAGTGCTAGCTACGTGTGAGAGAGCCCCTCCCGGGATAAACTCTTAGGAACTATAGTCTGTATGTATCAGACTAACAACTCTGCATGATTTGTAAGAACACGGGCTGGGGCTGTCGCTCCAAGTTACTGGCCCCAGATCTGTCCCGGGGCTGAGCCCTTTGCGGCTCAAGGGTTGCTTGACATAAAACAAACAGGGAGCCATTTCATTCTGCTTGGATGTCTCACATTTGAAAGGAACATCTGCCTTTGGGACAGTAGATGAGACAATGTTACGATTGCCTGTAATCTCGAAGTGCTGTAAATAATAAAGCAAGTGCAGAGTTATTAAGCCCAGCCCAGCCATGATGTGGCGATCACCTGCAATAGCCTTTATGTTTCTTCCTTTTGCAGGAAGTCTCACCTCTGCTAGCTTTCATAAAGGCATTGATTGGAGAAGTGGATAAGAGTCTCTGCAGAGGTAAAGCTGAGGACCATCAATGGCTATTAGCCAGGATGGGCAGGGATGGTGTTTGCCAGAAGCTGGGAGTGGATGACTGGGGTAGATCACTTGATGATTGCCTGTTCTGTTCATTCCCTCTGAAGCACCTGGCATTGGCCACTGTCAGAAGACAGGACACTGGACTAGATGGACCTTTGGTCTGACCCAGTATGGCCATTCTTATGTTCTAGGTTTGTTTTCCATTATGAGCCCAATAGTGCCCTTTCCTTTATAGTCCTTAAAAGGTCCTTGCCATAAATGGGCTGTGGTGAGCGGAGGGAATTGTTTTAACTAATTGAGGAGATTCAAGGAGGCCAGTTTTGAGCCAGGGGATCCAGACAACATAGATGTCAATCATGTTTTGCCATCCTTGTAATCGTGGGGGGAGGGGCGGGAGAGAGGGTGTTGGTTTTGTCAGTGCTAGTTGCGGAAGAGATTGTCTTATAAACTTCAGATTGGGGATCTCTGGAAGAGCTCGGTAATACCTACCAGCCTGGGATGAACTGGGGAGGGAAAGGCCTATTTGGAAAGGCATCTGTTGGGGAATTAGCATCATCATGTGGGCAGTTGGCTCTGGCAGAGGGTGCCCAAATGACTGGTGGAACGCAAAGCTTTTGCCGACAAAACCAGCCAGACACTCATGTGGCCAAAGCCTTCAAGATGGAACACTATCATCAGGGAGGTTTGCCACTTGGGGTGAGTTGAAAAAAGACTGGGAAAATCCAAGCCTGACACCCCCCAGCCAGCCAGCCAGCTTCACGCCCTGCCTTTCTGCCTGACGCAATGCAGCCACCAGTAGCCAGAGCACAAGTCTGTGGTGCTCCATAGCTCCAGCGGGAATAGGTGTTTGTGGGAGGAAGGGCAGGGAAGCAGTGGCCCAACATCTACCAAGATTCCCATCACTGAGCAATTCTTAATGATTTCTTGCTCCATTTGGCCCTGGACCTGCCTGTTTAGAATCATTACCAGGAGTACAGAAGAATGGCCCTACTGGGTCAGACCATCGGTCCAGCTAGCCCAGTATCCTGTCTTCCAACAGTGCATGGTGCCAGATGCTTCAGAAGGAGTGAACAGAACAGGGCAATTATTGAGTGATCCACTCCATATCATCCAGTCCCAGCATCTGGCAGTCAGAGGTTTAGGGACACGCAAAGCATGGGATTGTGTCCTTGCCCATCCTGGCTAATAGCCATTGATGAACCTATCCTCCATGAATTTATCTAGCTCTTTTTTTAACCTAATTATACTTTTGGCCAGCTGCCTATTAATTTCACTGGGTGACCTGACCCCTGGTTCTTGTGTTTTGTGAATGGGGTAAATAACACTTCCTTATTCAACTTTCTCCACACCAGTCATGATTTTATAGACCTCTATCATATCCCTCCTTATTTGCCTCTTTTCTAAACTGAACAGCCCCAGTCTTTTTAGTCTCTCCTCTATAGAAGTTGTTCCGTACACCTAATCATTTTTGTTGCCCTCCTCTGTACTTTTTCAAATTCTAATCTATCTTTTTTGAGATGGGGCGACCAAAACTGCACACAGTGTTTCAAGGTGTGGATGTACCGTGGATTTATATAGTGGCATTTTGATATTTTCTGTCTTATTATCTGTCCCTTTTCTAATGATTCCTAAGAGTCTGTTAGCTTTTTTGACTGCCATTGCACATTGAGCAGATGTTTTCAGAGAACTATCCACAATGACTCCAAGATCTCTCGAGTGGTAACAGCTAATTTAGATCCCATCATTTCGTATGTATAGTTGGGGTTATGTTTTCCAAAGTACATTGCTTTGCATTTATCAACTTTGAATTTAATCTGCCATTTTGTTGGCCATTCACCCCGTTTTTTGAGATCCCTTTTTTACTTTTCACAGTCTGTATTGGACTTAACGATCTTGAGTAGTTTTGTATCATATACAAACTTTGCCATTTCACTGTTTACCTCTTTTTCTAGATCTTTTATGACTATGTTGTTGAACAGCACTGGTCCCAATACAGAGCCTTGGGGAACCCTGCTATATACCTCTCTCCACTGTGAAAACTGACCATTTATTCCTACCCTTTGTTTCCTATCTTTAACCAATTACTGATCCATACTGAGCCATCTGTTTGTCAGAGATCTAAAGTATTTTTCTGCAATAAGCTTGTAAAATGTTGAAAATTTCTGTACCAGTAGGAGGAGGGGTTATTGAACATGGGAACTTTGTTCGAGCAGTAAGTGAGAGGACCTAATGCATCTGCTTGTCTAGGCCAGTCTCTGTTTGGGAATTCTATCACCTAGAATATCATACTGGATTGGATGCTCTGAGTTGTGATAGGTCTGTATTTTCTTTTAAATGTTGAGTTGTGACATTGGCCTCTCAGTATCTAGGTGGGTGATGCTGCAAGCAGAGTGTGGTAATATCTGACTCGACTGAACTGTAACCATTTGACTGTAATCATTTGTGAGTTTCAATGGCAAGCCTTTGAAGAAGAGATGGTCAAAACTCCAAATTTCTGTTTTGTGGGATATTTGGACATTTTGAAATTTGTTTTCATTCCCAAATTGGAATACAGAAAAATATGTTCAAGTTTCCCCGGAAATGAAAAAATGCCAAAAGTTATTGCTTTGAAATTTTTCATTTTGAAATTTTGTTTCAATTTTTATTTTATGGGTTTTTTTTGTTTTTATATAATTTTTATTATTTAATGACATGTCAGTAGTAAAAACAACGAGGAGTCCTTGTGGCACCTTGGAGACTAACAAATTTATTTGGGCATAAGCTTTCGTGGGCTAAAACCCACTTCATCAGACGCATCCATTTGAAGATGAAAGATTATGCCCAGATAAATTTGTTAGTTTCTAAGGTGCCACAAGGACTCCTTGTTGTTTTTGCTGATACAGACTGACACCGCTACTACTCTGAAACATGTCAGTAGTAGTAGTGCATAACATGACATTAGACAAGCAAGTATTTTCAATCTCCTAGCAAAATGATTCCTGGCTAACACAGGGTACTGAAAATAGCTGCTCTACGAATTAGTACTCTAAGTGCTTATCTTATTATGTTTCAAAGTGTCAAAATATTTCATTATAACACAAACAGGAAATGAAAATATGATCTAGAGAATAAGACAAACAGTAGTAAGTAGCAGCTGCTCTTACTGATTTTAAAAAGATAAATATAATAGTTGAAATATTCTATCTTTATGACACATCAGTACTAGCTGTACAGAATATGATGTTGTAGGACATTCTTTACATCAGTGGTTCTCAGCCAGGGGTACGTGTACCCCAGGGGGTACTTAGAGGTCTTCCAGGGGGTACATCAACTCATCTAAAAAAGAAAAGGAGTACTAGTGGCACGTTAGAGACTAGCCAATTTATTTGAGCATAAGCTTTCGTGAGCTACAGCTCACTTCATCGGATGCATCCAATGAAGTGAGCTGTAGCTCACGAAAGCTTATGCTCAAATAAATTGGTTAGTCTCTAAGGTGCCACAAGTACTCCTTTTCTTTTTGCGAATACAGACTAACACGGCAGCTACTCTGAAAACTATCAACTCATCTAGATATTTACCTAGTTTTACAACAGGCTACAGAAAAAGCACTAGCAAATTCAGTACAAACTAAAATTTCATACAGACAATGACTTGTTTATATTGCTCTATATACCATACACTGAAATTGCAAGTACAATATTTATATTCCAATCAATTTATTTTATAATTATGTGGCAAAAATGAGAAAGTAAGCAGTTTTTCAGTAATAGTGTGTTGTGGGACACTTTTGTATTTTTATGTCTGATTTTGTAAGGAAGTAGATTTTAAGTGAGGTGAAACTTGGGGTATGCAAGTCAAATCAGACTCCTGAAAGGGGTACAGTAGTCTGGAAAGGTTGAGAGCCACTGCTTTACATGATGCAACATGTCATTATGTAAAAATAATAAAAAATATAAAAGTGAAAAATTCATAAAATAAAATCATGAATGAAATATCAATATTTTTCCTTTTAAAAATTCCCCCAAAATTGTTTAAAAATATGTTCACAGGAAAATTCATTGAAATCTGTACAGTTTCATGACAAATTTCTGTTTAGTAAAAATGCCATATTCCGACAGAAAAGTGTTTTGACAAAAAAAATCTGAGCAGTTGTACTTCTAAGTGTCCTTCCTAGGGCCCTTGCAAGGTTTGGATGTGTCAACAGGACGCCTTTCACAGTTCAATGGTACAGTGCCCTGCACTACCTTGGTAACTGGAGTATTTCATCTGGTTTGGAGTTTTTTTACTGAAATATTTACTTTTCTGAATGATAGCAGAGAGACAAGGTGATGTATCTCACCCAGTGCACTAAATGCCGCAACAACTATGTGGGTGAAACAAATCACTTTGCTCTTGAAGGAACTCACACAGGGAAATGATAAAAGACACAAACGTCACTTCACCTGTGGGGGAACACTTCTCACAAACCCATATCTGACCTGTCAGTCATTGTCCTCGAAGGAAACCTGCACAACACCTTAAAAAGACGAGCCTGAGAGCTTAATTTCATAACTCTGCCAGACCCTAAAAATCATTGTCTTAATAAAGAGACTGGATTTATGGCTTGTTACAACAGTCTGTAACCCACTAACCCCCTTTTTTTTGTTCTATGATTGGAGGGGTGTTAACTGGCCGCTTCACCTTGAATGGTCTCTTATAATATGTGTTAATGGCTTACGCTAAACAATCTGTTCCACCTTGTATGTAGCTGTTACACTCTGCGTACCTTTCGCAGAGCTCTGTGTAGCTTAAAAGCTTGTCTCTCTCCCCAACAGAAGTTGGTCCTATAAAAGATATTACCTCATCCACCTGTCTTTCTAATACTCTAATGATAGTGTCATTTTGTTAATCGGTAACATTTTGCCATGTTCAAAATGGTTTAATTTGACGTTTGAGAACAGTATATTCTGCATGGCTTGCTCCACAAGGAGCAAGTCCCAGAGTCCCAGCAGTGGGAAGTTGTTGCATTCAGCAGAATCTCACTAATCTGTACTTTGGCAACCTGCAAAGCCACACCAGAAATGGATTTTCAAGCTCTGTGGTGGATTGAAGCTGGAATCGACAACATTTTCTTGCTGTGCTGGGCTGGTGCTCCCACTTGCCCCACCCCATCCTTTCTGCAAGGCCAGAGGTGGTGGGTATGGCCTGCCAGGAGTGATGTGGGGAGACGCCTGGTGATTTTGGTTATGTTGGTGTTGGGTTATGTGATTTTGGTTATGTTATTGGTGGTTGGATGGTTATTGGTGGTTATATGACAGGTTGGGTCACAGAAACCCCCTTCGGGACTACCACCTGATGTGCTGAGACTACCTCTGAGCCCAGCTTAACTGAAAACAGCTTAAGAAGTGTTCCTGCCTCCAACACTCAGATACCCAACTCCCAATGGGGTCCAAACCCCAAATAAATCCGTTTTACCCTGTATAAAGCTTATACAGGGTACACTCATAAATTGTCCACCCTCTATAACACTGATAGAGAGAGATGCACAGCTGTTTCCCCACCCCCCAGGTATTAATACATACTCTGGGTTAATTAATAAGTAAAAAGTGATTTTATTAAATACAAAAAGTAGGATTTAAGTGGTTCCAAGTAATAACGGACCGAACAAAGTGAATTACGAAGCAAAATAAAATAAAACACGCAGGTCTAAGTATAATACAGTAAGAAAACTGAATACAGATAAAATCTCACCCTCAGAGATGTTTCAATAAGCTTCTGTCACAGACTGGATGCCTTCCTGGTCTGGGGCACAATCTTTTCCCCTAGTACAGTCCTTGTTCCAGCTCAGATGGTAGTTAAGGGATTTCTCATGACTGCAGCCCCCTTTGTTCTGTTCCACCCCTTATATATCTTTTTCACAAGGCGGGAATCCTTTGTCCCTCTCTGCGTTCTCACCCCTCCTTCTAAATGGAAAAGCACCAGGTTAAAGATGGATTCCAGTTCAGGTGACATGATCACATGGCACTGTAAGACTTCATTACCCCCTTGCCAGCACACAGGTATACAGGAAGACTTACAAGTAAACAGAGCCATCTACAGTCAATTGTCCTGGTTAATGGGAGTCATCAAAATTCCACACTTTGCATAATTACAATAGGCCCTCAGAGTTATATTTCATATTTCTACTTTCAGATACAAGAATGATACATACATACAGATAGGATAACCGTACCCAGTAGATTATAAACTTTGTAATGATACCTTACAAGAGACCTTTTGCATGAAGCATATTCCAGTTACATTATATTCACACTCATTAGCATATTTTCATAAAATCATATAGCGTGCAACATCACACATTTGTTAAAGGATTTCCATGGGTGCCCAGAGCAGTGGACAGGTGCTTTTCTATTGTATATTGGTAAATCTCAAAATAACTGATGTCACTCTTCCAACTGGCGAACCTCTTATCAGTCCAGGAACCTAATAACACCCTAGAAAGGTGCTAGGCTGCTTACATTTGCTTGGTGATGCTGGTGCACGTCCAGTGGCAGATTAACCACTGGGTGAATAGGGCCCGTGCCTAGGGGCCCCCGGAAAACTGGTCGCCCTGGCACCCCGCCAATGCTCCGCCTTGGGCTCCTGCCGGGGAGCAGGGGTCGGGCACAGGGGCTTCCCCTGCTCCACCTGCCTGGCTCTCCTGCCGGGGAGCGGGACAAGCCCCTGCATCCCAACCCCACTCCCTGGCAGGAGCTTCAGGCAGGCGGGTGGAGTGGGGCAAGCCCCCATACCTGATCCCATTTCCCCAGCAGGAGTGCCAGGCTGGGAGGAGGGGAGGGAGCGGGGCAAGCCCCTGTGCCCGACCCTATTTCCCCAGTAGAAGCACACGGGAGGGTGTGGTGGTGGGGTGGGGACTGCAGGCGGAAGGGGTAAGGAGGGGGCCCCCACTTGCTCTGGCCCAAGGCCCCACAAAATGGCAATCTGCCTCTGTGCACATCCTTCTTTCTAATGTCAGTAGCAGCTTCTTCCATCAGCATGATGGAAGCCATGACTGCCCATCCTCGCTGGCCCAGCTAGTGAACTTCAGGCAGATGGATCTCCTGTTGGCCGAATGCCCAAGTGGATTCTGGCTCATAATGCTCCCATGGGACAGTGCTTCTCTGCCATGGGAAAGCTTATGTGCCAGAGGACCCCCCAGCCTGGTCCCCAGATACAAGTTCAGAGCAGTGCCCTTAGACTCAGCCACAGCATCTAAAGCCCCATGGGACCAAACATTTACGTCCACATGTCCGTCAGGCCAGCTCGCAGGCAGCACCTTCATTTCTGCCCAAGGGAGAATCATTACAAGTACAGCGCTTTACTGGTTGGCTTTTCTTTTGCCCCCCGAGTCCATACCCAGTGACCATCATGGTCGCTCATCCCGGCAATTCACATCTCGCCATACCTCGGTGGTTGGCTAGGGAAGGTGCAGGTGCTACAGGAAGCGAGAGCTGGCCTGAGAAGACCTGCTCTCACCTGCAGGCTAAGGATATACCACGTGAAATCCACCTTCGCACTCGTGTCTGTTGGGGAGACCATGGAGTTGGTAATGGCAAAGGTTTGCCTGGCTCGAGGAGATTTGCAGACCTACTCACAACTACTCTGTTGGTAGGTTCTCAGCTTCAAAACCAGGGAGGTACCTGAGGTCACTGGCTCAATGGTGTTGTGCATCTCGATAACCCCAGTTGTCCGGCTAAGAGGAAGCTGCCTCAGGAGAACAATTGAAGCAACAGAGTGTTCCTCCTGGTGTGATGGACCAGCCCTCGGGATGTTTGCAGAGTGGTTCTCTTTGACTCACCAGTCTCCCAGGAACCAGGCCTGCAAGGCAGGAGAGGATGCACATCTGGGCCAGTGGACAACCCACAATTTGAATGGCTATTGCCTTGGGCAACATTAATGGTAAGCAGTAGTAGCAGCCAGGAGGCTGGTAGAGATCCTCAGCGGAGACAGCTGGAGCTCAGTGTGCTCCGGTCACACTCCCTACCCTGGAGCTGCAGGCAGCATGTGGTATGGAAGTCAGCTGTGCTGGGAGTGAGATGTGCCCTGCAAAGAGAGCAGAGTGGGGCTGTGAGCCCCCTTGGAGAGTCTCCAGCACAAGGCAGTGCAGAGCGTTCTCTAGTGCTCAGGAGTTATCGTAAAGATGCTACTGGATTTCTTTGGCCAGCCTGTTTCTGTGAGTTCCTGTTGCTGTTTGTTCCTCTGTACGGCTACAAAAATGCTTCTAAAACGCAATCCACTTTCCCAGTGAACAGCAACTAAAGGCACAAGGTCTTCAGGAGAACCTTGCTGAGGAGAGTTCATCAGCTTTGATATCGTGTGGCCTGTCCCTGGGCAAGAGGGGCTTAATAGCACCGTTGGTGCAGGTGGGATTCCTACGGGGGGAAGGCAGGACATCTTGGATGTGACTGAGCTTTCAGGCTGTGCATGAATGAAACACAGACAGGGTCAGGCTGGAGAGTTCGAAGTCCACTGGCTTCCTCCATTCAGGGGCCTCCTGCCCCCGCCAAAGAAACAAAGTGAGAACTTTGCAGCTTTGAACTCTTCCGTTTCTGCTCCATAGCTGGACCCTGCTGCCCTAGGTAGACTGACGTCTGCATCCTTCTCCAGCCATCCTGTCCCAGCCCCATTTATAGTCTGTTACCTAGTGCGACTTTTCGGCACTAAGTTGGCTATTAAATGAACCCACTCTTCCTGGGCACTTTGCCAACGGCTGCCCAGTATCAGAACTGCCTCTTGTGAGCAAGCGGCCTGAGAGACTAACGCAGACCCTGCACTTCTCTGTCAGGCTACAGCCCAGGGCATGGTGCAGGCAGGACACTTGTTGGTATGGTGGACGGTCTCCTCTTGCCCTCAGCCAGGGAGATGCCATGTAGCTGCATCCTACAGGGCTTCTCTGTGCCTTGCCATACCACTGATAACAATATCCATCTATACCCAACATCAAAATGTCACTGTTAATGGAGAATCATTATCCAATGGGGCCGTTTCCCCCGGGGATCTGTTCTTGCCCACCGCTGTTCAGCTTCTTGATCAATGAACTGGGAGGAAATACAAAATCACTCACGGCTGGTAAACTCTGCAGCTGATCCAAAGCTAAATGGAGTAATAAATAATGCTAAGGGCAGTTACACAGAGCGGGCTGGACAACTTGGTAAGCTGGGCCCAAGCCAACATGCATTTTAATGTAGCCAAAGGCAAGGGCATATATCCAGGAACAAATAGTGTAGGCCACATTTTCAGGGTGGGAGATTGTATTTTGGACAGCAGTGACTCTCACCTATCTAGGGCTCCTGGCTGCTGATTGCAGAACAGAGTCCCAGCCCTGACATCCTTTTGGTCTCCTTAATGCATTCAGAGACCCACATAGACACAACAGGGAAATATGCCCCCTTCTGCCTGTGGCTGGCCTGAAGACTGAGCCACACCCTATCAAACATAGACCTGGGATTGTGATCTGACACCTGGGACCTGTGCTGGTTGCTGGAGCTTGCAGGACTGGATTGAAGAGTGAACCACACCCGTTAAAAAAGCTCTCACTGGTACAAAATGCATCAGCCCATTAGCTTAGCAAGGCTGGAAGTAGGCTCCTGTACTCCGCTGTACGGAAGTAGGCTTGGGGGCCTTCAGAGAGCAAGTTACATTCCCTGATTCTCATAGTTTGTCTGCCCCAACCCCAGCCCTTCAGCCTAAGTTAGAGCTGCTTAGGGACTGCTCTAACCACTGCCAGCTACCTGTGGTCCCTACAGGACCACACAACATGTGAGAAATGATGGAGTGCAGCTGTGCTGCATCTGCTCCCCTGCTCCCAATTAACCCCTCCCATCCTCCACACTGCAGGAAGAAGGGCAGTTGGTGCAAGAACTGGCAACACTACTGTCCACCTGCTCAGTGCTCCTCCATGCCGGGGGAATTCCCTGCGGGCCAAATCCTGAGTGGCCAGAACCGGGGCAGAGAGACTGGACCATTGCATTCTGTTTGGGGAAGTCTGTGGTCTCTTCCTCTCTCAGGAAAGGGGCTGTCTGAGATCACCGAGCACGCCCCACAGGCTGAGGACAGGGGGCCTCCACTCCAAAGGGGGTGTTGTTGTGTGGGAGATGCTGACCAGAGAAGAAAGGCTCTTACAGAGCCACAGCACTGTCTGGTCTAATCAGAAAACAAGCATTTGTCTCTCATCTCAACATTTCTCTTCTCTGCCTCCCTCTTTCCTCTCTTGGCACCCTCCTCTTTCTTGGAGCCCCTCCCTTCACTGCCAGAGCCTCTTCCCAGCAAAGCTGAACAAGTCTTCTCCAAGCCATTGCAAGCGGCTGCTTTTTCAACCCCGGCCTTTGAAGTCCTTCTGGAATATCATCAGCATTTCATTGCCTGCAAGGGGGAGCTTTGGTTTGAAAATCCAGACAGGACAATGCATTTCTGTCTTTGTCAAGAGTGCACAGCCCAGGGGCAAAGTGGGGTTGGCATGGATGAACATGCAGGTGCTGTGGAGGAGCAGAAACCACAGCCCGGCTAGGCTAGGCACAGGCCTAGTGGAGTGGTGAATAGCAGCTGTAACTCAGCAAGGGTATCAGGCTGTCTCACTCACAGTACGGGCACATGCATGTGACGTCTTGCACTCCAGTTCTTCTCTCACCTAGTGAATGGAGCAGCATTCACACCCACCTCGGAGGGAAGTGGAAAAAGCATCATCCCCCTGAGTCTTTGTCAACGGACCAGACAAAACAGAGGACAGTCTAATGTAGCGGGGAACGGCACAGAGAACTGAACAGATTGTTCCCATCGCTAATTCCAGCTTATGCTGCCAGGGGTCAATTCAACAGCAAGGTCTTAAGAAATAAATGCAAGTTTATGAACAGGTCCTCATCCTGCCTGGTTCAGTGGGTGTGAAACACGACAGTTGTGAGTTGGGTGGCGCACGCCCCCTTTGCACAGGTGCAGATGCCTGCACAAGGCAGCAGGGGCCAGGTGTGCAAGGGGTAAGTGGAAGCACTGGGAGCCTTCCCTGTCCCACCTTGTGCACCCAGAGATAGCCACATTCCTGTGCTCAGGACATTTCCGGGGCTGCTCCCTGCCAGTGCTCTTGGGTGGAGGGCCCTGAGCCCTAGTGCCCTAAGCACCAGCCCACAGAGCAAGCCGGGCAGAGCAAGTCCTTACCCATACGCAAAGTACGCAGCTGCGTAGGGCACCAGGAAATTTGGGGCGCCACATTTCCTGGTGCGCTGCACAGCTGTGTGCTGCTCCAGCCCCTGCTCTGGCTCTTCCCCAGGGCCCCGCCCCTACTCTGCCCCAGCCCCGCCCCTTCCCCGCCCCCACTCCCCTGCGTGCTGCAGCCGGGCTGGGCCCCTGCACTCACCCGTGGCAGGAGTGCAGCGACCCGGCTTCAGCCACGCTGCCGGTGAGTGCTGGGGGGTGGTTCCCCCCTGCCCCTCAAGCCAGCCCCTCCCCCGCAGAGGCCTGGGGCCATCCCACCTGCTCCCTCCCCCACAGAGGCCTGAGGGCACCCCCCAGCCCTCCCCGCCACAGGGGGGCTGCGTAGGGCCCCAGAATTGCTAGGGACGGCCCTGAAGCCGGTGCAGCAAGTCACACCATCATCAAGGCTAGTGATGCCTGTTCTCTCTGGTAAATTGTGTGGGAACATCACGCATCCCAGGGGTAGCCGGGCTCCCACATGCTACCAGATAGCTGCTCGGGAGACTGCATGTGAGGAGATACCTGGCCAGGAATCTCTCATGGGAGCAGAACCTCTCTAAACAACACATGTACCTTTCTGCGGATGCTCCACTTGCCTGTTGTCTGGGGTCTATGGGGGATGACAGCCAGATTGCCAGAACCCTGCAGCTTCCTGGAATCCCCTGGAAACCCATTCCCAAGGGTTCCCCCAGTTCTAGCAACTTGTGTTCAATGCCATGTAACATGGGTCTCAGCTTGGTTTGTTCCAACAGGGCATATCCCAGGGTCAGGTCTTCTCAAAGATTTTGTGGATGCTGTTGAGGTGCTTGTTCCACTGGGACTGAGAACAGCGCTGATATTCAGCGAGCACCGAAGACTGGCTACAGGCTAGAGAAAATAGGGGCCAGACTGGATACTTTGATCTTAATAAAGCCATTGTGATCATATAGCTTGACCTCCTGCATAACAAAGGCCAGAGAATTTCACCCGCTGATTCCTGCACCCTGCCCGGAACATCTCACTGAGCTAGAATGAAGCTCTTAGTCCCAGATCCAGACTTGGTGACCAAGTGATGCCAAGTGTTGGAGAATTGGACACATCCCTTGGGAATCTGGTCCAGTGGTTAATTATTCTCTATGTTATCTTATTTCCCATTTGAACTCTGCTGAATTCACCTTCCAGCCATCGAGCCTGGTTCCACCTTTAACAGTGAGAAATCTCCCCATGTAGGTACTTAAAGGCCATGATCAAGTCACCTCTTAACTGTCTCTTTGATAAGTGAAGTAAGTAACCATTGGCACAGATTCCCAAGGGATGGGCCCAGACGCGCTCACCCTGGCTTTGTTTGAGCTGGCTCGTGAAGCCTGACAGACTGGCCTGCGGCAGCATGGGCACCGTCCTGGGCTAAACCCGTGAGCACACACTCAGCGGGTTGGGCAGGATTGTGAGCGAGTGGCTATCCCGAGCCGCTGCCTGTGTGGCTGTGGGCACACTGCTATTTTTAGCAGGCTAGCTTAATCAAAGCTAGCGGGGGTATATTTACCCAAGCTGAAAACTCTACCTCCCCAGCGCAGTGTAGATGTATTCTCATTGGCTCACTGTCTGGCAGGTTTTTTTGCCCTCTACTCTGCCCCCTTTTCAGTATTTCAACATCCCTCTTGGAGAGCAGCCAGTAGGATTGGATTCCGCACTTGTGCACTGGTCTCACCAACGCCATATGCAAAGGTAGCGCCAACTCGCTGCTCCCCTGTGATGGTCCCGTTTGCCCCTTTTGCCCCAGCATTGCACTGGGAGAGCACGTTCAACTGGTTTCTGCCATCAGCACTTAGACTTTTTGAGAGTCACTGTTTTTCCGGATTTAGTCCTGCCCCCTGTAAGTGTGGCCAAGGCAGGAAACCAGGAGGGACTGGGGAAGACGATAAAGAACAAGAGACGACATTTGGATGTCAACTGCCTGAGACACCTGACCAGGAATCTTTTCTTGTATTTTCTTTTCTCGTGGAGCTTCTTACTGTAAACCCACCTTTCCCTGGTTTTGTCTTCCCCCTGGGCACAAATGCTCTGGATATGTATCTGACCTGTACGGAGCGGGGGCTAGTCACAGCGCAGCCCTCCAACACAGGGCAGCTCTGCTGTTCCTAACTGAGGCCCTAGCTCAGTTCCCTGGGATTGACAGGCATCTGGAGCACGCCCGGAAAGGCGAGCGTTCTGCTCTGCAGTGTGTCCCCAGGAGGGGTGCAAAGATGGCTTTATGGGCTTTCCAGGGGCCAAAACATACTCTGGAATAAGTTACAGCAGCCAGGTGCTGCTCTAAGTTACTGCAGACCAGACCAGCAGCTCTCCAGCACTGGGAGCTATGAGCTTGCCCCCAGGCCACCCTCTCCCAGCCCAGCCCTGGTCCCAGCACACATGTTTGCGGTAGTCCTGCTCTGTGCGTGACCAGGCAGATTTCCCTCTGTCAGCTGCATTGCATTAACAGCTCCTATACACCATGGCCATGGTGATGGAGGGGACTGGTGTGGGGAAAGTCTCTGTCCTTCTTGAAGCTGGTCCGGGGGTGGTGGTGATGGGAGCAAGTCCAGACCTAGACACGTCGGAGTCATTTCCCCACTCTCTGCTGAGCTCCCAAACACCATCCCAGCATTGGACTGAGTGTTCAGAGATACTCTCTTGCAGAATGCGCCCAGGTCTGTTAGGGATTCACAGCGCTTTCTCCAAGTGAATGTCTGTTAGCCCCAGTGCCCAGGCTAAATTCCAAGGCAGCGAGCTACAGTCTGTTCAGCTAAATTCCCCTCTCCCTGCATTTGGCTTCATGACTTGCCCCTACACTGTTAGGCAGTATTGCTGACATGTTTACAGTGGCTGCTGAGTTCCACTCCAGAGGTGGCTGTATTGTGATGAGTAACATGATCACTGTGTAAATGTCTGCTCTGTAAAGTGTCTTGCTCCTGTCAATAAATGGATATGAGTAGTGATACTTAGTACTAGACCAGAGGCTGAGTGAGGGGCTATGTCTGGGGACATGAATTCAGTCTGGACAAGGCAGGTCAGACCCTACATGCAGTGTTTGTCTTTCTCTCCTCCCAGACCTCAGCGACCAGCTCCTGGAAGTGGTGGGTCTCGAGGGAGCGATGGAGATGGGGCAGATCTACACCGGACTGAAGAGTGCTGGAAAGAGACTGGCCCAGTGTTCATCCGTCACCATCAGGTAATGTCTCAGCCCTCAGCCCCTGATCCGGCTCTTAATCATGCCTGCTAGAACATGGCAAATGGCTGTGACTATGTGAAAGCATGCTAACAGATACATTGCTACATCCACCACCTGTCCGAGGCTCTGCTGAAATCCAGTTACCACCCCACCTGCCTCCCCTTCACCCGCTAATCCTGTAACTCCAATTCCTGCAGGTTTGCTTGTCTGGCATGATTTATTTACAGTGTTGTGGTGTCCGCGTTGGTCCCCAGATATGAGTGAGACAAGGTAGATGAGGTAATACCTTGTATTGGACCAACTTCTGTTGGTGGAAGGGTCAAGCTCGAAAGCATGTACCTTCCACCAACAGAAACTGATCCAATAAAAGACGTTACTCCCCTGCCTTGTTTCTCTCCTGAGCTATGTATGGGGTTTGTACAGCACCGAGCACAAAGGGCTCATTGGCCATGAATAGGGCTCCTAGGACCTATGGTGATACAGCTACCCCGACAATATTTAGTGTAAGACTTTGCCACTTATTGCTCAGGAGTCTATTGGCCACAGTGTCTCTCTTTATATTTGCTCAGTTCTTTTACTAGGGTGGGATGGTTTGGTTAGGTGGGTTGGGTTGGTTGGTCGGTCAGACAGTCATTGACAAGATCGTTTTTCTCTCCTTCATAGTAAATTGGTGCCGTGTTGTATTTCCCAGCCCTTAGATACCTCCCTAGTTCTCAGGGACTCTTCAGCGATAGTTGTTAGTGGGTTTGTGCATTTGTTGGCTGGGCTTCCTTTTAGGAAGCCGTCCTTGTCACCCACTCATTGTGTGAGCCAAAGCCTGAAGGTCTACTGCTTACTTGGGCAAAGTTTGCCCTGGCGTCAGTGGCAGTTTGACTGACTCAGATGCAGGAAACAGGGTGAAAGGACTGCAGGATGTGGCCAAGTGTGTTCAGATCGCCCCTTCCTTACTTCCGATCAATAGCTGGTTTGTGGATTAGTCATTATTGAATGGGCAAAAATGTTCGGATGGGTGCCCCAAAACTATTAGCGGATTTCATACAAATAGTTTCAGCCATTCACAAAATGGCTGGAGGAGGCGGTGAGGGTGTGTCCATTGCTGCCCTCCCTTCCCCTTACAACTTTTCACCCAGTGGATAGGGTAGTCACCCAAGAGATAGGTGACCCGGGTTCTTTATCTCCCTCCTTCCAGTCATTGGTGACATAACCTTCCAGCATCTGCCTTGAGAGAGGTGTTTTCAGGATAGGGGTTCCCGCCCCTCAAATCTGTGACCAGTTTCCCATGCAGCCGCATTAGCCTCCCCTTGTTCCTGACACCCTGCTTTGTCAGAGGGATGGCAGACTACTGGGCCTTAATTAGGGTGTCCTGTAGGGTGCTTCCGCCTTCATTCTCACTCCTGGATTTTAGTACTTCATCCCTTTCCCCAAGCCTTACAGACTGCAAAATACACTTCCACCTCGGCCGAAATGCCGCTTGGCTGTGCTTTCCCATAGACTCAGATCTCAGTATCAGTCCTGATCACTCAAAACCCACACACCTTCCACCCCACTGACACAGATCCCAGATCTGCCCTTCCCCGGCCCAGACTGTAACCCCTAATGCCATGCCCACATTTACAGCCCGGGGTGCCTCTCATCCACGGACACCTCCCCCTAGAGTTTATCATCTCCACAACGCCTCACCTTTTTTTACCTCCTTCCACTGAAGCATCAGGAATGGCCCGGCTGGAGCTGGGATACTGGATGGGGCCAGGCCTCTGAGGTGGCACCATGCTCAGGGTCTAACTGATCGCCGTGTGGGATCGGGAAGGAATTTTCCCCCAGGTCAGACTGGCAGGGACCTTGCGGGGAGGGGGCGATTTTCCTTCCTCTGCAGCACATGGGTGCAGGTCACTTGTCAGGATTATCTGGGTCTCTCTCCCGTAATCATTTACCTGACCCTGAGTGGGCCTCGGGCACTGGTGCACTTCGGGCCCTCCTGTTCTCTGCCTGTGACACATCCTATTCTAGTGTCACGGCAGCTGTAATAGTTTGGTCTCATGTCAGCGGCTGGGTTTGGTGCAGAGATGCTGAGTGTTGGTGGGGGCCTGCGCTATGCAGGAGGTCAGACTGGAGGATCTGGTGGTCCCTTCTGGCCTTGAACTCTATGACTGTATCAGACCCGTGGGCAGAGGCAGTGACAGACGCAGCGGCAAAACTAAGAGCGTTCAGCAAAGGTGCAAGGAAGGAGTGGAGAGGATCCATGGACAGGCTACTGACCAGGGAAAGTAAGTGATCAGATCCAGTGCCAGACGCAGTAGCTCATAAAACAAGGTGCAATTTTTGGCATGATGCCTTGAGCCTGGGGCATTACATCAGTCTCCCGCATGGATTTCATGTGCCCAGGGCTTGCAGTTCAGGGCATGTTTTCACTAAGAGCTGCTCCAGTGCATGTCCTCCGTGTCTCCTCCCACTCCTCCGGGGAAGGTCCAAAAACTGCAGGACCCTCTGTGCAGACTGCCTGGAGAAAGGCAGCCCCTCCTGTGTTCTCACCCTGTGTTTTGTTTGTTTGTGGGTTTCAGGACAACAAAGCTGTTGCCCATGCAGGTGGATGGAGAGCCCTGGATGCAGCCTCCCTGCACAGTGAGTACACAATTGGCAGCAGGGCGGACCGGACAGGGGCACCAGGACAGGACCCACATCAAAAGCAGCGGCTGATGGTTGGGTGATTTTCTCAGTGAAGGGATTTGTAATCCAGAGAAAATTCCCAACATGATTCAAATACTTGACTGCATCGGTCTCTTTTTCCCCCTCCCCCATGACTGGAAGGGACATCACCCCATTGCCACCTCCCTAAGCCATTGTCTCCTGGCAATTCTCCCCTCACCCCCTGCAGAAGAGGGCTGGATACAAGCCTCTGAAGCCCAAGCAGTGTGACGCTCCTCCAGCCCCTGTAGCCTCAGCAAGAGCACAGCAGGTGGCCCTTTTAATTAAAAAAAACATTAAAAATTTGACTTAAATTCACAAGCTCTTGAGTCCCGACCTTCAGCATGTGTACCACTGAAGTGCGGAGCAGGAAAGAGTGCTGATGTCTGGGTTGATCCATTAGGGGGTGTGACAGGATGCACTGGGCCTTTTGAGGCCCCCTGCTGGAGGCCTCATGGTCCTGCCACACACAACCCCAGAAAAAGGAGCAGTGTAGGTGGGTCCTCCAGGCCTGCCTCGATTGGCTGCAGGGAAGCAGCCAATCAGAGTGCAGCAGGCTTAGATAAAAGGAGCAGGAGGGCCTGAGTAGCTCAGTCACTGGTTGAGACCAGAAGGTGAGGCAGGCTATGAGACTGGGGAGAGACCCCTGGACTAGGGGTGAAGAGGCAGGAGCTATGTGGGAAGTGGCCCAGGGAATAGCAGCAGCAACTATTAAAGGAAGCAGCAGATGGCTGCTATTTGTAGGTCCCTGGGCTGGGACCTGGAGTAGAGGACAGATCCGGGTCCCTCCTCCGGACACTGGGGAAGTGGCCTAAGCTCCAAGAAGGGGTAAGACTCAGTACTAAAAGCCCACGAAAGGAGCTAGAATTTAAACAGGCCTAGAGATGGGGCTGAAGATCCCGGAGGGGTCAACCATTGTTGGACTGTGTTACCCCAGAAGGGGTTCCTTCATGCGTTCGACTGTGTGTGACTTAGCCAGAGGGCTCGTCCACTGAAGACCCGCCTGATGAGGATAACAGCCAATAGGGCACCAGGAAAAGAGTGCAGGTTCACATCCAGCCAACAGGAGGTGCTCACGAGAGGGGAGCGGCTCCCCTCATGGGGTTTCTGAAAGGCCTAGGCTAAAAAATAAACCAGGGGTAAAGGGGGGGGCTAATTTCAGGTCCTGGCTCCCCTCTATTAGGACAGCACAGATTAAGCCGAAGTGCCCCAAGTGACTCCCTCAGTTGGGAGCTGTACAGGGCCCAGGTCAAGTGTCGGCTCCCCGTGCCTCGCTGTCCAGATCCTCCTTCCTGCTATTTCTAATGAAAACATGTAGCTATAACGGGCCCAAGCCTTGGGGGTGCTTGTCTGCACAGCTCTTTTGACTCAGTGGAGCAAGGCTGGGGATCTGGCCCTGGAGCAGATGGGGCCTTGGGGGCTCTCTCTGTACAGAGTAAAGGAGCAGTAAAATGCACAGCTGAAACTTTGGGCTTTATACTTCACCTTCCCATCTTCCTGCCGATGCAGGCCAGCACCGCTGGTTGGCACAGCCTTAAATGAGAAGAAAGGATTTGGGAAACAATGGCTTTTAGCTGCCAGCAGAAAACTCAGGTCACTTTGCATTTTGGCTTCTTTTCCATGTGTCTTTTTCTGCCCCACGGCTGCCACACGCCTCAATATCTTCAAGGCTCTGACATCATAACCAAGATTTTTCCAGGCAAGAAATGCTTGTCACGGTGTCACCACCCGCCTGAGCCAGCTGCAGTGTCCCCCAACCTGTTGTCCCCAGAGCAGAGTGTGCTGCCCATGGTGGCCCTGCAAGAAGTGCTGGCTCTGAAGCAGGGCACCAGCCTCGCCCCACATTGCATAGTGCTGTTCCTGGTTAGATTCACTGCACGTAGGCACAGGCTGTCTCAGCATTGCTCTGATTTCAGCAGATCTCCCAATAAACTCTCCCCTTCGTTTTAATTCAAACAAGTCAGATTTTTCTTCCCTTCGGCGCAGTCTGTTTGCAGCCGAGACAGAGTCCTACGCTGCCTGGGACCAGCCCCAGAAGCGTGGGGCACTAAACAAGGAGAGGAGTGCTGACCCAGTGCCCCACACACACACACACACACACACACAGCTGCCTCCGCTGGCCTGGTTCATAGCTGCTCTGTCCCAGGGCAGGGTGCGGTGCACATGCCATCCAGCCACCTTGCGGTGGATCATCCCAGGACACCGACCCCACTGCAAGGGCTGAATGTGACCGCACAGTGAACACACATGACCTGGCCCGCTGTGCCTGAACGGGGCCATGGCACCAGCTCTCCTCTCCCCTGCCCCCACCCCCCCGTGTGAGAACGCAATGCCTCTGCGCCTAAAGTGGTGCTTTTGAGTTTCCTGGTGGGCGGCCTCAGAGCCCTGGCAACCTGCTATTTTTGTCACTGCCGCACGTTAGACTCACTGCAGTGATTGCGCTCGAGAGGATGGAGATTATTAAAGCGCCTTGCTGGGGACCGGCTCTCCGGGGAGAGTGGGTGTCCCGGCCCGGAGGCTCCAGAGTGCTCTGGCCCAGGATCCCAGTATGATCCAGAACGACCCCACACCTTTGCTCCGTGGCATTGGTTCCTGCTGGCAGCTCACAAAGAGACACATCCCACACATGCACTCACAAAGCTAGGAAGCCCTTAATCTACCAAGTCCCATATCTCTGACCCATGAAGAGCAGGCTCTTTAAAGGGATGCTGCCAACCACTGGCTGGAGGGAGAATTGCATTTAACTCTCGCGTCTGCTATTCAATTATTACATCTAGACCAGCATGGCATATTTTAAAGAAAAAAAAAACATATTTAAACTGCAGGGATAGTGGATGGAATTTCTAAAAGCACCCAAATGACTGAGGAGTCTAATTCCCACTGACTGTGGATGAGACCTGAGCTCCTCAGACCCAGATCCTCCAAGGTACCTAGGTGCATAAACCCCATTGGTTTCAGTGATCAAAATACTTTGGCGGATCTGGGCTTAGATGCCTAAGTCACTGCTGAAAATGGGACCTGGGCTCCTAAATCTCTTTGGCGCTTTTCACAATGCTCCCCATTATCAAGCTACTCAATACTCAGGTTTTGGACTCAGCTGACTTGATCCTGCTGTGGAAATGCTGCTAAACAGAATCCTGTGAGCCATTCACCCCCATCCAGATAACCCCTCCCTGGTCTAGTCAAGACTGTTCCATCGTGCTGTGGCCCCTATGCCAGCAGCTTCACCCATAGCAATTCCACTTTTTCCTCAAAAGCCTGTGTCAGGAACCACAGGTTCCCCTTCAAGAGCCATGTGATAGTGGGGTTAAAAGCCAGGGGTACGGTTTTACTCTCACATAGGTCCGGTTTCAGTCTTTTATGCTGCTGTGCAGTAGAGAATGCTGGCAAAGTCTTGCTGTGGCTGGCGTTGGAAGAGCTGCCAATTGCATCTCCACCTGTGGCATTGAAAACCAGCCACTTTGTTTAAGAGTAAAGTGATGCCTGTATTCTAGAGGAGCCAGATCAGGAAGAGTTTTGGTGCAAAGGGAGGCACTGCTGGGTGGGGCACTAGCCTTCTAGCGCTTAGGCTTCTAATGTAACTTGGCCCATCCGTGGAAGTGTGTTTGGTGGATCCATCCTAGACATCATTGTTGACATCACAAAAGCCCACTGCCATTTGTCATGACTGGCAGTCTTTGCTGAGGAGACTAGAATAGCAAGGAAGCGTTATTTACTCCTTCTCATAACACACGAACTAGGGATCACCAAAATGAAATTCATAGGCAGCAGGTTTAAAACAAACAAAAGGAAGTATTTTTTCACACAACACACAGTCAACCTGTGGAACTACTTGCCAGAGGATGTTGTGTGAAGGCCAAGACTATAACAGGATTAAAAAAAAAAACTAAATAAGTTCATGGAAGATAGGTCCATCAATGGGTATTAGCCAGAATGGGCAGGGATGGTGTCCTAGTCTCTGTTTGCCAGAAGCTGGGAATGGGCGACGGGGGTGGATCACTTGATGATTACCTGTTCTGTTCATTCCCTCTGGGGCACCTGGCATTGACCACTCTCGGAAGACAGGATACTGGGCTATATGGACCTTTGGTCTGACCCAGTATGGCCATTCTTATGTTCTTAAGAATGATGTGGACCAGGACAGAGATGAATGGACAGAGCTGTGTGTTGGAGAGAGGAATGCAAACCCATGCACCTCGTCCAGGCTTTCTGTCCCTGATAAAATGTCAAGTGAATTACAAGAGTTTGAGTCTTAGGAAGCCAGGAGCTGATTGGCTCCTGGTGCTACTGTTGCCCTCTGGTCAGCGTGGGTTAGGTGTCCAATCCAGAAATGAACTGAGCCTGGCTCTTTAGCTCAAGCTGTAAAGGCTCCTCCTTGCAGCAGTGGAGGTCCCTGGTTCCATCCCTAGCATGCTGGCCAAGATGGATGCTATCACGTTCTCAGGGACCAGAGTCTCTTTCTGAGGGGAGTAGCCCCACTAACCCTTCTTTAAGGTGAACCTTATTGATTTTTTTTTATGTATTGATTTTTAGATAAAAATTACCCACAAAAGCCAAGTGCCAATGTTGCTGGGCGCTCCCCAGAAGAGCAGTTTCTTCTTCCTGAAGAGAAGAAACCGAACTCAAGATTAAACAAACAAAGAAATCAAGTCCAGAGGTGACAACGCTGCATCCCGCTGGCAACTGCTGCAAGGAAGGCCTGTGGAAAAGGACCATTCATCTCTTCAGATTTCCTGACTTCTCGCTCTGCTTTGGAAACAGCAGACCCCGGGCAGTGGTTTGAACAGCAAGTGGAAAAGAGCAGCCAATGGTTCCATGTGAAATGAGGTGTGGTTTGAGTTTGTACACACACGTGCGTGCACACACACACACACACTACTGGCAGGCACCACCTGGATGGTTTGGAAAAAAAAAAAAAAGAGATTTTTCCTAGAACGTCTCAATTGCAGGAGTGAAAACAAACTCTCAGTGCCAGGGAAGGGTTTTGTCCCTGGTGAAGCCTTAGACTCTGTTGAGAAAATTTGTTATCCTCTGAAAATAGACGAGCACAGATGGCCTGGAATGGATGGAGTATAATATCTGGCCCAACACTGCAAATGAGAGTTGGTTTCTTTCTTTTTTATTTAAACACTTAACTCCCCACCTGTCCCCCAAAGTTGCCAGTGAAACAGGGACCTGGCAAGAAGCTGAGTGTCACTTATTTATTGTTTAATTCTGTCCAAGGATAGTGGTTGTTTCATTGCCCTGTCCCTGTGGTCACTAAATCCTCCACATTCTAACAATTATTTGTCGTCTTAGCTTCAGCAACACTGAGGAGAGGGGAGATGGTGCCTTTTCTCAAACTGTTCTAATTCATTGTTTCAAAGCGCCCCACACTAGCTTTTTTTGGGAGGGAGCGGGGGCGGGTTTAAACAGAAGCAAGTTTGTCATTCAGTTTCAAACCCACCTATGTTCGGAGAGAGGGAGCCAGAAGGGACGGGGGAGGCCACACAAGGAGAGCCCGTTCCTTGGGTGCCAGAAACAAACTCAGGGTAAACAAGAGGAGAGAACACTTGGAATGTATAACTGGTCAAACATGGGCCTTGCCAGGCTGCCAGCCTCCATGGAATCCTGAATCCAATTTTGGACCCCACCTGTGTGTTTTTTTATTTATTGAAAAGATTCTTTTCCTTTAAAAAGAAAGTTTGATAGGAATGAAACGTCCCAATTTTCCCTGGCCGTTCCAGTTAAGAGAGAGGCCCAAACTCTCCTTACAGGAGAGTATTACTCTTAATAGGGTTGCTTTAGCCCACTGACAAATGGCCTGAGTTGAATTTTGGATGTGATGTGGCACTCAGCCTTCACTAATGCAGCAAAGGGCTTATGCTGAGTCATCACAATTTGTGGCAGTCTTGTGAATGGCTTTGAAAGAGGCGCTGGTCTGGGGATGAAATCAAAGTCAACCCAGTAGGAGCACTGCAGAGAGTTATTTGCTTTCTAAAGCACAACAGTGCAAGCAGGGTGGGGGGAAGAAAGGTAAAGAGTATACAGTGAAGGGAGACAAAAGCAACACGGCTTCAAATGTGATTGTAATACACAAGCTATTTGCTACTATGCTTTCCTGCCTAGGGGACCTGCATTCAGATTTGGCTTAGGTCACATAAGTGTGATGGTCTCATCCTAGTTCCCATTGAATCTATGTCCTGAATATCAAACCCACCAACTTGATGGGTTGGCAGTTAGGCAGAGTGCTGTGTCAAGATCTTCTGTGCCAGCTTTAGACTGGTGACAGCGCTTGCTTATACACACCAGCTGTGTTCATCATAGGATCCTTTAATGCGCTCCCAGGTATGGCTGAGGTTCATTTCAATAAGATGTTTTACACACCATGCCACCAGTGGCTGAACAGTATAATACATCCATTACATCTCCCCCTTTAAGTTCTATATTCCTCCCGTTTACAATATTTACGCTATCCTGCTGTCTTGGAAGTTCTGTATGGACCACTCTGTTAAGTGTCTCTGAATCATACTGATTTTCTAATTGCATCACCCAAATGCATAACACCTTGGTCATCTGGCTGTCCAGTAGTTGCTGGCTGTGGTTGGTTTGGAATCCTTAAGTCGTCTTCTTCTCCTGCACCTGCCATCTGTAGAGATTGCTTTGTTGATTGTTCTTTTGGAGGAACAAACTGTAGGTGTTGACGATTTCTGTTGAACTCTCTACTCTCGGTCTTGATCACATATGATCTGGGCACTGAATTTTTTCTTCATGTCAGCTGCAGTTGTCCATCCCATTCCTTCATCCAATTTGACATGAACACAGTCACCAGGTTCTAGACCCGACAGTTCTCTGAGTGATTTCTGTTGTAAAAGCTCTTATAGACTTTGTATCTGATTTGGCTACTCTCTGCATGTCTGTCCACTTTGCAGATAGATTCTTTTTCAACATTGCAGCAGTAGTTCTGAGTTGTCCTCCCATCAGGAGTTGTGCTGGACTCCATCCAGTAGCTGTCGTTGGTGTTGATCTGTAACTCAGAAGAGCAAGGAATGGATCTTCCTGCTATAGGATTTTCTTGGCTGTCTGTACAGCTCTCTCAGCCTCTCCATTCACTTGTGGAAAACTTGGGCTGCTAGTAATATGATCAAAATCATATTTCATTCAGAATTACTTAAATGTATCTCCTTTCAAAAGTCCAACATCATCAAATCTTCTGAATTCTTCAAACTTTCCCACTAGGCCCATCATGGTTGCCATGCTGTGGCTGAGAAGGCTGTTACACTCTGAATGCAAAGCTTTTGTCTTTATAAGTTGTTTCTGTGGTGAACTGGCCCATGCAATTCAGAATACCTCCAGGGCTAGTCAGAGCTGTGTCAGGTGACTTCAGCTCTGGGAGGGGTTGAAGGTGATTGTAAGTTTCTTCTGAGGTGACTATAACATCAGCTCCTGAGTCAATTTTAAAGTTAATAGTCTTGCCATGAATATTCAGTTTCACTCTCCAGGCAGGCTCTGTGTCATTACAAGGGATAGATTCCCAGAAACAATGCCCCTTGATGGTCTGTCATACGAGTCAACTCCTTGACTGCTTTGGTGCAGCAAACAGCTGCAAAATGTCCATATTTCTTGCATGTAGGACACCTTGTGCCTGTGGCTGGACATGCATCATCTCTTGGGATGTGACTTTTTCCACACCAAGCAGAAGCCCTGCACAGCTGCCCCTGAAAGTGCTTTTAGGAAGGAGAACAATTTGCCATGGTCATCTCCCTACAAGAGCAACACCTGCAGGCGTGCCAACAACACCTCAAGTCCAACTGTGAGAAATGCAGCTGGTGAAACTAACGGTGCCAGCCCAGATGACTTGATCTTCATCTATTGCTGGGTGGAAATTGTCAACCAATGCAGCTAGCTCAGTCTCTGTACCAGACCAAAGCTGGTAACCAGCTTCTCATGGGCCACAGAGACCTGAGGGGGTCTAGGTGCTGTGAGGGTGTCACTCTACAGGCTTGTCCAGGGGACTTTGACCATAAAAGGAAGATCAGACCCTGGACAAAAATGAACTAGATTGTCAGTGCCAAGCAGTGACTTCTTGAGCACAGGCCCGAGGCTGGCATCCTGCCCCCTGCAGGGAGGCATTGACAACCTCTCTTAGCACAGGACTGGGCACTTCCCACTGGCCTTCTCCACCCACGAAGGGCATGGATCCAATGCACAGGATGTAGCCCGAAGCCCTCTCAGCACCTGCAGGCCCTTGACAGCCCTCCAGGACACTGATCCACACAGAAACAGGTCAGTCTGAATGGAAGCACTTGACCAGGCTGAGACAGGGAGTGTTCACTGAGCTATCCCCAAACTATCCAAGAAGGCGGAGATTGAGGATGTGACATTGAAGGGGACGGAGCTGTGAGGAGGACTCTAGAGCAGAGCATGGCTATGGGCACCAAGTGCTGTGTCTGGAAGCTCTACAGCGAGCTGATGGAGCATTGAGAGTCATGCTAACATACAAAGAACTAATGCATATGTGGCTGGGCAGACTTCACTGGGCTGTGACCAGGAGCACGTAGATGGGAGTTCCCGAGAGAGTCCAGAGGAGAGAGGAATAACCAAATGTTTAGAACAGCAGGAAGCTAGGCTGGAATTGTTTTCTGGTCCTCTTCCAGGCATCAGGGGGCCCCAAGGAATCCTCTTCCTTCTTCCCCTGCCCTGATCTCTTCTCCTCATCCCCAAGCCTAGGAGTGTGGCTGCAGCAGCTGATCTTCTGCTCCCTACCATGATCAGCACCATGCCTGGTCCTCGCTTGCTCTGCTTCCCCATGTGGCTACCCATTTTGCTGCACCGAGCAAGGACCCGGGGCAGGATGGGCATCTAGCCACTGCTCAGCAGAGATCAAAGTAGCCCCTAGCAACTGAAGGGCAACACTTCAGGGAGAAGCAGGTGGGAAAGCCTAATGGTAGTTCATTTCTCTCCCCATGTCATTTTTTCCTGGCCACAGGGCACGGAACTCAGTCTGGAGACAGCAGCTCCACCACTTTTAGCAGTGTGACAGCAGGAAGGGGAGAATTAGCAGTGCAGATAGCTGTTGGTCATCATTAGGTTTCAGAGTCAACGCTCAATGAGGGCAGTTCACCCTTCTCCTAGGTACTCTGATACTACAGTGATGGCATAACGTAGATGGATAAATTAGTGTTTCAGTTTGCAGACAGTGTAAGTGGAAAATATTGAAGGATAGCATTAGCTGTCTAGAAAGAGACCTGGCAACTTGCTGACCTACACAGAGATCTAGGACTGATACCTGGAGACCAGCTGATCATTGATTTTGTAGAAAGGGTCTGGGACTCCCCATGCAAATTGTTGCCAGAAACCAGTCCAATGCATTAGCCAGGCTCCAGTCATGCAGATGGAGTCCAAGCAGACAGAGTGACGTGGAAGGTTTCCTATGATGTGGCATATTCTTCTCCCCCAAGCACTAAGGTGGAAGATAAAGCTGGTCTCCCCCTCAAGCTGATTAACAGTAAGCAAAGTCCCGTTAATGTATTCGTGGGCTTATACGCTCCACGCACTGGAAAAGTCATCTCGTGGGAGAACAATCTAGGGGGTGAAACAGCTGGCATGGTTCTCACAGCAGCGCTGCTGTGAGTGAGTAATGCAGGGGGCAGTGCATGGCATTTACAACACCAGCAAGACACTATGTGGTAATGGGGAGAGAAGGAGCAAGAGAGACCAAATGGGAAAAACCAAAAACCACTCTTGGGTCCACAAGTGTCGCTGGAAGAGGCAGGGATTGATTAAAGTAAGGAGGAGCCTATCGCTGAGCAGGCTACGAACAGGTAAGAGAATACATGGGAAATGGATGGACAGATAAGCATGGCTGGTGATGCTTTTCCAAGGATGCTAAAGGAATTAGCTAATGAATTACTGAGTGAAGACCATTTAAAGTTCTGGGACAAAAACCATGCATATGGCACTCCTATGGCACAATGGAGCTCTCAACAGCAAGAATAAGGGCTTGTCACTACTGGAAATGCTGTAGGGCAGATGCTACGTACACCAACGGAGAGGTTCTCCCAGTGCTGCCGCTGGTCCATCTCTCTGAGAGGTGGTAGCTCGGTCAAGGGAAGGATTCTTCCATCAGTCTACCGCTGTCTACACCAGGCGTTAGGTTGGCATTTTTCATACCCCTGACAGACATAGTTGAGTCAACCTGACCTTTTAGTGTAGATCAAGCTCATCTGGGTGGAAGATAGCCTTTCTCAGGGCCGGTCTGAGACTGTGGAATGAACAAAGGACCATCCAAATCTCACCACTTTCTGCTCCAAGTGCAAGCCACATTTTTTTGGCATTGTTTTTCTAATAGGCCAAAGAACAGAGCAGCAGGTATAATTTAACACACACACATACACCTGCCACACGCTTCTCCTTCGGGGGAGAAGATGTGAGAGCAAACACCATGTGACAGCTTCGTAGTCAAGTCTCACTCCTGGAAGGCGCTCAGATACTCCAGCGATGAATACAATATAAAAGCCTATATAGAGCAGAAAAGTGTCATAAAGAACCAAGGAGGTACCACAGAATATGGAAGAAAAACAACTGAGGTATCAGGCCTTCAAAAACAGGGCAATTCCCATCTAGAAATACAGCTAACTTCAAGCCTTACTAAAATAATAGAGCAAATATTAAGCTCTCAATCCACGCCCCACACAAGTGACTCCAAGAATGGAATGATCCGTGCTCCCCCACTGAACTCTGGCATTCAGCCCCATCTGTCAGAGCCTCCTTGCCCTCACCCCAAACATCTGCCCTGCTTGAGAGAACTTTCTACTCGCCTTTCTTTCCATGATGACCTGCTTTCCTTCAGCTGTCTCCTGCCATCCAGCCTGCCACTCTCCTCCACTACATGTGGGCTGCTAGCCCACAGCCTGCTCATCCTCTCACCATTCACAGGCCTTTCAAACCCCTGGCACCACACGCTAGCCCTCCTGCCCCTACACACTCCATCACTCCCACCACGATCCTCATCTCTGCTGCCACAGGCAGACCGTAGACCTTTCCCTACGGCTATTCAACAGCAGGCAGGGATGAGAGGATTAAAGAGGAGAAATCTGGGAGAATCCAAACAAAAAGATCCCTAAACACCAGTTCCAGGGCATAAGCCAGGCAAAAGAAACTCAACTGCTTTTCTTTGGAACATGGCACTGCAACAGTAGCGACTCTGAGAATACACTGGGTACTTGGGTATTAGTAAAGCATCTGAGCCAGCATTCCTTGGAATCCGAATTGAAATAGTTCATTCGGATTGGTTTGGATCTGAGCAGTGTTCCAGGCCTGAAACTGCCTGAGGGCTCCGAACAGCAGCTCGTACTAATGGCTATGTATCGAGTTTGGGGGAGACTTTCTGTGGGTCAGCTGTTTAGGTTTACTGAAAGGAGTGGTGTTGTAAACCCCAGAGAGGCTAGAGAAATGATCCAAAGGTCCCTAGATGGTTGGACATGTGGGCATGGAAAGAAACAAGAAGGAAAAGTCAATTCAGTGAGTGTGGGATTCTTAGCCAGAGCTCTGTCCAAAGCAGCCTACTGCAAGGGTAATGTTGTGTGGGGAGAGGTCTTCAAATTATAGATGGGGGCAGAGGGGGGGAAGATTATAAAAGGGCTAGTTTCATCCCTGGTGTAATTTTGATCACCTGGGTGGAGTGACACCAGGGATGAACCTAGTCCATTTTGCAATCGGCATGCCACGAGAGCAGGCGTTGCACCAGAGCATGGAAAGGGAGCAGGCCACCTCTATGTGGTGCACCATAGTGAGGCGTTTCTTAAAATGCTACTGGGCACCTGTCTACACAGCAAAATGGAGAGAATGCCAAGAAGGACCCCACAATACTGAAAGGAGCTGGAAGGGTTAATTCAGGCTAAGAGAACTAAATCTGTATCCCTGTGCCTTGGTCACGATGGAGAATGAAGGGGGCATGCAACACTCACCTAACATGACAGGTGAACCGCAAGGAGAGAGAGGAGTTGTTTAGGGTGATCTTTCTGTCTGTAATTTCTGCTGAGCCACAGGGACTGTATCATAAATCAGGGAAAACTTCTTCCTCATCCTGCCCCCATGGTGAGCTGAGAGAGAGAGGGCTGGGTCCAGCCCATTCTCCTCAGAACAAAGTTTGAGGCTATTCTGCCTGCTTGGTCCTGTGAACAGTCTGGCGGATGAACCAGAGACAAGAGCCACAGAGCAGTGCATACTAGGAATAAAGTAGTCACTCAGAAGATCAGATTGATCCGTGGTGCAGAGAGCTTTTGTAATATAACCAGAGCGGGGCAGGAACCAACTTTCCTGTCCCCAAATATTTTTGAGAGTTTGAATCCCCCTCCGCATCTTGTATGAGGATGAAAAGTCAAGATCTTGAATCTATTTCTGAATTGGAAAACTGGCAGTTCAGGTCACTCAAAACATTCTGTTTGAAAATTTAGAAATATTTCATTTCAATGTTGACCTTTTTTTCCTTCTTCTTTTAAACCTTTTGGGCAAATTAGCTTAAATTTAGAAAAAGTCATTTCCAATCGGAAAAAAAATTGATTTGTTCATTTGTTGAAATATTTCAATTTGACAATTTCAAAACTTCCCCCCCCCCCCCGAGTTGGGAGAACCATCAAAATCCGAGCCAGTTTTGTGAACTGTTCTGGATTTCAGTGAATCAGTATTTTTCAATGGAAAAATTTTGTCCAAAAAGTCTCAACCACCTCTAGCTAGAATCAAGGCAACATCCATACATGGTTGTTTTACCTAACGTGGAAATGGTCTCTCAGGGTCTTGTCTGTGCTGCATGAAAAGACCCCCGGCACAGCCGCAGCTGACTCAGTCTCTCAGGGCTCTGAGACTGAACATCTACACTGGCCACCAAGCTCAAATTAGCTGACTGGGATGTGGGTTTTTTACTGCACCATAGACGTGGTCTCACTGAACATCAGTGGGAATTAGCACATACTTAAAGTTAAGCATGTTGCTAAACAACTGTGGCTTGGGATCTCAGGGCACTTACTTGGTCCCAACGCACTGCAGTTTATGATACACAGTTCTCAGAACTAAAACTTACGCCAGCCACAGCCAGGAAAGGGGTGGTAGCTACAGGTTCAAGCAAAGCGGGGTGTCATTTCTTTTAAAGAGAGGAAAGGAAGGAGGCTTGGCTATAGCTCTGGGTGGTTGATCGTACACTTCATGTGAAAGGCTAAGTCAGCTCTTCTGGGGAAAACTTGGACCATTGGGAGGAGGAGGCTGAATTAAATAGTCAGGAAGAAGAAGCTGGAGACCTAGGCTGAGATATCCAGAGGGGTCCAAGGAACCCAGTTCCCACTGAACGTCATTCCCATTAGGCCAGCCCCTTTTAATTCTAACCAATTCTCCAGAGCCCTGGGACAATCCAGCCATCTAAGGATTCTCCAGGGCTTACAACTGTATTTGCCCCATTCTTGACTCCAAGTGCAGTTGGGCTGGTTGGGAGAATCTGGTCCATAACACACATTCCAGAGCGTGCAGCTCTGAATATGGCGAGACCCTTTTAAATAATGCGGTTTAAGCATTTGCTAAGATGCAATTGCATGCACAGATTAATAGGAAAGTGTTCATGGAAAAACACTGTAAATATCTAATGCAACTTGATACAGGGGATTTTTGCGAAGCAACTCTCCGAGCAAGTGGAAAATCGCATCAGATTTTCCAAACATGCAGGCAAAAGGCTTTGTGAGCAGAGGAGAACGTTGATCAGCCCATCTTTGCTCCGTTGCATCTGTGTGCTCTGCTAGGCAGTGTGTAAATACATTTCCCTTTGATTGAAACAACGATATTTGTAAATTGGCGGCAGGTGAAAACATATTGTACTGACGCTGAAATAAAAATGTTAATTACCACAAAACATGAACAATATTTGTTCTCCAAATCCCGTTCCAGATGGTATCATTTCTCAGATCCCTACTTGCTCCTCTGGAAATGTTAAAGAAAAGAACACACTAACTGTAAATGCTATTGGCAGGGGGAAAGGCCTTCTCTGTTTAATACATACGGTGAAAAACTACGAGATCACTGGGATTTATACAAGCAGATCTGGCACCCTTTCCTGCGAATTATCGTTGTACAGTGTGACTATGGTCAGAAAAGTGCCTATATAAAAATAGCACCTTTTTATTCAACAGACCTGCTTCCTGTACAAATTCAGATTCTGATCTGCTCCGATGCCTGGAAAAAATGAGTTTTTACTCCAGTTCTCCCAGCACAGCTCCGGGAGAGCAAGCTGGAAACTTTTGGCTCATGCAGTAACCCAGTGCCAGCTGCAGAATTTTGATGGCTAGTGATGATTCAGGAGCCCAGCTCGATCGCTCAGATCCCAGGCTGCGTCCGAGAGCCGGCAGGAAGACAAAACATCTTTGTGAACTGATCCCATGCGCTCCAGAGTGCCACCGTGACCCAGTAAACACGGAGCCCCGCAGGCTATCCAGAGAGGAGGGCCCAGTAGGGAAAAGTGCCCCCATTTCTTAGTGCCTGGGTGTCTCGGCCTGTTTTGTAGACGCCGCAAGGCAGATTGCAGGTGCATCGTGGGCACAGTGCTGCAGGGGGGTGAGTTCACAGCTGATATAAATAGCTGCAGTTCCATTGGCATAAGTGGTGGCTCATCTGCTTATACCAGCTGAGAAGCTGGGGAGCTAGAAGGGAAATTCTGGGGAGGAGGAGAGCAGCAAGAGAGCAGAGCTAGTGCCTGCTTTTGGGGTGTCTGGAAAGCAGGCCTGAGAGAGCGTCCAACCCAGGAAAGGTGTCCAGACTGAGCCCAGCTTCTGAGTTGCCTTTGCCTCTATGCACTTCCGGAGAGAACCAATAGTGCGGGGCTCACCAAGGCCGCTCTGCTGCCATTGGAAAGCTCCTGTAGTTACGCACTCCCTGGGGGCTCTGGGGAGCTGGCAAGGAAGCGGGATAGCGCATACGCCACCGCACACTCACACACCAGTCTCTTTGCTGGCATACAGGGCAGGCTCCCGGAGTGCATTGGGCTGGAGGCTCATGGGAAATTCCCTTCTCTTTCTCTTCTCCCCCAATATGCATCCACTTCCCACCTGGCTATGCTTCCCTGCCCACTGCTCGCCTCTCTGCGTCCTGGCTCCTCTCCCATCCATTTGGGCTTCAGGGATTTCCCATGGAAAACAGGCTGGCTAGTAAAGCCAGCCCTTTCTGCTGCCTCCCGAGTCACTGCATGAGGAGGTATAAGCTCCTTTTGACTATGTCCTGGTTAGGTCAGGGCAGTGCGCAGGGAGTGACCGTTGGCCAGGTTGCCAAGGTGTTACAAAACCTGCTGCATGCCCTGGCCAGCTGCCTATGACACCCACAGTGCTGCAGCATGGCATGCCAACCTCCAAAGCCAGCTTTTGCATGGCACACCCAGTAAGCCTCCGTCAGGGCCAGAGATCTTTCTGCCAGCCCAACGGTATTTGAAGACACTTTGCTTTCCCACTTCAGTGCTCTGAGTGCATTGCAGAAGGTTATGGCACAAGAAAGGCTGCACTCTGCTTAGCAAGGCTGCTCCCCAGTGCCCTGGGGTGTGGCCCAGCAGTTTCTGGTGAGGTGGTGAACAGGCATTGTACCTTGCCCAGCACTGACCAGTCACCCATGCTGGGTGGGATGGCCTCACAGGGCATCCCTTGGTCTTGTAGTAGGGGCTCCTCTGTCCCCATGGGAGTCACCTGCTGGGGGAGTAACCGCGCTATGCAAGTTGCCCCTTGCAACAGCCAAAAAGCCAGCCCTTGAGATGACTGAACCCTCGGATTTCCTTTTGTGCATAAACCCGCCCATTGTCCTGACTCCACAGGCTCCAGGACTGAATTGAATTCCACTAGCAGCAAACTAGCACTGCTTTTAGGGGCTCTTGATGCTGTCAACCAAGTGTGTAAACAGAACACATAGCCCCCCAACTGTGTAGTGTGGCTACTGCACGGCCCCTGTTCCCCACTTCCCTGCAATCTCTTGAGCCCCCTTTTCCCTCCCCGCCCAGCCCCCGTCCTCCCACATGTGTGTCAGTGTGGCACCCTGCATGGAATTGTAATGTAGCACATGTTTATCTGTGAATCCTGATTTATGTGGTTTTACAGCAAATAAAACGACTATGAAGCCGTGGCTGGGCCTGGAATGTGTCAGGTTGCGTTTACATTATTGCCTGTGGACTTCCCCGAGCATCACTCTGGAGGCTGACATGTCGGCGGGTGAGTCACCGAGAGCAGCCAGATGTCTGCTTTCTCCCTTTCCAAACCCATCAGCGCCCTCTCTGCTAGCAAAAGTGGGGCCGGTGTTTCTGCGCTGAAGCTGCCTTGACCACCTGGCATGGTGGCCAGGTCTGAGCCCCATCTCCAGTAGCTCTTATGCCGTGGCACCCTGGAGACAGCTACAGAGAAGCTGAAAAATAGGCACCTTCCATGTTCTCTTTGACACAGTCAAAAAGGAAGCAAAAGGGTGAAAAGGAAGAGAATGAAGCTGGGAATGGTGAGTTGGCTCTTTAGCCCCTTGGAGCTTTTTCCCATTCAGCCCTTGCAAGACTGAGCATTTCTGATACCAATAATTCTCCCCAGCTGCCCGCTGCTGGCACAGAGCTTGGTCCCTTTGTCCTTTCAGCCCCAGCCAGTGGGCAATGCCTAGAAGCCCAGAGCACTTTGCCAGGGAAAGGACGCAAAACTCACTTGTCTGCAAACAGAAGCCGCGACTGCCCTTGCTAGTGGCAGCTCACCCACTTCAGAGCCGCGAGTCGCCATGGGGCCAAAACCAGCTCTGCCCCTCATGGAGCTGAAGCTGTTCCTACTCCGATCCTCCACGGTTAGCGCCAGGGCTCGCAGGGTCACGGCTTCCGTGTTGGGATGCCATCCCTGGCCGCAGAACTGGGGCTACGACATTCATTGAAACAATGGGAGTCAGGCTGACTCCCAAGCTACCCAGCAGAAAAGTACTTCATCACCTTGCTTCATTGTAACAAGTGATTTTCTTCCACGCAGCTGATGCGTGAGGAGGTTTAACTTGCTGGGAAGCGAGAAGGGGCTGTAACCAGCTGCTTGTGGCCAGGAGGAGACAAAACAGTTACACAACAGGAAACATTTCAAATCAGAGTCATTTTACATTACCCGCAGTTCAAAACCAGTTTGCAGGGTTTCCTTCAGGCTTTGCCAAAATGCTCCCCTCTGCCTCCCCTGTGCTTTGGTCTAGAAAATCACGTTGGGCTAAACCGCAGCCCCCTGCCTCCGGGATGCTACGATAGGGCTTTGCAATGGAAGCTGCCTCTGAAGAGGCTACAGTGTCTCCATAACTGAGTGAGCTTTGGCGAGTCCCACAGATTCCTGCACCAAAGGGATTTTGCAGAACGAAACCAGTGGCCGGTCCAGTGTGAGGCTGGGAGATGCTGGGGGCAGGTTGGGTTTCCCAAAGCCCTCAGAGCAGTGGTCTCCAAACTTTTTGGCTCGCGCACCTCCCGGGTGAAGACCGCAAGGCCTGCCGCAGACGTGCCGCCGGGGGGGGGAAAACCACCAGCCGTGGACATGCAGAGCTGCCGCCAAAGAAAAGAAATGGCGGCGTGCTGTCTGGCGGTGCTCCTGCTGCTGCGCACCCCCTGGGATCGTCTCGCGCACCCCAGTTTGGAGACCACTGCCTTAGAGCACAGCCTGATTCACCGGGGCACACGATGGTTTTACACTGGGACAGCTCTACTGGTGTCCAGGCTGCAGCCGAGCCTGATTCTTCACAGCCTTTTACAATGTAGTTTGAGGGGACTCTAAAGACAAGGCACTTCCCCTGTGTTTAAACCATCAGACTTTTCAGGGACAGCGCCATGTAAAGATCTGCTTCTAAGGGACTGAATCCTGCACCAATCAAAGCTTCCTATATGAAAGTGATCAATGTCTTGTTTCTAGGGAACAAAGAAAGCAGCAGCAGGCGGGAAGTTGTGTGTTGCCAAAGCCAAGCTGATCTCTCAATGTGAAGCGTATATTGGGCTAAATTTAGACCCATTGATATTTTTTTTGAGGGGGTTCTAAATTTAGCCAAACTAGTTCTCCCCTCCCCCTAAGACTGAACTTGCAGAGATTTCCGTTCTCACAAAGGCACCGGGAAGCATCTTGCAGTCTCCTCCAGCAATCGTCCTCCTTAGAGCCACACATGATACAGCCCTGTATGTAGATCTCCCCCCTGCCATGTGGAAGAGAGACTCAGACCTATGGCAATGGCTACTGGTGCTGCCTCCATCGACCCCTTGCAGCTTTCGCTGTGGGGGCAGGGTACTGATTTCCTTCCCAGAGGTGTGACCGTCAGAGGGGCATTCAGAGACCTACCCCCCTTCTCACTGCTTCTCAGATAGCAGCAGCTCTGCTTTGGCCAGCCAGCCACCCAACACCCCCCCGCCCCCACAAACAGCATCTGGGGAGGGAACATTTCTCAGCCTGGGACAGGGAGCAAAGAGTCCGATGTCTTTCAGAAGGACTGGAAAGCAGGAAAGGGTTGTACATTGCTTGGCTTGGCCTCTTGTGCAGGGATGTAGCCACAGCTGAGCCTGGATGGGCCCCGGCTCTCCAAGGTGTAGCCAGTTAGCAAAGGGTGAGTTTGGACCCAGACAGCTAGCCCAGTGCTGCATTGTCCACATTGCTCATTGTAGCCCCTAGCGCACTCCAAGCTAGCGCCAGCCTGGCATTGCCCAGCCATCGTAAGTTGCCGCCCACACGCGTTTCCACTCCTAGTGACGCCTGTGCAGAACTCGGCCTCAGAGCCAGCCAACACCGCCAGCCAGAGGGAGACCACAGAAGGGCCCCATGGCTGGGCCTGCTGCAAAGGGTAACCCAGATCAGGGCACTGGGAAGAGGAGCGATCAGAGCAGGGCCAGGTGGGGAGCAAGGCCAGAGTGCGTCCAACAGTCAGGGAGGGCCAGTATCCCGCTGCAGCCATGCACTCTGCCCTATGGTGTATTCCCACTGGGCAGCCTGGGTGCCTCCTACACCCACTGTTTGGAGGGTGCTTTCAAAGAACAGTCCATGCTAAGAGGGGCAGAGAAACAGCTCTCATTTACAGCCTGGGGTATTCCCCAGATGCTGCGTTTGTGTGTGTGCGCGCGAGAACATCTCTGTACGCGTGTGCTACGTGCGTGTGCGGGCCTGCGTGTGCGGGCACATGAATTTGCATGTGCCCCCGCAGGGGGTACACAAGAGGAGCGCAGTTCCCATTCTGAATCAGTTGCAATGTTTTGTAGCGAGTGCTGCAGGGACCTGCCCCATTCCTGACACTAGCGAAAAAGCCCCAGGCCTTGTCCCTGAGATGCTCGGGGAGGCTCACTGAAGGAGGCTGAGAGCAGAGAAGGAGGCTGAGGGCAGGTGGGCCGGGGCAGAGGCCTGGGAGCCAGAAAGAACAGAGGGGAGGGCAGGTGGCCAGGGCCTGCTGCCTGGCCAGTGTGAGTAGGTCACTGGGCTGTATGGGACAAGAGTGCCCAGCTGCATGCCTGCCCTCGGGAGTGGGAGGGGCACAGCAATGGAGGGGGGGGCCTGCAAAGCTGGAGGACCTGCTCGTCCAAGAGCTGGGATCCGGCGATGGGAGGTTTCCTAGAGTTTAGGGCCAGAAGGTGCTGTGATACTCAGACTGAGACTCAGGAGCCGAGAGTGGCTCTTTAACGTCTCTCCTGCTGCTCTTTGCAGCACATGGTATCAAAACACTGTGTGATTTAATTAGTAACCAATCTACATGATTAACCAATCAGGAGGCTTTTACTGTGTTATTAACCAACTGTAGTTGATAAAATAATAATATTTTGTCAGTCATTTTGCTGGAAGAATTAACTAAATATTTCCCGTATCATACTCTGACCATGAATTCACACTCCTATGACTAGTTTGGGTGATGTTGATTGCTAATTTGACTCCTGAGGTCTGAGTATCCCTGGCCTAGTCTGACCTCCCGCATATCACAGCGGGCCACTGAAACTCACCCGGTTCCCCCTGTACTGAGCCCAGTCACTTGTGTTTGCCTAAAGCCTCTTCCAGAAAGGCCTCCAGATGGGAAGACATCAAGCAATGGAGAATGTACCACTTCCCTTGCTTCCAATGATGAATCACCATCACTGGTAAATATTGGTGCCATATTTCTAATATAAATTTGTCTAGCTTCAGCTTCTAGCCACTGGTTTTTGTTCTGCCTTTCTGTGTGAGACTAAAGAGCACTTCAGTCCGCGATAGCTTCTCCCTCCAAAGGTGCCACTACACTCTTATCAAGTCACCTCTCTCTTTCCTTTTTGACAAACTAAACAGCTGGAGCGCATGGAGTAGCTCATTGGAATTCCTCAGATCCCTTGTGTAGCTCTCGGCTACACTCTGTCCAATTCTCCAGCATTCCAGTATCCATCTCTCCGCTGCTCTGCACAGAGGAAACATCATCTCCTACTCCCCACTCCCTTGTTCAAACAGCCAAGGAGAGCCTTAAGCCTTTTTGCCCCAGCATCGCACTGGGAGCCCATGTTAAGCTGTGTGTCCACTCTCATTCCTAGATCCTTTTCAGAGTCCCCGCTCGTCAGGATACAGCCCCCATTCTGTACCTTTGCCCTGCTTTCCTTGGTCCTAGCTCTGTAACTTTGCACTGGCTGCATTTAAACACATTTTGTTTGAATGGGCCCAGCTTGCCAAGTGATCTAGATCTCCCTGTGTGACTGCCCTGAGCTCCACCAACCTTTGAGTCACCCACAAATTGCATCAGCAGTGATTTGATGTTTATGTAACCCTCCGCCAGGGGGTGTTGGCAGGAGCCAGGACGGGGTCCAATATCTAGGGGTTCCTCTTAAAATTACAAACCAAAACGAGCTCAAGTCCAAAAACCAGCCACCACCCCAGGGCACCTCAAAGAGCAACCCTTCCCCATGCACAACGAAAGAAAACTTTTCTTAAGGGGAGAGGGAATTCAGGATTGACTCAGAAAACAGAGCAACAATGACCACCGTATCCTAGACAAAAGTCCTTTGCCTCAGTTTCCCACCTTGCAGCATAAAAGTCCAATTGATGAATGTCCCTTTAACACCCCACTCACCATTCGTTATCCAAGGTCAGCAAAGTCCCAGCCTCCAGGGGCACAGCCAGGAGATCTTGGGGAAGGGCAGGTGGGTGGGTGTTACAGCTCTACCACTGTTGCTTTGCTATCTCGGCTGCTGCTCCCACTGCACCCTCTACTGCACTGCTTCATCCTGGGTCCAGTTGGCCCCACAGCCCCACAACCACTTGGCTATTAGTAATCACAGCTCTGGGATCCGCTGGGCATGGGGCACGTTTGGCGCTGCCTGTAGACGCAGTGCCATGGTTTGGGGTTCTGCCATCTCATCCAGCCTCTGGTCAGCTCAGCTCTAGCGAGTTCACAGGTTAGCCGGGAACCTTGCTACTGCATCCCCTTTCATTGCAACGCTGCCTCCACAACCAGGCCAAGGTCCAGCCCCGAGACCAGCTTGTCAGTGATTACGGCGTTAATGAGCCCGGAGGGAAGACAAGGATTCTCAGCTGTCTCATCAGCTCTGTCTTTAAACACTGGAGAGGAAGGGTCACACAGCATCAAGGACTCTTAAACAGCAGCCTCAGCACCAGGTAGGAACAGCTGTCCCCACACCCTCTGTCACCCAGATGTGGCTTACTACCTCCACACTTAGGCCTACAAAGTGCAGTTCTGCTGCCTTCCAGTCATACAATAGGGATAACAATATTTCATTACCCCTGCATCCAAGACTTAAAGTGAATGTTAATCCAAAACAGGCAAATTGATCACCTTGACAAGGCAGGTGTGTCTGCTGTTAACCTTGGCAAAGTAAGTGTGTCTATGCAGATAAGGTCTGCTCCTGACCTCTCTTCCTCCAGTTCATTAATAGCTGGCAAGAGAGAACTCATTCAGACCACAGACTTACATCTACTTCCAGATCAGTGAAGAAAATGTTGAATAGCGCTGAGCCTCATACCAATCCCATCAGCACTCCACGGGAAATATCCCCATTGAGAACTTCTTTTTGAGATCTGTCAGCAAGCCAGAGCTTAATCCATTTCACAGGTGTCTTATTGACATTGTATAGTGCTAGTTTTTAATCAGAATAGCGCACAGTACTAAGTCAAACACCCTGCAGAAGTCCAAGTATATTTCATCTGCACAGTTACCTTTCTCAACCAAATTTATAATCTCATTGAAAAGTGCAATTGCGTTTGTTTGACTAGACTTATTTTCCATAAAACCACGTTGGCTGGCATTAATTATAGTCTTATGCTTTAATTCTTTATTAATTGACTCTCGTATCAGCTTTTCCATTATTTTGCCCAGGCCTGATGTCAGGCTAACTTGTCTATTGGCGCCCAAGTCATCCCACTTGCCCTTTTGGAATATTGGCACAACATTAGCACACTTGCAATCTTTTGGAATTTCTCCAATATTCCAAGATTGATTAAAGATTAACCTGAATGGGCCAGAGATCTCCTAAACCAACTCTTTTAAGACTCTTGGTGCCAATTTTCTGGGCCTGATGATTTAAAAATATTTATCCCTACTAGCTGTTGTTTAATAGCCTCCTTAGTTACTAAGGGACTGTGATATGAATACATTATCCTGCTTCTTTCCAAATACAGAACAGAAATATTTATTGAACATTTGGCCTTTATCGCAACATCATTTTACCACTCCATCTAGTAATGGACCTATACCATTGCTAGGCTTTCTTCTGTTCCTAATATACTTTAAAAACTCCTTCATTTGTCCTTAGCCTTGCCAGCCATGGAGTTTTCCTTATGTCTTTAGCTTCCCTTATCATTTTTCTACACTTCATAGATTCTAATTTATACCAGTTGCTATCTGCTTCTTTGGGGTTTTTTTATTTATGGATAAGGGCTGCTGGAGCATGCCTATTGTGAACCCATGACTCCTTGTGCAACCTTCTCACAAGTCATGACCACAGAAACTCTCCTTTGTGCTTCCAGTGCCATGCCCCAGTGCAGGTGGTCACATGGTGGACTGCAGTCCGTGTCTCCGTCTCTGTGTTACTGGGGGTGCTCATTTACACACAGATCTTGGAGGGGCTGAAAAAGTGCCCTTTGGCTGCCAGAAAAAATTTGGTTCAGGTCAATTGAAACATTCCCTGAGCTGGACCATGCGCTCGTAGCAGCTGCCGGAGCACAGGCCGAATTGTAGGCCATCATGGCTTGGGCAGGGCACTGGGCAGCAGTCTTGAAATGTAGCCCTTTCCAGCTATGAGTCTGAGGGTGCAACTTGCCAGCTAGTGGATTTAAACACCCTATTTCTCTACTGAAATGAGGAGGGTGGGGGTTGTGCCATGGCTGATTATCATAATTTGTTCTCACAGTGCGGTGGTGCTCAACATCCTGTTGTCTTCCCTTGTGCCCTACACAGAGCTGTACTGCCCACTCTGCCATGGGCACAAACATGGGCGGAGAAGGGTATTGTGGAGCAGCACAGGCAAAGCCTGAAGGCCTGAAGTTGCCAGAGTGACACCCACTGCCAGGATTGTGCCAGTGATGCCATATTAATCAGTGCCAGCTTCTGCATGGCTGGGCTGTTTCGGCTGAACACGGAGGGCAGCCTCCGTAACGCTGGGGCCTGCTCGTGCTCCTGGAGGCTGAATGAGCAGTAAGTGTGTGCACAAGACAGAGAGAGACATGACGGTGAACATGTACCAAGGTTTGGGCTCTGCTGGCCCCCTTGTGTGCCTTCTGTGTTGGTCTGTCTCCTCCAGCAGTGTGACCTACTAGCCTCCTTTGCTGTATTGCCCTGTCTTACAATGAGGCTTCTGTGATGGGCATCAGCCCTTGTGGCCGTCTTTGTGCATGGGCACACGTGCTGGCCTGCGGCCTGTGAGCTCATCTAAAGAGGGGAACAATACCCTGGCAAAGTAGGCAATGTGTGTGGGGTGGGGGGTTTTTGGGGGGAGAGGGAGGAGGGGGGCTTCCTTTGAAAATATGTCTGGTATTCAGAGAGATAAGGTGGGTGAGCTAATGTCTTTTACAGGACCAACTTCTCTTGGTGATGGAGACCCCTGGTATTCAGGGCAGTGAGAAGAGGATGCGCTTTTCTCCCCCAGACCCTCAATCCCACCAGCTTTGGGAATTCTGCACACACTGCATGCACCTCACGTCCTTCCCCACCGATGCAGGATGCTGGCTCCTCCTCCAGAACAGCTGACCAGCAGCCAACTCAGGGCCCACCGGAGCAGTGGTCCCTGGCCACCAGAGCAGCGGTCCCTGGAGCAGCGGCTAGGGTGGGGTCAGCCCCTGAGGCTGAAGCCGCAACACTCAGGCCCTACAGCAGGAGTAGCAGCGGGGCTGAAGCAGCTGCAAGCCCGGGCAGAGCTCTGCTTCCCTCCACCCCCCAGGGTATTTTTAGTAAAAGTCAGGAACAGGTTGCAGGCTTCCGTGAATTTTTGTTTATTGCCTGGGACCTGTCCTGAACTTTTACTAAAAATACCCGTGACAGAATCTTAACCTTACTCATGACCAATCAATGTGATAGCACCAACCAACAAGCTTGTTAGCTGTTCTAAGGGGAGACCCATCGAAGCGGCAGGCTGGCACTCTGTACCAGCCCCCTCAGTTGCTGCAGCATTTGGGCACTTGGTAGCTGCTGGTGCTGCTGGGTTGAGGGGCACCTCCCGGGGAGCCATGCAGTGCCTGTAGCCTGCAGGGGGGGAAAGCCCGCAGGCCACGCGCACTGGGGCGTTCACTCTGTGGCCTAACGATATTCTAACTGGCATTGGCTCCGAAGCCCACTGGCTGCTGGGTTGCGCCTGTGCCCTGCCCAGCCTCCATACCACCCCAGGGTGCCGCGAAGACTGGGCAAGGGCGAGTGCCCCCTGCCCTGGGCACAGGGCCATATTAACCTTTTGTGGGTCTGGCTCAAAAAAAAAAAATTGTGGGCCCCCATGGAGGCAATGGTGCATGGCATGGGGAGGGGTCCCCAGAGAGAGGGACCAGCCACAGGCAGTAGGGAACTGCATGGCAGGGGTGGCCCTGCTCCGCCCAGCCCAGTGCAAGGGCACTATTTAAAAACCGGCAGTTGCCAGGTGCACACTCAATCAATCCCCTGTGCTGCCAGCATGCCCCTTCCCCTCGGGGGTGGGCCCATGCCATGCCACACAGCCCCCCTCCCTGTCACCCAACAAATACCCCCAACTCCCTATAGCAAGAGGCCCCCAGGACCCACTACACCCAGTGCCCCCCCAACCCTGCCACAAATGCCCAGCACCCCACTCCCCATAACCCCACCACAACTGCCCAGCACCCCACACAGAACCCCCACTCCCTATTGCCCCAACACACACATCTACCCCACCCCCTCACAGCCCAGCACCACCCCAGATCCCCCAGAGACTCCCTCCCCCAAGCCCTGCCTCCCGGCCTCACTCACCGGCCCTCCTGGGAGGTGACTATGTCTGCTGGGCTGAGCCAGCAGCGCAGCCAGGGCTGAGCCAGGGGCCAGGAATCGCTCCGTCCCCTCAGGAGTGGCCAGGGCTTGCCCTAGCCAGGCTCCCTCAGGACCCACTTCCCTGGAGGGGCCCAGCCAAGCCCACCCCAACATCCCTCCCCACCTGGCTGAGACTGGCCAGGTTTCTGCACCAGTCCCAGGTGGCTCAGCTTCGGGGAGAGAGGCAGGGCCCACCAGTGGTGGGAAGCAGACACTGCCCGGAGCCAGAGGTGCACTGGGGCCTGGCCAGGGGGCAGAGAGGAGACAGAGGGTGGGGCCATGGGGCGGAGAGGAGCCCGTGGCCGGCTGGCAGGCAAGCCAAGAGAAGCAAGGGGTGGGGGGAGCCAGCGGGGTCTCGGGGTGCAGAGCAAGTGGATCAGGCTGGGGCCCCTTCTGAGCATAGGCCTGGCGCTATGGCGCCATTGTAAACCCGAGACTGCCTGGGCACGGGGGCCGCGCTCCCGGTGGGAGCCTGGTCGCTCGGCGAGGCGCTGTCTCTTTAAATCCTTCCCTCACTCAGCCTCCCCCTTAGGACGCTTTTTTTATGAATGAAAAACGTCCTTGCAATCATTATGCAAATTAGGCTGCGCCGATTGGCTGGCACTCCCCAGAGAATAAATTATGTACATTAGTGCTGGGTGAAGGCGGGCGCAGAACGTGCTGCTGGGCCACTGAGACCAATCAGAATGGCAGGCGCCGTAGCGACACGCACCATTGGGCGGTGAAAAGGGTAAACAAGCAGTGATTGACGACTCCTGGAGGGGCTGTGGGCCAATGGGGACGGAGGGGTGGGCTCGGGGGGCCGCTTGGGCTCTGGCAGCCCAAAGACTCCGGCTCCAGGCGACTCCGCGGCGGCTGCGAGGGGCTACGGGACACGGTGAGCGCGGGTCGGGGGGAGGGGGCTGCGCGGCCGTGGGGCGCACGGGGCTCGGGCTGGCGCAAGAGGTGGAGGGCGCGCGGGTATGGGGGCGCACAGGGCTTGGGAGGAGCGAGGGGGATTGGGGTGCAGGCGAGGGGCACGCGGGGCTTAGGGGGGCGCAGGTGGGGATTGGGGGTGCCGGAGGAGGGGCGCGGGAATGAGGTGCCCATGCAGGCGAGGGGCGCCAGGGGTTTGGGGGACCAAGGGGTGGGAAGTGCAGGCGGGGGCGCGCGGGGTGTGGGGGTGCAGGCGGGGAGCTTGGGGGTGCAGGCGGTTGGAGCTGGGGGTACCTAGCGTCCGAGACATCCGTTTGGGGGTGCCAGGGGTATGCATGTTTGGGGTACAGGAGGGTGCGCAGGCGGGGTTAGTGTCCCCGTGCAGGTGGCGGATGTGAGGTTCATGGGGTGTAGGGGGTGGGCAGGCTTTGAGGTGCACAGGATGTGGGGGGCGGGAGCAGGTGGCTGGGGCTGAAGTGTAGGGGCGCGCGGCAGCCTGCTCTAGCTGGGGGCTGCCGGACGGAATGGCTAAGCTTGGCCGCGGCTGCTCGGAGGGCAGCCTCGTTGCCCCGTCCCCATGCGAATATGGGCGATTTGTGAGTGGAGCATTGAGTTCCCCTCAAACTGCGGGGGTGGGGGCTGAGTGTCTCTCCCAGGGCTGTGGGGGCGGGGGGGCGCATCTGAAGGAGTTTCATGAATGGGGAAAGCTGGGAAGTGTGTGCCTTGTTTTGTGAATGGGGCCCTGCGCTGGGGATCCAGTTACACTCTACCTGCTGCTGTTCCCTCTTCCATTCATAAAGCTAAAGCCAGATTTGTGTTGTGGGGGAGGGGATGCTAATTTTATTGTTTGACTGTGTTAAAGCTTTCCTGGGGGCACAGGGAAAGGAACAGGCGAGGAAGTGGCTTAACTACAGGCCCAGTTAAATACACGAGGTCTAGAGCCCTCTAAAAATGCTGCAGTTATTGAAAAACTGGACCCAACCACTACTTGGGAAGGATTTCTGGACTCAAGGCGTCTCCTTTGCATTCTTTCATGCACTGCTGAGTGTTGGAGCAGGACTCTGATATTTTAAGAGCAGGCTTTAGTCTGTAACACACAATACTGCTTGGATAGGGAAGCTGGAAAGGTCCCTCCCCTCCTAGGTGTTATGAAACTTGTGGTGTGCATTTTTCCTCTTCATGCTAAATATTTAAATACTAAATTCCTCATCTCTGTTTATGGAGAGGGGAAGGGGAAGGCTTATATGCCCTTGGATGCTTTTTAAAAAATCTACCGCAAATGTAGCGGCACAACAGTCCTGCACTCCATTGCACACCAAAACTACTCAATGTTTTCAAAAAGCAATGCAGTGAAAGTTGCTCTTTGATTAATTTACAACAGTCTGGCTTCTGGAATGGGAAGAGTTGCATCAATAGCGTGAGGGAGTAGTGATTTTCCACTTCATGTAGACTTCAGTGTCAACTAAACATATTGGAAACGTTTTCTTTTTGTTACCGGGTGTTTAACTTCTCAAACATATGAGGGGCTTGGGAAGCCAAATGCTTTTCTTAAAACAATGATTTTCATTATTTTAAAATGGCCCATAGAGAAGTATTCTCCCTCTTTCTCTGACAGTACCCAGAAGAGTTAAACTTTGTTTTCTGTTTTCTTTTGATAGATTAGCTCTTTCGTATTTGTTAAGTAAACTGGGACTTACTTTCCATGGACTTGTTGCTATTTATAGCTATCTTTTAGCCATGTAGAGAGAAAATATTTGTACTCTGGGCAATTTGATCTCTCCCTTGTAATCCACGCCTTTGCCCATATGCTTGCTTTTAAGCGGTCATAATCAATCATTAGTGATGTCACAGCAGTTTCCATAGTAACTCTGTGACATCACAAACTAAAGGTTATGACCTCTCTGTTCAAGCAAGAAGTTAGGTAATAGAGGAGAAACTTGTGACTGAAGATGATCAATCATAGCAAGTTAATTGGCAAGGGGAGAAAATATCAGAGAGTAAATGGATTAGTCTTTAAACATAGCATGTTTGTTGTGTGTTAATTGAGCCCAGCAGTTAATCCTTAAAGCTCGCAGGCAGTGTTCTTTCCATACCATTAGAGAAGGGGAAGTCTGTTCAGGCTTAAAGGCAGGTCTTGATGCTTTGCGTCTTTTTTTTGTTCCTTAGCGTTCAATCTGCCAAAGTAGGAACTTTGAAGAAAACCCTTTTTCTCTGAAATTGGCTTCAATGCTGAAAACATTTAGGGGGATACTAAAGATATTGGAAGCACAATGGATGGCTTTTATGATCAGCAAGTCCCTTTCATGGTCCCAGGGGTAAGTCTTGTTTGTCTCTGTCTCCCAAGCACTTTTTGTTCTTCATCTCTCTTACCTTAAGATTTCTCTTCCTTTGTCTAGCGTGTGCTGTCTCTGGTAAGTTTGTTGTGTCCTTCATGGCAATATGTGGTCTCTCTTTCAGCAGTCTTGCACAGAGGAATGTCGAGGCCGGCCAGTGACTGACAGAAAAAGGAAGTTTTTGGACACAGATCTGGCGCATGATTCTGAAGGTAGTTAAGTCTCCCCCTCTTCATTAAGATTCAGTTTAAGTTGTCACTACTACCTCTTTTCTCCATAAAAGGCGAACCTTTTTGTAACTGTCTTATACAATTCTTTTTCTTCTGTTCCAGAACTATTCCAAGATCTCAGCCAGCTTCAGGAGGCTTGGTTAGCTGAAGGCAAGTCTTCATCTCTGCCCTTTTTCTATATCACATTTTCTAATGCATGTGTATTTGGAGCAACTAAACTATTTTACAACCTCTCCCCCCCCCCCTTTTTTTTTCCAGCCCAAGTTCCTGATGATGAACAGTTTGTTCCGGATTTTCCGTCTGATAACTGTAAGTAACTCCCGTAGCTGCTTGTATGTTTTGCTGTGATTCTCTGATGTGATCAATGTTATGCAATATTCAATGCTGCTTTGAGTTGTTCCCTTATTACCAACAATGTAAAGATAGCTGTTTTCTGCACTAATTCATGTAACTCACTAGGGTTAAGAAGAAGGTAGCATGCAGACTTGCATGGTTTTGGTTCCTCAAGATGAGGTTAGGCTATATTTCCAAGTATTCTGTCTTGACTAGAGAGCTCTGTAAAGATAGTTTATCATCTGTGGGGCTCCCTGGGAACTCAGATCTCGGGATTCTTTCGAACACCCGCGGATTGATTGTCCATAATAAAATAGCTTTTAAAATCAATTTGATCGGAACACATGTGCGGTGCTACTTGGGTAGCTAACATCTCTCTGTGATGGCCTTGGAGCTTTTCTAGTTGTAGCCTAGTGAGGCTGTCAAGGGCGAAGCTGACTGGTGAAACTTGAGCTGTGCTGAGCAGCATCAGGGAGCATTAGTCACTGGCAAGCAGGCATGTTTAAAAGAAGATTGATGAAAATGCAGTCCCTTGTGAATTGCATCAGAGAGAGAATTGTTCCTTAGTCACAGTGATGATAGAAAACACCTGAGCCAGTTAGAGCTCCTATTTCCCCCCTTTATATGCAGCAAGCTGCTTGTGTCTGTATGTTCTCCCTGTGTGTATTTTGGACTGACCATACTGGCATTAGAGGCTAAATAAAAGCAGGACGTTCTTGGATTGTTAACTACAAACATAAATACCAGCTTGGTCTTTATTAATAGGCCTTTGTACTAAGTCATACTGCTACAGAACGTAGAGGAAATCAAATTTAGCCTGCAGTGGAACAGATTCTTTGCTGAAACTTTGTCACAGCATGCAGCAGAGTATCTCATGCTACAGTAAATGCATGTTAATTATTGCTCTTTGATTGCTTCTAAGCGAGTGGGATGTTTGCCATGAAACTGCTCCAGACAACCAACATTTTTTACTTTCTCTCTCTGCCTGGAGATAAAAGGCAGGCCTGGAGTCAGAAACACAGGTCTGTGTTGACATTCTAGCCCAGCCCTTCCAGTTCTTGCCTGGAGCAGTATAAACTGCAGTGTGTGTGGGAGGGTGACTCTTTTGGCAGAGGTTCTTTCAAGTGCCTTTCCGCGGCCTTATTTCTGTGTAACCTGAGAAGTTTAGAGAGCCAAGATGACCACCCCTGGTCGCTGGGGTTTTCGGAGTGAGCCGAGAGACCTAAGCTTTCGGGTTGAAGAGGCTTGTCTGTGTCTTGGGTGATTAAAATGTTTCCTGCCTCTGCCGAAGATAACTTAACTGAAACAAGTGGCGTAAAGAGGAGTTTGTGTTGAAATGTGGCTGTCCAGGTAACTCCAAATCGACATCTTGGCTTTATGGCGTAGCAGCACTAAAAGGATTTGTATAATGTTTCTTAGGCTAAGGCAGTTCATCCTCCTGCCCTTGAAACCTAGAGCACCTGATGCAAAGGGTAGAGGAGGAAGAAGTGGTGGAAGGCAGGGGGCTACACTATGTGCTCTCCACAGTCTGTCTCCCTGTGCCTGCGTGCTCAGAGCAGCATGCTGCGTTGGTGCCTAAACTTGAATTGAGGTGAGAGGTTTGGAGAAACTATGTAACTGCCTCCCACCTCCTTAAGAAGAGTCCTGCAAGCAGCACTCTGGGCAACCGGCAGGACCTGAGCCCACATTGGGGTTCTGCCAGGCTTTCTGTGGCCTGATGGGGAGGAGAAAATGGTGGGAGGGGGGCATAAAACCTGCAGAGGAAGCAGTGAGTTGGGGGTGTGCTATCACACTGTCGGCAAGGCTGGTAGCAGCCAGTGCTGGCTTGTTGGCTTTCTTCTCTCCTCTCCCTCCCCCCACCTGCTAGATGGGAGGGAGAAAACTGAACTCTCCCCTAAGGGGGCTGGCTGGGAATCCGAACAGACTTGCACTTGCGACAAAAGGCTGTTTTGGGGCTAAAACCTCAGTAGCTTGCTTTTTTTATATATATATATATATATATATATATATATATATATATATATATATATATATATATATATATCTATCTATCTATCTATCTATCCCTATCCCTATCCCTATCCCTCACCGGCCTGTAAAGAGGGCTACAAATATTACATATTGTAAAAACTCATGGTGGGGTCTGGACTGCACCCGTGTGCAGTGTCTTCTGGGCAGGATGGTAGTCTTGCACTCCAGTAGCTTTCCTTTTATAAGCTGAATGGTCCAGAAGTACTAAGGGGAGCATAAAGAGCACTTGGATTTCAGTGCCTAGTAATGTCTGTGGATGCAGACTGCTGCAAGAACACCGAAGTCCATGTTTCCTATTGCACATGCAGTCTTGGCATTGAACCCAGCTGCTGCACGATTTAAAGGGACACTGTCAACACAAATGACGGATTTGTCCTTATTTGCTATTGTTGAGATTGGGTGGGGGGCCTTAGGGGATTTGACTGTGCTTTGTGTGTAGTCAGTTTTGCTTCATCCTGCTGTTATGCAATAACATGACATAATACTCTCTCAAACCACTGTCAGTAGAACTGACAAACCGCATCACAAAAATGCTGGGTGTCTTTTCCGGCCCCACAAATGCCTCTCTGGAGGACAAAGTGTGCCCATGGTGACCCACCCTGTACGTAGTTCTGTGGCAAACGTTCTGTCTGACATTCTCAGGGCTGGGTAAAGTCAGTCCCATCAGTCGCACCTTGCCAAAAGTTTGACAATGCAGAGAAGGCTTTGGGAAGAAAAGTGACTACCAGTTTTTGCTGTTAATTTCACAGTAACCAAGATCATCTCATCAAACCTGTTCCTCTGAAGATTTTCTATAAGGTCATGCTTAAGAGCAAACTGGAGTTTTACAATCTTCTGAGTGAAAGGGTCACTGTATCATGTGTTGTATCTAGGCTTGGAAGGATTTTGCTTTTTAATTGGCAAATGTTGGTACACCTTGATTTTTCCACCAAACACACAAGTGGACAAATATGTCCACTGATGATGATGATGATCAAAATTTACCAAGTGGCAAAGTAAGAAAAATGCTACTTGAGAACAGTAGTGTTCTTTCAGGGTATTGACTTTTTATATTTTGACAGGTGACGTGAACAGTTTGCATTTTAACAGTTATGAAACTTTGACTTTTTGAATCTGTCTACTGTCATTAAATAATTAGTCCGACCCCCACCGTAACTTCCTACAGCTGCAAACCTTTAATAAAAAAAAAAAAAAGCTTAAAACCTATCATTTTGCAGAACTTTGAAAATTTAAAGCAAAATATTGGGAAAAAATGCTAGTCTCTGAAATAAATAAATAATCAAAAATGGAATTCTGCCAAGCCTAGTTGTATCCTCTTATAATGTAGAGGAGAAATGATCCCATGGAGAGCAGGGGATCAAGGGAGCCATGGACCTAAAATTCCCTTCAGTCTCCAGCATCAAAGGCTGAATTCTTGAAGTCTTTTCACTGAGACCCTTTCCCAGTTGTAGCTGTAACATTCATCTCCCAGAAGTGGCTGGGGGGGGATGTGCACAGAGCCAGGAGTTCCAGTGCGTGGTTGGAACAAAGGCTAGAGAGATGGGACTCCTCTGTGACCTCTGGCTACTCATACCCATTCGACAGGTGGTTAGTCTGAGGCAGGCAAGTATTTTAAGGTCCTATTCCTGCTGTGAGCTCTCTAATTGCTACCTTCATTGATGCTCCACAGGGATCTGCTGCCGCAGGATCAGCGCCATGCTGTCTAACAGGCTGTTACGTTTATGGTGTTCTTTTAAGCATCGGAGTTTGTTGTAAGCAAGCTTCTCCCTCGGGCCCCAGTAACACCTTAAGTCATTAAAGCAAATAAAGTCAGATTGCTTTCGTTTCAGAGGAGAGATGGTTTTGTGGTTAAAACCAAGAAAGCCAGGAGGCTGGTGTTCTGTTGCATGCTGTGCTGTATGACCCCCATAGGCATGTCCCTGAATGGCAGCGCCCTGAGGATTAAATAAAGGCTGAACAGGCACAGAGCAGGGGAAATGCGCGAATAAAACAAGCGAGCACCATGGTGCTGGACACTCCACAAATGCCCAAGTCTCGTGCTGTTTACTTGCGTTTCTCTCAGCCTGGACAGCTGAAATCGGTAGAGTCAGCCAGTCCTATTGTACGGTGGTCACTGGTTTAATATATTGGTTGCAAACATGGCAAGGAAGGTTCACTTGTTTCTACAGAACCTAGATCTGGGCACATACTGGAGTCAACAGCATCCCTTCGAAGTCAGTACCTGGTTGAAAGGGGTTAGGCAAGTGGAGGAGAGTAGAAGGATTTGAATCCGAAGGTATCCTTGAACTTACTTATGAATGGCTCCTGGTCTGTTTTGTTTGCACAGGAGAATGCCTGTTCCTTCTTTCTCCCCGCTCTGGAGAGTCAGTAAAGTGGAGAAAATAAAAGCCCTAGGTTGACATGAAACTGAGCTATCCTGAAGGCTTCAATTAGAGCTTGAAAAGTGGTGTTCTCTCTCCTCCCCCTCCCCCGCGCCCCTCTCGACTCCTCAAAGAGACAAGATGGGATCAGCTCTAGGGATTGGGTTGGGATTCTTGCCCTGAATCTCTTATAGCCTTTATTTTAAGGCCAGAAGAGGTCCCTAAGATCTAGCCCCAGGGTTCATAACTTGGGGATTGTGAGTAGTCCTGGGGTGTTGCTGCCACTCACCCTTTCTTTATGGGGCCCAAACCTTTTCTCCACGTGCGGAAAAGGTTGAGAGCCTCTGATCTAGTTGGACCTCCTGCAGAGACCAACGCAGGACATAGTTGGCAGACATCTGCTTTTTTTCCTTTCCAACTGCAAATCAAATTCTTATCCGCTCAAGAATACTAGTGCACTGTGGTGAGCTAAGTGAGGGGCGATGGGGTCGGATGCCAGAATCTATTTTTCTTTTTTTCTAAAATAACCTAAACTTAGCCTTGTGGAAAGATGCTGAAACTAGGTCTCTCTAACACCGAGTATACAGGCAGGGAACGTGAGTTTGATGGGTCACGTGGGGTAAAGTGGTGTTTTCTGGTCTGACTCAGAAAAAGCACCATCAGGCTGACGGTGTGAAATGTAATAAAATGCTGTAGTGAAAGCCAGGCTGGGCAGACAGGTAGGTTCCCTTCACTGGTGGGGGGGGCAGAGGGTCCGTCCTAGGCTAATGTGTTGGTGCTGCCCCCAGGAAAGAGCAGAACTTGGAAGCGGAAGATCGCTTACCTGGCCAGTTCAAACATGGCACAGCTCTTGTGGGGTCCATTCTGCCAGTACGACATTCGTGGGTGCATCCCCATAATGGTATGGGGAGATGCGTTTTCTAACCTTCTCTATAGTTAGACTAGTCACTGGCTTTTGCAGCTTCTAATAACAGTGGAGAGCAGTAGAATTGAGAGGTTGAAAGCCTGTTCGCATGCGTGTGCCCGCTCCGCATCAGGGAAGCGGTGCTGATGCCGATAATGGACTATGATCACTTTTGTTGTTAGCTCACTGATTGTTCTCTTACTGGGGCCCAGCCTGCTGCTGCATAGGGGGAGTGAAGCACAAGTTGGTGTGACATGACCTGGCCGGCGCTGTGGCAGAAATGCGCCTCATTCCAAGGCTAGCCATGGGGGTGTCATGGGTCCAGCTCTAATGCAGCCCAGGAGAGACGGTCAGAATAAGCGCTCCCCTGCCATGTGCCTCAATCCCCCAAAAGCAGCTGCTGAAGGTTTTTTTCCACCTCTGATACATGGAGGGACCTCTGCAGTTCATGCTCCTCTCCCCATACCCTGGAACCTCAAAAATGCATCTAGGCTCTGCTGGCCATGAGCATGCTGAGTCCCTTGTGAGGATCAGCAGTTCTCTAAGTTGATTGCAGCTCCCCAAAGCAAAGCAGGGCTGCTGAGGTGTGGCGGGGCAGATCTTCTCCCCTCCCAGTGAATAGGAGAAATGGGGGGGGGGTCCCAGAGTGGGCCACTGCCCAAGTCAGCCGGGGAAATCTCGCCCAGACTTGGCACCCAGCAGTTCTGTTTTGAACAAAGGAGCCCAAGTTTAACTTCTTGCCTCCTCCTTTGGCCGAAAGGCATTTCCGGCCCTCGCCTCAAGCTGAGTTGCGCAATCATGCTGGTTTGGAGCGAACGCTGCGAGAAGCCAAGTTCCCCAGTGCAGTGCAGGCCATTCCTGCAGTGTTTGAATTCCTTATGTAAACGTTGCGCACAGCGCAGGCTTCTCTGTGTGGACAGCTGGTCTCTGTTATGATCTTAAGTGTCGTTTCCCTTTTCTTGAATGGTAGCGCTGAGCGGGAGGGATTGTTTTTTGGTCTCTGAATGAATGGAGCGTTCCAAATTGGTTGTGAATGGAGGGCGGTGCCCGCTTGCAGACTTTTTCAATGAATAACCAGGCCCCATTGTGCTGCTGGCGGAAAAACAACCCGCTCAAACAACACAGAGGCTGTTGGAGAGAAACATGCCTGTGATTGACAGCTGGAGCACCTCCAAAATACGTTTCCTTTTGCTTTCCCTGCTGCTCAGCAAGGCCAGGCTTAATGGGTGTGATAGTCTTTCTCCCCAAGGGAGGGAATTAACACTAGACATGCTGAAGGGCTGCCACTTAATGAGAGAGAGGGGCCCCAGTAAATCTACCATGCATTGCTGAATGCCTCTGCTTTCACTAAAGCAAGGATTGATCAGGAGAGTAGTTACTCTTCCCTGCCCCAGCGAATGGCACAGTTGTGGGTGCCCGTCCCTGCATGTCTGCTGAAGGAGAAGGAACGGCCAATGGAAGGCAAGGTCTACACGCCGTAAAGGATTCTGCGGCACCCTCCCATCTTGGGCAATTTTTTAATTTTTTTAAAATCTAGTGATGACCAACTTAATTAGCTGAGCCTGGAGCCAAGCTGCCTCCTCTCCATTCCTTATTGGAGAGAGAACTGCAGAGTGACTTAGCTATGAAGCCTCTCTCAGGATTTCTCTGAGGCCCATAGTACCAGCTGAGCAATTGGGGGGGGGGGGGAGGCGTTCCATGCTGGGAGCATTAGCCCTGGGTGCACTTGGGGAGCAGCTAACTAGCCAGGAAGGCTGGGAGCACTTAGTTCAGGGCTGGTCTCTCGGAGTATATGGGGGAATGTATTGAGACTGCGTAGAGCTAATACTCCACTTCTGATTGAACAATACAGCCAGGCTTAGTCACTACTGGGTAAAGAACTCTGACATCCTCCCTTGCCTAGAGTGGCTGCTTTTAGAAATTAATTAGGTTAAGCATTTATTAGTTGGTTTAAAAAATTATATATAGTGAACAGACTTCGTGAGTATGTCAGAGGCAGCCTGAACTGGGAGTGATCTGGTTTAGGTTTTAAAGGGACACTGTCCTTTGAACTACTCAAGGGCGTGGAATTTTTGTATTCCACCTTAATCTGACTAACGTCGCTTTTAGTATTTCTGTAAACTCATCTGCAAGTTCAAACGGCCAGCAGGGTGGGCATTTGAATTTGTCTCACGACTGTGTTACTGCTGAGTTATGTGTGCCTCCAGGCTCTTTGACCCACAGGGCCCTCTCCCAAAGGAGCAGTAATTAACGTGAGGCTGTAATTATTGGCTTCATACAGTAATGAACGCTGCCTAATTTCTCATGCATTTAACCCTCCTTGTGCTGCCTCTCTTCCCCAACCATCCAAACTGCTCCATTCCACACCCCAGAATTCAATACCCAGCCCAGCATCTTCCAGCTGCCCCAGTGCTAAACCAGCCAGGGACAGCTTTGGCTGGGGTGTGGGGACAGCTCTGCTTCTGCAGGGGAGTGGACAGGGCTGGCCTGTGTCCCCCACCAGCAGGATCCTTGGGGTCCTGTTATGCAGGAGCTATTAAGCCTTGGCTGTGATGATCTCTTCAGCCTTCTCCCTTTCCATGGGGAGAGAGGTGGGACTTTTGCAGGTTGCTTTCTTTTGGCCAGTGGCGATAGCTCCGTGAAGAAGGTGGAGACTGTTTAGGTGCACGCTGGCATCGCACTGCAATTCTAGCTGTCTAACTTGGAGCTGGTTTCAGTAAGGAGAAAGGGGATACTGCATTCTGGCTACTAGCTTTTGAAGTAAGAAGATCAAAGCCGAGTTACTGAATTAGATGAAACCCTCCCCCCACCCAGCAGACCATACCCCAACCAAAAAGAGAGTATATAGAGCAGCTGACAAACTTCAGCTTCAAAGTACAGTGGGGAGGAAAAATCCTGTAAAAGTAACTGGATTAGTCCCAACTTTTTGTGCCACTTCTCTGGCTACAAGAGCTGGAACAGAATGAGGAGCGTCTTGACCCGCAGAGAAGATGCTAGCCTGCCGATAGTGTTTCTTCTGGCTCCTACTATAGAGGCAACATCTCTAAAATATCTAACAGAAGATATAACTACTGAGAATAAACCAGATTTCACATAATAGAATCACAGAAAATTAGGGTTGGAAGGGACCTCAGGAGGTCATCTAGTCCAATCCCCTGCTCAAAGTAGGACCAACCCCAACTAAATCACCCCAGCCAGGGCTTTGTCAAGCTAGGCCTTAAAAACCTCTAAGGATGGAGATTCCACCACCTCCCTACGTAACCCATTCCAGTGCTTCACCACCCTCCTAGTGAAATAGTTTTTCCTAATATCCAACCTAGACTTCCCCCACTGCAACTTGAGACCACTGCTCCTTGTTCTGTCATCTGCCACCACTGAGAACAGCGAAGCTCCATCCTCTTCGGAACCCCTCTTCAGGTAGTTGAAGGCTGCTATCAAATGGGCACTAACTTCTCCGCTGAGCTATCTGAAACCAAGCTGTGAGTGGTTCCTGACCCTGCTTGACAGCTGGCTCCCCAACCGCCAGGGTGAGCCTGCACGTGGCTGGGTCTGCCTCACTGGATCTTCAGAGCCACAGCCCTGTTAAGCCTGATCAATGCTAAAATAGCTGCAACTTCAGCAAACAAGAAAGGTTAAATATATGGGGCCGCCCGTCTGCAAAACCCCAAGGTGCCGTTCTGTTGAGCCTTGTGGAAGCAGGTTCCAAAACCAGATGACTCCAAAGGCTTTGATAATCCATAATCTGAAACTTTATATTCCTGGGATTTCTACAGCCATGGACTCTGCCTTCTGATTTGTGCTCTGTAGCAAACCACTGCCTCCAGGCCAGTGGTGTCGGAAGGGAGAGCAGATTGACTAGCACGCTGCCGGAGGGCAGGGAGTGCTCCAGAGACCAGACCTCCACTGTCAATGCCTGATCAGGGGAATTCCCTCTCCCATGAGCTCAGCGGTCATTGTAATGATGTAGCAAAACCCAGGGGACCTCACTGAATCAGATGGGAGCCACCCGTGTCTGTGCTGCGTCAAAACTTGTAGTTGCCCCAAGTTTTGAGCAGGTCAGTCCTTGTAAAACACGTGGGTCCTTCTTGCTTTTTTATCTTTACGGCTTCCAAAGTATTTGTCCATGATCGCAGAAGGGGCCAATCTGCTGGTGGGTTTGCTTGTGTGCTTTCCCTATGGAAGGCTTCTGGGAATATGTGTGTGCACCGTTCACTCGTGGAGGAAAAGCTTCCTTACCGTAAAATCTCCTCAAGAAGCTGGGCTCTCCAGCCAGCTCTTGGGAGGAGGTGTGTGTTTGGGGGTTGTACTCCAGGCAAAGCTGCCCATTGAGAAGTGTTGCCATATTCTTGACCTCAGGAGTCAAGGGGTGAGTTCAGGGGTGAGTCTTCCTGTTCTCTCTCAGGAGTAGGATGGCATCTTTCTGTGTTGCTCTGAGGATAGGTGCCGACTCCCTGGGTGCTCTGGGGCTGGAGCACCCACAGGGAAAAATTAGTGGGTGCTCTGTACCCACCAGCAGCCAAGCTCCCTGCCCCACCTCGCCTCTGCCTCCTCCCCTGAGTGTGCCACGTCCCCACTCCTCCGCCTACCTCCCAGCACTTGCTGCCACCAAACAGCAAGGGAGGAGGGGGAATGTGGTGTGCTCAGGGGAGGAGGCGGGGCCGGGGTGTGGATTTGGGGAAGGAGTCGGAATAGGGACAGGGAGGGGGTGGAGTTGGGGTGGGGACTTTGGGGAAGGGGTTGGAATGGGGGCGGGAGCAGGGGCAGGGATGGAGTCAGGGCAGGGCAGGGCCGGGGACAGGGGGTTCGAGCACCCACCAGCACCAGTAGAAGTCAGTGCCTATTGCTTTGAGGGCTTTGAATCCAAATTAAGGACTGGCAACAAACACTCAATTCCCATCTGGACAGTAAGGCCGAGTGGTTGAGAGCCAGCTAGAGGGGGATTCTCAGTGAAGTTGCTCTTCATAGAGCAGATCTGTCTAAATGGCTTTATGGTCACTTTACTGCAAGCAACTCTTCATAGTCGTTTCTTGACTGCCCTGATACCGTTCCCAAACATAGAGGTGAGACCCTGTAAAGTGAACCTTCGCTGCTTTGTGCACTGGGAATCCCACCCACAGTGGTGGCATCTCTCGACTGAGAAGTGGGGAGTACTCTAGGAATGGGGGCTTGGATTATGATGTCTGACCAACTGTAACAGTATATTTACCTGATTGTTGAACAGCTGGGTGGACAAACAACCCAGGTGCGCGCTGAGGCATTAGTTCTGTAGTTTTGGTTCTGCTAATCTGCAAACATCGTGTCTTTCAGTGGGTCTTGTTCGCTTGCAGGTTAGCAGGTTTCTGCTGTGTCCATGCAGTTATGGACCTGCGCTGCACTTCGTCTGTGCGCTGGCTCCCTGCTGTGTCTCGGGAGCATTGTCCTTTATAACTAAACAGACATTTCATGTAGCCTCTGAGGTGTATTGTAAACTGACAAGCTTACTGTCAATCATGTCAACAGGCCCTCTTTAAAGGCACTCCTACAGTGAGCTCTCAGGCCCATCCCCCTCAGCACAGTCACCAGGCCCATGTTTTGCCCTTCCAGGGTCTGTCTGTGCTGCACACTTAGCCTGGGTCCATGGGACCCGGGCGTATGTACTAAGGGTTTCCAAGCCAGTTGTTGAGCATTCACGCTACATTGCAAGCCTGGGTTTACAGCTGGTGGACCTGGGAGTCTCAGCAGTGCTAAGGTGTCCATACTGCACTACTCAGACCTTCTCACTCGGATCTGCGGCTTGACATGCGTCCACCCTGCAAACTGACAGGGCTTGGACCTGAGTCCCAGCAGCACTTGAGCTCTGATCCCCTTCCCCCGGCAGGGTCCTAGGACCTGGGCCATGAGTGCTTGCTGATCCGCATCAGACTGATTTGTGTGTGGACAGAAGGGGGGCTTGGGCTTAGTGTGTAGTGTAGACATACGCTCAGAGGGCAGGCTCTGCACCGCCTTTCCTTTTTCTTTGTGCTCCTCCCCTGCCCCAGTGATCACTAACTGCCCTTGCTTTGCAAGATGGGAACATGCATTATGCTAAGCACCACCAGACTAATTCTGATGTGGTTATAGCACATCTGAGCCTCTGGCAGGCTGCCATTATGTCTGCTGCTGATCCCCCTCTGCTGCCTTCTCGCTCATAGAAAGAGCCAGCAAACGCCATCATTTGTGTTAAATGGAGCCTGGGGGAGGGGTTGCTCTGTTTTTTAACTCCCTTCCCTACTGGAAAAGGACAGCGCGGCAGGCAAGCACAATCCAGTCACCAACTCCGAAGAGTAGCATGTGATGTTCTACCCCTACCCCAGTTGGGAGCTGTGTTGCAGTTCTCTTCATGCAGTCAGTAGACTCGCCCAAAGGCTGAGCGACCACCCGCTTCTGAAAAAAGAGAAGGAGTACTTGTGGCACCTTAGAGACTAACCAGTTTATTTGAGCATAAGCGTTCGTGAGCTACAGCTCACTTCATCGGATGCATACCATGGAAACTGCAGAAGCTTCTGCAGTATGCATCTGATGAAGTGAGCTGTAGCTCACGAACGCTTATGCTCAAATAAACTGGTTAGTCTCTAAGGTGCCACAAGTACTCCTTTTCTTTTTGCGAATACAGACTAACACGGCTGTTACTCTGTCACCCCCTTCTGCACACTTGCTGGGCAGGAATCCTTGTGTTGATCTTTTCCCTTCTTCCCAGAGCCATGCCAAATATCAGCCGATAGTGGAAGGTGGCTGTCTACACTTAAATTGCAACAGTGACAGTTTTAGTGCTTCAGTGCAGCCACTCCCTACAACCACAGTGGCTATAGTTAAACCACTGCCCCAGAGAGAATTTTTCTGTCAACCTAGCACTATCTGCACCGACGGGGGTGGAGGGTTAATGGGCTTAACTAGTAGCTGGGGATGTGTGGATTTTTCACGCATAGCAGGTTTAGTGTAGACCTGGCCTTAGTCTCTGCATTTTCTGTGCAGGGGCTAAGTTTGACTGACTGACATTTCACCCAGTGAATGGCCCACTTCCTTTTAAAAGACACAGGGAAAATCTCACCCAGCTTTTCATAGCTGCAAAGGCCAGAAGGACTCTTATAACCTAGTCTGAGCTCCTGCATGATACAGGCCAGAGAGCCTCATCCAGTTCCCCCACTACCCACAGGGAAACCTGTTGGATTTTTCCAGCCTGATTCCCCAGCCTGGTTTGTCTCTAGGGCTGGTGGCAGTCCAGTGAAGACAGTCGGGGCCCGTTACTGGAGCAGACAGTCCTGCTGGTGGGGTCAGGCCAGAGCTCTTGTTCCACCATTTCAGTGACACTCTAGCTCCCTGCAGAGCGGGAAAAGTGAAGTCGTTTCCTGTGGCGTGGTGGTCGTGGGGAGCCGCTAAAGAGACCCGCTTGCAGGATTGTCACTGATGTTTCTCAGTGCTGCGGCAATTCTGCTGGTCTCGTATTAAAGAACGATGACCCCTCCCCCCACTCCTAGAGGTCAGTGATACCAGGACGGGGGGAGAGACTGGCTCCCGACTAGATGCACCATGCCGCCCTGTACGGGGAATAAATGCTGCCCTCCCGCTGTTCCAGGTCAGTCTCCTCTGGCCGTGGCTGGTGGGGGGGCTCCTGCCTTGCTTCTGCATTGCTCTCTTGCTCCTTGGGGTGTGGTGCCACGGCACACTTGCTTGCGCTGGGTGAACTGTATGGATTGGGGCTCCAGTTTCTGCACTGAGGTCCTCCAGTCCCTTGCTCAGCGGGTAACCCCCTCCTCCCCACTCATGATGCACAACCAGATCTTGCTTTGCAGCCGGCTTCTTCAGACTGAGCTAGAAGCTTACTTACCTCACAGGGTCCTGCCTTTCCCAGAATCCCTTGCTATCCAACCCACTTTCTGGTGGAAATCAGGAACAGGCTGTGCTGGGCCTGAAGCTTCTCTTAAAGGGCCAGCATCCTATTAAAGTCCCCTCCGCTCTCCTTCCCAAGCTCCTATCTGTAGCTGAAGCAGCACAAGTCCCAGATCACTCTGACAAATGATTTTCCCTTTGCGGGAGACGGATGCAGCCTGTATTCCTACATCCTCCTCCACAGGTGACTGAGAGTCTGTTGGCTGGCCCCTAAGAGTCCAGCTCTGAATGGCACGGCTGTGCTGCCTCCTTGCCAAGAACAGGCTCATCCCCCTCTGCTAGCTTGTGTGTCCCCTCTTGGGGGTCCTGGCCCCCCTGTGTTCCGAGGCAGTGGAAGGCAGATCTGCTTGCAGTTACTAAGTAGAGTTTGGACTGCAATGATGGTGGTGAGGGTCGCTTTCTGTGCAAAAAACAGAGCGTTGATTCTTGGCCCTCCTGTGCCAGACTGTGCTCCATCAGGAAGCTCCTGGCTTTCGAGGATGTGCTTAGGCAATAGGAAGCGGGTGTGGATTTTTATGTCCTTGATAGAACAGATTACAGCCAAGAGGCCTGTCTGCTATCTGAAAGCACTAAGATACCAAGGCCTGCTCCTTTAAAGTATGGGGCCAGCCTCGGTGCCTGGCCAAAACTCCCTACCTCTGCTACTGGGCAATATGCTGTGAACAGTTTCTGCTTGGCTGGCTGGCTGCCCTATAGTCCAGGGGAGGCTGAGTTCCAGTGGTGCAGTAAGCAGGTCATTTGCGAAGGATCCTCTGTGATAAAAGGCAGTGTGTGAATGTAAGCCCTGTCTCCCAAACGGTATGTGGTAATCATACGTTACTGTCATAAAACATTGGCTGAAATTTCAGATTTTAAGCCTAAAGGGGAGTAAAATTAGAGTCTGCTCTTAAAAAGGATTGTGTTGCGCACTAATTAGTGCGTGCAGTTAAGCGTTGGAAGTATCCATCCGTTTCCTTCTCCCGCATGGCTCCACACTCGCTGAAATCCATGCCAGCGGATTGCAGCAATAGTCCCAAGTATGGAGACTGAGAAGCTGTGATGCAAGTTAATCACTTCTTTCCCTCTTCTGATTTTAGTGGTACTTCACGCCCCACCTCCGACAAAGATCAAGCGGGAGCTCCACAGCCCTTCTTCCGAGTTGTCGTCTTGTAGCCGTGACCAGGCTCTCTGTACTAACTATGGAGACAAGTGCCTCTACAACTACTGGTAGGTAGAACTGGGATTCGTCCCCAGGGCCACAGAAGGTGGGGGTGGCATGGGGACTGGGAGGCATGGAAACCAGATGCTGGAGAATCCATCTGAGACAGATGTTATCACCTCTGTGATGCTAATGAAAACCCCTCCAGGCTTAGTGGGAGGGGAGATTTTTAAGCTCACTCACTGAGAGCTAGCTTCTTACTGATTAAATTCCTGAGCTCATGGAAGTGAGGGCAATGCCAAGCTGCACAGAGCATCAGACTTCCTTGTGTTTCCATGAGCACTGTTTACAATTGCTGATTTAACCTGAAAAAACAACCCTAAATACGCAAATGGGCAGGATCAGCTTCCAAGAGATGTTTCTTTAGGGCTCTCGTATGTTAACGTGCACCAAGGCAGTTGTTTAGACATCCAAAGGTCTGCAGCAATCCTGGACAGCGCTGTGCGTGCAGGCTTCTTCAGAATGCTCATTTCTCTGGAAACGAAATCTACACGGCTCTCGAACGCATAGTGCTGTCTAACTGCTAGTGAGCACTAGGTGATGCTCAGCTGTATGTTAACTACTAGTATCGATCAGCAGAGGTTGGTCCATCAAGCAGGTCACAGCTAGCTCCTGCAAAATACACTGAAAACAGGCCTGAAGGAGGCGGGGGGGAAATACGACAAGTTATTCTCTTACTTTTAATGAGTGGAAGCTAAAATTATCTTTGAGGAAAACGTGCGGCAAGTGTTAAAGCAGGTCCCTGTGACGCAGCTTGTCTGTCACTCGTGTGAAGTACAAAGATTCCCTTGGGGCTGCTAGCAGATTGGGCTGCGTTAGCACTGTTGCTGCCTCACAACCAGGAAATGCAAGCAAGTCTGGGCTGTTCTGAGTAGTGGGGTGAAAGCTGCGTGAATGCCGTACTCACTACATCATGGTCCTCTCCATCTTCTGTTCACAGTGCCTATGATAGGAAGCCCCCTGCTGGGTTCAAGCCATTAACCCCACCTGCCACCCCCGTGTCCCCTGTCCAGCAGAGTTCCTCGCTTCCTCACCCTCCACCCACTGCATCAGTGCAGACCTCTGTCCATGTTGCCCCGGCAGGCCCACTGCGGGGGGCTCCCCCGGCGTCTGCCCCGCACGCTCTCCAGGAGCCAAGGCAGCAAACGTTCGCTGTACCCCAGCCACCTCATCAGCCCATGCACATGCCAAAGATGATGCCTGAAAACCAGTATCCAGTGGAGCACAGGTAATGAGCCAGGTTTGCTTTGTCACATGGCGCATGCACGGCAAGAGACCTGGTGTCTTGTGTTCTGAACGTTCTTTCCTCATTGGTTTTGCTCGTTTGACCAGAGGGGAGACACGGGGTCACATGCTTCTCCCCACCCCCACTCTCTTGTTGCTTGGCTTATGCTGAGCATGCTCAGTAACACTGCTGAAGCCTTCTGCCCTCAGTCGCTCTCTCTTCTCCCCCCCCCCCCCCCATCCCCCCTACTATTGGCAGGGATGGGTCATCTCTTGGTCTCACACCATGTGTTGGGGTAAGGAAATGGTTTTCTAGGGGGCATTGCTGTACCTGCAGCATAGTTGCTAACTTTCCTTCTCCAGCCCTGGAACCACAGGGTTATTGTAAGCTGGGGCAGCTGGCTTGTAACAGTACACTTGTCAAGTATATCACCTTTTTCAGTGTTGAACATTAGGCAACTTTCTCCCCTTTTCCCCCTACTGACAGAGAGTGAGCCCGGGGGCTGCCTTGTCCTCCCAAAGAGAAAACAGGGTTACCTCTGACTCCAATTCAACGGCTCACTTCTGGAACGCCTTCCTTTGCCTTCACAGAACACTGGAGAATCCTGTCTCGGGTTTGTCTTCGATCCGTGGCTAGAGGGCTCTTCCGGCAGTTTGCTCCATTGCCTAAATGATCAATGTTAATATTGGAAACTTCCTTTGCTGTAGTTTACACCAATTACTTGGATCTCTGCGGATTTTTCTCTGAGCTCTTTTCTTTTTAAAAGACGCGGGTCAGCAGCCTTGGAGACTGTCTGGGCTCTTCCCAGAAGAGAGACAGTATTAGCCATGATGGCACTGACTGCCCTTCTCCCCCATCCCCTGTAATTTTTCTCAAACTCCTATCTGGCTTTGGGGGGGGGGGGGGAGGACTTCCTCTAGGGATGAGCAGTTTGGTCGGTGTGTCTGCCCGTATTGCTCTTCAGACTGATACTGCAGTAAATGTGCCGCTCAGTACCAGTTGTGGGTTTTGTTGTAGAAGCTAGTCAAACAGCACTTGGACTAGGACCACTAAACTAATTTGACTTAGGAAATGGAGCAGCCAGTTCTTTGGATCACAAAGACCCTGGGTGGGATTTGAACTGATTTTATAGAGGTGATAGGTTCTGTCTGCTATCCTTTCCCACATTGCTTCTGTCTTCACTTACTGATGGTATTAATTGATTCTCCTCTTGAGAACATGCCTTTCATGTATCTGTAGATACTTTGGGTATCTTGACCCCTTGCCCATCTCTTCTCTAGACTGAATACATCCCAGTCTCTTAAGACCAAGGAAAAATTGTTCTCCAAACCTTGCATTGTATTGCTTTCCTCAGAATTCACCAGTTCCTTTAGAACGTTTTTAGTGTGCTGCCCGTACACTAATATAGTACTGACTCAAGATGAGGGCTAATCTGCCTGAGTCAATTCCGATAATTACCTTCAGCTTTTGCCATGTGACTTCTCCCTTCACAGAGCCAAGTAGGTGACTTCTGGTTTTTTTGGTGAATTGTACTGTTTCTGTTCCTGTTCGAAGTTTAATGCACATATGAAAACTCCAGAGCCTGGATTTTCTTTTTTTTTTTTTTTTTTTTAAACGGGCTTGTTGCAACATTTGTCACTTCCTGCAAGAATCTCAGATGCTTTCTTCCTCCTTGAGAACATCCTCTAGTGGAGCCAGCACCCTGCTGCCCTGTTCACACGGCCTTGCCAAAATTCTTGGCTGAACATCCTCCATCCTGGTTCAAGTACCGGATCAGAGTTTTGGGGGTGACGTGCTAAGAATATTTGTGGGTTCTGCAAAACAAGGCAATATTCCCAACATATTTTTTTCCACCTCACCCCAACTTTCCAGCACCGCAGACCACAATGCAAAGCCCCCCTCTGCAGTACCGCTCGCTCATCTGTCGATGTAGTCATTCCCTCCTGTCTGGAAATCACTTGACAGTCACCCTTGCTTGACCTCAGATTATTGTGTTGCTTCTATTGCACTTCTGCAGTTTGTTGGGAGTGTTCTGTGTATTTTAACCATAGCCTCCCAAGTGCTTGTAAACCTTCCCATTGCTGTGTGTCTGACACTGCTCCACATTGTCTCTACTCAGTCCATTGCTAGAGAGCACCGTGACAACCCACTTAGTTCTACCTTTCAGCCTGATGCCGAATTTTATCAGTTACTCTGCTTGACTCTTGCCAAGCTGTGTATCCGTCTTATTCCATCAAAGTCACCCATCTCCAGTTTCCCAGAGAGAGCTAAGTGGAATATATCTGCACACACAAGACCAGCTACAGTGACAAAGATGTGCAAAAAAAGCATCTGGGTTCAACCTAGTTTCAGCAGTTTGTTCACTGTTTGTTCATGTCCTTTTTCTTAAGCTGGTGCTGCCAGAATCTAGGTAGGTAGATTGCTTTAAAAGGCCTAGATGCGCTTTTGCCTAGTTCAGGGGGCAGGAAATCTGTATCCTCATCTGTATTCCTTAGTCTGAGTTAGTTGCGCCATTGATTTATTCCCTCCGAAGTGTCACGGACGTGCATGGTGGAGAATTCTTTAAAGATGGGATCTGCTGAAATAATGGGGGAGAAGAAAGAGGGCGGCTGGTTCACTACAAATGGAGTTAGCCTGTCTGTCAGGTTTCCCTATTTCTGCCTCTGTAAACAGGTGCTTTGTTTTCTGTCTCAGCTGTGGGATCGCACAGAGGAGCAGGCAGGGCGGGCGGGGGCTATAGTCAAATGAAGGTCAGTGCACAAAGTTGGCTATGCTTTATTTTAAGCAGGATGAGATCTGAAATGCTTCCCTAATCTGCACAAGTGGAAACCATAGGAACACAAGTCAACACTGGGCTTCAAAAGCTGAGCCCACCTCCCTGGATATCTCTGCTCTCATCTTTCTCCCCTTGCTTCCCCGCACCCTCTCCAAAAAAGCCCTAGTGAATGGCACTAGCATCTGAGGTCGCCTTGCAGCCCCCAGGGCTGTGAGCTCCAGACAACCTGACAGCAATGCTTGGGCTACTGGCTCGTGCCCGTCCGGAAGTGCCTCTTCCTGCAGAGGCCATACCACCACAGTGCTAGAGTTTCAGGCTGAAAGGTTAGAGGGGCACCCATCGGAAGTGAAGTAATCCAGGCCCGTCAGCTGCAAAGGATCCAGTTACAAAGGTCCCAGGGGCCTTGGTGCTTGGGAAAGGAACTGATTAGAGATAGCCTTTCAAGGTGCTGAGATGTTGAGCAGTGACTTGTGGGATGGGGGCTGGGCTGGGCTCCTGTCCACATCTCTCCCAAGTCACAACACTCAGCCTTTGGAGCATTACAAATAGGGAAGGATGCCTTTCACATCCCAATCTCCTCCCCTGCTGGCGCCAGCTGAGGGATCCCCGGCATACCCCGCTGCCTGGGTACAGCAAATTGTAACTTGTGCCTGCCGCTGGCACACGCCTGGGCACCTTTCAGTGGCTTCCTTAACCTGAGCGTTAAGGATCCCGGAAGGATGTGCAACAAGGTTCAGCAGCAGGTCACTTGGCTAGAGGTGCCTCAGATAGGCTGTGTTCTGCGAGGGCCCAGGCTGATCTCTGCCACCTTGAGCATCCATGAGAGCTCTGAGGCCCATGCCACGCCAGAGAGTTAAATGCTTAATCCCAGCCCCAGAGGCAGATTAGAGGCCACTTGGCTTTCGCAGGTTGGAATGGATTCAGCGTTATATAATTGCCAGCTCCTCAGTCAAAGCTGTGTGACAGCACAGGAGCAGAACATCCTGGGGCTCTTCTCTCTCTGTCCCCTGCCCATGGGTTCTCCAAGGGGTAAGAACAGGACTCCCTGGTCCCCTTGGAGGCAGGTATTTGTCTCGCACGCCTGCTGTAAGGTCACAGCCAAGTGGGCCCTCGTCTGTGTGAATTTCCTTGATGCAGGTGAGGCCTTGTTTACCAATAGCTGGTAAGCGGGCTCTGGACCAAGGAGCAAGTCGCGATGGCCTGGCCAAGGGGGACTGAACTGACTTGCTCCGAATGCCACACCCACAAAGATGGCAAACGTCCCTGAGAGTCAGGAGAGGGCAGTGATGTGTCATTCCCCCACCACTGTCTGGATGTAGCCTGGATGGAGTGGGACCAATCCAGTCCCGGTCTCTGAGCATTGCTCAGAAACCTCAGTCCGCAGGTCATTAGCCCAGCATTGCAGCTCGGCCTCCATTTCAGAGGGAGAGTGCATTTGACACCTGTGATCTCTAGTTAATGAACATCTTCAGTGGGCGTCCCTGGGCCTTGCCAATGGCAGCTGGCAGTGGGGAAAACAGGGCTAGGTATTCTACTCTTGTCAGGGTAATGGGCGTGGTTTCCCGCAGGGCCGCCTGCTCGGCAGAGCTGGGAATAGATGATTTCGCTGTACAGTAACACCTCTCTTTCTCTCTCTCCCCAAAGGTTTCAGAGACAGCTGTCTGAGCCCTGCCATCCTTTCCCTCCTCCGCCAGGCCTTCCTGGAGACAGTCGCCCCGTCTACCACAGGCAGATGTCAGAGCCTATAGTCCCGGCCGCTCCCCACCCTCCTCAGGGATTCAAACAGGAGTACCATGATCCTCTCTACGAGCACGGTGTCCCGGGCATTCCAGGCCCCCCAAGGCACGGATACCAGTCTCCAATGGGCATTAAGCAGGAGCCCAGGGATTACTGCATTGACTCAGGTTTGTATGGGAGTTGGGTCTCCAGCTCTGGAGACGCTACTGAAAGGTTTAGCCAGGACCCCGCCTTGGTGCCTTTGCTGTAGTGTTCCTCGTGCGCAGGACCCTGGGCTTCAGGAAGGCTGTGGAGCACCCTACTGTGAGGAATAGACCCCACTTGGAACTTGCGGACCTCAGCCAGTGCCTGTAGGGAGTGCGGTGTGTCGGAGAGGAAAGCCGCCCCCTAGGGGGGAGTGCAGGCACTGCAATGCTGGCGGGGGAGCATAAAGAAGTCACTTCCCACGGCTCTGTTGAAGCTGAACAGCATATTAGTTCATGCCCTAAACTGGAGTAGGCGCTGCTATGCCCTCTCAGTCCGCTGGGTGACTTCCAAACACAGCGAGGGACCGATGGGAAAGGGAACAGCAGTGTTTACATACAGCAACCTGTTGGCTTTCTCATGCCAACAAAACGCCTCCAAAGAACCCCTGCTGGCCATAGGTCAGTGCCCAGGTTTTGCCGAGGCCCTGTGGAAGGAAGCACCTTCTGCGCATAACCTAGCACCCCGTGTGCAGGCCGTCTGTGTGGCTGGAGTTCTTCCCCGAATGGTTGGGGCGGGGAGCAGGTTGATGCAGCGAGTTCCAGCTGATTCACACACTCCAGGCTAGAGCCAAGCTGCTATCTCTCCCGATCTCCCAGCCAGCACTGGGGTGCAGCAAAGTGCCACTATATCTGCCACGCTAGGAGAAGAACGGAGCTGCAGTTGGCCCACCTGCCTCTGCTGGGGTTTAGCTGGCAACTTCCTCTAAGGCGTCTTGATAATGTTGCATTGAAGCGGTGACCTCTGTGACCTCGGCACTTCCCACTGCGGGTGCGGGAAACCTCACCCCGCACGCTGCCCCCAAACTGATGTCTAACCAAGTTAGAATGTCAGATGACTTTTTTTTTTTGTATAAAGAACAAACATCAGGCACTCGACAGATGTTGCTGTATCTAAGCTCCAGTAATCTGCACAGCAGTCCTGCTCAACTGTGCTGCAGACCTGTGTGCAGAATGCCTCCTCCTGCCCACCTTCCCTTAGCTCACAGGGGCAAAGGTTATCTGAGCACATGGAGTTATGTGGGCTCGGGCTAAGCTTTCCCCTTGGCCCCAGGTAGCCGACTCTGTTGACCCATTGTGTGATTTCTGCTGGCTGCTGACAGTGCAGGGCCTAGCTACACAACGGAAAATCCTCTAATCGCCTTAGGCCTAAAAATATGGTGACCTCTCAAAGGCAGGATTGAATGCAGTCGTCAGCAACAAAATGGAGCAGGTGTGTGTGTGTGGCGGGGGGGCATAGCTAAAGGTTTTGAAGGACTCTTGTTTATCTCCAACTTTCCTCCCTTCTTGTGTTGCTTGAGCTATAGTTTAGAAGATAAACTATTGGGCTTGGTCTCTTTTAAGACCATCTGCTAAAGTGGGTTGTTGAAACAGACCTTTCCCTATTGAATGTCTTCAAATCGCCTTTGCAAGTCAGTTTGGATTACCTTTTCCAAACCAGGAAGGAGCCTGTACTTTGTGCTGATAACCTCTCCCTGCTCATTTCGAGTCCGCATGCTATTGCAAAGAGATGAGAGTGAAAGAGGAGGGGGCTGTCCCCTGTAGGAAGAGGAGAAGAGCTGGTTTGTAAGACCTCCAGGATCAATATGCTGTGTTCAGGACACCTCAGTTTAATCTTTCACGTTGAATCCGAGGTGGTAAATAGTCATGTGGGCTAGGAATAGTTGAGAGCCATGAGCTGACCTGTTTTCTGAGGCTTCTAATTTCCTAGATGAGGGGGAATTCTCTGTTCAGAGAAGTCTGCGAGTCAAAATGAACATCAAGCAGTCCCTGAAATCTTATGTGGGGAGCTCTCACCTCGCGAGCGCCTCTTGCTGCTGTGTGCAGTACTGCAGCCCTTTTCCTGATCCCAAGGCCCCTTGTAGATTGTCGCCCTTGCCTGGTGGGTCTTCAGCGGCTCAGCCTCCGGCGGGGTCACACACTCAAAACAAACCCCTTCCGGAGTAGCAAAAGTCCAGCAAAACTGTCTGCCCTCACCTGGGTCTTCAGCCCCGGCTCTGGGCTCTGTAAACTCACCCCTTAGGTGGGGCTGCCAAACAAGCCTTGTCTCTGTGGTTCAACTCCACTTCCCTGGAGCAGGGGGACCTGGCCCCGCACTGCTCTTGGTGCCAGCCAAGGGACGCTACAGCCAGCAGCCCCACACAGCTCCCTGCAATTCATTGCTGCTGCTTCCCTGGGCCTCTTCCCACCTGATCCCTTTAGCCTCCCCCTTAGCTCAGGGTGCCCCTCTCTCCCAGATTAAGCAAGTGCAGCCAGGATCAAACCCTGGCTGCCCCACGAGCTCCTGTGACCAGAGAGGAGCCCTCCTCCTCCCCGGTCCCTCTGGTCCCAGCTGAGCTCTGGCTACTTCTGGGAGGCCTCTCTAGGCAGGCTGGGAGGATCCCCCCTCTGCTGCTTCTGCCCTGAGTGGGGATGGTAGGGACAGGCCCTGCCATACGGTGCTGGGAAGACCGGGTGCGCCCCATCATATGTCACCACAATAGAATTGCTTGTAGGGCTAACTGTGATCTCGCGGGGTTTCCTGCTCTCATGGCACTGCCAAACCCAGGTGGGAGGCATGCAGCGTGCCAAGGAGCAGCGCCAGGGCCCTGGGAGGATGATGTGGCCTGTGATGGGGTGATGCTGACCCCGCCCAGCAGGTGGAGGTGTTGAGCCATTGCACCTGCCGACCACGCTCGCAGTGGCTTTGTAACGTTCCCAGGGGGCCGAGTGGGGCTATCTCAGCGTGCTGCTTCTGCTTTGCCGCGTGGTCAGGGTGTAGCGCTGCCTGGTTCAGCGCAGGCTTAACTCGGCTATTGTCTTGATTGTAGAAGTGCCTACCTGCCAGTCGTCATACATGAGAGGAGGGGGCTACTTCCCCACGGGCCAGGAGGGTAAGTGTGCGCGTGTGTACACAAGACGGAGCACAGTGGGGACGGGCATGGGTGCAGAGTTGCGTGGCATTGACTGGGGCAGAGGGTTGTGGTGGCTGCTGACACAAAGGACCCTGAGAAGAGTGTCCGTTGACGGTGCTACTACTGTGACCACTGCTTTAGAAAGGGAGAGGCCTAGGAACTTCCCTGGTTCTGGTACCCACCCCCACACATCTGTAGCTTCCTTTCTGTACTGGGGTGAGTCAAGCACGAGTAGTGAAAAGCAGGTGGAATAGCAAACCAGCGTCACTGCTGGTTTTAGAGATCCAATCTGCCCCTTACCAGGCACTCTGTATCCTTCCGTGCGACTGTTGAGACTCCCATTTACCGCAGCGTGAGTTCTTCCTTCCTGCCCTGCTCTTGGGTGTATTAGACGGTGGTACGGATGGCTGTGCCTGATGCAGCTGCTAATAATAGTGCGTCTCCATTTCAACTGACGCTTCACCTGAGCTAACAGACCATCCCAGCTGTGTGAGAGAGCAAGGGGAAACCACGCTGCCATTCTCAGCCACACATCTCGACAGCCACATACTTGGCTGTACCCTCTAGTCTGGGATAATATGCCTGATAGAGACAGTAAGAGGGTTTTCAGTTACTGGAGCTACATGGGCTGGGGAAGAGGAGAAATCTGAATGGTATTCGGCCAGCGGAGTGGCTTTCAGCTCACTCACTGAACTAGTCTAGACAGGTTTTCTGCCAGCAAATAGAATCCAACTTTCTGAGGGCCAGGCCAAGTGAGCCGATGCACCGTTTAGCCCAGAAATGGGACTATCCTTGGATGTTCCTCTTGCAAGTGAAATGTGCTGACTTTCTAAAGCTGTTAGCTGTATGCCTGGCCTCAAGGTGAAGGGGAGGAAACAATCCATGGTCCAAATCTGCTCGTAGAGCAGTAGGTTTGGGCCTGAGCATTAGAGAAGTTGACCCAAAAGGTGGGTATGAAATGAGTTTGTGCCGTCAGGAATACGGTGGTTTTTACAGGCACTAACTCTCCAGCAGTGCCGCTGCTGACCCCGGCACAAAGGCCCTGCTTGGTGTGTAGCCTGGACTCCAACCCAGGCCATGTTTGTGGCTATGGCACTGTAGCAGCTGGGATTTCACTAGTCTCAGCGGGGTCTTTCGTGCATTCTCAATGGTCTCTTGAAAGCCTTTTTAGTGTGTTTGTTTTGCTGAGCTGGCTGGTGACAGTCAGCATTTATTAATGCCACCGGCTGCCTGTCCCAGTAGGATGGTAGGGAAACCTTCTGCTAGAACGAGGAGATCTGGATTCATACCAGACAAATTTTCAGTTTTCTGAGAAACTGCGTCAGATGGGCCTCAAATAAAGCCATGGTCTCCCTAAGCAAAGGGGGTAGCTGGCAGGTGTCCAGGAGATTTCTGATCCGGGGTTCGGTTGGTTCAGTAGCACAATCAGCTAATCACACCTCTGCACCCATGTCATGTATGCTTCAGCATAGGTATTTTACTATAACGGGGCTCAAAAGGGAGCTAGATAGGTCCATTAATGGCTATCTTCCATGAATCTATTAGCCAGGATGGGCAGGGATGGTGTCCCTAGCCTCTGTTTGCCAGAAGCTGGGATTGGGTGACAGGACATGGATCACTTGATGATAACCTGTCTGTTCATTCCCTTTGGGGCATCTGCCATTGGCCGCTGTCAGAGGACAGGATACTGGGTTTGATGGATCTTTGGTCTGACCCAGTATGGCCGTTCTTATGTCGCCTCTCTGGTCTGGACTGCAGAGCTAATGGGCATGCTTTCCTCCTAGGGTTTTCCTATGAAAAAGATGCCCGGTTGTACTTTGATGACACCTGCGTGGTGCCGGAGAGGCTGGAAGGTAAGACACTGGCTGTAATGTGGCAGGGGGGCAGGTGTGGAGCTGCCTAATAGAATTCCTGCAGCTGGCTCTTCTGACAAAAGCAGGATGAGAAACCCAAGCCAGTGGCAAAAGGACACCGGAGCTGGGCTCTGTCACCAGGCCCCACTCTCTATCCATGGCATGGTGGCATCCTCGGGCAGCCTCATTCTAGGGCTAGAGACCAGCCAGGCTGCCCCCGAGTGCAGGAGACAGCAGGTCGGCAGCGAGCCGGGGCCCTGCTGTGCTGGGAGTGGGTGATCTAACGTGTCTCTCCTCCCACGCAGGGAAAGTGAAGCAGGAGCCCACCATGTATCGGGAGGGGCCTCCATACCAGAGACGAGGGTCACTGCAGCTCTGGCAGTTCCTGGTCACGCTCCTGGATGACCCGGCCAATGCCCACTTCATTGCCTGGACAGGCCGGGGCATGGAGTTCAAGCTGATCGAGCCTGAAGAGGTACAGAGCTGGCCTCGGGACTTGCCAGTGGCTGCTGGCTTGGTGACAACCCAGAAACAAAGGCCTCTGTTCCCAACCCACTGCCCCCACCCCCAACACTCTGGGCATTGCCTGGTCCAGTGTGGGGGGAACAGTGGGGGAAGGGTTGAGTCTAGTGGGGTTTAATCCTTATTGGAAATGAATGACTGGCTTGGAGCCTCAGGCTGATCAGGGCTCTCTCCTTTCCACCCCTCTCTCTCCCTAAATGGCAGGCAGGCCTGGGGGCAGGGGGGTGTAGAGAACATCTTTGCTGGGGCCATGGAGTGTGCTCTGGATCTCCAGAGGGGAGACCCATGGTCCTGTGGGCGCTGTGAGCAGGGGCTGTGTACAGCAGCTTTTCAGCCTCTTGAGGAAGGCTGGACAAGGCATACGGAGCCTTGGGATGGAACAAATGTAGCTGCCTTGGTATATGCTTGGCAGGGTTAGAGCTCTGGGGCCCTGGCTGGCTCAGCTAGGCCCTCCAGCCATATGGGAAATAGTCTGGCTCTTGCTCAGCACTGGAGGAGGTCTGAGACTCTGGCTCACCTAGGACCAGGGGGCTGAGCTCTCCATTTGTAGAGTTAGTGCTGGGCTAGCCTTGTGGTCTGCCTCACAGACAGAGAGTACAGATGGGGTGAGTGCTGGAGCTTGGGCAGAAATGGAGGTAGATTTATGGTTGGTGCTGGGGCCTCAAACACTGTAGTGGACACATCCAGCAGTGAGAGAGTTAATATTGATATTTAGACTTTCATCACTAGGTTTCAGAGTCAACATACAGCACAGTGAGGGAAGAGGAGCAGTTCCCACCTCTCAGAGCTGTCTGCCAGCTCAGGCAGGCACTGCTGCCTCTGCCTCGCTTTGTTCCTGTGGGTGAAGGGAGTGTGTTTTCTGTTTGCTTACTTGGGGCTGTTTCGCTGCTCCAAGGGCGAGAATTGTTTTCAAATGGACACACAGATTCTCGAGCAAGGGCGGGACTCCGCAGCCGGGCACTACAGGCAATCACAGGTACAGCGGCTGTGACGTGTGCAGGTCCTGCCAGCAGCGTAGTCTATAGCTTTTATTTTACACCCAGTCTGCTTTTGAGTAGTCTTCAAGATGTAAAAGCCAGCAATGCTGTCTCCCCTGGCAACTGGAGCAATTAACTTGCAACTTCCATCCCCAATTCCTGTCTCAGCAGACACCGAACAGCAGAAATGTCGTGGAAATATGTCCCTCCCGCCCCAGAACAGCTGGGAACCCAAAATAGGGCCATTTTGACTGCAAAGTGAAAAGGTGTAACAGGGGTAGGGGGGTTACTGCTGTGATGCCATTGTAAGCCATGCTCTGCTTGGGTCCCTCTGATTAGGGGTCCATATTCCCACCAGCAGTAACTGCTTTGCCCAGGGCTGAGACACACATGTTACCTTTGGAAGAGCATTCCCTCTCATGGGAACCAGACTGTCTCCTCCGCAGCCCTGTCTCCTCCTTCACCCACAGGAGCCTGCAGGTGACCCTGGGTTAGGCCCTGTGTCACAGCTTGTTGTCGGATCTTCTCCTGCCTGTAACACAGCCCAAGGGGGCTGAACAGATGGCACAAGCCCAGGTCTCCATGCCTGCTATGCCGGAGCCCCAGATTGCTTGTTACCAATCTGCCAACCAGGAGCCCTGGGTGCTTGTGTCATTATCTCCTATACTGTAGCTGCCAGTTCATGTGCTCTCCCTGGGCGCTCTGTGAGAATCCTTCCTTCCCTTTCACTCTAGCATGTTGCCTTCCCTGCCCACGTGGCCCTGGGCTGGGCTGGGCCGGGCCAGTACTTGCCAGGTGCATTGGACACCTAGCAGGGTCTGTGAGGTTTCCACTGTAGCTGTCGGCTCTGCCCTGGCAATTCCAAGAAGGCACCGGGCTTCTTAAATTGCCCTCTGTGAGGAGCATCGGGGCACGTTTGCACAGTGACGCAGAGGAAGAAGCAGTTTAAGTAATTGAAACCAGCTGCATTGCTGAGCGGTGCACTCTGGGTAATGATCCATAATCTCTATTGCGCTGTGCATGGAAATTGTGGTTTTCAAACGGCTTTTTTGGCAGGCTCCCTAATCAAGTGGCTTTGATTGTCTTCCAGTTGAGCACCCTCTGAACGCTGACAGGCGGCTCTTCAGTCTGCAAATGCTTTCGCCATGAGTCTGCTTTTATTGCCTTTTGGGGGAAGGATGGAATTAAGGGGGGGATGCAAGTGGGGGGGGGTGGAACATGTGACAAAAAACCACCAGGGCGCAAGGAGCCGTGGTCCCTGGGATGCCGCCGCCTCTCTTTGTGGAGGAGATATGACAGGAGTCATGTAATCTCCCCCGGCCAAGAGCAAGCTAGGCAGGGAAGCCAAGCTCTCTTCTGTTGCAGTGCTAACTGGCCCGCGCACTCCTGGAGCAGTCCCCAGCCAGGGCCTGGCTAGCTGTGAGTAGGCCTCGTGGGGCTCACCAGCGCACAGCGTCGTGCAGTGTTGCGACAGACGGAGCTCTTCTGCGGCCCCCTCCGCTAGCGGAGCCCTGGTGCTGGAAGGCGATTACGTAACCATAGCTACGGTGCTGCTTGGAAGCCCTGCGTACACAAACACTCTTGTTGCATATGGAAGTGATGGCAGGAAGAGGCTGTGACTGAACGGACAGCGTGCTCTGGAGGCGCTTCCAGAGCTTGGCTGGGGGGGCCGGGGGGGGTTGCTGTCCTGCCTGCAGTGGTGTAGCACCTTACAGCTTTCCCTGAGGAAAGGCCAATGTGGGTGTGGCAGGACAGCTGGGCTTCCTTTTCCCTCCGGAGGTGGCATCTTTGCTTTCAAGTGCTTAGGTTTCTAGCAAATAAACCGTTGCTGTTCTGCTGCCCCTTGTTAACGAGTGTCTGTGTTAGCAGGAGCCAGCTCCACAATCTCTGTCCATTCCCTTCCCCAGGCCATGAATAGAGGCCAAAACACTAAACCTTATGGAAGAGGGGTTACCGTTTCCTCTTAGGCCTGGAGCATGGGAGGGGATGGAGAGGGATGTTACATTCCACAGGCGTGGCTTGGGATGCTAAACCCATGCACCGCTCTGATTTTAAACAGCTGAAGAGGAGAGCAACTCCCCTGCCCGCTAGCCACTTTGCTGCTGTAACTAGAGGTCCTTGGGCGAGTTTCTTTCACCTCCGCAACTCACCTGGTGAACAGAAAAGGGCCCCCCAACCTTAACATTGGCCAGGGAGATTTACCTGCCTTGCCAGTCGGTGTTGCCATTTGAACTGCTCTGTGTTCAGCTCGGGTTGGCGCCTCAGGCCTCTCCGTGCATTTCCCCTCTGTTACAATGCCTCAGGTGGACGGGGTTTGGCTTAGTGCACTTAGTGTCAGGAAATCCCATTAATCTATCTCCAAGTGGATAATGGTGCCCTGTGGCTTATTGTCCATTCCAGAAATCTCCAGGGAGAGGGTGGATTGGTTGGCAGCAGCCTCATGTCATCAGATTCCTGCTCCCGAAGGGAGCAGAAATGAGTAAACCTCTTCAGGCTACTCCGGAATCTGCTTAGAAATGACTGGGTTCTCTTGCAGCCCATTAGCAGCTCCTGCCTGTGGCTGCCTCTCTCAGGTTTCTGAGGTGTCCGTTCTAGTAATTCCTTATTGACTGCAACCAAAACCACAGAGCTTAGCTGCCGCGTGCTAATGGCTAGTGGTCGATAACCCGGGGGTTGGGTAGAAGTGATGGCTCAGCCAGCCTGCTATATTCTGAGGCCCTAGGCGGCTCAGGGGGTTGGTAATGGGACACAGAGCCTGGTGGTTGCAAGATTGAGTCCAGCAGCCATTGTTTGGCTGCTCTGTGATGTATGAGCAGTTACTTGCTGGTGAAGGCCCAATTTCTCATAGATATATGAGCACATAACAAGCCACCACTTTGGCTAGTGCAAGGACTGAATGGTACATGCAGGTGCTGGCTGTGCCTGGGTCTATACCTGTTGGAGGACTCTGGTCACCAAGGCTCTTTGAGACCCCTCTCAGTATCACTAACCTTTGGCAAACCCATCAGAGCTGCCCCTGGGTCTTCATGCCTGTCTCCTCTCTCCTCAGGTAGCTCGACGCTGGGGAATCCAGAAGAACCGACCAGCCATGAACTACGACAAGCTCAGCCGTTCTCTGCGCTACTACTATGAAAAGGGCATCATGCAGAAGGCAAGTAGGTCACCGCTGCCTGTCAACAGCAAGCTGGATGCCTGAGGGTCGAGGGCTGGTGCATGGGGACAGCCCCTCTGGGTGAGGGGGTGGGGACTGGCGGCGGCAGCAGCAGGACAGCATGTGTGGTGCCCATGGCTAGTCGGATTCCTGAGTAGCTGCAGAACCTTTCAGGAGTGGGACCCGGGTCCCCTGGCTTCTGTTGCTCTGGGGACAGACACTTGGAAGAGGGAAGTGACTCCACCAAACCAAGGCAGTGGGAAACAGTGATGTAACCTGGTTTGGGGCAGGGGCTGTTAGGGGAGAGACTGGGGCACCAATTTAATTTTTTAGCATCTCATGGGCGAACTGTAAAGATGCAGCCTTATGGGAACGGAATGCAAAGTAGCAAAGCGTTAACTGTTCTGTTAGGGGTACGGCTGTCGTACTGAAATAGTGACAACTCTAGTGTGGCTGCCGGTGTGCCTAAACCTAGACTGAGCTGTTACAGGCAGATTTATAAAGTAACTCCTCACTTAATGTTGTACTTATGTTCCTGAAAACTGCTACTTTAAGCAAAACGATGTTAAGCGAATCCAATTTCCCCACAAGAATTAATGTAAATGGGGAGGGGGCAGCGTTAGGTTCCAGGGAAATTTTTTTCGCCAGACAAAACTGTGTGTGTATGTATATACACACAAAAATACATACACTGTGTGTGTATACACACACAGTATAAGTTTTAAACAAACAGTTTAATACTGTACACAGCAATGATTGTGAAGCTTGGTTGAGGTGGTGAAAGGGATATTTCCCAGGGAATGCCTTACTGCTAAATGATGAGCATTGGGCTGAGTCCTCAAGAGTTAACACATTGTTGTTAATGTAGCCTGACGCTCTATAAGGCAGGAGGAATGGAGGGAGGGGAGACAGCATGGCAGAGACGCACAGTGTGTGTGTGGCGGGGGGGAGAGACGGGCATTGCCCCTTTAAGTACGCTGCCTTTTTAAGTAGATCAGCAAGTGGAGACAGCAGTTGCTGCCAGCAGGCTCCCCCCTCCTGAGCTCTGTGGTGTGTCCCCCTGCTCTGTGGAGATGGGGGGGCAGGAGCAGGGGGAGGGGGATACCCTGACATTAGCCACCTCTTCCCCACCTGCACAGCAAGCAGGAGGCTCCAAGGCAGAGGGCAGGAGCAACACATGGCAATGAAGGGAGAGACAGCTGAACTGCTGGCAATTGGTAGTCTGCTGGGCGACTGCTGCACAGGGAACTTAAGGGAGCTGGTGGAGGGTGGGGGGGCTGCTGGTCCACCCTGGTTCCAAGCCCCCACCAGTAGCTGTGATGGGCTGCTCTTTCTGCAAGCAGTGGACAAAGCAGGTGGCTGCCAAACATTATAAGCGAGCATTGTGTAACTTTAAACGAGCAAGTTCTCTAATTGATCAGCAACGAAACATGGTTAACTGGGACGACTTTAAGGAGGAGTTACTGTACCAGTATAGCTGTGTCCATGCTAGGGGATTGTGGCTCGTTGACTATTCCACTTTCACCCTGATCTATTTCAAGCCAGATGGAGATTGTGCTCTAGTAAACTGAGGAGAGGGCTGGTCGACAGACCATCAGATGAAGCACTTCTGAACTGGAGAGCTGGTTTAGCCCTAAAGAGGCCATCTTTAAGAGAAGCTTCAGTAATAAACCCTCGGAAGCATTGTGCTACTTTTCACTGGGAGAGGAGCAAAGTTTGCCTTGACAAATGACAATAAATATCCTAATCCAAACAGTAGTGCTGGGAACGTGAGCACACCCTGTAGTCAGCGTCCTCGAGAATGAATCCTCCAGCCCTTATGCAAATTGTACCATTTAACTTCTAATACTGTGTGGATGAGTGCTCAGTTAAGGGCTTTGTTCAATATTCTGCCCCCTAGTGGAAGAACTGAAACATCCCATTCTAATCCACAGCCATGTGTCCTGAGCCACGTGTGGCAGCTGAGATTCTAAGAAAATAATGGCCATACTGGGTCAGACCAATGGTCCATCTACCCCAGTATCTGTCTTCTGATAGTCGCCAATGCCAGGTGCTTCAGAGGGAATGAACAGAACAGGGAATTATTGAGTGATCTGTCCCAGAGCATAGGGTTGCATCCCTGACCATCTTGGCTAATAGCGATTGAGGGACTTGTCCTCCATCAAGTTATCCAATTCTTTTTTGAACCCAGTTATATTTTTGGCCTTCACAGTATCCCCGGGCAATGAGTTCCACAGGCTGACTGTGCGTTGTGTGAAGAAATACTTTTGTTTGTTTTAAACCGGCTACCTATTAATTTAATTGGGGACCACTGGTTATGTTATGTGAAGGGGTAAATAGCACTTTTTCTCCACACCATGATTTTATAAACCTCTGTCATATTCCTCCCCTTAGACTTTTCATCTTGGAAAAGAGATGACTATCTTTTTAATCTCTTCTCATTTTGTATGGATAATTGGGATTGTTTTCCAATGTGCATTACTTTGCATTTATCAACACTGAATTTCATCTGCTATTTTCTTGACCAGTCACCCAGTTTTGTGAGTTCTCTTGGTAACTCTTTACAGTCTGCTTTGGATTAAATTATTTTGAGTAATTTTGTATAGTCGGCAAATTTTGCCACCTCCCTTTTTCCAGATCACTTATGAATATGTTGAACAGCACTCGTCCCAGTTCAGATCCCTTAGGGACACCGCTGTTTACCTCTTTGAAAGCCGCCTATGGATTTAGGCACATCTTCCATTCAAAAGTAATGGAAGATACTTGTCCAAATTCCCTATATGTCTCTTGAAAAATATTAGCCAACACATACACAACTCCCCCTCCACAACCCCTTTCTATCCGTTGCACCCCTTTCCATAAAGGCGTTTGACAGCCCACAGAGATGACCCATCGGTTTGAAGTTTTGTGCCTTTAGCTCCTAGCTCTGTCTTGTTCCTCCTGTTATGGATGGGGTTTGTGAAACGTTGCACAAACAGTCTTTATAAGTAGGAGCCGAATGTTTTGGAGCATGCTGGAGCCTCCCAATTCTTTCATCCTAACACAGACGTTTGTCTCTGCTTTTAGGTGGCTGGCGAGCGGTATGTCTATAAATTTGTCTGTGACCCTGATGCCCTCTTCTCCATGGCCTACCCAGACAATCAGCGCCCATTCTTGAAAGCCGAGCCCGACTGCCACGTGACCGAAGATGATACCTTGCCTCTTACACATTTTGAAGACAACCCCGCTTACCTCCTGGAGATGGATCACTGCAGCAACCTTCCCTATGCGGAGGGCTTTGCTTACTGACTTGCTGGAGGCTAGCGCTAGAAAGTCAAGTTTGGGCAAATAAAGGCAGTGGTTTGTAAAGAATGTTTGCTCTTCATAAAACTGGACACTGTAAGCATGATTGGTGGAGCCTAAAATGTACGTTCAGTGGCCCCGCAGAAGACAGAATCTGATAGCTTAAGGACTAGGAGTAGATCTGCCAAATGCTGCAACCACGAAGAGCTTTTCGGGGAGGGGGTTAACATGAAGTCTTTGTTCCAGGCTACACTGCTGTGGACATATGTGTGAGGTGTGGCCATTGTGCCCAATGGTCCCCCTGGAACTTGGCTAGACTGTGTGACTGTACAGCACACCATCCTGACAATCTGCTTTGCATCAATCACAATACTTGTAGCTGCCTTGTGTGTTGGAAAGGGCTTTGTTTTGCACAGACAATGGATTTGCGGAGTGGGGGCGATCCAAGCTAGTCTGGTTTAGGTTTCAAGTGTGGTGCTTGGCATCCCAGGAGTGGGACAGCACTCTGGGTGGTTTCAAATGCCTGGCACCCTATCAGACCTGAGGAAACCTCTGTTTTCTCTCTAAATAAAAACAAACCCCACTGGACAGCTCCCCTAACTCCTGATCCGGTTCTCTGGAACCACGGGTTCCTGCTCTCCTGTGGAGTCCATCACTTCCTCCCTGTTCGATGCTCAGGGATGGGGGGTGGCTTTAATTGCAGGGGAAGGGGGGTTGTGGCAGGGTTTTTTCGCACGTGTTGGGGAGAAGTTTATAAACCAATTTTGTAGTCTTTTGTATTTTAAGGCAAAGCTGCTCTTTGCAAGCCTCCCCGCGGCAGTGCCAAGGCTCTGAGGACACTGCACCCTGCGTGGCAGCCACGCCCGTTAGTGTCTGCTTTGTGCTCTCCGCATTGGATACTGAATGGAACACCTGCACACTATACGTTCGGAGTGTTCTGCAAGACAGCAGGGCCCTGCTGTTTGGGTCCCGTGAGCGCAGCTCCCACACTATGGGAATTATATGTATATAATCCATGCATATCCCACTGGGTTAACTCTCTCCAAGGTGTGACCCTGTGGCCTGGCTAGTGTGGTCCTCCCGAACTACCTATTCCACTCCATATCACTGCTCAAATGTTAACCCTCCATCGTGCTCCTGGCATTTGAGACTGGGTGAAACATACAAATAACAGAACTCTCAGCTTAATTTCCATGTCACAGTTCCCTCTTCAGTGTGTTCAGGCTGATCTTATAAGAGGAGGCCTTTTTTAAGAATTAGGCTGTAATACCTGGATGGGGGAGGAGTTCAGGGATGTCTCACCATAAACAAAACGTTCACCTAAATCCCATGCCCTCATGCAGTTACAGTTTCCTAACTTACCCGTACCACTCCCATATGCTCTACCTATTTGCATATTTCCCCCCAGCTATCTATACATTTTTGTTGTAAATGCTGTATAGGGTTTTTTCCTTCTTAGTTAACCTGGTTTGGGTTTGTTGACTGAGTCGTTACTTTTTTTGAAAGTATGACGATTAACTCTTTGTAGACTAAATTTCTTTCCCCATGATGTATAAAAGTGGCCTGTACAGTCATGAAATGTGGGATGCAGGCATCACTCTTGCACTCCTGCACCGAGGGGATGGATGCTAGCTTTTGTTCAGGGTGGAAAGTCTACAGTGCAGAAAGGGTTAATCTGAGGAGTGATCTGAAATAACCTTTCCTTGAGCAGGGTCGTGCATCTCCTGCAAAGCTGCATTACATTCTGTACTGTGTACAATAAAAGATTTTGCTTTCTGTTCTGAAATTGCCTTTTTTCCTCTTCTGTGTCGGGTGTGTGTCCTGTGTCCTGAAAAGATGACTTGGGGAAGGCTTTTCTGACTAGCCTCCAGATCTCTGTGCGGGGGTCACATCTACACTATGCTGGGTGGTCCTGCTGTGCCGATGATCCCAACGGGGAAAAGCCATTTGTCTCTTTGCTGATACGGCCTATGAAAATCCTTCGGTTGAGGGGGAGGAGGGTGTCTGTCCTCCCACATCTGACCACCATGTACCCAAACCAAGTACCGTGGGATCATGAAATGGCAATATCCCAAATGCTTTTCCAGCTCACACGTTGCAGGAGATGGACTCAGTGGGGGGAGGGAGGATTTGACCTGGAAACGAGTGGCCCAGCTTTGACTGTGTTGGCACCTACTGAGCTGTTCTACTTTGACTTATGAATATGTGCACAACAATGAGATCCTGAAGTGGCTTGTGCAGCTCTCTGGCCATCCTTCCTCCTTGGCTTTTGCAATGCCTCTTTACATGCCGATGCACTGAGACATGCAGGCAGGGAATTGACTCTGAATTTCAATAGCAATTGGTATTCCTTTCATGCTGCCCTACTGTTAGGATATAGATATTCAGGCCTGTCTGTAAAGACCTATACTCTAAGAATTTAGGTGTAATCTTATCACTTGGCTAGTAGAGGTATAAAAGAAAGAATCAAAATCACTGTCTGCCAGTGTAAGGTCCTTCTCTTATTGTGACAGTCTGAGGCCCTGTTCTTAGGCTAAGGCCTTTGGCTAAGCAACAGAGGCAGCCATAAGCTGGGAAGCAACCTCTCACATCCTCACATTCCAAACTAGTCACATTGAAATAAGGTGCTGTTGGGCATTATCAGGACAGGATTGTATTCCTATCGCCTCCAGAGAAAGGGAAGTGCCTAGAAGATGTAAAAGGAAACTTAGTTTGATAGCGTCCTGTCTGGCAAGAACTCACTTATCAATAGCTAAGCAGAACTCAAGTTTTACTATATAGTCTGCAGTCAATCAGGAAGTGGGTGTGTGGGTGGGGGAAATGGGAACAGGGAATGGGGGTGGGGAAATTGGAAATCATGTTTAGCTAAAGGGGGAAATGGGAACAGGAACACAGGTAAGCCTCTGTGGTGTCAGAGCTGGGAAGGGGGACACTAAGGAAGGAAACGAATCATGCTTGCTGGAAGTTCACCCCAATAAACATAGAATTGTTTGCACCTTTGGACTTCGGGTATTGTTTTTCTCTGTTCATGCGAGAAGGACCAGAGAAGTAAGTGGGTGAAGGAATAAGGCCCCTAACACCTACTACTGAGAGCTTTAACCATCTGGGGCAGTATTCAGGGTTCCCCATAGCCCCAGGCCTCTTTCCTAGGGTTAGCTCTGGCTTCCTTTTCCAGTTCAGTAAGGTGATGTTGCTCAAGGTGCAGAAGAAAACTGTGTCCATGATGAAACTGTGACCCTGATTTTGCCTGTTGGGTTGAGAGAGAGGAGCTGAACAGAGACATGCAGAAGTGAGTGTTAAACCCCAGAGCTTTGTAACTATCCTTGTCCTGGAATCTGGTCAGAGCCTGCTCTAAATTTTGATGCCAGCTAGAACCCTGTAGGTGCCTAAACTCCCCTGGTGCCTGAATCTTCACTGTAAAAGTTCCCTCCAGGCCTAAATTTCTGCCTCTGACCACACACACGCTGCTGCTTCCCTCTAGGCACCTAGCCCCAGCCTGATCCACACACCAGGCAGAGGAGCCCTAACTCCCCTGTGGGGCCTGCTCTGCTGGTTGCGTTCAGAGGCTGCCAGAGGAGGGGGTGGTGCTGACCTTGCTCTGATCCCTGTGGTTAGAGCCCTGACCTGGGATGTGGCAGACCCAGGTTCAATTCCCCTCTCCCTCATGCTCTCCTAGTGAATCTGTTCCACAGGCTATTCCCAAAGTGGGTAGAACACTCTCATGAGAGGTGAGAGACCCCCCTGTTCAAACCTTTTCTCCCTCGGGCAGAGTGGGAATTGAACCTGGCTCTCCCATGCCCTGGGGCAGTGATCTGCCCACTGGATGGAGGTGGTACCACAGCCGCCACCTCCAGCTGTTTTGTGTGGCATGAGGCAAGTGTCATGCTCACCAAAAGTGGCTTAGATGCCAAAGGCGTCCGATTTCAGGAGAGGGTCCCTGCCTGTGCATCACTAGCAGACACAGACACGGCCCTGCAGCCTGGACTTAAACACCTTGCTCCATGAGGGGTGGGGCTTAGAATACATCCTTCTCATTGGCATCTCCTGTTGGCTAGCTAAGATGCTCCCCGCAGTGTGCTGGCTTTTGTGGATCCCATGCGTAGGTGTTCCTCTCCTCCTGGTCACCTTGTAGGGAGTCTTGGTGCCTAGCTTGGGCTTGGTGGATCCCAGTCTCGTGCCTAGGATTTTCTAGGTGGCTCCAAGTTAGACATTGCCATGTCTAAGACCCTTTGTCGACCTAGGCTTGTTCCAGATGAAGACAGTCACATGGCTTCCTCTGAAATACCTCCTCACTGGACTGGAGCAAATACTCTCTCTCCATGTTTCCCCCTGCTACCGGTGGTCCCCTAACATGACTGAGAAAATAAGACTCCAATCTGCCTGATCGACTGCCACGTCCACCTTCAGGCTGTGCTCTTGGGCATGTTCTCATGGCCACCTCGGCCTTGCCCATCTCTGCCAAGCCGCCTCCTCTCAAAACAAGGGCACTTCCTCAACCCAAACCCAGAGCCAATGCAGCCAGTAGCAGTGATCACACTGCCTTGAGCTTTGGAAATCAGGCAATCTGAGGGGGACTGCTAGAAACCTACCAGAAACTCCTATGCAGCCAAGTGGAAGAGGTTTCCTCTGGATTTCTCTACAGAGAAGCATGACTGGCTTTAACACCTGCAGCCAATGATTTAATTTCCTCCTTTACTTAAAAGTAAATTCCCTAAAAGCTCATGTAGGCGACAGATACATAGAAGCCCCCTTCCTGGGGCATGATGTCTTCATAACCCTTATCACATTCTTAAAGGAACTGTCCAATACCTTCACTCTGTCCATGAGCTGGTCCTCGGACTGGCTTTAAGGTGGTGGTTTTGCCAGCTGAGCTTCTGGAAAAGATGATCTCTTTTTCTGTCATTCAGTGAGAAGCGTCACTGATCCCCAGGCATTAATAGCCACCTGAGCCTCCCCAGAGGCTATTGGGCAGGGATGGTGTCCCTAGGCTCTGTTTGCCAGAAGCTGGAAATGCGTGATGGGATGGATCACTTGATGATTATCTGTTCTGTTCATTCCCTCTGGGGCACCTGCCATTGGCCACTGTTGGAAGACCGGCTAGTGGGCTAGATGGACCTTTGGTCTGACCCAGTATGGCCATTCTTATGTTCTTAGATGGTGTGTGAAATCCTCAGCCCAGGTGAGCTCTAAAGAAGCCCTACCTGCATTTGAACCAGATCACTAAAATGACATTCCCTAGCAGGGCCATCAGGGTCCATGACTTGGATGCCTTGAGGGCCCTTGGCTTCTCCCTTTAATGGCCACTTGGCCTCAAGCTGGCCCTAGGCTAGAGTGCTGGGGAGAGGCTCGCGTGCCCTGGCCTGAGCCTCTGATGCCCAGTTTGAGAGAGTGGCCCTCCAGGTATTGGCCTACTTGTCCTCCTGAACCCCACCTTCTCGGAACAGTGCTTCTGCCTCTTGTTCTCCTGAGAGCAGGGCTCTGGCCTGACAATTCTGGGCAAGAAATTACTCGCCTGAGCCTGGGCTGCTCTGAGCACTCCCTTGGGGCAGACTGTCACTTGGCTGCTGATAGTCAAAGCTTTGCAGAACATTGAAATTCAATAGTTCAAAGCTCAAGGCACTTAGGGGCTAATAAGAATTTCTTCTACTGGCTGGGGGGGTCATCAGCTGGAAGTGACAAAGGAGGCAAGATAGCTGGGCATGTGAGTCGATCACAAGGTAACTTTGAGCCACCAATGTGATGAGACTGTGAAATGGCAAATACTGGGTTGTGTCAGGTAAGGCATTTCCAATAGCAATAGAGAAGTAAAGTCCCATCATACAAGGCAGTGCTCAGACTTCATTTGGAATACCGTGTACTGTTCTGGTCACCCATGCTTAAGAACACTGACGATGGGACGGGACAGGGGAGGCTCACCTGGCCCAGTAGATTGCTTGGTCACATGGTGTCGCTGGGCCCTTTCCCAGTGGAGCAGCTGAGTCCATGAGCTGCACAAGGCAGGGAGAGGCAGTGGTAGAGGCAGGAGACAGAGCAGAGGACTCTCTGGGATCTGCAGGAGGGGCCACTGCTTTAAGTCTGCCAGAAGAGACAACGGAACAGCTGGGAGTTGCACATAGGGGGTCAATGCTTTCTGGGAGAGGAGGGGCTGCTGAGACGGGGGGAGACTCGAGCTGTTCTGGGGTTTTGCCGCCCCCACCCCCAGTAGGCACAGGTCTATGTTCAAGAAAGATTAATTTATAGGGGGAACAGGTGCAGAGAAGCGCTGTTAGGATGATCGGGGAATGGATGGCTCATCTTATGAGAGGAACCTGGAAGGGCTTGGCTTGTATAGCCACCAAAATGGAGGTTGAGAAGGGAGCCGATTGGTCTTTCCCGCAGTGTATTTGCAGCGAGCTCAAAGAGGGGGCCGAGCTACTGAAGCTAAAGGACAATGTTGGCATAAGAACAAATGGGGACAACCTGAGACTGGAAATGAGACAATGGTTTCCAGCCATCAGAGTATGGAGCTTCCACAACAGGCTCCCTATGGGAGCTGTGAGGGCACGAAACCAAACTGTTTTGACACAAAAAGAAAAGGAGTGCTCGTGGCACCTTAGAGACGAACCGATTGACACAGTGACCTAGGAGGGCCCTTCCAGTGCTATGTTCCAGGCTTCAGTGCAGCATGCAGGCCTGACCCGGGGGAAAGGGGCTCCGTCCTTCACTGGCATTGAGTAGCGTAAGCCTTTAGCATGGCAATGTGGGCAGAGCTGCGGCCTCCGCTATGCAGAGGGGGTAATGCTCATTTTGTCAAGGGCTGACCGTGGCCTGGACACATGAACTGTAGGCCAAGCAGTGCAAAGGGAAGAGGAGTTGCGCCTCATTCATGTCAGACCACGCCTTAGCTGACCCCAGTGGCTGATGATGGCATGGGTGATGGCAGCCTTGGGGGGCACCTGCTGTAACGAGGCCGAGCTGAAGGGTTCCAGGAAGCCAGCGAGCGCTGCTAATTCTAAGCATCTCAGCCAGTCCCAGAGCACTTCACTCGCCTTACTGAGCACGGCGTGAAAGGGGAATGCGCCCCCTTCAAAGCCAGCTGACGGGCTGGGGTCCTGGGAGTCAGGCAGAGTTAATAGGGGGCCTCTCCGCTGAGGTCACTCTGTTTTCCTCCTGCACGCCACGGGTCACACGCCTGCAGCAGGATGCCCCAGGAGCGGAGGCTGGCATGGGAGCCGTGCTTCTGTTCTGCTGTCACGTCTGCTGCGATTGCCAGGCTTGGTTTCCATAGCGATGAACACTGCTGCTTGTTCAGATGCAGATGCTGCCTTAAACTGGGCAGTTGGCAGCAGAACATCATGGAGAACAGCGAGGGCAATTATAAAGCCCTCCCCTCCCCCCAAAGCGTCTAGCCAGTCTTGCTCAGGCGCCTGCATGGAGACATTTCCCCCTGGGGGAGGGCAGGATGCTGGATCAGTCATTCCAATGGGTTCTAATAATTTGTCATTGTAATTGGAAGGTGCATTATAATGACTGCAGTACCTGCCCTCCCACTTTGGGCCAATTGCTGGCATAGCAACTGCCTAGTCATCCAGGAGGCGGTAGTCAATGTGCAGCCCTGAACCTACCTGCTCTTTGGGGCCCCCTAGGAGCCAGGAATGGCAAAACATCCCTAAAAGTGGGGGGGCCAATCGTGCCCAAACCATGGGCCTGCCCCTTCTCCCGGAGGCCCCACCCCCACAATTCCCCTTCCCCCGAGGCCCTGCTCCCATGCCACCTCTTCCCCATAAGCCTCTGCACTCTTCCCCCACCCGCCCCGTCGCTCACTATTACGGCCAGTAAAAAGTGGAGGGCCATGGCCCCCTGGCCTCCCCCCACGCCATTCTGGAGCCCCTGCTAGGAGCTTTATCCTACTCTACTAGGCACTGTTAGCTCCGAGCACCTATTCACTGCAAACTGGGCCCCTGTGTTGCGTCTCAAGGTGGCACCTAGAATCACCCGGCACTTTCCAAAACATTAGGGCCAATGACGACAGCTCAAGGCAGGCAGGCTTGAGAATTCTGGTCCTAGGAGATTCAGCAGAAATGTCTGGGGCTGGCTCCTCTGTCGGGCTGAGGAGCTCTCAGTGCAGGACAGAAAATAGCAACAGGTGAAGAAGGGGCAACTCCTTCACACACCCCAGTCCTGGGACTGGCCAGGAGCCTGTGAGCTTCCCCTGCAACTTAGAGGAGCCTTGGGGATGCTCTATGCTGAGAATCACTAGAGCTGGGTAATATGGCCGATTGATGTTCCCTGGCAGCGTTGCCTTTGTCCTGTGCCAGAACATGGGGTGTGGAAGGGGAGCAATGAGCCAGGTCAGGACAGCCTCCGGAAGCTGTTTAAACCGGCTTCACAGCCACTTTGTAGCTGCTGAACAATTACATTGTGGGAGCCTAAAGGTCCCCCTGGGCCAGGCTCCATCGCGCTGGGCAAAGTACAGACATCTGCTCAGTGAGGGTCTCCGCCCCAAAAAGCTTGCAGTCTAATTGGCCAGCCGGAGCAATTGAATGAGACGAGCACATGGGGATGGGGAGCAGCCCAAAGGGGCTGTAATGGGGCTGGGAATTAGCCCTTAGTGCTCTGGTTTATGGCTGATCTAGGCTATGCTTCCCTGGCACCAGAGCCCAATCAGCTCCCATACTCTGCGCAGGTGAGCCATTAGTGCGTCCTTTCATGGAGGGCGGGGAGAGCTCACCCTGGCTCTGGCTATATTCAATGGAAGGGTGTGTTCCTCATCTCCTTGCCACTCTCTGAACTAGGGTCAGCGCTTTCTCCGACAACGGGAAGATCTGCATGTGTTTCTATTATCGCAGCTGCTCAAAGCCGAGGCCTCTCTCTGCTCAGCCAGCTCTGTGCTTGTCACTGGATCTTTCAGGCCTTAAAACTGCCCTGCCTCTTCCAAAACCAACACACATTCCACTTGGCTTCAACATAAAGACAACATTTGTCAGCAAGGGCACCAAGGATGGGGGAGGAGTAATAAGGCCAATGTAGCTCAGTGTATGACCCTGCCGTTTAGGAAGCAAGTGCTAAAGGTTAGATTTAATTGCTGTCCTATTTTCTTACCCCTTTTCTCTCCAGTTCCTTGAAGTCCAATCTTTACACACTTCCTAATTAGCCACCACAGGACTCCTTCTGTCAGCAGGCAGGGATCATGGGGAAGTCAGCTGATCTACTTTTGAAGCATGGCTGCTGCTGATTCTTTGTAGGTCCAAATAAGGCGATCAGACCTGCACATGGTCTAACTAGGGAAGGTCAAATGTCCGGGGGGAGAACAAACCTGTCTGAATGCATTCTCCGATAGCACACACAGCCGTCTCCTGAGAGCAGGGTTAGAGCCAGGGGGCTCAGCTGCCTTCTGACTTCTCTTCATACTAATAGGTACCTTTTGTCCAAGAGTCTCTCAGCTTCTTCACAAAGGCAGGGAAGTATTATCAGCCCCTTTATGAAGCACAGAGACCAGCGTATCCAGCCTCACTTGTTGCTCAATGGCAAAGTCAGGGCTAGAATGTAGTTATACTACCTCCTGACATCTGATGCACAGCCCAAGGGCATGGCTCGTTTACCACATCTCTGTCTCGAGCAGGCCAGCTTTTCACTGCCAGGCTAGAATGTTACTGCTGATGAAATGAACAAGCCATTCCAACACCACACTATGAAACAAGCTAAATTTGTGAACCACAGAGCGGTTTATCTCTGGATTTGTCAAGCAATCCTAAAATGCAGCTATTCTTCATAAAACCTAACACCATTTTGAATCCATCATCAGCCAGCAAAAGGCTTTGTTTAGGATCTGCACACCTTTGCCAGGCGTGTCGGGGAGAAAGCGACTCCATTTCCACAAGCATGGATTCTAAATTACAGTCCATGGCCACCAGCCAAAGGAAGAATGAGACTCCCCTTCCATGCTTGCTCCTAATGGAACAGTCCATTGTTACTGCGTGTTCCACTAGTCAAGAAGCCTTCTATTAAACCCAAGAAAGATATGAGCTAATGAATGTGTTGTATATTTTATCTTCTGTGCTGGAGCTTTAGGCTAGTTAGCTAAAAGGGCCTTCTGTCCACCGGGGGTGGGGAGGAGGAGGACGCAGAATCACTAAAGCACTGGAGGCGGGGGGGTTAGATCAGTCAGGACTAGGGCTTTGCAAACTCCCTGCAACCTCCAGTTTGTGGCAGTTGCCTGGGCAGGGGTTGCTGCTGAGCTCACCCCTGCAGCTTCTTTTGAAGAGCTGAGTTCTCCAGGAACCAACCACCCACTATCAACTTTCATTTGTCTTCAGAGGGTCTCCAGTGGCCTAGCTCCTTGCCACTGCATCCATGAGCTGGATTCCCCCTCTGCCTGGGGTGTCAGAGAGCTGCATGGTTGATGTCTCTCCATCCAAAAGGCTCAGATGACATCTTGGTATGGGCCACTGTGATGGGGTGTTTTCCCCACACAGGTTAAAAAAGGCTTAACCTCAGCAGGGAACAGTAAAGGTGGGTCCTCCAAGTGGCCCTGAGAGGCTGCATGAGGCGCAGTCAATCAGGGAGAAGCTGCAAGGAGCAGCCAATCAGGGCCCAGCAGGCTCACATAAGAGTAGCTGCAGGGCAAGGCAGGGTCAGTCACTGTTGGGAGCCCAAGGGGGTGAGAACTGTGTCCCTAGCAGGCTGAAAGAAAGCTAGTACCACGGACAGATCAGTTGCTGGCAGGAATTCGAGGAGCAAGAGAGAGCTCCTGCCTGGATGCAGGGACTGAGTAGCTGAGTGCCCTAAGGCGAGGGCGAAGAAGATACTGGGACCATGAGGAAGCGGCCTAAAGGGTCGTAGCAGTGATCAGAGGAATTTGAGATGCAGCATGAGGCTGCTATCCACAGGGTCCCTGCGCTGGGAGCCGGAGTAGTGGATGGCCCCAGGTCCCCCCACACTCGCCATTGGGAAAGTGGTCCGATTATTAGACTGAGACACTAACCCCCGAAGAAGAGACCAAGGATGGTGAAACAGCCGGAGGGCTGAGTTGTGAAGTGGGCACTGAGGTTCCTGAGGCTGCGAGAGGAGATGCAGGGATGGAGTGACAAGGTGCAAACCGCGGATGGGGGTGTTGCCCTTGAGCTAATCCACAGAGTGACCAGGAGGAGGCACCAGTCCGGCAGTGAGTGATGCGCCCTGTGACACCCACTATCCTCCAAATCCTGAAGGGCCCCTCTCTTGAGAACCTTAGGAACTCTGTAGCTCGAGAAGATCCTGGAGACTGTCCTTGCCTCAGACCCTGCAAATCTTGTCAGGTAAAAAGGAGCTGAAGACTTTGTAAGCCCTGGGGAACATCAGGAGCTCCACCACAGGAGGAACAAGGCATCTTTCATGAGGGATTTCAGTGACTTTAGCTTAGGTCCCTCTCCATTGGCAGAGCTCTCCGGGAGCCAGCATTTGGTGGTGTCCAGTCAAATAGCTCCAGGTTACAGCATTTGTATGAGCTACTTGGGATATTTGCAAATCAGCAGAGCTTCTGAGTCATGGAGAGGGAAGGGGCTCCTCCCTGGAGCTTTTGGTTTTGTAACCATCATTTGCTTTTCAGACAAACATCTAGAAAATTCTATAAGAGAAAATCTGTGATGGGAATGTGAAGGATGCACATTGATGAGTCAGGCCCTGGAATGCATCTCTGGGAACCCCCCAAGCCCAGATGTTTGTATGTTGGAGGACCAGGCCTGATACAGTCCCCCAGCCCCTTCTTTGCCTTAGAGCTGTGTAATTAAGGCAGCACTATCAAAATAAATGAGGGGGAAAGTCCCCTGCAGCCTGTTGTGTGTCTGTGGTGACTAACGGCTAGCTCTATTAAGGGACCTGATGCCTAAGTCCAACATTTAGGTGCTAATGAGATCCTCAACACCCTGCTTTGTTGCTGCCTCACCTTATAGGCACCTGAATACCCTAGGCCCCTGAGTTTCCACTGGTAAAACCCCATGGCACCTAAGTTTCGGCCAGTGGACATGCACAACCCCTCCCCCCCCACAGCAACCTCACACTGCCAAGCAGGGCCGTGGCCTCATTAACACCTAAGCCCTGGCAGGATTCTCAAACTAGGTAAATCATGAGGCCAGGCTGGTCACAGAGGGATCTGGATGTTTTGGTAAGCTGAGCCTTTCAAACAAAATGTGTGTTAATACAGCTAGATGTAAAGGTATACAGCTAGGACCAAGAAGCACAGGCCACACCAACAGACTGGGGGACTGTACCCTGGCAAGCAGGGACTCTGAAAAGCATCTAGGACAATGCTGTGGGGTTAATGTGACCCTTGGCCACATAAACATGGGAGTCGTGAGGGCTCAGTGCAGGGCTAACTGGGTGAAATTCAATGGTCTGTGATGTAGAGGAGGTCAGGCTAATGGTCCCTGCTGGTTTTTAACTCAATGATTATGATTGTAGCTATGTATCCTTGACAGATTTGCGTTCTCTGTTCTACCCCTTCACATTGCTAGAAGTCTACTTTGCCGGAGGCAGTTACCATTTTGTGTTCAGTTCCCAGGCAGCCTCTTACAGAAGAGATGTACACACATGGTGCTCTCCCATGGAGATTTCACTTACATTCTTTCTCATGTTATTACTGTCCCTTAATCTAAAGTAGCAGGTCACTTAGTCCAAAGTCTGGGTTTGCTCTGTGTGTAGGAAAAACACGACAGCCAGGACTCTGGGTTAACAACCCAAATCTTACACAACACAATGGAGCATCCAGAAGGCAGGACCTGTGTTCTACAGATGGCAGCTCCAGAACACAGCAGAAACTTAGATGGGAGGCATGCTGGGAATGTCTAGGTACTGCAGCCTTCCCTCCAGCTGGTGCCCAAGTCTTTCTGGCTGCAGGCTTCACGATGAAATCCCAAATGAGCTGTGTACAAGGAGCACTGGGCATTCTGCTTCATCACCCCGGAGCTAAGCATCACGTCCCCATCCTTGAGGTTTCAGACCTACATCTCTCTTCTTGGCCTCAGAGTGGCTAGCTGAGATACTACCAGAATGAACTACAGATGTGACAGAGCAGTGTAATCTTCTGCTAAAGCGGAGCAGTTAGCTAGACGGGTAGGCATGGCCCTGATGGAAAAATACTCATTTGGTGGGAGAAATGAGACACATACACAACAAGACTTGTTTCTCTGGCAGCTGTTGAATGTATTACGTAGATGTGTCCCTTTAAATGAGTGGTGATTTTCACACATGTACATCAATTCAATAGTCAGGCATGTGTCTTTGTCTTTAATTCCTCTTTAAATTGCGTTGGTCTTTTTGTTCTTTTTTTATTGTAACTAAATTTTTTTTTCAAAGATCAGTGCTAATAAATGCAACAGCTAAGGAAACCCGCTCCATTTCTAATTATACTAATGTGCCAACCCTTATAAAAGAAACAGTTGGGGGGTGGGAATGGAAAAACCCTGAAAAATACAACAAACCAAGGCTTTTCCCCCTAATTGGCCATGACAACTCCCTGCCCCAGGAAAATCACTTAAAGCGCCATTGACCCGTATGAGTTTTCACTCCAAAGGCATTCTTGTGGGGTTTAACCACAGGCACAAATTGGCTTTAGCTGCAGAGCAGAATCCTCAAACCACACACTGAATTTTCTGGTAGTAGATTAGCCTCCAGCCCAATATTTTGCACCATTGACCTAACCTTGCTTTAGCCTATTTGAAGGTGCCTAATTGGAGCTCTTATTTTCTCAAGGATGCCTGACCCATTTTAAACATGCATGAGTAGAACGATGAACCTTTAAGAATAACATTGACTGACACCAATGCAGCCAGTTTCTCTTCCAGTCGTCACCCTGCCGCCTGGTCTTGGTCCTGCAACCTGTTCACATCCTGCTTGGAAGCAAGGAGTAGCCTCGCCTCCCAGTAATGGGGGGTGAGGAAGGTGCTGGAGCATCTCGCAGAGATGAGTCCGGGGCATTCTGTACAGATCTCAAAGGGACAAAATGTACCATTAACCTTAGGAGGGCTTTGAGAGGGAGGCAGTCTCAAAATCTTTTACACTCAACAGTAAAGTCTCACAAACACCCCTGGGATGCAGGTATTATTAATTATTGCCATTGTACCAAGGAGAGAATGAGGCACTATCCATTTAGGTCAGGCTCCCTATCAATTTCTCTTAAGACAATTTCCCAAATTTTCAAAAGCTGAGCCCCGCTTCAGGAAAATTAAGCCACTTGTAATCCTCACATGTGCTACTAAAATTCACTCGTCCTAAATTATGCAGCATCTGCATGCCCTCTCTTCCACAGCGAGTCTGTTTTGCCGACACACAGAGAGACACCCTATTGGAAACACTGGGGCAGATCTTCATAATATGACACTTCTCGCCTCTTGTACATGTTTGATTCAGCAGTGAGATGGTTAACAATGTTGATCTTTTAAGTGTCATCATTGGCCTCTGAGTTAGCGCCTGTCGAGATGCACAGGACCGTGCAAATCTCTCACAGCTATTGCTTCAGGCTCTCTGCAAACTCAGCTAGGCAGCTCTGCATCGGTTACACCAGCTTCATGTTTTGAAGGAGGGGTTGTTTTGGTTTTTATACACCCACAGCAGCTGGAGACTTACTCGAAAGAAAGGAAAGGAGTGGAAATTTCTGACTGTGGAGAACAATTGAGAGGTCTGTCCACACCCCCTGGGCTAGCCCTTCCTGTGTCCCCATAAATGCAACGTGTTTGCCCCACGTTTTAGGACACACTGTGTTACAATAGCATATACGTTCACTCAAAATGTTTGGCACCTAGGGCTGGAGCTGCAAAGGGGATGTAGGCTCAGCATTGCAACATTTAGGTGCCCGTCAGCCCAGTGCAGTCTGTAGTCCCAAGTCAGGCATCCAGGCTCCCTGGGCAATGTATGGGGAAAGTTGGGCACCTCACAAAGGATCCACAAACAGCAGCAAACTGCATGGAGGAGAGGGGTGTGGGCTAAGCCTCGCCCTTCAAAGGGAGTTAGGTGCTAACTCATTAGAGCAGGAACTTGAACTTCTGTCTCCCTAACCACTAGGCTACTGAGTCGTTCTCACACACTGTCTGGTCCACATAGTCCAGAGGTAATGTGCAAGGTGGGAGACCTGTGTTCCAGGTTGGTCCTGGGGCCGGTTTTGTTCAATATCTTCATAAATGATCTGGAGGATGGTGTGGATTGCACTCTCAGCAAATTTGCGGATGACACTAAACTGGGAGGAGTGGTAGATACGCTGGAGGGGAGGGATAGGATACAGAAGGACCTAGACAAATTGGAGGATTGGGCCAAAAGAAATCTGATGAGGTTCAATAAGGATAAGTGCAGGGTCCTGCACTTAGGACAGAAGAATCCCATGCACCGCTACAGACTAGGGGCCGAATGGCTAGGCAGCAGTTCTGCGTAAAAGGACCTAGGGGTGACAGTGGATGAGAAGCTGGATATGAGTCAGCAGTGTGCCCTTGTTGCCAAGAAGGCCAATGGCATTTTGGGATGTATAAGTAGGGGCATAGCGAGCAGATCGAGGGACGTGATCGTTCCCCTCTATTCAACATTGGTGAGGCCTCATCTGGAGTACTGTGTCCAGTTTTGGGCCCCACACTACAAGAAGGATGTGGATAAATTGGAGAGAGTCCAGCAAAGGGCAACAAAAATGATTAGGGGTCTGGAACACATGACTTATGAGGAGAGGCTGAGGGAGCTGGGATTGTTTAGCCTGCAGATGAGAAGAATGAGGGGGGATTTGATAGCTGCTTTCAACTACCTGAAAGGGGGTTCCAAAGAGGATGGCTCTAGACTGTTCTCAATGGTAGCAGATGACAGAACGAGGAGTAATGGTCTCAAGTTGCAGTGGGGGAGGTTTAGATTGGATATTAGGAAAAACTTTTTCACTAAGAGGGTGGTGAAACACTGGAATGCGTTACCTAGGGAGGTGGTAGAATCTCCTTCCTTAGAGGTTTTTAAGGTCAGGCTTGACAAAGCCCTGGCTGGGATGATTTAACTGGGAATTGGTCCTGCTTCGAGCAGGGGGTTGGACTAGATGACCTTCTGGGGTCCCTTCCAACCCTGATATTCTATGATTCTATGATTCTATGATTCCACTCCCTGCACCTCTCAGGCAGAGAGGAGATGTCCACCTGGGTCTCCCACATCGTGGATGAGTGCTCCAGGCCCTGGCTGAAAGGTTACAAGGTGGCACTTCCTGCAGCTGTGCATTGTGAGGCATTTTCCAATCAGGCCCCACCGGTGAGACAGGTGGGACAATGCCAGCTCGAGGATCCCGTAGTCATGAGCCAGGTGGCTGTGTACACACCCCCGGGCAGACATTTACGGGACTTCATTGGTAGAAACCTAGGCACCTACAAGATTAAGTGGCAGCTGAGTGGGAATTTTTAGGATCTAAATTTTGGACTTAGGCACCTAAAGTGGCAGGTAGGTGCCAAAATCTTATGGTGGATCTCACGCCTAAGGAGGGAGAGCAGAACAGAAATGATAATGCAAGCAACAGCAGCTGGAAAAGTCACATGTCCCGGAAACTGAAATGCACTAAGATGGAAATAAACAGAATAATCATGTAGCAGTGATGGATCATTCAAATGCAAGAGCCTTACGGCAGGCTAATGAGATCTGGACAGGCAACAGGAGGGCCCTGCAACCCTGTTAGAATATTCAGACTTTAGTAGTGAGCTATAATTACTGTTGGGTTCTAACCGCAGGGCAGCACCAATATTACGCTGTTTGGTTGCACAGCTCCCCACTAAATGCCATGAGTGAATTATTGCACAAGTCTGGCCTTTTGCCAGTATTTACAAGCAGGCCTCTTGCCTGTCAAACAAACCCAAGCCGTGCTAAAATAAACACTGACTGCTCCACAGCGAACAACCCAAACACCAGTGGGTTAAAGGTTCGCCTCCCGGGTGGATTGAAGGTTCTGAAACTTATCCTCAGAACTTATCTTATTTATAAGGACTAAAGAGCCAGTTGGGAGTGGATGCATTACGAGTCCCCCATCTTTGCTGATATTTGCAGCTGAACAGAGAGACCCAGAAAATGTTCAGATCTCTAGTAACAATCACTAAGCTTCCCGTCTTTGATGTGTCCAACCCGTTGCAGGCCTCAGTATCAGCTCTGACTAGAATTGAGCTAGTGTTGCAAAAAATAGTCCACAAACATTCAGACTTCTAAGTAAATTCACTTGCATTCTGTTCACATCACTTTTGTGTTAGTTTTCTATGAAACATACTTGCTGGTGGGAATATACCTTGAAACAGTGATTTTTAAAGTGAGTATAGGAGAATATTCCTCTGGTCATCCCTCTGTTGAGTGAGTGAAGCTCTCGGGGCTTTGCACACCTGTTTCTTATTGAAGGAGAAATCAGTGCTGTGGACTTGAGGCATTTTCTTAATGGAGCCTGTTTACATTACGCTATACACACCAGTCCTTGAACAGAGGTGGTCACAAACAGCATGCAGGTAACCCCCTCTTACTGAAATCTCAGCCCCGACCCCAATGCCCTGCTCCCAGGAAGCAATTATATAGCAAGCATAGATACCAGCTGACTACATTAACTATGAGATGATGTGACAGGGGGCTGTTAGTTGCTATAAATAGCTTCCCCTTTGGGAGCCAGCACCCTGGTCACTTAGAACACACAAAGCAGTAGGCAGTTAGAGTAGGAGGGAGTTAGCTAGTCTGATTGGGTCTGCAGGGAGTCTGATGAGCTAATTAGCTTGTCCTCTGGCTAGCTTGGAGAAAAAAATCAAGTTATCTATAACAAGATAACTGGCTCTGTGGATGAGGGGAAAGCAGTGGACATATTATTCCTTGACTTTAGCAAAGCTTTTGATATGGTCTCCCACAGTATTCTTGCCAGCAAGTTAAAGAAGTATGGGCTGGATGAATGGGCTATAAGGTGGATAGAAAGCTGGCTAGATTGTCAGGCTCAACAGGTAGTGATCAATGGCTCCATGTCTAGTTGGCAGCCTGTATCAAGCAGAGTGCCCCAAGGGTCAGTCCTGGGGCCGGTTTTGTTCAATATCTTCATTAATGATCTGGAGGATGGCGTGGACTGCACCCTCAGCAAGTTTGCAGATGACACTAAACTGGGAGGAGTGGTAGATACGCTGGAGGGTAGGGATAGGATACAGAGGGACCTGGACAAATTAGAGGATTGGGCCAAAAAAAAATCTGATGAGGTTCAACAAGGACAAGTGCAGAGTCCTGCACTTAGGATGGAAGAATCCCATGCACGACTACAGACTAGGGACCAAATGGCTACGCAGCAGTTCTGCAGAAAAGGACCTAGGGGTTACAGTAGACAAGAAGCTGGATATGAGTCAACAGTGTGCCCTTGTTGCCAAGGCGGCTAACAGAATTTTGGGCTGTATAAGTAGGGGCATTGCCAGCAGATCGAGGGACATGATCGTGCCCCTCTGTTCGACATTGGTGAGGCCTCTTCTGGAGTACTGTGTCCAGTTTGGGGCCCCACACTTCAAGAAGGATGTGGAAAAATTGGAAAGCGTCCAGCGGAGGGCAACAAAAATGATTAGGGGACTGGAACACATGATTTTTGAGGAGGGGCTGAGGGAACTGAGATTGTTTAGTCTGCAGAAAAGAAGAATGAGGTGGGATTTGACAGCTGCTTTCAGCTACCTGAAAGGGGATTCCAAAGAGGATGGATCTAGACTGTTCTCAGTGGTAGCTGAGAACACGAAGTAATGGTCTCAAGTTGCAGTGGGGGCAGTTTAAGTTGGATATTAGGAAAAACTGTTTCACTAGGAGGGTGGTGAAGCACTGGAATGCATTACCTAGGGAGGTGGTGGAATCTCCTTCCTTAGAGGTTTTTAAGGTCAGGCTTGACAAAGCCCTGCCTGGGATGATTTAGTTGGGGATTGGTCCTGCTTTGAGCAGGGGGTTGGACTAGATGACCTCCTGAGATCCCTTCCAACCCTGATATTCTATGATTCTATGAGTAGAAAACAGCTGAGCCAGGGAGCCCCTCTGACCTGCTGCTACATTGTGTTGTACCTGGAACGCAAAACAAGAAATAAGACTAGACACCTGGTGAAGGTACCTGGTGGTACCTGGTCTAAGCTCCAGAAGGGCTTACCAGGCAGGGGTTCTGGGGCTGGAGGGGAAACCTGTTTACAGATGACTCAAGTAGATTTCAGAGCAGCCTCTGGGCAGCAAGCAAACTCTCCTGCTGGTTGCGACAGCTCCCCAAATAAATCACAGCACAAAATTAACAACAACGCGGCACCTCTTCAAAAGCAGAACCCTGCTCTGACATGAAGCAAAACAACTTGTAGGGCAGCGTTTCCCAAACAGCAGCTCCTGACCCACCAGTGGGCTGTGGAAGGTTCTAGATGGGTCACCATGTCTAGGGCCAGATTAGCCCACCACAGGGCCCTGGCCTAGGCAAACATACATTTCTTCTGGCCTGGGGTGGGGGAGAGACCTGGGAGAGATGTTGGAGAGCAAGCCCATGCCACATCCTGCAATGGCACAGTTTCTGTCCCCTGGCTCCCTGCTCAGGGCATTATGACCTGTACACAGGATGGCAGCACCACTCGGGTTTGGGGCTGGGCGAGGGGGCTCTGCCCACTCTCCCAAGGTTTGCAGTGGAGTCCCAGCTTGCCAGCTTACACTACCCAGGAGCTTCTGGGGGTGCCCTGCTGCCATGCTCTCCCCTGTCCCCCATATTAGCTGTCTTCTGAGGGGCTGACAAGTGCCCCCCTCCCAGCCTGTCCACTAACAAAGGTTTGCAGGGCTGGGGACTCATTCAAGATATTGATATCCCCACCTACTGCTACTAGTACAGAGCCCTTCCATAGCATTTCCCACATTCTCAGGGCTGGGCAAGCACTGCTCCATGCAGCGCAGGTCCCTGGGCTTGTGGGAAACTGGTGATTGCATGCTGCTGGCTCCCACAGTTAAGGATACAGTTTGGGACTTCCCTAGTGATATCCATGGCAGCAGTTGCCTCTGGGATGTGGGAAGCTGGCCTGCGTGAAGGCCGGTGGGAAGGCGATCTCCTCTTGGTTACCCTGGGATCTGCCCTGTACAGCCGTTTGAGAGACCCTGAACTAATCCCTCCGGGGCATCTCAGGCTGCTTTCAGGAGCAGCAGGTTCGTGTCCTGCTCCACAACAACAGCATGTGGCGGATGGACGCTGGAAGCAGCTTGCCCACAAAGGATGCTTCCTTTCCAGATGGGGAGTGGCAGAGAAAGACTGTTATCAATAGGCTCTGGTAGCACACAAGGCTGGGGGCAAATCAACACTGACTCACAGCCTCCTGCATTTTGTTCTGCACCAACATGGAAGAGCCTGCCAAACTCGGCAGCCCTGCACTCCCCCATGGGAAAGCGCTGCTGGGTCTGAGCACAGAGTTACGCCCCTCAGATAGCCATCTTCTCCTGGGACCTGAGCCAAACCCCATTTGAGGCAAGGGAAAGGCTGCTACTGATTTCAGGAGCTGTGGAGCAGGCCCTTGCTACTATAGGTGCTCAGGGAAAGGACAGAGACTGGGACAGGAGGAGACAGGTAAGGGAAGAGATAATGAAGGCCTGAGAAACAGAAGGCAGAGGATGAGCCCTGGCCCACACTGAAGGCCATGGGAGCAGACACAGGGACAGAAATAGCAAGGAAGGGAATGTTGCCAGCCATTGACTTTATTCCCAGTGTTTCCATCTGTCAGGAGCACAGCACTGAGTCTAGGACAGAGCAAAGACAGCAGCTGGTTCTGCTCAGGTCGGGATTGCACCTGGCCTAGCAAACCACCAGTGTTTGGTCTGACAGAGCCAGAGTTTTCTGACCTTCAGGTCACTGTGCAAAGCCCATCTATTTACTAACACAGCTCTTCCTGGGGTTGGTGGGGGAGGAGAAGGGGTTGTTTTTCTCTTTAGAGGTGTGGAGAGTCCTTGACTTTTTTGTTTGCTGGGCTATTTTTTGGTAAGTGTTTTTATACTTTCCGTAAATGCTTCCAGAGAGCATTGGAGGGAGATCAACAGTTATCAGACAGAATGTTTTCTCGGTGGAAAATACCATCTCGTCCAAATCAAAACTTTCTGATCTGTGAAATCCAATGTGCTGATTTCAACAAACAAACAAAAACAAAAACACTGGAACGAAGCATTTCAATAAGGTTGAAACTTTCCTTTTTGACCTTATCAGAACAGAGTGGAACATGTTGATTCATTTCAAAATGACCTTTCATTGCAAAATGTATATTATTTTTATAGTCTTATCAATCAGAATACGAAATAAAACTTTTAAATGGTTGAAATCGAAACAAAATGACTTGATTTGATTGAAAACAAATGTTCCAATTGCCTTAAACAAAAAGTTTTCAAAAATTCTGTTGGCAATGAAAATAAATTTTGAAATGGTGGAATGTCCCACGTAACAAATTGTGGTTCCTGCACAGCTCTAACCAGAGGCTCAAAACATGGAAAGTGAAATTCAAATACAATCCTGGGGCAATGTGATGTCTAGCGATTTATTCGTGACCCTACAAATGACTCACTATGTGATGTGACACCACTTCACCTTTCTGCCCCCAGTTTATTTAGCCATAAGGTAGTCCTAGTCAGTTGGATCTCAGAGGGGTGTTATGAAGTGTCATTCATGTTTGCAAAGTGATTTCAGACCCTCAGACAAAAGGGGAAATTATTTGTTTATTTTCAAAATGGACCCCTGGGCCACCGACCCCTGGTGGGCCATGCTGCAAAGGGAATCAGAGCCAGGCCCCTGACTCCAGAACCTGCAGGGAAAAAATACCAAGCTGAACAGACGTTTGTAAGGGGCCTTCTGTTCTGGGATTCCCTTCCCTGGAGTGAATCCTCTCTGCTCTCCGATGGCATAGAAGCCCTGACTTTGCAGCCTGAGTTGGTTATTCGAAGACCAATGCACATTTCCTTCCTTCATCTCAACTCTCTGTGCCCGACTTGTCTCCCAGGGGCGGGCAAAGGTAGGTGAGGGTGACACACGTGGTTTCTTGCTTGCGTAGTCTATGTTCTAAGCTCTTGCTAAAGATAAGCTTCCAAACATCTTTAGCACTAAGCCCTCCTGGGCAGAGTTCTTTGTTAAGTAATAAGCGTTTTAGTGTGGTAAGCGGATTAGGTAGGAAAGCAGTACCTGACTAATGTAGTATTAGCCATGAGCTAAAAGGCTCCCACCAGCTAGTCCACCTCAACTGCCCAGAGAGGAATCTGCTGGCTGGAGCACGAGGCCACCAGGGTGCCAGCAGTAAAAAGCAAAGTGACAGTGGAAACGAATGACAGAAGCATGCTGCTTTCCTCTAACACAGAACAAAGGACTTTACTGGAATTTAAAAAACAGCGTCATCCCTAATGCTGCTCCCTCTCTTTCTCTTCTTCACTGCCGAGATCTTGCCCAGTTTCTGACTTCAGATTTAAAGAGACAGTGCACAGACACCACATCCTCCCCACCTGCCCTGTGTTAAAAAGAACATAAGAATGGCCAGACTGGGTCAGACCAATGTTCCATCTAGCCCAGTATCCTGTCTTCCAGGTGCTTCAGAGGGAATGAACAGAACAGGGCAATTATCAAGTGATCCATCCCCTGTCACCCATTCCCAGCTTCTGGCAAACAGAGGCTAAGGACACTTCAGAGCATCCAGTTTGGCTCATCCTCTCTCCTTGGGATGGCCAAGATGATTTGTTTGAGAGCCAGGGATGATAGTGAAGTTGTCAGTGGTGATAGACAAAGGGGAAGGCAGATGTGGATCCATGCCCATATCATGATCAGTGGAACTGAAGTCAGAGTGCCCAGGTTCCCTGGAGGGACTGTTATTGACGGGACACCAGCAGAACAGGCAGTGTGGGAAGCAGGGGTGGAAGTGACGTGGCCACATGGACAGAGGATTTTCAGGGCAAAAGTTCCCTGCACCTCAGTTTCTGCCTCTGGGCATGTGCCCTGCTGGGTGTCCAGACTCCTAGTTCCTGCCTCAGCCCCAGAGCGATTCACATAGGGAAGACAAGCTCCAAACTCATGCTTTGTGAATCACAGTGTGTTCTTGTGCTTTTCTAGGTGGCAGGATGCTTAGAGACCCAACACCTAAGTCGCTTCATGAATCCAGGCCTGTGATGGGGCATTCACTGCACCCCTCACCTGAAAGGGTTAAGGTAGCTGGGAAGGGGCTAATTAACCTGATAGGCTGCTCCTGGGGGAGAATTAAGTGGCCTAAGTAGCCCCTGATAGATGATGGAGCCTAACTGAGAAGGAACAGGAGGGACTTGGATAAAGTCAGGCAGCTAGCAGCAGAAGGGGTTGCAGTGAGGAGCTGGTAGCCACCCTCTGGACATTAGCAAGGGAAGGAAGGAGACAAGGGGAGAGGGTGTAGGAAAAGGCTCAGGGAAAAGGCAGCAAGATTTAAGACAGTGAAGACCTTGCCTGCTGATTCAAGGGTCCCTGGGCTGGAACCTAGAGTAGAGGGCAGGCCCAGGTTCCCCTACCAGTCACTGGGGAAGTGGCACAGATTGGGCAGTGGATGGAAAGACTGCGGGAGACAGTGTGTATGGAGGGACTGGTGATACCCTGGAAGGGGAAAACACACAGTGACCTGGCCGGAGAGCCAAGCCAAGAAGGGAGAGCACCCTCAGTCACAGAGAGAGAGAGAGAGAGGCAGCAGGGCATGCAAATGAGTGGCCAATGGGGGCATCAGACCTGGAAGGAGCAGCCAGGAGGAGGTGCCTGTGATGGGGTATGCCAGACCCTCTGAGGCCCCTGCTGGAGGCCTCATGGTCCTGCCACAGCCCGCCCCAGAAAAGGGCAGTGGAGAGGGGCCCCAAGCTGCCTAGAGTGACTGCCTAGAGTGAGTCCCACACAGCCAATCAGAAAGGTGTGGCAGGGAGCAGTCAATCAGGGCCCAGCAGGCTAGTATAAGAAGAGCTGCAGAGCCAGAGTGAGTTCAGCTCCTTCCTGGAGCTGAGGGAGTGTTGATGGTTGGCTGAGAGAGCTGCAGGACCTTGGACAGGGTAATGCTGGCAGAAGCCACGGGGAGCAAGAAGGAGCTCTGGTCTGGTTGTTGGGACTCCATCAGGACAAGGCCCTGAGGTAAGAGTGAAGATGGTGTGGGTTCACGGGGAAGTGGACTAGGGAATTAGAGCAGTGGCGCAGCTTAGATAAAGGGACACAGTGAATGGCTACTGTCTATGGGGTCTCTAGGCTGAGACCTGGAGCAGTGGGAGGGAATGGGTCCTCCCTATGCCCTGATTAGCCACTGTGGGGAAGTGGCCTGGACTTTGAGGTTCCCCAGAATGGGAACTGAACCCTTTCGTGGCCCAGCAAGAGAGATGGAGCCCAGGGGGAAGCCCTGGAATACAGCCTGATACCAGGGCTAAGATCAATGATAGACTACAGGACTAATTAAGGACCTAAGCCAAAGGAGGGCTACAGGGAGAGAAAGTGTAGGCCTGAAGGTACTAGGCTAAGGGAGCGCTTGTGAGAGGTGAGTGTACCTATTACAGTGCCCTAGTGGTGAGTGAGCAAGCTAGGTGCTCACCCCCACTGAAATTCCTGGAAGTTGGTGCCCAGCCTGCTTGGGTGCAGTGCTGACCGGAGGGTGCCCGTTCTGCTTCAAGCTCTGAAATTTACTCTTATTCAGCACTGGAATAAATTCAGGGATGGGATGGGGATCTGCCTGCTTGAGAGTGTCCTGGGATGAAAATCTATGCTCTGAATTGGGCAGAACAGGGCCTAGATCCCAGGGCAGTGCCTAACCCAGCAGGCTATGGAGCAGGAGAGTTGCTCGTCCCACTTCCTGGGGAAAAGGTCACTGAAGCCGACACATCTCAGCTTTGACCAAACAGCATATTTCAGAAAATTTCATTGCACCAAAAATGTTCCCACATGTTCTGCTTAGGTGCTGTTGTAACCCCACTGGGCACCTCTCTCGTGTATTTATGTTCAAGCCATCCCCCACCCCCAAACACTGCCAAAGCACTCTCAGAGAGCCATCCCAGCAGAAGGCTTTCCTTTGCAGCAAGCATTTCACACCGAACCCTGAGACCTGTGGACACACCAGCTCTGGGATGTGGTGTCAGCGGGCTGGGGTATGTACGGCTAGAATCAGTGGAGACCTAGCCCATGGCTCCTTGACCAGGCAGCTGGAAGGACAGGGCAGAGTTATCTTCCTGTGACTGCAGGTTTGCTGTAATTCACTGACACAGCCAAATCGTCGCATCAGCCCCCGGAGAGAGCTAGCTGTCCAGCTGCCCTGAGGAAGGCAAAGGTGCCTTCCAGCGACTGAAACTGACACTAGCAACAGCACCAGTGTCAGCGTCCCCCCCACCCCATGCAAGCCCCCTCTCTTCCTGGCCGCTGATCCCCCAGATGCATGCAGCAGTGCCATGGGACTAGGCCAGGAGCATTCAGGACATGACACAAGAGTTTTGCACTGTAGATGGTGACAGAACTGGACTCTAAGGCAGCAGGATGTGCTAGAGATGACATCAGCTGTTGCCAGGGGAACCCCCCCAGTGTGCTGGGTTAGTTCGGGTAGTAGGAATAATTGGAGGGGAAGGGCTTTGGAGAGCCTGTTGGTATCTGGGCTGGAGCCAGGGCGGCTTTGCTCTTTCCAGAGCTCAGTGTGAATGTGGGTAAAGGGTATGGGTGCTTGGAGCAAAGCAGGTCTCCCGGAGCGTCCCACTGCTATGGAAAGTCATGGATGGAGACTTCAAAAACAGGTCTCTTGGCTCGGGGTCTGCTTGGGACCAAGTTACCAGACAAACACGATGCAACTGTGGCTGGGGATTTCTCTGCTTTGCAGTCCAGTTCATTCCCACCCAACTCACAGTTCTAGTTCCTGGTCACTGCCCCTTTGGTGTTCCCAGAGAGGAGTTCGTTAGGTTTTGTAGAAATCCAAAGTTGGGTAATGCAGCTTCCTAGACTTAATTCTTCCCAGGTATCTGATTATATAAGGAAAGGGGCAGGCAGGTCCCTCTTACCTTCCTTGCTTGCCCCAAGGACATGGGAGGAGAGATACAGTTTGAGTAAACAAACTCTGCCATGAAAGTCAACATTTGACTCTGAGCCAACATTCTGGGGCCCATCCATGGCAATCACATGCTTTGCTGAGCTTCTGAGAAACACAGTAAACTGCTCTCCAGCCCCTGTCATTGGCTCCAGGGTACATGGGGGGTGGGCGTGGGTGGAGAGTTCAGTGTTTGAACCAATCACACCTCTCTGCCATCATTTCAAACCCCTGGTGGGATGACTGGCTCAGTGCTTTCAACCACACAATTCCCTTATTCCCCATTACTAGGGCCATTGTAACAGCAAAGGCACTGCCCTAGCAGGAGGATCCTGTGTTAAGACTGAGGCCAGGCCAATGCTAGAAAGGTTTGGTGGGTTAGCTATACCAGCACAACCTCCTAGTGGAGATGCAGCTTATACCAGCAACTAAATGCTTTTGCCAGCATAGATCATAGTGGTTGGGTGAGTGTACAAAGCTATACTGGCTAAAGGACTCACGGGCTGCTATAACTGTACCTACACAAGAGCTTTTACTGGGATGGAAATGCCTTGGAAGAGTCACTCCCCAGCCAACATTGCTACAGGGGCAGAAGTTTCTAATGCAGACAGAGACGCTGACTTCCCCAGTTCTGCGGGGTGCTCTACCCCTGCTCCACCCCAGTCTCCGCCCCCACTCCACCCCTTCCCCCAAGCTCCCACCCCTACCTGGTTCTGTTCCACTCCACCCCCACCTCTTCCTGCCCCTGCTCCTTCCCCTCTCGCCTGCCTGAACAGTGGGTGAGAGGCACTGGGAGGGAGGGGAAGGAGCTGATCAGTGGGGCTGCTGGTGGGTGCTGAGCACCCATTTTTTTTCCCCATGGGTGCTCCAGCCCTGGAGCATCCACAGAGTTGGCACCTAGATCTGGCCAGACAGGCAGTGCTGTCTAAGGAAGGGGGCAGGGAGCTGTAGTAAGTGTGAGAAGACTCAGGGCCAGTCCGCCCGGGGACCGTATTCACTGGGAGAATGGAAAGTGATGTCACCGCTTCTCCCTGAAGGGGTGCCGCAAAACTGGGCTTCAGGGGAACATCAAGACCACCTGTTGTTGTTTGATTACATGAGCACCTGGAGGCACCTATGAGGATCACGATTTATATAAACCACTCTTGTAATTTTGTGGGGCCTGGCTCATGATTTTGGACCCCTTGGGGTTGGCGATGTGGGAGGGAATGGACAAGGTAACCCTGAACTGCTCCTGTTTAGTATACTGAGCCATGGTCCTAGTATGCCAGTCATTGTGCCCTGTAGGCATCATGGCAGAGGGAGGAGTTGAAGCAGGGGAATATTTTCAGCTTTGCAGCTAGTGTGAAATGGAAACCCAAGGGGGGATACCGCCTTGAGCACAGCTGCTCCTTTCTGTAGGCCTGGGCACGATGGGACTCTCTAGAGGTTTGGAAAGGAGGGTTACCCAAGCATGGGCTGAAGCACCACTCACTAATGCCTGGAAAGCTAAGAAATTGGAGGTGGGAGAGCTCACATGTCCCCTGGGAGGCTCCATGGACACCCTACTGGAGGTGCTGGTGACACAGCTTGGAGGGAATGGTGAGGAGTGTATGTCTGGAATTCTTTTGCCAGGCAGGACAGATTCCCCAGTGGGCATCTGGAATCCAGGGCCAGTGTCTAGTGAGACTAGTGGGTGGACCTTTGGCCTTTCCCACATCTAACAAGGGGAGCAAGGATCAGGCCCTCTGTCTAAAGAAGGGCTCTTGTGCCAGGCAAAGTGTAGTTTCATTGCTGTGCATAGGGCTGTGCTCCTCCACAGCAGGAACAGCTGCCTCTGTTTCCCACATGCAGCGCGTCTCCAGCTGCCCCGTGCCATACATTGGCACAGCAGGTGAACGGCTGCAGCCTCCTTTCCTGCAATGAGGTCAGGGAGAGCCCAGCGGAGTCGTTCAATGTGTCACAAATACTCTGGACACGTGAGTGACCTCCACTGTGTCTAGGCAGCCACTTCCTGCACGCACCACCAGGGCGCACCCACCATGAGGAAAGGCCAGGGCAGACCAGGCCAGGATACTACTCCACTTCCCCCTATTGCAAAGTGCAATCCCCTGACTCAGCCCAGTCCTCCGCAGCTCCTGAGAGCAGCCCACGTGAGGGTTGACTCATTGCTCAAGGGGGGGAGATGGACAGAGCATCCACATGCACATAGTGCTACACACACACATCTGGCCCCTCTCACACATGCTGTTGTGGTCTAATTGTACGATGTGGTGCTACTGGGGACTTTTGGGATGGGGAGACCAGGCTGATCTGTGCTGCCAGCCTGTCTCCAGGCATCTGGGTGAAAATGACGGCCCTGCTCTTTCCAGAAGACGGAGCCTTTAAAACCTCTGAGATATCTCTCCTCAGCCCAGATGCCTTACTGCCCAGTGGGAAACACCCAGAGCAGGTCAGTTTCAGGGCAAGAGGTAAAGGAGATTGTTAGAAGTATCGACAGCCTCCTACAGCCAAGGATCATGAGATAATCTCAGATATGCTGAGATTAAATTTTCATAATCGTACTAAAAACTGGGCCTTCTGGTTTCTGAGCCTCTATGTTGCATTCAGATCCTGTTCTCAGGCTTTGCTCCACAACCAGGAGGGTTAGAAAGTTAACTTTCCTTGTAAATGAAAGCTGAGATTCTCGTGAAGTCACAAGACTCCAGGCCCTGGGGCTTTTAGGAAAACACCAAATATCGCAAGCTCACAGTGAAATTGGGAGAGTTGGCAATGCCACGTTAGGCTTCACGAGTCATAATCATTCTGGATGGGCGACACCTTCCATTTGCTCAGACACTGTGATTTGTAGACGGCAGGCCAAGTAACCATCCATCAACGCATGATAAACTCCAGTGATCTCAAATTGGAGATTTACCCTTGAATTTAGGCTTAACTTATTCTGATCACAGCAAAGCTCAGGGCATCTCGGAGCAAAAACAGGTGCTAGCTTGCAGGCTGCAGTCGCCCTGCGCACCTGGGCAAGCATGCTGCTCTGGAGGCCAGAGGGGAAAGAACAGAGAGCAGGGCTTTCTTGCTGGAGAGGCACATGTGAGGGCAGATGGTGCCCCCTGGTGTTCATGTGTACTGGTTACATTCCCTAGAGATACATACATGGAAATGTGATGAAGAAGGCTCCCTGTGTTCACACAGTTCTAAGTCAAAAAATCGTCCAATTTCCCTTGCCAAGAAAAGTCCATGAGTTAGAAATCACTGTCTGGGTTGGCTGTTCCTTCTGACACACAAAGCTGTCACATATCCCTGCCTCCTGCCAGAGTTCAGCACCATTGCAGAGAAAGGGTTCGTGTGACTCGGAGAGGGGCATGGTTCTGACCCATCCTGTATTCAAAGAGGAGCCGAGCATCCAGCTGCATGTGTCCTGGTCTAAGGGATGGAGCTGTCACTAAATCTCTCTGTCTCTCTCACACACACACCCACACCCCATTCCTCCCCAGTTTGGAGGTTCAGCCATGCCCACTGCATATGCTGTGTTAATTGCCATAGTACTGAGACAAAATCAAGCAATACCGTAACATCCCATTCTGCTCCAGTGATTTGTAACAACAGGCTGTGATTATGTACATGGAGCCAACACTGGCCTCAGCAGGCAGTGCACGCGCACATGGCATTAGCATGAAACCCAGGCCCGTCCCAATCCTAAGAAAACAGCCTGGCTCAAAGAGCAGCCAGCAGGGTCACTGTGCATCTGACAGCCAAAGGCAACTTGCAAAGGGAAGAAAATGTTTGTCCCCTGCTTTTTATTTGTCGTCTTGCTGGGGGAAAAAAGAAAACAAAGTTTGGACTTTGTTTTTTTCACACAAGGAAAAGGTTGTGGGGGAGGGGGAGGAAGGTTCTGCTTGGTTTTGACATTATGTTCAGTAGGGGCCTTTGCTTTTTTTTCTCTGGAAGAGGCCTCGGCCCACTGGGAATGGTGATTTGTATTCCAATTGTTTCAAACTCTTTATGTGAACACCTATTTAGCACAACCGTTGGAGGGGAAAAACAGTCCAACGGAATGAGGGTAGCCCTGACTCAACAATCAGCAGCCAGCTTTTGCTGTAGCAGCATGCCTGCTGCAGCTGCCTAGGGGTCCCAGCTGTGAAATCAGGTCATGCTAGACTTAGAACACCACCCTGAGGAGCCACATCAACAAACACGAAGTTCAACGTGGCTTTGCAGTCAGAATGGACAGGGATAAGTTACACTTAACGCTGTGTCAGCTGGTCATAGTTAACCCTACAATTCGGTAGGGTTTGCTCATGGCCAGCTGACATGATGTTGAAGACTACAGTTTCTGTCTACACCAAGTGGCAAGTCGTGTCAGCATTCTGTTAGTGGACATGACTCTTCATGATCAGAGTCCTAACTCAAGCTGGTTTTCTAGTGAAGATGAGCCCTAATTGCAGACAGGGGTGTAGAATCATAGAAATGTAGGGCTGGGAGAGACCTCGAGAGGTCACCTAGTCCATCGCCACATGCTGAGGCAGGACCACATAAACCTAGACCATCCCTCACAGGTCTGTTCAACCAGTTCTTAAAAGCCTCCAAGAATGGAGATTCCACAACCTCTGTTGGAAGCCTTTTCCACGAGCTTAACTATCCTTATAGTTAGACAGTTTTTCCTAATATCTAACCTACCTTGCTGCAAATTAAGCCCATTACTTCCATCTTCTGTGGACATGGAGATCAATTGATCATTGTCTTCTTCATAACAGCTCTCAACATATTTGAAGAGTGTTATCAAGTCCCCCCTCAGTCTTCTCTACACTGAACATGCCCAGTTCTTTCAAATTTCTTCACAGGTCAGGTTTTCTAAACCTTTTATCATTTGTATTGCTTTCCTCTGGAGTCTCTCCAATTTGTCCCCATCTTTCCTAAAGTGTGGTGCCCAGAACTGGACACAGTACTCCTGCTAAGGCCTCACCAGTGCCTGGCAGAGCAGGCCAATGACCTTCCATGTCTCACATACAACGCTACTGTGAATACAGCCCAAAATGTCATTTGATTTTTTTCACTGCAGCATTACACTGTTGACTTGTACTGAATTTGTGAGCCACTGTGAACTCCAGGTCCTTTTTCGCAGGACCACTGCCTGGACAGTTTGTCCCCATTTTGAAGTTGTGCATTTGATTTTTCCTTTCTAAGTGACGTACTCTGCACTTGTCTTCACTGAAATTTTTTTTTGTTGCTTTCAGATCAACCAGTTTATCAAGATCATTTTAACTCTAATCGATTACACCAGCTTGGTATCATCTGCAGAAATTATAAGCATACTCTCCACTCCATTATCCAAGCAAGTCATTAAAGAAAATATTGAATAGAACTGGACCCAGGTCAGACCCCTGTGGGACCCACTTGGTATGTCCTCCCAGTTTGACAGCTACTCTTTGAGTTTGGTTTTTCAGCCATTTGTGCACCCACCTTATAGTAATTTCATCTAGGCCACATTTCCCTAGTTTGCGTATGAGAATGTCATGTGACATGCAGAGGTTGGCATGGACCTTTGCCCATGTGGCTGAGGCGACAGTAACTGGAGAACATCAGTGGCTGGTGCTCAGCCCTCGGGAGCAGTTTCTGATTCCATTCTCAAGGCTGTCTCCACCAGGGAAAGTAGTAAACAGCCAGCAAAGGGTTCCAAGCCATCTGAGGAAGTTAGGTGCCTTGCCCAGCTCCCATTGGCTGTCACAGGATTTGGGCCCCTGCCATCCTGGGGCTCCAGTGAAAAGCCCAGCCTGAAGAAGTGACCGCTGAGGGGCACCCGTCTCTTTCCAGAAGCCCGGTCAGGCGTATCGTGACCTTTCCCCTAAGTGCCTGTGTTCAGACAGCCAAGCCCCCTAACCCCCTAGTGCATTCCCCTCCATAGGCATCTGGCTGCATTTTAAGGGAGGCCCTTAATTTGCTGTTTCATGTCTCATGACCTGGATCTACTCGGGAGCTTCTAAGACCCCTGTGCAAGGCCAAGAGCCATGGTACTTGTCAGTAACCAGGGAAGGGCTCACGCGCCAGGACACAGCCAGCTAACGCCCCATAGGGAATGCAAACCTCTGGGGTGCTGCCCTGGGAAATGAACCTTGTCTTGTATTTCCCACACAACTGTCTTGGACGAATGCTCACTGCCTCCCTCTTTAGAGCCCTCTCTAAGTGCTGCTACCCTACCTGAGCACCCAGCATCCCCCATTCAACCCCACCGTGCCTGCTCCTCTTGGGGAGATACCACATACTCCCCTCTTCATGTGCCACCCGACACTGCTCCTCCCACTCGGTGAGATACACAGCCTCTGGCCCCTTTGGAGCTCCCCTCTGAGCAACACCGCCAGGCGCCCACATGAACCACAGCAAAGGGAAGCGGGGATTGTTGGTGTATTAAAAATAGCAACTTTAGACTGCAAATGCTGCTTGTGGATGTGCTCTTCCAGCTCTTTCCAGGCGGCTCATCTCCATGAGCTGGCCCAATGGACACTAGCCAAAATAGGCAGAGTAAATGCTAAACTGGGGAAACAAAGTTTTATGTGCCAGCTGCTTTTTAATTCACAGCACAGCTGACTGCATGATGCTACCGCAAGTCCTGCTGTTCTAGGACTCCTTTGTTTGCTGCCATGAACTGGTCAAAACTGTTGACTGGGAGGTTGAGCAAGTGGGTCACTGTAGGATCCTGATCTACCCTCCTCTGCCAGAAGCCAAACACCGGGTCCGCGGTGCTCAGAAAGCCCGGTTTCTCCTATGCTTCTCAGGAGATCTGAAAACGGGGAGAGGGGATGAGAAGGGGAAATGCTGTCATTCAAGCTTAAGGCTGTGATTTTACCCTGGGGTTTATTACACCCTCAAATAGCCACTGTCTGGGGACCCAGGAGAGAGTGTCACCATGCCCTGGGATATTGCACACAGGGCTGTTTTACTGGGGGAGCTTGTTCTGCCTGGGTCTGGCCCTGCTAGGGGCAGTGTGTCCTCATCTCATTAAAGTCAATGGGAGCTGAGGGTGGTCAGCACCTAGCAGAGGCACCGAGTACCTTTCAGGACGGGGTCCTATTAGAACATCCTTCTTGCTGCCATCCTTCCACCCCCAGGTCAGCATGCTCCCTGGCCTGGGGAAAGAACCTGGGCGAAACAGCAGTGCTTGCGCCTGGTGCACAAGGCAGGCCAGAGGGGACAGACAGCTCTGTGGGGCAAGAGGCAATTCACCGTCCCAAGCGGCTCAGAGTAGCACACATGCACTCGTCCTCCACGCTGAAATGGAGGCAGAAAGGGAACATTTTAATTTACAACTGAAGTTCTGGGCCATGCCCTCCTGTCACCCTACTGCCCCTCAGGGGAGGGCTACATGCCTAGCAAACGCAGGACTGTAGTGGGCCCCCAAGCAGGTCAGCTGGCAGACACTGTGGTGGAAAGTTAAATCTTAATCCTCCTCTTCCTTGGCTAACTCAAGGACTTGGAAGCTGAGTTTCCTGCACTGACATTAGCCCCAGTCTCCTGTGGAGCAGCCCATTCTCGCCAGAACCCTTCTGATGATTCACAGGGTTTGCTTGGTGGAAGCAATGAGATGGTAGATGCTGGAGGCCCATGTGGGCGAGAGTCAGCCAGCAACTCTGGAGGCATTCTAGATCCCAGGGGTGTGGGACCTGCTCTGTGAGACTAGCCTCTGGCTAGCGCACTGGAGTGAGCCACAGCCCAGCTTCATTTTTGGAGGTATGGCACCACCTTGTGGCCATTTAGCTTCAGGTCTAACACTCTTTAGCTTAACTAAGAATTAAGTTCATTCCTTTTGTTTTTTCTGGGACTTGAATGTGGGGAGGTTGACTTTGTGTGATCCTTACTGAAAATCCTTATAGACTGAACTCTGGGTCTCCAGGTGCTTTTTCTGTGGGAGTTGGGGTTTTTGGGCAATGAAGTGAGTGCCCAGTGGTTCTCAACCAGGGATATGTGTACCCCTGGGGCTATGCAGAGGTCTTCCGGGGGTACATCAACTCATCTAGATATTTGCCTAGTTTTACAAAAAGCACTAGCGAAGTCAGTACAAACTAAAATTTCATACGTGTTTATATTGCTCTATCTACTATACACTGATGTATGTACAATATTTATATTCCAATCTATTTATTTTATAATTGTATGGTAAAAATGAGAAAGTCAGCCATTTCTCAGTAAGAGTGTGCTGTGGCACTTTTTTGTATTTTTATATCTGATTTTTTTGTAAGCAAGTACTTTTTAAGTGAGGTGAAACTTGGGGGTATGTACGACAAATCAGACTCCTGAAAGGGGTACAGTACTCTGGAAAGGTTGAGAGCCACTGGACTAGTCCACCCAAAAGTAACACATGATGTCTGCGAACAGCTGTGAGCACTTCACATCCCTCCTAATCAAACTCTCTGGAGAATGGAAGGTATTGGAGACCACTGTCTTGATCTTCACCATCCCTGGGGAGTGGGGGCACACCCGCTCCCAAAGACAATGCTAGTCGCAAAGGTTTCCGTCCCTGCAGGGCCTGGGCCTGTGCTCCAGAACTACCCAAGCAATTCAATATCCTCACAGACCCTCCCATAGGGAAAATTAAAGCCAGGTTTCCTTAGGGATTTATTTCAATGGTGCATAGCAAATTTTAAAAGTGCCTCTGAAAGAGCGAAGCTCAGCCAGCGACAGGGAAACCACCCACATGTAAAAGATGAACTGCAAAATGGACTTTGGCCATTCCATTCTAATTTCTTTCTAATGCAGTGAGGCAGCCTGCAAGGGGGTTATTGGTCTTCACGTTTCCTTCCTGCATTTGACATTGGAAGTCTGAGGGCTGGTTTACATTTAAAACTTAGGTCAGCATAGCCACGGTGCTCAAGGGAGTGAAAAATCCAGCTCAGGGATGCTCTAACTTACACTCTGTTTTCCATTGCCCTGGAGCCCTAGTACACTCTGGCTACAACCCCCACCCAGTATAAGGGCCTGGGATTCAGTTCTCCTAGGGGCTGCTGGGAAATATTCAGTAAGGGTCAAATCCAGCATTCCTGGCTGTTTTGATGCAGTTACCCAGACAAATTTTTCCTGGGAGTTTGCCCAAGTGAGAAGTGTGCACCCCAGGTTTGCACAGGGATTGCATCACGGAGGGGAGCCTGCACCCCATGTGGTTGCTCCAGGGTCTGCATGGGGAATAGGGTGCGGGGGGTGTGAGCAGCCCAGGGGCAGAGGCACAGCATCACCCCTCCACCCACACAGAGATTACCTGGGATCCACAATGACTTCTCCTCTCGCTGGCCCCTCCAGCTCACCAACCTTATGCCCACTGGAGCTCACGGGCCCATGGGATGATGCATGTTTTCTGCACTGGGTCTCAAGCACAGCTATGCAGAACTAGAAGTCCTCTGGGGTTATACCACCCTTACCCCAGGGATTTTCAGTCCTGCTCTTGGGGTACTATAACAGATATTCACTGTACTTCCTCTGTTGCTTTTCAGGTCTTGTGTCCTTTCCCTCCTCTCTTCTCCCACAAAGCGACTCTCACTGCTGCAGGCAATGTTTCGGATACGGTGCCACCCCACCCCCTTCTTCCATTCCTATTCTCCCATATCCGGGAGACTGCAGCCATCCATTTGAACGCTCCAATTATGAGAACCAAACAAGCATGAGATTCAGAATCTCTCATTTAGTATCACTTGTGGCTCTCCTTGCTTATTTCCCCTACGTACATTTGTGCACAGAAACTTGAATGCAGTAAGACGACTTCATTTCCTATCGCAGAATAACTGCATCATCTCTCGTTTTGCACGCTGGAAGTGCATGCCAGACTGTTTGAGTTCAGCAAGTGCTTTCCTTCCTCTCTTCCTATCTAGACTCAAGCCTGTGAGAACGCTGGCAGTTCTGATCATTGGGAATCTGATCCCTTTCTCCTGAAGTGCAGGCTCAAAGCATGGCTCTAACTGTCTGTGTCACACCAAGCAGCTAGTAAACGTCCAGTTAGGAGCTATACAATTCCAGAGGCTGGTTGTCCTCTTAAAAACCACCCACTTGCGACTAACCTTCCATTCCTCACCGTTCTAGCCCTACTGCTCTCTGGGCACATGCAGTAGCAGCAGAGGTGCTGGACTGAACACTGCTGACAACCTGGCATTCTGTCCAGGGTGTACATGGCACTGTGTGCTCTCCCTTTGGTTGTCTTGACGTGATTCCGAGTAGAAGTCAAATGTTCCACTCGTCCCTCTTCCCATTGTAGGGACCAGGCCAGATTCGTGTTTTTGGGTTCCACTGCTGCGAGCAGGTGGAGTCCAACATTCAGTTTCACAGCAGTTGAAAGCCTAGCTGGCGCAGTGGGAAGTGGTGTGAAAGCCAGCTGAAACCTCTGCCCTCCATGTGCTTCCTGGGGTATGTATGCCTTTATTTATTCTTCTATGGTACCTCCTATGACATCATTTTTCAGGTTCTTTTAGGCTCTCACCTGTGGTGTATTGAAAACTGTTAAAATTACAAGCTGTCACTTTAAATTCCAAGGGGTTTCCTGTTCCAGCTTGCAGGCTAGGGGACTCTGAGGGAAGCATAGGATGTGTCCTCAGCTGTCAGTCTGCGAAGAGCCAGCCTAGACTCAGGTGGGGTGAGTTGTGCCACGCTGCCTTCAAGAGCAGCCTGCTTTCTCTCTGCATGTTTAGTTTTGGTTCTTGTGCATTAGGGTTCTGGATATAGAAAAAATAAAATAGTGTTATACTACAGCCTCCCAGCAGGAATGTTTTATTCTAATTCTCTGTCTGTATGCTGTGAACATTACATCACCAAAGGCTGCCCAGCAAAGGAAGTGAGTGTCAAGCGAACAGGACAAGTTCTGAGGCTATCTTTAAAGGGTCAGTGAAAGACAAAACTAATGTTTGGTGTTACTCCAGAATTCACCTTTAAAAGAAAGCAACATCTATACAGGGGACCTCTCACATGTGGGCTCCAGACAAAGGAGTATCAGAGCGATCCCACTCTCCCCACTAGTTTAAGGCAGCAAAGAATCCCATCCCAGTGACTCAAGAGTGGAAAGCAAACACTAACCACTAGGAGAAGAGGCCAAAGCAATTTCTGCTCCATACCTGATTCATTTCCTCCCCTTTGTTTTATGATCCTAAAAGTTTGCTACTATGAAGGCTCTTCCTAAAATCCTTTCCACTGTCTTCTCATCACTCAGGTCCCCCTTCATCACCCCATCTCACTGGTCACAGAGCGCTAGAACAATTGACCTCACATCCCTGGTCACAGGTCTCATGGCAAAACCCAAGTCGGTCAGCAGCACTCTGGCCACTGAGCCATTTCAAACACGTCCGAGACATGATTACGTGGATCACATTGACACGGAATTTAATCTATGATGACACAGCCCAGCTACCTACAGTCATTGTTGCTATCTCACTAATGAATGTTATGAGCTGGGTTAAACCTTGTTACAGGTTGAGTCAAAATGTTGTTGAAAATGATGGGTGGGAACACACCCTTCATTTAGGATAGCTGGAAGAGACAGTTAAGGGGCCACATCTAAAACAAGGAATCATGAAGTCTGCCCAGAAACTCGCACCATGTGGGCAGAGAGTTCCACTGGGCATTCTGTCCAAGTGGGTGCAGGTATGCAAAAGAGAAGCTTATATGCAGCCAAATAACTGAGAGACTGCACAGACTGAGGCTATGTCTACAGAGACTATACTGGTAGAAATATGTGACCGAAGCTATTCCAGCATAACCCTGCAGTATAGATGCAGCCTACACCTATGGAAGAGGGTTTTCCATCAGGGTAGAACTCTACCGCCCCAAACAATGGTAGCTACATCAACAGAAACATTCTTCTGTTGACAGAGCTTCATCTACCTAGGGGGTAAGGATAGTGTAGCTACATCGGTCAGGGTGTGGGGTTTTTTTCACACGTCTAACCAACATAGCTATGCAGGAGTAACTTTTAAGTGTAGACCTGGCCTGTGGGGTTGTGATAAATGAGGGCGGGGGAGGGGGGTGAGCTCCCTTTTGTGGACATCCAGCCAGCTAGTAGCTATAAAATCCCTCTTAGTAGCTGTTCTCTAATTGCCCTACCTGTAAAAGATTAAAAAGTCTCACTGCCATGCATAGGTAAAAGCAAGGGAGTGGGCACCTGGCCAAAAGAGCCAATGGGAAGGCTAAAACTTTTTAAAATTGAAATAAGACACCCCTTTTGTCTGTCTGTTGTTTTCCAGGGAAAGGCGGACAGAACAGCGCTATGCTGTAAGAGCTTGGGCCAAGTATGAAAAAAATCATCAGTATCATACCTAGAAATGACTCATTTAAAACCCCAGATATGTAAGTAGATCAGGAAATGTCTAGGAAGATGTGATTAGGTTTATTCCTTTTATTTCCTTATGGTTTGTGGATTCCTCTGTGCTAACCCCAGGTGCTTTTTGTTTTGCTTGTAACCTTTAAGCTGGACCTCAAGAAAGCTATTCCTGATGCTTAATTCTTGTAGTTGTTTTTGTTTTAAATCTAGCAAATGCCTAAGTTCCCGAATGTATTTTCTTTCTTTTTTTTATTAATAAAATTTACCTTTTTTAAGAACAGGATTGGATTTTTGTGTCTTAAGAGGTTTGTGCACATGTTGTTTAATTAGCTGGTGGCAACAGCTGGTTTCTTTTTTTTCTTTCTTTCTCAGCTCTTCCTCGGAGGGGGGAGTGAAAGGGCTTGAGCGTACCACACAGGAAGAAATTCCCAAGTGCGCCTTCCTGGGTTCTCAAAGGGGTTCTGCACTTGAGTGGTGGCAGCATCTACCCATCCAAGGCCCTTAACCCAGACCAAGTTCTAACAGCGGAAGACAGGAATTTCTTCCTAGAGATGAAGCGCTTGGAGGCAGAGGAGAGGAGAGAGATGAAGTGCTTGGAGGCGGAAGCAGAGGAGAAGCGCTTGGAGGTGAAGCATTTGGAGGTGGAGGAAAGGAGAGACATGAAGCGCTTGGAGGCAGAGGAGAGGAGAGAGATGAAGTGCTTGGAGGCGGAAGCGGAGGAGAAGCGTTTGGAGGTGAAACATTTGGAGGTGGAGGAAAGGAGAGACATGAAGCGCTTGGAGGCAGAGGAGAGGAGAGAGATGAAGTGCTTGGAGGCGGAAGCGGAGGAGAAGCGTTTGGAGGCAAAACATTTGGAGGTGGAGGAAAGGAGAGACATGAAGCGCTTGGAGGCAGAGGAGAGGAGAGAGATGAAGCGCTTGAAAGCGGAGGCGAAGCGCTTGGAGGCGGAGGAGAGGAGAGAGATGAAGCGCTTAGAGCTGGAAAGGGCTACGCTGGGTCAACCAGGTAGCCCTAGAAGTCCTCCTCCAGGTACCGCTCCCCATTCCAAGCAATTCCCCACATACAAGGTAGGCAATAATACAGAAAATTTTGAAAGAGCCTGCCTTCAGTACAACATCCCTCCAGACCAGTATGTAGTGGAACTGAGGCCACAACTCAGTGGACCCTTAGCAGAGATGGCAGCTAAAATGCCTAACGTACACATGAATGAGTACGAACGTTTTAAACACAAGGTCCAGAATTAGGATGGGGCTAACACCCGAGCATGCCTGTCAGCGGTTCAGAGCCCTAAGGGGTAAACCAGACATGGCATTTTCCCAACACACCTACCACATTGTAAAACATTGGGATGCCTGGATATCAGGAGCAAATGTTAAGTCTCTGGCAGATGTGTCTCTCCTCATACAAATGGAGCAGTTCTTAGTGGGTGTTCCTGAGGAAATAGAAAGGTACTGTAACGGTGCCCCCCATAAGGCTTTATGGAAATATGCTTATTGAATGTATATATGACATAACTAGAATATGTTTTATGCTACATATGCCATGTAACATATCTCTGTAAAGGTTATGAATCTATTAATCTACTGAATCTATTAATCCTATTTGTATGCATGTATCATTTTTGTATTTGAAGTTATGAATATTGGCTGTGTACTGGCTTGATTTTTAAGTAGCCTTTGTAAAGCATTTGGTCAGCTTCTTGACAAAGGAATGTGCAAATTAAATGCCCAATCAAGAAGCACTTAAGAGACCATGGATCTTGGAAGGCTCCAATCTACATAAGAAGTCTACATGAGGACATTCAAGGTAGCAGGTAAGCAATGGCTGCTGCCTGAAAAAACTGAGTCCTGCATGCACATGTGACTCCAAAACTCCATCTTGGAGCTAGACTTTGCATGGGGGGGGTCTCCACCCACAAGAGAAAGTTTATTTAAGCCCGGGGGAGACTCCTCCATTTTATCTTCAGTTGGCTCAAGAGATAGCCTTTCCACCCCCAAGGATACCTGAAAGAAACTGGAACAAAGGACAGTAATTACAGGGGGTCTGAGTGATTGCTGCACCCAGACTAGAAGGAGATCAGTCTGTAAAAGGAAGCTTACTGGGTGAGGTTTTTATCTGTATTCAGTTTTCTTAGACATAGACTTGCGTGTTCTATGTTATTTTGCTTGGTAATTCACTTTGTTCTAAGAAAAGGAGTACTTGTGGCACCAAGTACTCCTTTTCTTTTTGCGAATACAGACTAACACGGCTGTTACTCTGAAACCTGTCACTTTGTTCTGTCTGCTATTACTTGGAACCACTTAAATCCTACTTTCTGTATTTAATAAAATCACTTTTTACTTATTAATTAACCCAGAATATGTATTAATACCTGGGGGAGGGGTGCAAACAGCTGTGCATATCTCTCTATCAGTGTTGTAAAGGGCGAACAATTAATGAGTTTACCCTGTATAAGCTTTATAAAGGGTAAAACGGATTTATTTGGGGTTTGGACCCCATTGGGAGTTGAGCATCTGAGTGTTAAAGACAGGAACACTTCCCAAGCTGCTTTCAATTAAGCCTACAGCTGTTTGGGGACGTGGTTCAGACCTGGGTCCGGGTTTGCACGAGGCTAGCAGTTCTGGCTCAAACCAGGCAGGGCACTGAAGTCCTAAGCTGCCAGGGCAGGAAAGCAGGAGCAGAAGTAGTCTTCGCACACCAGGTGGCAGCCCCCAGGGGGTTTCTGTGATCCAACCCATCACAGGTACATTCTAGATGGGAAGCCCAAAACTGTAATCAAGGTGGGGGAGATCGGAGCCAAATGGGTGGAAGTGGTGGAGAAGAAAAAAGCTAGTAGCAGTTGGTGGGGATACCAGAAGGGGCAACCCGAGACAACACCCCATCATTGGAGTCAGCCCAAAGTCCCACCTCACAAGGAGGAGCCCTCCACATAGTCGGGGAGACCGCAAATAAATTCTCATCCTACCACCCTACTCTCCAACCACCCACCTTGCCCCAGCTGACAGTCAGCTGGGCGATGCTTCAAATGTAATGAGCTGGGGCATGTAAAAGCCAACTGCCCCAAGAGCACCAGCTGACTGCAACTCATCACCCTACGATCCCACTGACAGCCTTCAGGCCCAGATACCTCACAAATACCCACTGAGCGAAGGGAAACTGTGAGTGTGGGTGGAAGGAAGATTACTGCATGGAGAGACACTGGAGCACAGGTGTCAGCTTTCCACCAATTCCTAGTGGATCCCAAATTCATCAACCCAGAGGCCCAAATCACAGTACAACCCTTTAAGGCCAACTCTTTTAACTGCTTACAGACAAGTTGCTTGTCCAGTACAAGGGCTGATCAGGAATATGAGCTTTTGCAGTCTATGACGATTATACCTTTCCCATGCTGCTGGGAGAAGACTTGGCCAACCATGTGAGGCTAACAAAAAGGGTGGGGATGGTCACCCTCACCCAGGCTAAACAGGCCTCCACACCTAACCCCATTCCTGAGCCTCCTACAAGAACCCAGTCTGTTGTCCCCTGATACCAGAGGCCCAGGGACCCAGCCAGAGGTGGTGGAACTAGACCCCTGACCAGAGTCTATGGCAGTGGTTGTCAATCCAGTTCCTGGACCCGACCAGAATCAGCCCAAGGATTGGAACTGGTGGAGCAGTCAGCACCAGAGCCCGTGCTTGCAACCCCACTAGAGTCATGGGAGTCAGCACCAAAGGGCGCCACAGAGCCTGCACCTGCAGCAGCTAAACAGGCACAAGAAGCTCAACCAGAGCCTGAAATACAACCTAGTGCACCTGAGGAGAGCAGTTCACAATCAATGGAGACACCACCATCACTTGCATCGCTTCCAGAGGGACCAAGCCCAAGTCCACAACCCAGCGAGGAACTAACTTCTCCAGCATCAAGGGAGTAGTTCCAGGCAGAGCAGGAAGCAGATGAAAGCCTTAAGGGAGCTTGGATGGCGGCACGGAATGACCCACTATCTCTCAGCTCTTCTAATAGGTCCAGGTTTGTTGTAGAGGGAGGGCTCTTATACAAGGAAACCCTTTCTGGTGGGGAGGACTGGCTTTCTCAGAGACGGTTGGTAGTTCCAACTAAGTATAGGGAAAAGCTCTTGAGCTTAGCCCACCATCACCCTAGTGGCCATGCTGGGGTGAATAGGACCAAAGACCATTTGGGAAAGTCATTCCATTGGGAGGGAATGGGCAAGGACGTTTCTACCTATGTCCAGTCTTGTGAGGTGTGCCAGCGGGTGGGAAAGCCCCAAGACCTGGTCAAGGCCCCTCTACAGCCCCTCTCCATAATTGAGGTTCCATTTCAACATGTAGCTGTGGATATTCTGGGTCCTTTCCCTAAGAAGACACCCAGAGGAAATCTATACATACTGACCTTCATGGATTTTGCCACCCGAAAGCAGTAGCTCTAAGCAACACCAGGGCTAAAAGCGTGAACCAGGCATTGGCAGACATTTTTGCCAGGGTAGTTTGGCCCTCCGACATCCTTACAGATTCAGGAACTAACTTCCTGGCAGGGAACATAAAATGTCTTTGGGAAGCTCATGGGGTGAACTACTTGGTTTGCCACCCTTACCACCATCAAACGAATGGCCTAGTGGAAAAGTTTAATGGGACTTTGGGGGCTATGATAAGTAAATTCATGAACGAGCACTCCAATGATTGGGACCTAGTGTTGCAGCAGTTGCTCTTTGCCTACAGGGCTGTACCACATCCCAGTTTCGGGTTTTCATTCTTTGAACTCATTTATGGCCACGAAGTTAAGGGACCATTACAGTTGGTAAAGCAGAAATGTGAGGGGGTTACATCTTCTCCAGGAACTAACATTTTGGACTTTGTAACCAACCTGCAAAACACCCTCAAAGACTCTCTAGCCCTTGCTCGATAAAACCTACAGGATGCTCAACAAGACTAAAAGGCCTGGTACAATAAGCATGCCAGAGAGTGTTCCTTCAGAGTAGGTGACCAAGTCATGGTCCTGAAAGCACTCCAGGCCAATAAGATGGAAGCGTTGTGGGAGGCGCCATTTATGATCCAAGAGCTCCTGGGAGCTGTTGATTACCTCATAGCATTCCCAGACCCTACCCTAAAACCTAAAGTATACCATGTTAACTCTCTAAAGCCCTTTTATTCCTGAGAAATCAAGGTTTTCCAGTTTATAGCACAGGAGAGAGACGACATTGAGTGGCCTACTCTGAAGGGAAAAGCAACAGTGGCGTAAAAGAGGTGAGCCTTTCCATAACCCTTGGGCATAAGCAGCAACAGCAAATCCAGGAGCTGTGCACCAGCTTCACACCAATGTTTTCAGCCATCCCAGGACAGACAGAACGGGCATACCACTCCATTGACACAGGTGATGCTCGCCCAATTAGAGCCCAACCCTACCAGATAGCTGCTCAGGCCAAAACTGTGATAGAAAGGGAGATCAAGGACATGTTACAGATAGGTGTAATCTGCCCCTCTGAGAGTGCATGGGCCTCTCCAGTGGTTCTGGTTCCCAAACCAGATGGGGAAATCCACTTACTGTAAGCTAAATGCTGGAACTCGCCCATAGAACTATCCAATGCCACGCACAGATGAGCTATTGGAGAAACTGGGACATGCCCAATTCATCTCCATCTTAGACTTAACTAAGGGGTACTGGCAAGTGCCGCTAGATGACCCAGCCAAGAAAAGGTTAGTCTTCATCCATGAAAGCTGTATGAATTTAATGTGCTCACTTTCGGACGGTGAAATGCACCTGCCACCTTCCAGAGACTGGTAGATAACCTTCTGGCTGGATTTGGGGAATTTACAGTCACCTACCTTGATAATGTGGCCATATTCTCAGATTCCTGGGCAGAACACCTGGAACACCTCCAAGCTGTCTTCCAGCGCATAAGGAAGGCAGGATTAACAGTTAAGGTCAAAATATGTCAAATAGGTCTAAACAGGGTAACATACCTTAGACACCAGGTGGGTCAAGGAACTATTAACCCCCTACAGGCTAAAGTAAATGCTATCCAAAATTAACCTGTCCCTAAGTCAAAGAAGCAGGTCCAATCCTTCTTGGGCTTAGCTGGGTGTTACCGACGATTTGTACCACACTACAGCCAAATTGCCACCCCACTGACTGACCTAACCAGGAAAAAACAGACAAATGCAGTTCAGTGGTCTGAGAAGTGTCAAAAAGCCTTTAGCCAGCTTAAGGAGGCCCTTACGTCTGAGCCTGTACTAAGGGCCCCGCACTTTGACCAACCTTTCGTCGTAACCACAGATGCGTCTGAGCGTGGTATAGGAGCAGTTTTAATGCAGGAAGGACCAGATCAACAATTCCATCCTGTCGTGTTCCTCAGCAAAAAAACTTTCGGAGAGGGAAAGCCACTGGTCAGTCTCAGAAAAAGAATGCTACGCCATTGTGTATGCTCTGGAGAAGCTACACCCATATATTTGGGGATGGCGTTTCTGAACATGCTGCACTGAAGTAGCTTGACACCGTCAAAAAGGCTAACAAAAAACTTCTTCGGTGGAGTTTAGCTCTTAAAGACTTTGATTTTGTGATACAACACATCTCAGGAGCCTCTAACAAAGTGGCTGATGCACTCTCCTAGGAAGGTTTCCCAGAATCAGCCAGGTAAAAATGTCCCTATATTCTAAGTCCTTGTAGTCTTTAACATGCGGAAAATACTGTTTAGTTCTTCATGTCATTATTAGCAAAATTAGAGGTGCATGTATCTAATTAACTCTGTTTCCTAAACCTCCAGGAAGAAATCCCAGCCAGTGTGGACCCGACTTGAACCAGGCTGGCCAGCACCGTCTGTAATTTGGAGGGTGTGTGATAAACGAAGGGGGGTTGGGGGTAGCTCCCTTTTATGGACACCCAGCCAGCCTGTAGCTATAAAATCCCTCTTAGTTGCTGTTCTCTAATCGCTCTATCTGTAAAGTGTTAAAAAGTCTCACTGCCATGCATAGGTAAAAGGAAGGGAGTGGGCACCTGGCCAAAAGCCAATGGGAAGGCTAAAACTTTTTAAAATGGAAACAATACTCCCCTTTTGTCTGACTGTTGTTGTTCTCCAGGGAGAGGTGGACAGAACAGAGCTATGCTGTAAGAGCTTTGGCCAGGTATGAAAAAAATCATCAGTATCATACCTAGAAAGACTCATTTAAAACCCCAGATATGTAAGTAGATCAGGAAATGTCTAGGAAGATGTGATTAGGTTTATTCCTTTTATTTCCTTATGGCTTGTAGATTCCTCTGTGCTAATCCCAGGCTTTTTGTTTTGCTTGTAACCTTTAAACTGGACCTCAAGAAAGCTATTCTTGATGCTTAATCCTCGTAGTTGTTTTGGGTTTTTTTTAATCTAGCAAATGCCTCAGTTCCCAGGTATATTTTCTATTTTTTTTATTAATAAAATTTACCTTTTTAAAGAACTGAATTGGATTTTTGTGTCTTTAGAGGTTTGTACACATGTTAATTAGCTGGTGGCAACAGCTGATTTCTTTCTTTTTTTTTTCTTTCTCAGCCTTCCCCAAAGGGGGGGGGGTGAAAGGGCTTGAGGGTACCCCACAGGAAGAAATTCTCAATTGCGCCTTCATGGGTTCTCAAAGGGGGTCTGCACTGGTGGTGGCAGCATCCAAGGTCAGAGAGAAGCTGTAACCTTGGGAGATTAATACAAGCCTGGAAAACAGAAAAGGAGTACTTGTGGCACCTTAGAGACTAACCAATTTATTTGAGCATAAGCATAAGATGCATCCGATGAAGTGAGCTGTAGCTCACGAAAGCTTATGCTCAAATAAATTGGTTAGTCTCTAAGGTGCCACAAGTACTCCTTCTCTTTTTGCGAATACAGACTAACATGGCTGTTACTCTGATACAAGCCTGGAGTGGCCAGTATTAATTTTTAGAATCTTTGCGGGCCCTCACCTTCTGCACTTGAAGTGCCAGAGTGGGGAATCAGCCTTGACAGGGGTTTTGTCTCCTGCTCACTTTGAACCTAGTTTAAAGACCTCCTTGCTAGGGGCCAGTCGGTGCATGAGGATGCTCTTCCCCTTCTTGGTCAGGTGGACCCCATCTCTTCCCAGCAGACCTTCTTCCTGGAACAGCATCCCATGATCGAGGAAGCTAAAGCCCTCCTTCGACATCATCTGCCCAGCCATGCATTCATATCCATGATGTGTGTGTGTCCCTGCTTGAGCTCTTACCCTCAACCAGGAGGATGGACGAGAACACAACCTTCACCCTCGCTCCCAGAGCCCTGCAGTCAATGCGGATCAGCTCAGGCTCAGACCTGGCTATATCATTAGTGCCTAAATGGATGGGAAGCATGAGGTAGAATGATGGAGGCGCCTCGGCAACCTTTCTGTCGTGTCCAGACAAGTAGCAAACATCTCAGGACATCATGTCAGGTTGGCAGATGAAGGCTTCCATCCCCTTCAGAAGGGAGTCCCTGACCATCAGCACCCTATGTCTCCTCCTTTCGGGGGTAGTGGCCAGCCTTGTGGACAGGTGGATCCTCCTCCTCAGCCAGCGCAGCCTGCTGCTGTATTTGTGCATCTCTGACTGGCCAAGCCCTGTCTCCATCCTCTGACTGAGGGAGCAAAATGGGGTTCAGCTGGGCTCCCACAGGACCTCCCTGGACCCAGAACTGTGCAGGGGAGACACCCCCCATTTCCACCCACTGTGGGGGCACTAGGACTCAGGTAGCATCTTCCCTCCTCCACCATGTGAAAAAACAGCAGTAAAAAGTGAGCCAGAGACTTCACTGGCAGAAGCAGCTAAAGCAGGACCCTTTGGATATTTGGAGACTTCCCTACAGCTTTGGCTGCACCGTCTCTGCCCCCTGGCCTCTTTCCCCCTTGTTCTCCAGTTCAGGGCCGTTGTTCAGCTTCCATGCAGAGAGGTGGGGGATCCGCCGCTCACATGTGTGGCCTCTCTTCGGTTTGTGAATGACTCGGGTCTTCAGCCAGGCTGGTACAGTGAGTTAAATGCCTCTTCCCTTCTCTTTACCCTCAGCGCATAGCAGTACAAAGTTCAGAGGGAATCTGAGGCTCACATGGGACTCATACCGATGATATCACAATTACCACTTGTGTCCTCTGATCCTGGATGACTGATGAGTGAAAGGCACGGCCCTCTGGGTATCCAGGGTCCATTTGTTTGTGTCGGAGTCCTACAGGGGCAATCTGAAGTTCTATGCCAACCTCCTGGTCCCGTGAGTCAGCCTGGCCAGAGGAATGAAGGCTGGTAACATTTCAAAGTGCTCAGCCATTGACCTCCCTCATCTTTTAGGTCCAGATTATGACATCAATGAGCCCGTTGCCCTCTGGCATTGGGATGTTCTTTGCATTGCATCTCCCCCTTACAAAGCTGCAGGACGGTAGCCCCTGGCAGACCCAGAGACAGCTGGTCAGAGCCTTATTTCCTGTACAGGGCGTCTGCCACTATATTTTCTTTCCCTTTATCTAGAAGAAACTTGTTTTGTCACCTTTGTCTGTTACAGTCTCCAGGACATAATATTAGAGAGTACCATAATTTCACCTACTGAGTTGTTACAAACATTTCACAGTGGCATCAACGATCAGTGAGTTAATAAATAACTATCATGACACCAGTGTGTGAAGTGTAGTGAGTGTGTCACGCCTGATAAGAGCTGCTGATACAGAGTAGTGAACCACAAATGGGCCTCTGTGTCACCAACACACACGAGTCATGCGAGGGGGGGCTAGCAAAGGGTCAAGTTCCCATCATGCAACTTTCTCCATCCCACCATGTGATGAGATTGCATCAGCTGTTTTTTCCACAAATACAGAAAAGAAATATTTATTGAACACTTCTGTCTTTTCTGCATTATTATTGATAGTTCTACCACTTCCATCTAGTAAAGGACCAATACCATTGTCAGGATTTAAAAACTCTTTCTAAGTGTTGTTAACTGTGCTGAACATAGAGTTCTTCTTGTGACCCTTGGCTTCCCTTATCTATAGTCTACAATTCCTAATTTCTGATTTATACTCATTACTATCAATTTCCCCTTTATTCCATTCATTCCGTGTGTGTGTGTGTGTGTGTTTGTATTATATATACAGTTGCCTTCATTTCCTCTCTAATCCAGGTCATTTTTTAACCAGCATAGCCTTCTTCCTCAATCATGAGATTGTGGTTTATTGGGCATCTAATAAGGTGTTCTTTTAAATGATTCCCAATTATCATTTACATTTTTCTGATTAAATTCTTCCTCCAGCTGATTTGGTCCATAATTGTTTTCAGCTTTGTGAAATGGTCTAGATAATACTTAGTCTTGCCTCAATGCCAGGCACTGGACCAGATGGCCTATTAAGGTCTCTTCCAGGCCTACATTTTTATGATTCTATTAAATTAGCCCCCTTAAAGCACCCAGTATATATATTACTGGTCTGGATTTTATTCTATATGCTCATTATAAATGTGATCAAGTCATGATCACTTGTACCTATGCTATCATTAATTTTTAGTTCTGTGATTAGTTCCTTTGTATCTGTTAGAACAAGGGCAAATATAGAATTTCCCCATATTGTTTGCAATATTATTTGAGTTATAAAATTGTCATGTATAATGTTTAGACATTCCAAGGATGTTTTAGTACTGGTAGCCTGAAACTTCCAGCATATGTCACTCAGATTGAAGTCCCCCATGATTACAAAGCATTTTTTCCTTCACACTGTAGATAGGTGCGTCAGGAGCTGCTCATCCTGTTCCCTAGCATGATTTGGTTGTGTGTAGCAGACACCAACTAATACCCCTTCTTGTGCTTTATCTGTTGGGACTTTGATCCATATACATTCAAGATCATTCTCTTTGAAGTTCTCAGTGACTCGGAAACAGATAATGCCATTTTTGACATAGAGTGACACTCCCCATCCCTTTTTGCCCACTCAGTCCTTCCTAAATAGGTTATAACCATTTATTCCAACATTGATTCCAACATTTCAATTGATATTCAAAAAAAGAGCAATTCTAGTTCCTCCTGTTTGTTACCCAGGCTCCTGGCACTAGTGTATAGGCAATACAAGAATTTCTTCTCTTCGTGTCCTTTGGTTCCTTAATTAATTTTGTTCTCAACATCTCAATTTTATGCTGAGTGCTCATATCTTCCCTTTTTTTACCCAACCCTTTTACTATAAGTTTAACCCCCTCCCTGACAAAACTAATATTGAAAGATGAGAGTAAAAAGAGGGAAAATATGAGCATTCAGGTAGCATCAAATCAAGATGTTGGAAACAAAATTAATGATGCAGCACTTTTTTGTCAACACCACTAGTATCATTTGAGGAGGTGGTGTTACCACGCCAATAGAAAAATGCCTTTTGCTGCTATAAGTTGCACCTACATTAGAGGGCTCTGAGGGTACACCTTTATCAGCTAGGGAGTGTGTTTATTTCACACCCCTGACCAAAATAGCTATATTGACAAAATGTTGTAGTGTAAATCTGGCCTCAGGAACCACTACTTTGATCCCTGAAAAATTTATGGCTTATTATCCCTTTCCTGCCTGGTTAGAGCAGGTATTCTCTGTATGTGGCATGAGAATATGACTAGTACAGGCAATATCTTACTGGTGACAGGGTTTAAAATCCCAGTCTTTTAAACTGCATCCTTTGTAAATTGTCAGGTACACTGAGAATTTGTAATTATGGCATCAGAACATCAACTCATGCTATATGCTTCATTAAGCTCTTGCTATGGGCAGACAGGTTGGAATGTGTACTCTGATGTGAATTATGAGTAACAACATCAAAGTGCATGAGTTTACACTGGTGTAAAATTCATGTGAAGAAAAAGGCTCCATGTTCATATCTATATGTTGTTTGCAGTGTTATAATCATGTCAGTCCCATGCTATTAGAGAGACAAGGTTGGTAAGGCAATATCTTTTATTGGACCAGCTTATGTTGGTGAGAGAGAAAAGCATGGGAGAACGGTAGGTGCGGGGTGGGGTTAGACTGACCCCTCAGCCTGTGGAAGAGGTGTGGGAGGGGTTTAGAGTTACCATACCTGGGTTTTCCTGGGCATGACCTTTTTTCTGGTCCTCCGATTTCCATCTGGGCAAATTTCTGAAATGTGGAAAAATGTCCATGATTTTTTCTTGCTCATTACAGATCAGAAAAAGTCGTCCCGCAGAGCCGTAACTAGGCTCTTCAGCGCCCAGGAAGAGCAAGCCTACCAGCGCCCCCAGCTGTTGGGCCCCCATCATTTTTTGCCCCTGTGGCTTTGTGCCCTGGGCAGCTGCCCCACTCACCCTGCCCTGGTTACGGCCCTGCATCTCTGCACTTTCATTGGTCCCCCCTGCATCTGCAACTGCCGGATTCCACCCAGCCTGCCAGGTAAGTGTGGCTGTCAAGCGCCTTTCGGCCAGGCTGCCTATCCCACTGCATGACCACAGAACCCAGTCAGGATCAGTCACAGCGTGGCCAGGCCCCAGCTCCCTGCTCTCAGTATGGGAAAGGCCCATAGGGAGGTGCTGACTGACACCAGCCGGCCTACCACCCTGAGAGGGAGCACAACAGTTCCCCCTCCTTGAGATTGAGGTTGCAGGTATCCCTGCCAGAACCCACATATACCCCATCCCATTACACACACATCCCTAGTATCCCCCAAATACCCCTCCCAGTATCTATACACCCCTCCACACATCCCGAATACTCCTTCCAGTACACACACAGCACCCCCCCCAAATCCCTCCCAATGCACACATATCTCCCACCCCCCCAAATACCCCTCCCAGTACACACACACACGAGCACCCCCCAAATACCGCTTCCAGTAAACATACACCCTTCCCACACACCCCAAATATCCCTCCCAATACACACCGCCCCTCCCCCCAATATACCCAGTGTGGGGAAATGGGGGGCGGTGGAAGAGGCTAGGCTCACAGCTCAGTCAGGGGGGAGGGGCAAGTGGGGGGCGGGGCTAGGCTCATCCAGTCACCGGGTGCGTCACTCACGACTGCCTCACGGAGCGGGCGGGGCCTGGCCAGGGAGGGAGGGACAGACGTCACTTCCGTTCCGTGGTAGAGAGCGCTGGCGCCGGACGGTGGTGGAGGTTGGTGCGACGGTTGCTGGCAGCCTTCGAGGGACAATGAGCGACAGCGGGGAGCAGAACTACGGCGAGCGGGTAATACACGGAGCCTGAGTGCACAGCCGGCCGGGCCTCCAAAGCGGCAGCGCGGCCTGGCCCGTCTGGGGCTGGCCTGGGGCGCCGCTCCACGGCCCCGCGAGGCAGGAGCAGGCCTGTAGTTCGCAGGCAGGGGGCGGCGCGGAGCGCGGCTTAGCCTCCGCGGGGAGCGCGCTGGGAGGCCCGTCCGTTAGGGCTGGCTGGGGTTGGCGCGGGAAAATGGCCGCCGGGCCGCTAATGGGGGAGGCGGGGACACTCTAGCTGCTCGACTGCGTGCTCCATGGTGAGTCCTCCCGGCGCCATCTTGGGCTGGTGACCCGCCAAAGGGACAAAATGGCCGAGAGGCCGGGCGCTTCTATGCCCAGGCGGCCCGCGGTCGGGGTCCTGGCAGGCGAGACCCTTTCTCGAGGGTGGCAGCCCTGGAAGTACGGTCACGGCCTGGGCGTGCTGGCGGGCGCGACCCGTGCTTCTACCCGGCAGGACGTGCCTTGCGCGGGCTCCACGCCAGAGGCGCACAGCCCTCCCCCCTCCCGCACTTAGTAGCACCAGGGAGCTTCAGCGGGCTTCGCCCTGAAGCTGCTGAGCCAATCGTGGGCGAAGCAAGGAGCTTGGCTAGGGCATGTGATTCCTCCGGCCCAGCACCTCTCCCGGCGCTCCCAGGGGCGTAGCCACCCGTCTGCTGGCAGTCGCTGCCGCAGAGCAGCGTGGCTATAGCCTGTCCTCTCTTCCTCAGTGGTGTTTCTGGGTAAGGGATGGGGTATTTAGACGACGTTAAGTAACGTGGGTGGAGTCCCACTCCAGGCACCGTGGAAACGGGATTGGAACTCAAGCCTCCACGCTCTAGTTCCTGTACTCACCACTGGAGGCACTGGCGCTGCCTGTACTGTCCCTGTTATCTTGCTATTAATGGTTGGGTGTGACGGCTTTTGACAAACTATCAATAACCAGAAGCTATTGATGGTGCCTAAAATGCATATAGAGCTTGAGGGCTAGCTTATGGGGGGGCAGCTTGCTTTACCATTAGTATTGGCATAGACATCCCTTGCGTTTGCTGGGGCCTGAGTCAATGGGATGGGAGAATGGAGCTGAACCTGAGTTCTTGCTGTGTTTACAACTATGAGGGGAGCACTCTGTCAAACCTTACGCTGCTTGTAAACACTATGTAACTTTTCATAGCAGTTCACTGGGCTTGTCAAGGATGGCAGTGTCTTAGAATGTGTTTTTTCCCCAAAAACTGGAATAGCATAGCTGCTCAGATAAGAACACTGTAGACTTTTGCAGTATACAGTTAGCCCTTTGATCACAGGTAGATCAAAATACAGGGGAAAATCTTTGGAGTGGCAGTAAGATAGTTTTCAGTGGTTCTGCATGTCCACACTGCAACACATCTGTTACTTGCTTTCTGTTATAATTCTGTTCGTGATTTCACTATGCAGGTAGTAATGCACTTCTGAATGTTTAATAGTCAAAAGTTGCAGTTGCTTGTGTAAGTTAATCTTTTATACATTGAACTTTGGCCCTTTAATTATGTCTAAAAACATAAATTTGCCTCTTAAAATAGCTACAGATTCTATTCTGCGCAGATATTTTGGCCTCCTGAATCATGTTTCAAAGTGACTGGTATATATATCTAGACAGTATCAACTGACTTGAAATTACAAGTCCTGAAGTTTTGGTTTTGCAAACAGTGATTATTGGGACAGTATTATCCTTCGTGTTCACAAGGGGCACAAAATTTTCTATGAAAGCCAAGTAGTAGTATTGCAGTTACGGTACAGTAAACGGCAACTTCTGAAACAAGCAGCATTTACTGCAAAAATGTTATATTTAGCTGGGTCAAATATAACAAATGGAAGTTAAGCAGAAAAAGAGAGGTGAATTATTTAGATATTTGGTGGTCAGGAGGGGGAAGCTTGTCAGTGTAATCCAAATGGAGTTAATTAGTTTAAATTGAAACATTGCAAAAATACATATTTTTTAAATGAAATTTTCTGACTTCCCGTTATGCCTGAGGCCTATGTAGCTGTTTATATTTCTACACATTGTTTGGTAATTGAGTTTTTAAATCTGTCATAGAGGTTTTGATTTCCTTTAAAAAAAAATCAAAGTAAAATGTAAGCTTTCCATAGAAACGAATATGTAGGGTGTTAGTACGAAATCTTAAATTTTATCCATGTACTCATCTTTCCAGTAGCATGTGTAGAATTTCCGGTGGCTCAGATTTACTACTATTGGACAGTAGTACTGACCTTAAGAGTATAGCTACACTGCAGTATAAACCTAGGGTTAGTGGGACTCAAATCAGTTGACCAGTGGTAAGGAACTCTGGGTTTGAGTGTCTACATTGTATTTAAACCCTACTTTCAGACTTTTCTAACCCATGCTTAAACCTAGGGCTCAGGCATCCACGCTGCAGTGTGCAGGCCTAAGTCAAAGTAACCATATCCCAGAGTCCCTAGCGCTCCCCCCCCTCCCGAAAATGTGGCCAATCTAGCTGTAGGACATGTTTACTGCCCAGCCCCCTCAGCACATTACCAGGAAGCAGAAGGCTCGATCTGCTCACTTTCGGCTGCACACCCAGGAGATTTTGGTAGTGTATTTGCAGAATGGTGATCTGAACCAAATGGGTTAACACTGACCTGAGGTGCTCTGATTTGCAAAAGGGGGGCTGGGGGTAGCTTCCCTTTTCAATAGAGTGGATTGCAGATTGTTGGCGGTAAGAGGGCTCAGGAAGTTTTTGCATGGAAATGTGGGCTACTTCCAGCTGACTCTTGGGATATGTGTCAAGGAGGGCTGCAGCTACACTTCCGAACAATAGGGCTTGGACCTGCAGGGTCCTGGTCCTGGGTTAACACAGTTGCAGTGGAGACACAAGGGCATTAGCCTTGATACCGGGCTCTAACACAGGCTTACATTGCAGTGTAGTAACCCTAAATGTTCAACAATTAGGGGCAGAATTCCTTTTTAAACTTCAGGGTACATTCAGGATGCTAGACATTATCAGATTTTAGGCTAGTGTTTTTCCAATCTTCATAATCTCTACATCTTGAACTTTTCTGTAAAGAAAAGAACATACTTTCTGTTTATACCATTTAATCCCTGTTCATAGTGGGCTGCCGATCTGTGGTAGCTATATGAGAGTGTACTGGCAGAAGCCCTACTTGATTAAGAAAATACTGGCAGGGTTTGAGTAATTTGCCAACATAACCACTTTGCATCTCTGATTAGTGTTTATGGAAGCTATATTAAAACCTATAGTTTTATAGAAACAATAAATTATAGAAAGTATGTGAAATTTAAACTATACATCATCCTGACCTTGGGGCTTCAGAAAATTGCATATGTAAGCAACCCCCTATCAACATAGACACGAACAAGACCTAAAATCAGGTATGTCTCACTAGCATTTAATTATAAAACACAGCCACACAGGAGTAATATTACTGACTTGGGGTTTTTTTGGGGAAAATTCATACATTTCACACATTTTAAAAAATAAAAATGGAGAACACAGCCAACTAGCTACCACAAATCTGCTATTTTAGACTAGATTATAAGATTTGCAGTTTTAAGACTGTCTTATGTGAGACACTGGTGAGGTAATATTTTTTTATATGGCTGTCTTCGGTTGGTGAGAGAGACAAGCTTTTGAGCTTACACAGAGCTCTTCAACCTTACAGAGCTGCTTTTTACCTGAAAGCTTGTCTCTCTCTCCAACGGAAGATGGTCCAATAAAAGACATTACCTCACCCACCTTGTGTGTCTCTCCAATATCCTGGTACTGACATAACAACACCACTGGCTTTTGTGACATTTTTCTAGTATTTTTAAGTACTTTTTTTTGCAAGGTTAGAGAGAAGTAGCTTTTAGCTGCTTCAAGCTAGAAGTTGGGTAGTAAAGCTGGGGGCCCAGTAATTGAGTGAGATGTAATGTGCTTGTCTCCCACTATGATAACGCCCCTGAAATGTATTCACTGACGACCTGCCCAAGATGAAGTGAGGTGATGTAAATTGTGCAAAATCCAGGATTTGAAATAAATGGCAACATTTTTCACAATGAACACTGACAACTGTTCCTACTCTTATTTCAAGAGCTTTTATGCCACATGTTGGTTCAGTGGTGTTCTGGTCACTCTGAATATACGTTTCGGAGTGAACAGTCTTTCTGGAAAATGGATGGTTACCTTGGTCTGTGTACTTTTATTTGGTAATGTTTGAGACCTGCGAATACTGATCCTGTTCCTTTGAATGACCAAATAAGAGCTGAAGGTACTGAACCTCTTTCAGAAGAGGATTTACTCACCTTGTCTTCATAATGAAAAAGTTGTTTGGCTGCTTTTTTACCAACTTTGAAAAACACATCTTTTTCCAGTGAAGACATGGCCAGTGAAAGATAATTATAGTTGTACTGAATGTCCTCTGTCCTTTATATGAGTGACTTAACGTATCCTGCTGGTGCCTTGTTTATAGAATGCTTACACATCAACTTTAAATTTTTTTTAGTAATAAATAAAGAACATGTCCCAGTGTTGTGAATAAGAAATTTTCAATAGTATTCAAACTATGAGAGGAACAGTCAACTCCATTTGGTGAAAATACTTAAGCATGGCTCATTCTAAACATTAGGACACAGTCAACTTAAATATCACATCTCTGAATTTATCTACTAATACAAAACCTGAAAGATTCAGTTTTTCTCCTGTTAAGTGGAACTTTTACATAGTAACTAAGAATAGGAAAAACACTTCGAAAAATGTGATTGTAAACTCACAAATTAACAGGAAATCAGGGTTAAGTGCATTATCTGAAACTACTTATATTTTTAAATTAAAATTCAAGTTGATTATCCCTTTAAGATAACTGAAGCCCTATTACTTGTCATTTAATTATTATAGAAATGAATGAGAGATGTTATTTTAAAGTGTTTGTAGAAATACAAGGTTTTCTTTTAGCTGTTTTCGCTTGCCTTATGTCTTACAGCTTTCACCACATGGAGCATTCTTGAAAACAATCTACCTTCTTAGAAATAATTCTGATTTTATAACTTTTCCATATTTTTAGTAGTATCTTAATTGTTCTATTATAGTAGCATAATTTAATGGAATGTCACAAATAATAATGAAAACACAGAAGGCGCAGATTTGAGTTTCTGGTCTCTTGTATTTCCTTTTTAAGTGCATTAAGTGTATGTTTTGTCATGTGTATGCCAAAAATATGTGGCATGACTGCTACAGGAACTACGACCCTGGATCTGCTGGCTCCCATGGACTCTCAAAATCCAAAGTTGAATGAATGAAGGAAAAATGTGAATGAATATAGTAGCAGATACAGGGAAAGGATGGGGGAGTTACAATCCTAAAAAAAGCCCTCTCTGCAATTCTGAAATTCAGGTTTAGAAAACTATTTAGATATAAAACATTGGATAAACAAATTTCCAATTAGAAATGTTTGCTATTTCCATAAATGGGATATGCAGTGGTATGAAACTAATACAATCCTTGACCGATTCACACTCTTGCATAGAGTTGGGGAGGGAGAACCAACTTCTCTTCTGCCACCCTTCCCCACAGCCATAGCACAAGCAGAAACTTGCCTTGCCTTTGCTGCTCCTGTGCATAGCAAGCTTCGAAGAGAAATCTTAATACAGAGAGGAGCATAAAGCAATAGAAGTAGGAAGAGAGGAAAACTCAGACTGGGAAGAGCAAAACCAAGCAAACTAGAAGCTGAAAAATGTAAGAATCAACTGTGGGAGAAACTTGCACCAAGATGAGAGGAGACTGATGAAGATGTAGTGGGGAAACAAATCAGATTCTCTGCTCCATGGGCTTCTAGTATTTGAGGCAATATATTCTGTGAAGGGAGTGCTTCCTTTCTTGCCAAGTGGAGGGGTAGTGTTGACATGCTCTACTGGAGTCATGTCCAGCTTTCCTCGGTCTTCTAAGGATTATTGCAGTAATGTGTGCCCTCTTTAGAGATGAGGAGGGAATAGGTTCTTCAAAGACTCCCAGAAAGGAACCTGGGGAGATCGTATAGAAAGTTAGACTGAAACTAGGGGTTGGGCATAGAATCATGACTTCTGTTGAAAGAATTACAGGAGAGAGAGAGCTGAATGAGAGAGAAGCCAATTGCTTTATTTAGGATGTAGATATTAAGCAGTTATCTTTTTCCTCTTTTTAGGTTTCCTTCTCCTGCAATTTTTTTTTTTTGAAGGGAATTCCACTTAGTTATGGTTACCTCTGCATTTGTATGAAACAGTGTGTTGCCAACCTTTGTAATTGTCTGGCATGTTAAATGTTTTAACATGTTCCACCTCCGATATTGTTGCAGTGGTAATATAGGTAAAGTGACCCATCTTTTTAACACATGAGTTTCTTGGATAAAATGTAATCTTAGAAATTATGCCATTTAAAATGGGTGTTGGGCGTTCATACAATAGTATTGCTCTTTGTCTGCAAGTTTGAGACCCACAAAGAACTAGAAATTTCTTTAAAAATGAGAGCTTAGTTTATGAAGAATATAGCAAAGTGTGTATGAACTACACATAGGACAATGTTCTGTGTTAACAAGTGGGTTAAGGCTTTTGGACAAATGTCACTAAATGAAGCAAATGCTCAAATTCTTCCCAAGTCTAGTGGTTTTAAAACTAGGATTATAGAAGCAATGGGAATTTTTAATGCTCAGTATGTTTCTCTGCCGGGTCTAAAAGGAGTATATTTGGAAAACACTGAGTAAATTGAGTTAGGTTTAGGAAGCCTAATCTACAAGACATTTTGGCCTTTACTGGTTTTATGACTGTTGTGCATAAAGTACTTTGCAAAAGAAAATTGTGTTTGAAGTGACAACTAAGTTCCAAATTTTTTTAAATCGAATTGGTTCATAGAAACTTAAAATGAGGCAGAGTTCTGGGGTGGATTAAGAATTTTTCTTTAAATGTAGTAGTTGAGTCCAGATTAAATAATGTTCACACTAATTAGAAAAATCATATTAGCTCTCATTGCATGAAACTGTAAAAGACTACTCATAGTAAATACTGCTTAGTGTAGAAAACTTAAGGTCTGCTTTTTATTTCTTCATAGCTGGGTAGTATAGTTGATTACTTTTTCTCAAATATAAGAGGAATATCTGACTTCTAACTGCCATTGCTGCTGTTTCGAAATAAATTCTCACTTAACACTTCATGATATTTTAAACATTAATGGTAGTCAACATAAACAATGAAACTCACAGCAGAGCAAGCTTTTCTTTTGGTTGTGTGGAAGTGGTGGTTTCAACTAAAATTAAACTTCAGCTAATGACTATCCAGTACGAAAAAACCTTTGTGTATGAATTTCCAAACACTGGGAATATGAAGTTAAAAAGAAGAGAGAAAATCATTAGAATTGACAAAAGAAGAGTGTAATTTTTGGCCCAAAAATGTTAATTTAAAGAAATCTAATTTGGAAAAAGCTTGCTATTTATAGACAAGTTTCCATGAGCTTTAAAACAAAAAACTTCCCCAACCAATATTTCAAAACTAACATGCTTCTCCAGTGTTTGCAACCCAAATGTTGCAGCCTTGTGATTGTGTATGAAAGTTGAACGTGGCACTGGCTAGAAACTTTTAAATCATAAAATGTAAGTAACTAGGGTATATTCATTATCCATATCAAGAAAAATACAAGTAGTAAACAATGGTATAAATAGTACATTAGATTTTGAGAACCAGAATTAATGTTGATATGCACAATTGCATCTTCAGTTTGTGTGCAGAATTACCATGGTTGCATATGGAAATACAAAACCTGCATGTGCAGTGAGTTTGCAGGCAAACTAAACATGCACATACCTAGCTTTTAAAATCACACTTTCAAAATTGTTGTTATGTGTATTAGTGACATAAAGGAACATGTAAGGTTAAGTCATTTAATATACAACTGAATTGTACTTTTGAATTAAAAAAGATCGGTTTGCTCAGTTTAACTAAATTCAAGTGCAGTGGTGACCTTTTGACACTTAAACATTTTCTTGTTGATTAAGATTTAAATATGTGGCTAAAGAAGTGTGAAATATAGTAGCCGTTGAAATTTTTCATGTCAAAATGACCGGTAAATCTTCAATCCATTGCACACTTAATTTTAAATTAGGCATAAATAGAGAATGCACAATTACCCAATACTAGACTGATTTGACATCCATGTAAAAAGTAATAGAAAAATTGGTAGGTCCAAGTCTTGAACTGCATATATAATAAAAAAGTCCAAAAACCATAGCATTTTTTTCTAGTTTCAGTTTTGGCACTAGATTTTATCCTGGAGTTTTAAAATATTCTTCATCCTGTTCTTTTTCTATTAAGGTTAATGTTGAAGAAGGAAAATGCGGAAGTCGTCATTTGACAAGTTTTATAAATGAGAATTATTTGAAGCTCAGGAATAAGTGAAGCTGAAATTTGAAAAAAAAAAAGAAAGTGAATGCATGCTAATTATCAGACCAGAAGTCCCACTTATAGAATATTGAGCAATTTGTGTGAAGTGGGGAAGATGAAAGAAGTCAGAATTTGAAACGGAAGAATGAAGAAAAGGAATAAAAATGAAGTTAAGATAAGAAGTAATCTGGAATCTGAAAGCACTACGCTAAGTAATTACTAGTCTGTTTATGTGTCCCTGTATATTTTGCTAAACATGCATGCATTATCTGTTTAATAGAGAAAGCATATGCAGGGTAAAGAAGTGCCTACCAGGGAAAAAAACTTCTTAAAATCTAGGCAGTTCTAATTTCAACTGCCCGGACACATAGTTGAGATGCAAATTTTACCATTTTTTTCACTGGAGCTTGTTTACAGAGTTTAGATCACCCAGAAATTGTGTACAAATTAGACTTTCAATATCTGCATGCAGGAATCCCGTTCTGCTTCCAGAAGCGGAAGTGCTCATGGGTCCGGCAAGTCTGCAAGGCACACTCCTGCAAGATCTCGATCCAAGGAGGACTCAAGACGATCCAGGTCAAAATCTAGATCCAGGTCTGAATCTAGGTGAGTTTACCTACAACACAGAAGTGTGTCTGAATTTGTTTTGACGGTGGTGGGGTGGAAACTAATCAAGCTAAGCCTGAACCTGGTACCAAAGGTTTAAAACAGACCTACGGAAGATTTGAATAAAAACAATCTTGTGCCATTTCAGTTGCTGTATGACAGACAAAAATAAGTGAGATGTGAAGACTCTTGCTTTTCTTTCAACCTCAGGTATATCAAGTTAGGTCTTCCTTATTTCCTTCCCCCTCTGGAAGGACTCCTGCAGTCTTCACATGTATGGGCTCACCTCTTCATTTAAGGCAGTGGCTCTCAAACTTTTTTACTGTTGACCCCTTTCACATAGCAAGCCTCTGAGTATGACCCCCCGCCCCTTATAAATGAAGAACTTTTTTTATATATATTTAACACCATTATAAATGCTGGGGGCAAAGCAGGGTTTGGGATGGAGGTTGGCAGCTCGTGACACATCCTCCCCCCACGTAATAACCTTGTGACCCACTGAGGGGTCCCAACCCCCAGTTTGAGAACCCCTGATTTAGGGGGGTGTATGTGTGTTATCAGTTTAATAAAATGTTTCCTGTCTCTCAGTGGCATAATATTTGATAGTTAAATGTCTACAAACTGCTAAATTGTCCGACTAAAACTCCTTCCCCTCTCTTGACTCTTGTGATGTCATTGCACTAGTTCATAAGTCACCATAGCATCTTCCATGGCATATGGCCTGAATTCAAGATTTAAATACAAAAGCAGAGAAGGGAGGGGGAGGTAGGTTTTACAAACTACACACCTTTCAGACTGTCTTAATAGATTACGTTTTTTTAAAAAAAGCACAATTCCCAATTTTTTCTTTGTTTAATGTACATAAAGATGGCTTATTGTACAGTGTTCTATTGTTCTGATCTACATATTCAGTGCTGACAAATTAAAAGAAATAATTTGAACTACTCATACATGACAGGTTTCAGAGTAGCAGCTGTGTTAGTCTGTATTCGCAAAAAGAAAAGGAGTACTAGTGGCATCCACTGAATGCATCCGATGAAGTGAACTGTAGCTCACGAAAGCTTATGTTCAAATAAATTGGTTAGTCTCTAAGGTGCCACTAGTACTCCTTTTCTTTTTACTCATACATGTTGCTAGGTTCTAAATTTAATTGTAAACACTCAGGGGAGAGACGTAGGTGTCACTGAGCAGAGGTGGCTTTCATTGAGCTGTTCACACTGACTTTTTTTGACTGTATAAAAGCGCAAAGTGTTAGGCTGTATAAAGAATTAATAGAAAAAATACTGAAAACATGCCATTATGTACATCAGTGGTACACCTTTTTCTTAAATACTGTTCTGGTGACCCTGCCACAAAAAAAAAAGTTCAGAGAGAGCAACAAAATGCTTAAGAGTGTGAAGGGGCTTCTGTATGAAGTTATTTGGACTCTTCTGAGAAGAAATGAATAAGGGGATATGATAAATGTGTACAAAATAATGAATGGTAAATCCTGCACTCAGTTTACACTTGACTGTAATAAAAGAACAAGGGGGTATCAAGTGAAACTGAAAAGCAAAATGAAAACTCCTGTTTACACAGTTCATAATTAACCTGTGGAACTCATTGCTGTGAGAGATCTGAGGACACCAAGAGCGTTCAGAAAAGGCTTAGATGTTCTAATGGATAAGAACATCAGTTAATGTACAATAAAATACAAATTAACAACAAGTAGCCAGATGTTGAAAGGAATTAATATAACTTTGGGGACTTACTGAGGTTTTATAGTTGATACTGCAACTTTAATGTTGCCACAGTATTAGCTTTTAATCTCTTGGCTTTTAAAGAAAATAAGAAGTCAATAACTATTGAGCTTGGGAAGATCACAAGCATTATAATAGAATTTATAATTTCCTCGGCCTACTAGCTTTACAGGATGTCCACTCTCATTGGAAGCTTTTGACCACTGTGTTTCATGAACCTGGAACAGAGACACTGTAATAAACTTTAAATGCCTTGAACTGGAAATAGTCAGTTTGCAGAGTTTACAAAGTCCACTGGCTTAACCATCTAACTTGAGTAGAATTACAGCCTTGTGTTAAGGTGTACTTGAGAGCCAAGGTACCATTTCCATTCCATTTCCAGTTTTGTCAGATTTTGAACATGGTCAAGGGCAAGTCGTTTTAAAAGTGGTTCTGCTCAGAAATGAAACAGCCCTACAAACTTAGCTTTAGTTCTGAGAGCTAGACTGGGTTCTTTCTGACACACCAGTAGAAGAGAGAGAAATCTGATGATGCACAAAATGATAATTGTGCATTTGTCTTTGGTGCTCTTTGACACCTGTATGAGCAAAATGCCTTCAGCTGGCTTGTATAAGCATATGATTGATGCTAGGGCCTTGTCTACATAAAATTAGGTTGATTAAGTTACGTTGCTATGGGTTGTGAAATTTCATGCCCTGAGCATTGTGGTTAGGTTAACCCAACCCCAGTAGAGTCAATCTGACAGGGTGTAACCATATCTACATCAGTAGTTCTCAACTTGGGTACACGTATACCTAGGCATACACAGAGGTCTTCCAGGGGTTACATTTGCTCATCTAGGTATTTGCCTAGTGTTACAACAGGCTACATAAAAAGCATGAGCAGAATCTAAAAATTAATATTTCATCAGTGAAATTGAGAGTACACAAGACAAATCAGAGTGCTGAAAGGGGTGCAGTAGTCTGGAAAGTTTGAGAGCTACATCAACAGAAGAACTTGTGGCTGTGCTGCTGCAGTGTAGACATCCCATTAATAAACAGTTCTGAACACAGGATTTTTGGTTTTCTTGGCATTGTAGTATGAGCAGAATAAAAGCAAGGTGGGTATACATAAGGAACACATCTATTATAAGACAGGAGTTTTTCAGATCAGTGGTCCATCTTGTCCAGTGATGTACGGCTAGCTCATTCTTTGAAGAGGGCTAACTCCATTGTTAATTATGGTCTGTGGGCTGGCGCATATGTTAAGGGCTAAATACACTTTCAACCTGAGAACTTCCAAAGGTCAGGGTGGAATATGGCATTCACGTAGCAACAAGACGTCTAGATACCAGCCCTTATTTGTTCAGTACCTTATTATAACATTCCGTGAAAAAGCATGTAAATTTGACCACCATTATTTCTGCCCTTTGTTGCTTTCTCTAGTCTCCATTGTTTCTTGCCCTCTTCTGTTTCCCATCTTCTTTCCTCTGGATTTCTGTCTTTGCAGCAACTTCTGATACTCACCCCCATGTAGGATTCACTGCCTACCCTCTTTCCAGCTTCATTGACTAAATTGTGATCACATTTATTGACATTAATGTGGTGATTAGCTCTTGAGTTAGCATCCCAATGAGACTAATTTAAAAATTGCTTAGAATTTAATTTGCAGAGTAAATGTCATGTGCGTGGGTGGTTGCGCAGTCCTGATCTGGTCTGATATCCTGTCACAGATGGGACACTGCTAGATGCTTCAGAAGAGGATGCAAAAGAACCTGTTCTTAAGGAAATTTCTTTCTAACCTGACAATCTGTGGTTGGATTATGCCCTGAAGGATGATTTTTTTTCCCCTAGGTGACTGTAGCATATTCCCATTTGTAAGATTCTCCACACGTGGTTCAGCTTTGGCAGACTTATAGAAAAGCTGTGCTTTCTGGGACCATCTGAGCACTCCCTACCAGTACTGAGTGTTCAGAGTAAAAGTTATGAAGTTGTGTGCTTCCCATCTACCTTGGCTTTTTTCCTCCTGTGGCAAGCTGCAGATGGAGGGAACCTTTTTTTCCATTCCAGACCTTTTTTCTTTGATTCCTTAAGAATTTTTTGTGGATGAGACTTTAAATTATTTCAGTGATTTCTGTGGCCTTGTGTGGCTAGATTGCCATACTGGCTCAGAGAAAGTGAACAGAATGCTGGGAATAATTAAGAGAGGGATAGATAATAGGACAGAAAATATCATGTTGCCTCTCTAAATCCATGGTACACCCACATCTTGATTACTGTGTGCAGATATGGTCGCCCCATCTCAAAAAAAGGTATATTACAATTGGAAAAGGTTCAAAAAAGGGCAACAAAAATGATCAGGGGTATGGAGCGGCTTCCTTAAGAGGAGAGATTAATAAGACTGGGACTATTCAGCTTAGAAAAGAGACGCCTTAGAGGATTTATGATTGAAGTCTATAAAATCGTGACTGGTGTAGAGAAAGTAGATAACAAAGTATTTACTGCTTCTCATAACACAAGAACTAGGGGTCACCAAATGAAATTAATAGGCAGCAGGTTTAAAACAAATAAAAGGAAGTATTTCTTCACACAACGCACAGTCAACCCATGGAACTCCTTGCCACAGGATGTTGTGAAGGCCAAGACCATAACAGGGTTCAAAAAAGAACTAAATAAATTCATGGAGGGTAGGTCCGTCAATGGCTATTAGCCAGGATGGGCAGGAATGGTGTCCCTAGCTTCTGTTTGCCAGAAGTGGGAATGAGTGACAGGGAACGGATCACTTGATGATTACCTGTTCTGTTCATTCCCTCTGGGGCACCAGGCATAGGCCACTGTCAGAAGGACAGGATACTGAGCTAGATGGACCTTTGGTTTGACCCAGTTGGGCCATTCTTATGTAAATCCACAGCAGCACAGCACAGGAGCGCAGCACAGGAGCAGATCGAAGGCACATCTCTAGCTTTTCCAGTGAATGTTGATCCCTGTTACTTCTGGCTCTCCCTTTCTCAGTGCTGGTCCCTTTGTATTGATACCCCTTCTACAATCTGTACAGTGACTATTGCTATCTGTAGAGATCCATTGGGATCCCTACTTTGCATCTGGAGAATTTTCTCCTGATACATAATCATGGTTGTAGAGGGCTCTCAGTCAGCCTGGGGTTCATATAGTATGGATATGAAGGCTTTTTCTGGGTTATTTGGGCTTTGGCTTTTGGGAAGATTCCACTTGGGGCTCCAGTTAGACTCCAGTTGGGCCTTCTTCTCCAGGGCAGTGCAGGTTTGTTGGGGAAACATTGGTGTAGATGCCCTCTTCCTGTCCCCTTTACCTCCATGTTGTCAAGGATCTCTGTCAACTTTCTGGAGGCCAGAAGATCCTAAGAACTTGCTTTTTTTGTTCATCCTGTGAGAGGTAAAAGTACATTAAAATGCAGTCTCTGTCCCTAACTGACATCATGATGACTTGTCATATTCAAATGGAGAGGAAGCAGAAAGTGATTCCAAGTCATGATGAAACTTAAGTCTTCAGATTCCACAGTCATGTCTACATCTTTGTCACTTCCTAATGACTACAGACAATTTTGAGACTTGTTGATACTGGTAGTGGCGTCATCAGACTTGGAGGTCACGATAATCCAAGAGAAGACTCATCACCTTTTTTGTCATTGCATTGAAAGATGGCTCTGCTTGACAATGGCAGCTTGTTGAACCTTGCTTGAGATTGGACAACCCCAGCATCTGCACCTGTTGTCACCAAAAAGGCAGATTATTTGCACTAGGTCCTGCAACAGGGATTCCACTATGCCTTTCCACACCCGATTCCTGGTTTCTCAGCAGATATCAGTAATGTTAGGGGCTCAAGGGTTTTCCAGGGTGGACTTGCTTTAAATCATGATTTCAGTCAGTAGTCAGGAAGACTCCATTTAATCCTGGATTTCTGTATAAGAGTGCATTCTTGTTGGTTGTTATAACCTTAATACATATTCTTCACAACTCAGATGTAGGTTTCATTTTTAGAAGGTACACACTATACATTTTTTTTAAAGTGATATATTTTCAGATTAGTTTTACAGCTATACCAGAAAATGAATGATTGGTTATTTCATTTACCAAAGGTAATTGAAGCAGATATTTAACTAAAATAGTTAATTGAAATATTTTTTAAAAAACAAAAATTAAATAGACTGTCAGCCAGGTCAACATGAGAAACTAAAAATATTGGCTTCTGCTGTTAACTCAGTCGTCTTCACCTTCATTTTTCTATTTGTTCATAATCTGGAAAACAAAAACAAGCTTTCCTGCTTTTTTCAGGTCCCAAATGATTTCTCAATTTGGAATGAATTAGTCCAAAGGAAGAAAATACTCTTTCCACTCCAGTGGAAGAAGCTACCGCTCTTAAGTGAGATTATCACTGAATCCAAGTGGTTAAGTGACTTCCTACCAGTTCACTGGTGTGACTTTCTTTAAAACATAATCATCAAACATATATTTCTTAAATGGTTCACCCTTAGCTCTGACGTTTATTAAAGTTGGCATTATGGAGGGATGATTGGTGGATGTCCATGTCGGCTCCTTGTCCATGTTAACTCCTCTTCTTCAGCAGTTAAGGTTTGACCCTGGTACTAAGTATTGAGAATATCTGCAAGAAAATAAGCTGAAGATAGTGCTTGTCCCATTCGTTTTTTTAATGCTCGTAATTTAACTCTGTCATTGCATTATTTCTCTTTTTAAGATCTCACTTAGTTCCTTCCAAATTTCAACAGCATCAGCAATAAAACGGGTATTTCCCTGCATTTTGTTCAAGGCTACAGAAATAGGCTTCAGGGTACTCAGCATGTGTTCAACATTTCTCTTAAGCCCAATGTTGAGAACTTCAGCTATGACAGTGCCAGCTATTTTTTCACGATTTTGGTCATAAACTGTCATCAGATTAGGCCAGTTCTTGATGTAGTGCTCAAATCAGTCCACTGCTGAGTTCCATCGCACGTCTTGTGGGAGAGTTAGCCTGGTTCCTCCCACTTTTTTCAGAGCTGCTGCTGTAAAGTGGTTGATACGGAAGTATTTTGCAATTTCAACAACATTCGCCTTTATTCCTGGAACACTTAAGTCTTTGGCTAGGAAGTGCATCAAATGAGCACTGCAACCATATGTCGTTAGCTTGGGACTCTCTTCACGCTCTCCTAAATTTCTTCTCATCTTGGATATATTTGCAGCAATTGTCTGTGACCAAGCTGCATGCTAGACAATTAAATTTTTTCAGTTTTTTTTAATAGCTTTGACTGCTACTTCTTTTAAGTATTCTGCTGTGTGTGCATTTCCTGATGTATCAATTGTTTCTGTAAGGAAGACAGTCCCTTTTTCTGTTGTCACACAAGCACATACAACAGAATCGTGGACGTTGCTCCACCCATCAAGACTCAGGTTGACAATTTTACCCTCTAGAACTTTTGCACACTGCTCAATTTCTTTTTCATACACATTATCCAGCAATTTGCTTGCAACATCTGCTTTGTTGGGTGGACTGTATCCTGGTCTTAATACTGAACCATGTTAATGAAGTGTGGGTTCTCAATCCTATGCAACAAACTGTCCTTTCCATAAACAAACCGGGCAATGTTTTCATCAATTACCACTTTTTGTAATCTGCTGGTTATTATCACAAACTTATCTATGGTGGTTTCTGGATGACAGAGATTTTTTTTCTTTTTGCCACAGGTGATATACTGTGGTTATGTGACATACATGATGTGACTGAAACACTATCATTGGCAGATAATTCTGAAACTGTAGAAAATGATGGTGATCTTGAAGGTGGATAGTCTTCAGAATCCTGTATGTTGAGGATGGATTCTCCTAAACAAAATAAGTCAATGCAGTTATTTAATTACCACCATACTGCTCATTTAGTATTACTCATTGCATTCACTGACACTCAGTACTACTTTAAAGGTGAAATTGTAAAAGGAAGATCTACTTATTTTAGCTATTTTTTTTATCACAACTGCATCTACAATGATAGTACCATAGAATAACAACTATATTTTTTGATCAAACATGAGAATTCAAGACTGGTCCAGAAGGAAGATAGGCAGTGCTTAAGAAAGAAATATGAAATAAAAAAGTTCACCAACCTGAAGATCCTGCGTGTTCAGCCATGTTCCTTTCATCATCTTCAACGCAGCTTCCTCCTGAGAAGGAACACTTCTCGTGATGTTTCATTCGGGCAACAAGGCCTTGCATTTCTTTGTTGCACTTTGCATTTTGCACGCATGCCCGTCTTACCCACAGATAGAGGAACTTCATTAAAATATTCCCAAACTGGGTCTCTCTTATGGCCTGTAACCATTATAAGTTTTCCCTTCTAGTGAGAATGGTATGGTAGATCTCAAATCAATGAAGGCTACACTGAGAGAGACCTCAAGACTTCTGGAATATGCTGCTCAAACAGTTTCACTGTGGTTTCTGTTGCCTGTCCTTCCCTTCTCACATTTATCTCCAGACCATTTTTCCTTGTCTAGATCTATTCTGCCTCCAACAATCTTCTATTCATTGAACTTTTTGAAACTTTGCACTTTTAGAGAGAGATAAGGGATTGACTCTATGTACACAAATTTGCCAAGGGACAATAGGGTTGAGGTTTTCTCACCTCTGTATATTTTAAAACATTTTTGCTGTTAACAAGCATGTTACCCCTGGACACACAAATCCACAGTTTGAGAACTGTAAAACTAAGCATTTCTGATGGTATCTTCTAGACTGAGCACTGAGTCCCATTGGGTAGATAGAAAGATTAACCTAAATCTATACAGAAGCCCCTGGAACCCCATAAAATTGGGTCCATAATCCATGAACTATTGGAACTCCTTTACAAACCTTTTCTTAAACATTACATGAATATATACTCATACTATAGAATTAGAATTTATAATCCCTATTTCATGATGAGATTTCATTATAGCTCAGATATCTTTAGGTAGGTTTTTCCTCAAAAAGCGTTTTATCAAAAAATCCAATTTTAAATAAAAAAAATAGATTTGATTTTTTTAATTTTAAATAAACATTGATTTTTATCAACCCTTTTTGACAGATGCCAGGAAGATTGACTTGGCATTCTCCATGTCACCAGTGATTAAGGTATTTTGATATCAATTGCAGGTTTGGGGTCAGGTATTTCCTTTTCTTGACCCATCTTCTCAGTGCTCATTAAGACTGTAACTGATGGGTCACTCTGTTCCAGGGCATGCCCTCCATGCTTTCTGGATACCATCAGATTAGTCAGAACTGTGACATCGGGCATTATCAACTGAGCTTAGATCAAGTTATCTTGCTTGGTGGTTTAGTCACAAGCCAAAGTAGGAAACCTTCCTTTTCTTAATGGCAAGCTTAGAATAGAAAGAAAACTCAAAAGAAGGACTACATCTGCAGCACCATCTAAGGGGTTGGTACAACTTGAACAAAGTTAGCTTCCCCTTCTTCCCCGTCCCTCCCCACCCCTTGTCTCTTAGATTCTAGAAGTAATACCCTTCATCTATCTCCATTACCCCTTCCACAGAAGTCTCTGCAGCTGAAGAGTATAAAGTCACTTGAAACATAGGTGAAGTTTGGCGCATTTTCTTCAACATCGATCCAGTTTCAAATTTGACAGGTTGCCCAGAAGTCTAGACCCATTTTGCATTTCCTTTAGTCCCTTCTTGTCCTCTGTCCTTTTGGAGATTGAGTCATAAAAGGGAATATGCAGAGACTAGTTGACCATCAACTTGTATTCTTCAAGGGCTTTTCTCAACTACAAATTTTTTTAACATCGCTGTTGAGGGGTCAAGTAAGGTAATATGCTGACCACTGTTAGTCACTGTAGACATGGACAGGTTGTGGTCAGCACTATATTAAGCTAATTCCCCACTTAGTTAACTTCTGACATAAAGCTCAAGGAATGTTACCTGGCTTCATTACCCAAATTCCCTTCTTAACAGCTCTACTGTTTTAAGAGCTCTAAAAGGTTTAATGGAAGGAATTAAAGCAAATTGGGATTGCACAGCTTCTTATGATCTCTGAATATTCAATGCTGAAAGAGGGCATTTTCACTGTCCCAGCAAGTACTGCTTTTCTAGAAAGGTTCCAGAAGCTCAGTTGCACAGGGGGTCCCTACCACAAGTGTGACTGTACAATGGCAACACTCAAAACTATAGTTAGTGGTGAGTTTTAATAGCTAGAGTAACTGGATGTTCTCATACTCAATATAAATGTCTAATCTTTTTCAAATCACACTTAGCGGTTCATCTTAATGCCTTTTGGGCAAGTGCTGTATGTTTTTTTATATTAAGATTATTTCCTCACAGTTCTTAAAGTAATTGTTTTTCAGCTTCATTAGGTATCCTCTTTTATTGAGGATAAATAGGAGTATCTGGTTTATCTTTCAATGTTTTATAAACCTCTGTCATGTCCCCTCTTGAAATGAACAATGGTCATCTCAGTCTCACCTCATTTAAAAAAAAAAAAAAGAAAGAAAGAAAACTGTGCTTGCAGTCATATTTGTGTCTCATATCTCTGGTCCCCTTCTTTGTAGTATCTTTGTCTAAGAAGGTGCCATTTTTCCCCTCTTTTTGTGTAAACATTGATTCATCTTTTGCAATTAGATTATGCATAAACTGCTTCAAATCAACAATTATGAATGATTGGAAATCGCTTGGAGTTGAAATGGAGTTTAGAATTCTATTTTTGCAATTATATGGGGGCCCACTATAGTGATGAATACTCTAAAGGAATCTAATCTAACTGTAAAGATTGAATTGAGAAACTTGAACTGGTGATGAAATAAGTACTTGTATTGCCCTACAAGATGTAGTACAACATGATTTTTAAGTTAAAAATTACCTATAAATAGAAAATGGAGTATTTGATTTCCTCATGTTAATGTGTAGTTGCAACATGGTAACCCCTCAGAAGTAACTTAGTTCTTTCTCTGCACAGATCTAGATCAAGGAGGAGTTCTCGTAGACACTATACAAGATCACGCTCTCGTTCCCGCTCTCACAGGAGGTCCAGGAGCCGGTCTTACAGTCGGGATTATCGACGACGACACAGTCACAGCCATTCCCCTATGTCTACTCGTAGGCGTCATGTTGGAAACAGGGTAAAACTGTTAACGCATTGGGATTGTTAAATTTAGCTCTTTGTGGGTTTATTGCAATTTTCAATCTGCTTGTCTTCCCCCTTGACTAAGGAATCTATAAAAGCAATCTGCTTCCATCTCTTCTCAGATTTGGAAAATAAATTTATCTTCATGTTGTACTATATTAATAAAAATTCACAGCAAAACATGACATTTGTTTTTAACTATATTACCACATTTTAAATGTTAATGATTTTTTGAATAATTTGTGAAAGAAGTTTGTGATCTCAGGTATTTGTAAGGTTTTTTTTGTTTGTTTGTTTTGTATGTTTACTATGAGTGGGTAACTCATACTTCAGTACATTAATATTTGCATCTTCAGATATTCCTTATTTGATCACATTTGAGCTTGTAATTTTTGAAGTTTCACAGTGCTTACAGTAACTTAAGGTGCCTGTTCACTGAAAGTTGTATGTTAATGTAGACATTTTTCTAAACAAGTGTTGACTAACTATAATCACAGTCAATTAAATTGAGATGGTGGTTCTCTTAAACAGGTCTGATTGACCATTACCTTTTTGTGTGTAGGTTTCAAAATTAATAAACTAGATTTGTTGTATAAGTCTCTCTTGAAATACACAGCATTTTGTCATATATTCAGGCACCTTAAAACCTGAAGCTTTAAAAGATTTTAATAGAAAGGGATATAGTCAAAGTTGGTAGGCCCTTTAATTTATCTGTCTTGTTTGCAAAGTCCATGTAATTTTTGTTGCCAAACAACTGCTTTTTTTTATTTTAAAAAAAAGCTACCAAAACAGTCCTGACTCAAGAACATCCCTACAATAACAAATAAGTGTACATACCCACTCGAGATAAAATATTTAGTAAAGAAATAAGCTTCATTTTTTAATTTCCAAAGTTTCCTAATTAGGCGGACACTTGAGGGGGAGATTGGGGAATGAAAACTGCCTTGATGTCTTCATTAAACCAAAACAAATTAGCTTGACTAAAAAGTCATATTCATTCTCAACTGTCTTTTAATCTCTTAGATCTATAAAATGGAGAATAAAATAAATGCCAAACTACTCAAATATAGGAGTGCCCGCAGACCAATATACAGATATTTGTATCCACCAGTCAGCGCCCTATTCTGTGGATAAACTGTTGGGCACTTCCAGACAGTACCCACTTCTGGAAATAAAGTTGTGATGCCACTACAAAGTTTGGCATGGGAATTGTGTGCTCCTCTTGTGGTGAGAAATGCAAAACATGTTTTTGTGAAAGCTAAGTCTGAAGATTTGTTCCTAACACAGATGTCTGTTGTAAGTAAAACTAACTTCTTAGATAGCAGTCAATTTCTTTTCTGTCTTGAAGTCATGCCAAATCAACTCATGTTTGTAAAGTCACTGAATTGCTAAAAGTTTGAAAGGAAACTTTTTTTTATTCTTCTAGGCAAATCCTGACCCAAACTGTTGTCTCGGTGTGTTTGGATTGAGTCTTTACACCACAGAAAGGGACCTGAGAGAAGTGTTCTCCAAGTATGGCCCAATTGCTGATGTTTCCATTGTGTATGACCAGCAATCTCGGCGTTCAAGAGGATTTGCATTTGTGTATTTTGAAAATGTTGATGATGCAAAGGAGGTAAGCTGGAATATAACACTTTGAAAATTTGCAATTCCCAAATGTTAAAAACTTATTCCTGTATAACTAGTACATAGCCCTGTAAAATGAATTTTTTAAACCTTTTTTGAGACTGTAGAAAAGGAATTAAGGTACAGTATTAATATTTAAAACTGCTATAATGAAAATATGCACCTGGACAAGAACAAGAATAGCATTCTTGAAAGTGTTGCATTTGTTTTCTGTAGTTTGTTAACAGTTCTTCAAAATAACTGATGGGATTATGAATGTATTTACTCGAACTGATCAATTGTTTAAAAGACAAATTTCTGAAAGGAATGATTTAGTGATCACTATTTCAAATGCCACAGGTTAAAATATCAGTATGGTCAATTCAGCCCTACGTTGGTGAGAAATAGATAGTCCCACACAGCTGGTTGCGTGTGTTTGACTAAAGCTGCTTTTTCTTTCTGGTTGGTTGGTTGCATTTCACTAGTATTGTTTATTTGTAAATTGCTTTAGGATCCTCTGGGATGAACGAAATACTATTTTAGTATTAAAATCCTCCATTCAGTTGATTTAAATATGTAATTAGGCTTAAAAGTTAACTGGTTTGTAACTCTCTCAATTTGAAGTAGATGAGATATTAAACTCAGACTTCCCCTGGGGTGCATTTGATTTTGGATATAGGTCTTGAAAAACAGGTAAATGTATGATAGTCTTAAAACAATATTTTAAAAGGTTTATATGGTTTTAGTTTTTATATTAGATTAATTTAATCAGATATGTGCCCAAAGCCACAATCATATTAGGTTTAAAATACACGTTGAAGCAAAATTTCAAATGTCAATGATAAATAAAACTGAACACCTTTTCAGAGCACTTGGTGGAGACTAGAACCTGACCATGGCAGTTAGACTATTAATGTTGCCCATCCACAGCTGGAGGTGAAAGTAACTTACACATATCCCAAAAGCCTAACTCTATTCATCATATAAGAGCTGTAAGCCATCTTGGGGAATTATTAGATCCTGTCCATTGTAGGTATCTCAGCACAAAATACAGGGTGCGAGGTATGCTTTAAATAAAAATACTTGTAGATCTCCAGTTGTACCAGAGTTATCCTCCTAAATACAAACTCAATTTAATGAGTTTATGATCTTGCTGAAATCACAATCCAAACAATAAGTAATTGAACTGTATTAAGACTTAGAGGTTGGACCAGAGAAATTACTGCTTATGCAGGCTCAAGTCAGGCTATGAGCATACACGAGGATGATATGAACTGGGATTACAGAATGTGGAGGCCATTGCACCGCTTGATACCTGTCTAGGCAATCAGTGGGTAATTGCCATCATTTATCTTAGAAAAAGAGTCACACACCAAAGAAATGTATTGAGCATGCAAACAACTTCTTGCTAACCCAAATGAACCAGAGGAAGATGAGTGTACTGTTACCCAAGGAAAAGCAGTTGTACCCCCAGCACATTGGTTGAAATGGTCGCAACTGGCAAATGGATCCAGTATGAGCTTTGCTCCAATGAAACGTGCATCAGGAAAATAACCCTTCAGAAGAAAGAAAAGGAGTACTTGTGGCACCTTAGAGTAACATTTATTTAATTTGTTAGTCTCTAAGGTGCCACAAGTACTCCTTTTCTTTTTGCGGATACATACTAACACAGCTGCTACTCTGAAACCTTCAGAAGAAGTGGATGTCACCTATAGAGCCTCCAAACAAGCAGTATGGAAGGCAAGAAACCTAATTTTGGATACGTTGTATGAGTTTCACAATTGTTCTCAGTTTGCCAAAAAGAAAATGTATATGATCTCATGGACAAGAAACAAAAGGAAGATGACAAAGAAAACACGCCAGAAAGGATGCAGGGGTCTTGTATGTAACTGACAACGAAAATTTTGGGGCGGTCTACTTAATGTGGAAAACCCTTTATTGCTTTGCATGACAATGCAGCATATAATTATGAATGTAGATGCCTTGAGGTCTGCCCACAGATCACCTGGAAAAGCAGCAGGTCCAGATGAAGTAATGGTGGAAATGATCAAAGCCTTGAGAGAGGCTAAGATACATTGGCTTACATGAATCCTACACTCTGGGAAGAAAAGATAATTCCATATTGGTACTGATATAGAAACACAAGTGACCTGACCCACTGTGTGAGCATCATAGCTGCATTCTTTGAAATGTGGAGTCCATTTAAGGAAAGAAGCAGTTTGGCTTTAGAAAAGGAAAATGGACAGCAGATAGTGTATTCATTGGCAGACAGTTGGTGATAAAGAAGCTGGAGGGAAATCTCTAGCATGGTTCATTGTTTAGGCTGGGTTTTGTTTTTGTGTTTTTTTTTTTTTTTAGAGAGAGCATCTGGCAAAATACATACATGACTGCTGGTGCCTCTCTAATTCTGTGAGGTACTGGAGGATCTTGTCCAGATGGTGATGGGTTTGTATGAGGGTTCTATGACACAGGTGCCTGTTGCCCTTCAGTGTTTCAAGGGTGAAGGCTGGACTCCACCAGGGATTAGTGCTTAGTTCATTACTATTCATAATTGTGATAGACTTCATAGGTAAGTAAATCCACATGGAAGGTTGTATGAAGATCTATACAAATTAAATTTTGCTAATGGCCTATGGTGAGGAAGATTTGGTCCAGGCAATTGATGCCGGCAATAGGGAACTAACAAACTGTAGAGTCAAAATGAGTAAAGAAAAGCGAAATCATGTGAGTGACTTGCTCAGAACGAAGACAGATGAGTATCAACATTGAGGGCCAGCACCTAAATCAGGTATCATCTGTGTTTAACTTGTGGGGCTGGTTAGTGACAAATAGAGAAATCAGAGAACCATAACCAAGACAGCTGAGCATGGGGGAAGTCTGGTACAAGGTAAGTGGAGTGACTTCTAATAAACGAATGCTCAGATTACATAATGGGCAATGATAGAAAACCATGATAAGACCAGCTCTTCTGTGTGGATCAGAGACATGGGTAACCAAAGAGAGGCACTTGAGAAGACTTGAAGCTATTGAAATGAGATGTTTGAGGGGGAGACCTTGCAGGACCACGTGTGGAATGATGTCATCAGGCGTGAAACCGAGGTTTGCGGTATCTGAGAGAAGCTATAAAAGAAGCTGAGATGGTATCGGCATGTACAAGGATGGATGAAAGGCATTCCATTAGGGAGACGTCTGAGACTAGAGTTTGTGGCCTGAGAACAAGAGGACAACCAAGTAAACAGTGGATAGACTGTAAGGGAGGACGGAGTGGGTATGGAGCAAGCATTGGACTGGCAGGCTTGGAAAAGACAGATCAATGATCCAGCCCCAGCTACCTGAGAAAGGAGAAGTAGTTGATGGAAACTTGGGTTAGCAGTTATTAGGCTGAAGTTAATCTGTTTGCAGTTAAAACTGTCTAAATCATGATTGTTTCACTCCATATAGGCTAAAGAGCGTGCCAATGGAATGGAACTTGATGGGAGAAGAATCCGGGTAGATTTCTCCATAACAAAAAGGCCTCACACCCCCACACCTGGAATCTACATGGGGAGACCAACTTAGTAAGTTATTTCAGACATTGAATAGCACAAGTGGCATAAAGGAAATGCACATTTTGTTCGCCAAGTAGTCTTTGTTTTATTTTGTTAAATGATCTCTGCTCTTGTAGGAGTTCTCCATCCACGTGGTGGTGGTGGTGGTTTTTTGGTACTTTTGTTAAAGTCCCAGACTTTCAAAAGTAAACATGCAACTCTAAGTATATGGGCATAAAATAATAGTGCACCTTGATTTGTATACTTGCACCAAATGTTAACAAAATCATGCCAGTCAACATTGGGGCTACGTATCAAACTACTTTTTTCCCCCTTGACAGTTATCTAAAAATTGAATTTTTAGATAAAACAACCTTTTAAAATGTCAAATGATGGCACTTATTAGCGAAGTAACTGCCACTCTGTTAATGAAAATGACTAACTTGTGTAGTTATTGTTGAAGCAAATTCCATAATTTTTATTTAATTCTTACTTGGGGGTAGCCCTCAAAGGTTGTATGCTTTTTCTAACTGTAAAAAGTCAAGATGCATTTGTGTACAATAATTTATTGACTTGTAACTTTGTGTTTAGATAACCATAAATAGAAATAAAACTACATGAACTTATGTCACTTACTGGTAATAGAACACTTTTAAAAAAACCTAAAGCACCAAAAATGCATCAATTTCAGTACTTTGTATCCACCTTTCTAATGTTCCGTAATTTAGTCAGTTCTTAACTTGCTGTGACTCGTCCAGATCTATCAACATCATTGTTTTCCCTGGGAAGTGGTGCCAGGAAAACCAAGAGGGCATGGGTAGTTGGAGACCAACAGTAGGAGAGGCCATACCCGGAAATGTTAAATGTATAGCTTTAAATCTGAGTTTGCAATCTAAAACGCTTACATTAAAAATTTGGTTTCATACCATCAAAGGCATATGAGAACTAAGATCTCAAGTTGAAAGTCTTGAAGAAAACATTTTTGTCAGCTGACAGCTTTTTTGAAATGTTAGTTTAGTAGCTGTGTAACTGAAACTGTGTTCATACATTTTAAGTCCCTACTGGGTGTTGGACTAGATGGCCTCCTGAGGTCTCTTCCATCCCTAATCTTCTATGATACTGGCCTCACCTAAGGAAAAATCCTTCCAGAGGGGACTTTTTTCCCCGAAAGTTAGGAATAGATGAAAGTTGTCATAGAAAAGAATTCCTCCTGCAATCTTTAAACTTAGTGTTCATGTCAAAAAATTAAATCCAAGTTGAGATTGCAGTTATATTTCCTGACTACCTTATTTGAAGATTCCTACAGTGCTGTAGGACTCAGCTAGGCTTGCCTGTATGCAGTATTTTGTATTTTTGTAACTTTGTTTCACTATTCCATGCAGTGGCAGCTCCCGACGAAGAGATTACTATGACAGAGGGTATGACAGAGGGTATGATGATCGTGAATATTACAGCAGATCTTATAGGTGAGCCACTATTAACAAATAACAAAATATGTGCAGATCACCATGGGCTAGTTTCTCTTGAAACTCGTGCTTTTGGAAGTAAATTATTTGCATTTCTTTAACTTACTAAATTTTATAACTGTACCTTTTGAAATTCATTTGAAGTCACTGTTTTACATCCAAGCTCTGGTTTTGAAATCTTTGGTCTTTACTGCAAATAATTGTTTGGCTGTACATCAGATATAACAGATGGCAATGTGACAGGCAGACAGAATTTCAATTTGAATGAGATCTCTAATTTCAACATAAATAGTCCATAATGCTATACTTACATATATCTGTATAAGTAGTTTAATAGCTTAAGTGTGTTTGCTGTGAATACTTCAGCTTTAAGAGCAAGCGGACATACACGCCTCTTCTGTACACTGGCCCAAAAAGGGAGGGGGGGGGAGGAATCTCCAAGAGACAGCAGTGGTGAAAGTACTAGTATAGACATCTACCACTTGCATTTCCCCATCTGGTGGTCTAGCCATGTTCTAGAGAAACTTAGTCAACACAGCGGTAAAAATAGCAGTGACCACCAGTGCTCAAAAGTTATTGCCACTTTGAGTACAACAGTGGAAGATTATTTTGAAAGTTAAAGTGTAGACAGGGTCATAAATTAAATCTGTCCTTGCACTGGACAGATGTACTATGAAAATGTCACATAGCCTTTCTATAAAACAGAGGGCAATCCTATTTCACGGCTTCATATCTATGCGCTAACTCCTTGGCACCCATAGCTGGATTTTCCTGTTGTAAAGCCTGTTATGGACAACAGTTGCTTCAGGATCCACCAACACAGCGACTAACTCTAGGAAATGAGAAGAGAAACCAAATTAAGGAAGAAAGTGAAAGCTTAGACGTATGCAGGATTGAATTGTAGAGAACGCCGTAGAATGCAGGGGTAGTCTAGGAACTTTGAATTCTATGGCGTAGATTAACAGTTGCCCTCTAGCCTTTCAAGTGGCAGTGCCAATGAGGCTTAATCGCTGTTTTATTTTGCAGAGGATTTAAGCCTGACAAACCTAGCATGGTTGTACTTAAGGTGACTGAAAGCTCATAGTTAACATATGTTGCCATAAATAAATTGTAGAACTGTTTGAAATTTATTTAAAACACGTGAATATAGCCGGTTGGTGGTGGTCTTGATGAAAAATGTCATGTTACATCTGAATCTTCAGATTGGTTGCATGAACAAAGTTGGACCATGCAACAGTCAAGACAAAATTTAAATGTTACGCTAATATCTAGTAGTTCATTTTCTTTGTTTTTTAATGACTTCCTATCATCAGGCCTGAGGCAGATTTTGTGCAGTTACAATAAGATTTTAAATCTGAGGTTGTCTTTTTATTCCTTAGCTGGCTCAAAATATCCCTTCTGAGCAACTGTTTCCCTTAGTCCTTTTTCCTGTCACTCCTTCTAGGACAGGTGTGGGCAAACTTTTTTTGGCCCGAGGGCCACCTTTGGCTTGTGAAACTTTATGGAGGGCCAGGTAGGGAAGGCTGTGCCTCCCCAAACAGCCTGGACCCCGTCCCCTGACTGCCCCCTCAGAACCCCAGACCCATCCAACACCTCTTCTCCTTCCCCGCTCCTGCCTTGCCTCTGCTGCTGCCTTGCCCCTCAGGCTCCCTGTGGCTCCCACAACTCCAGCTTTGTAGGTTGTCTGGGCCCACAAGTTAATTCTTCAAGGTCATGTAATAGGTGTAACATGCAACATATGCAGACTCTGCACAGGATTCTAAAACACCACTCACTGCCTGTCCTTTAGTAGCATAAGAAATGCACAGATCTATACAAAAATAAACTCCATGCTCAGTTTCCTTACCGCTCTAGAGTATTCTTTGAGCTGGGTCCTCTGGGGGTGTCTGATACCAGTCTGTTGCACCTCATGGCTTTAACTTCTGAATGATGGAGCTTCTTCCTTTCCCAAACTGCTGCTACCTGGAGGATAGGAAATTGTAATGTATAATATTGGCAAACTGGACCATGAGACTTCCTCAACTTTCCCAGACACTTCGTGATTTTTGCCAAACCATGCTGGGCATAATACACACATGAACTGTGATGAAACAGGTAGCTTTCACTTACACAATGCAGCACATTTTATTTAGGTATTTTCTTGTCTTTCCTGTGTGATCCAGCTGTAGTTTTATATTAGATATAACACTGTTTTCCTTGTTTTTATACCTTTTGAAAATAATGAAGTGCAAAAAAGGTTATTTTGCTTCTGTCTTCACAGAGGAGGAGGTGGTGGTGGAGGAGGAGGAGGATGGAGAGCTGCCCAAGACAGGGATCAGATTTACAGGTATGCTTGGACAGGATTTAATATCCAAAGAACAGTAGAAATGTTCATGAAACAGCCTGCCTAAAAAATTCAAACAGTTGAGCCCTAATGTACATCCAGAAGCATAAAAAAAAAAGTGTAGTGGTCACTGGTGAACGAATAAAACAAAAGTTCACCAAATTTAAAATTATATAGGTTGATGAGAACATAGGCTGGTGATGGAGCTTGACACTCTGGCACAGATTGTGAATTTTCCATGTGTAATGAATTTTTTCAGTTACTCTTAAACTGTTCTGTGCACCTAGTCCCTGGGGGACAAGAATAAGTTGGGGGGGACAAATGTAGAGAGCCTTGATTGGGGGGGGGGGGTGCTAATTTTTGACCAGCCCAGAGATTGCAGCTGTTGGTGTTAAATTTTTTTCCAATTTAAATATTTGGTGATGAATAGCTAAGATAAGTAGTATTGGTTTGTTACTTATCTTATGGTATGCTGTTTGATTACATTAAGATTAATGTTTCTCAGTCTCTGAATGTTTAATAGTCCAAAAGTTAACATTGGCATGACTCGTGGTTGTTTTTTAAAATATAAAATGAAACCTTTTCTCTGGAAATATTAAGTACCTCAAGCTTGCTTTCTTCATACACTACTAGCTTCTATAGGCATGCAGTCACCAAGCACACAGTGAACCTGTGGAACTCATTTCTAGGGGATGTTGTGAAGGCAAAAAGTATAACTAGGTTCAAAAAATAATTGGGTAAGTTCCAGGAGGATAGATTCATCCTATTAGTCAGGATGGTCAGGGACAAACCCCATGCTGTTTGTGTGCTCCCAGATCCTGGGACTGGACAACAGGGAGTGGATCACTCAGTTGCCCTGATTTGTTCATTCCCTCTAAAGCATCTGGCACTGTTGGAAGACTGGATACTTGGCTAGATGGACCATTGGTGTGACCCCATATGGCCATTATGTTCTAGTACCTTTACTGACTTTTAGGTAGCATCTATTAATACAGTATACAGATGCTCCTGTGTCAGCTTAGCAGTGCATGGTTTTCAGTGAATCAACTGCTAGTTAAGAATGTTGCACAGGCAGCTAGAATGCATGTGTGACAGGATTAACCTTAAATTTCTGGTGACCAGTTTTCATGGCATGTACACTAATCACGAGCAACGGGGTGTTGAAGGAGAATTATAATATGGTATTTCTTGGTATCATTTCCATTTATGTAGATCAGTGTTAATTACTGTGAAACCTGAATTGGCTTAATTATCATGTTAATCCTTTCTACAGGAGAAGATCACCATCCCCATACTACAGCCGAGGAGGTTACAGATCTCGATCCAGATCTCGATCCTATTCACCTCGTAAGTCTTGTTTTAGAATTGGCTGTGACGTTGATTGGATGATGACTTTCATGTAGATAAAAAATTTGAGAATGCGACTACTGGAACTTTAAACTAGATGGTGAGAGTATTAATCATAGAATATCAGGGTTGGAAGGGACCTCAGGAGGTCATCTAGTCCAACTCCCTGCTCAAAGCAGGACCAATCCCCAATTTTTGCCCCAGATCCCTAAATGGCCCCCTCAAAGATTGAACTCACAACCGTGGGTTTAGCAGGCCAATGCTCAAACCATTGAGCTATCCTTCCCTCCTCCTGCCCAAATGCCCCTTGCGGGGGGAAAAAAACTGAGTTCTCAATGCAAGTGACCACCTTTTTAAGGACAAGGCAAATGTCAGTTTTACTCTTGCCTTCTTGCATTACTGTGTCCTTGCCAGGCATAACTTTCCTTTTAAAAATTCATGGGAGACCCAGTTATACCATATTGCCATGTCATGGTTAACGTTTTGGTTATGCCCAAGATCAAATGGTCAATCCTGGAAGAGGCTAACATGTTGTAACTGAGTTTCCCAACATGGTACTTTCTATAGGACAGAGAACACTTTTTAAATTAATCTGAGATTAAAGTCCGAGTAATGGCTTTTGTATTAGTATATTTCATATCAAAAAGTTGCTAAAATAAGGGCTTCTGTCTGGAGTATCTCACTATCAGTGCACATTCTGTTGAGGTATTCATATGGGGAGGTTCTGTTTAAAATAGAATGCCATTGCATTATTTTTACTTGTTCTTAAGGAATACATTAGTAATGTTCCCACATTCTTTGCTAATAAACATGGAAACATCCTTCTGCCGTACATAGTAATCTGCATTGTCCCTGTCCTTTCTCAGTACCTTGAAACACCAATCCTCCATATGTCAAGTATCTGAGGGCTTGTTTACACAGGGAAGTTCAGTGCTATAGTTAATGCTGGTAAATTTCCCTATGCAGACAAGCCCTTAGCTCTTGAATTTCTGTTACCTACTTGAACAAGGTGATCAAGATGTTGAAAGGTTTTGATTGATATTGTTAAAGATTTAGCCTATTAGTAATAACATACATTAATTCGTTTTGTATACTTTTTCTCTTACAGGTCGCTATTAAAACATGAAGTTTAAATGAATTTCTAACTACAGCCCTTGAGCTGGGATCGCAGATATGTGGACAATATTTTTATTGTCTATTCTGTTTAAAAAGTGAGCAGTGCCTAGTGAATAGGTGACTTTTACACCTTTTATGAAGACTACTTTTTGGTGAAGTTAAAATGCTGTTTCATTCTGCATATCTGTGTAGTTCGGTGCTTTGTTCAAAGTTGTGTTTTTGAGAGGAGTATGTTTTGCATGTATTTTTTTAGTCAGAATTTTGACTGCTGAAAGGTTTCTATTATACAAAACTGTTCATTTAAAGTTTTTTCTACTGATTCCAGGGTATTCTGAAGATCAAAACCTGTGTAAAATGCTTTCAAATGGTAAATAATAAACAGTTTGATTTTTACTTCCCAAATCTTATGCATAGCCAAAGTAATCTGTTCCTCCAACTCTCAAATTCAGTAGCTAATTAAGAGAAAAGACAGTCATCACTCTTCTCCACAGCCTTCCAGAATATGCATAGTATGAAGCCCATTAATAAAATGTCAAGATTATACTGTTTTTATCTGGACAAAAGTTACTCTACAAAATCGCTGCTTTGTGGCTTGTAAATAGATGCTCATCTAAAGGTCTGACTAGTTAGACGTTTAATGTGTAACTTGTACAGTAGCAGGAGGGATGGGTAAGTTGAATAGTATTATATACTTGGAGAAGGCTTTTTTATAAATTACTGTTGTATGGTAATATTTGAGCTTTCGGTTGTCTGTCATGGGGTGACATAATACATTCTACACCTCCTAACGTTCTGTCTGAAGGCTTGTAAATGAGATCATATGCTTTATTAGGACTGGGCAGGGAATGGATTTCACTGGAGTAGACAACACTTACACAACTAACGAACATAGAAAGTCCGAGACTCTCACCTGTAAGGTTTTCACTAACCGAAGGTAACCAACTAAACTGTTTTGATGCTTTAAAATGGAATTATTCCTTGAGAATGTAGCTTTTGTAATACGCAAATCCCTGAAGTAAGCTTTTAAATCTCTGAAGTATTGGAGACCATGAATGTACAGAACTAGCCTACTAGCTCCCTACTTTTTCATACTACAAAGTAGCTTTCCTACGACTCTTCTGTTTACTAAAGTTTTTGTTTGTTTTTGCTACACTGCTTGCCATCAGTGGATTTCTCACCCATTCACAAGTAGAAAGAGCAGCATATGGCCTATATAGGAGGTGGGGAACTTAAAGGATCAACAATACCAGGAAGGAAAAGAAAAATGTGGGGATAGGGAGGTAAAACGAGAATGAAAATGGAGAGGAGGTGGCAACTATACTAAGTGACTTTCTTAGCTTTATCCTGAGAAAGTTCCTGTAGGAGTAATCAGCACAAAGTATGACCACAATCTCACTCCTTTTGGGTTAAATTGCAAAGTTTTATTCCAAACTTGCTTTTGTAGATTTTTAAGGCCGGAAGGGATCTCCTACTTAACATAGGCTAAAGAATTTCACCCAGTAATTCCTGCATCAGACCCTTATCTTGTGATTGAATTAGGGCAGTGTTTTTAGAAACAGACACCCAATCTTGATTTAAAGACGTCAAGTGATGGAGAATCCAACAGTGTTCCAGTGATTCATTACCCTCACTTGAATTTTGCTATGTGTTTGATAGCGTAAAGAGCCCTCTACTTTCAGAGATCTCACTATATAGGTACTTAGACCATGATCAAATCACCACTTGATCTGCACTATGTGTGGATACCAGAACTGGAAACTGCATTCTTACTAATGCCATCTACAAAGGTAATGCCACAACCTTACTCCTATTCAAATGTTCCCCTGTTTATACCTCCAAAGGTCACATTAATACTCTAAGCCACCACATTAGGAGCTTAAGATCAGCTGGTTAACCATGATTTACCTCCTTTTTGGAGTCACTGCTTCCAGGTTTCAGTCCCCTGTTCTGTAAGTGTACATTTTGTTCCTAGATGTGATCTTGCAATTGGTCACACATACATGTTCAAGTGAGCCCAGCTTACCAAGTAATCCAGGGGGTTGTATAGATCTGACCTTCCCCGTTATAATTTACCATTCCACCATCGTTGAAAGTTGGTTGGTTTGTTTTTAACCAGAAAGGTAATGATTTTGTCTTTTGAGATCATCATTTTTAAAGATATTGAATACCACTGAGCTAAGAACAGATCCCTCTCGGACTCCGCTAGAAACACCTCTATTGGGAGATCTTCCATTTACGAATGTCATTTGATCTGTTTTCCTACAAAGCAACTAATAACATCACCATTTGCATAGAGCAAAAAAACTTAAGTATTGCACTTTTTCCTCAAAGTAGGGGGAAATGGAGAAGAAACAATGTATTGATGCAGGCCGTATGGTATTTTTATTCTGTAGTGTGTACAGATACCAGAGATGTTTGTATGTAAGAAGCTAAATTGAACAGAATAGTAAGGTGAGAGGGAGAGGCAGCCATGGATCTCTTAAAGGGGACTTCAGAGATTTGGATACTCAAGAAACATTAATACATATGGTATTATGGTATGCTGCTGTCCCATGCTAACTTACACTGTACATTGTTAGATGCACCAGACCCTGCTACAAGTCAGTGGCAGAGTTGGCAATAGAATGCAGGCCTCCTAATGCTATGTCCTATCCTGCATTTGTACTTGAAAGGGTGTTCCAATCACCATGCTTAAAACAAGAAGGCCTTTGCCTTGCATCTAGCCCCAAAAAGTTAAATCCTGGTACAGCTTTGTAAAGGCCAAGTACTTGGTCTGGTTTGGTCCTGTCTAGGCACACACAACTAGTCCATTTAAAGCAAAAATTGGGAGGGTACCTGGCAGTGACAGAGGGCCTATTTAGAAATAGGCATGTCTGAAATGTGAGGAAATGGATGCGATCGGATGATTAAAGCTAGTAGGAATTCGGGGGCGTGGTGGCTTTTTTGCCATTGGAAGATTGCTGTTTGTCAAAATGGAAACTGGGAATGTACTGTGTTCAAAACTTTCATTAGAAGGTTTCTCAGGTCCATGATTGAATTTCTCCAGACTCTCTCTCTCTCCTCTACCTGGGATGTGAACATAGATTTTTCCCATCCCAGCTTAGTCCCCTAGCCACCAAACTGTTGGTTATACTGAAGGTGGGGTCTCTGTCTCATGTTTTCTATTGGAAAAACTTTAAAAGGTCTGTTTTTGGACATTTTCCCCATTCCGAATTGGAACAAATGCATTAAAAATATTAGCAGGCTCCTGTAGGCTGCCATGCACTGCCAGGAGAAAATAAGTGTATGAAGGTGCAGAATGGCTTGAATGATTTGAACAACAGCTGTTGGCTAACTTGTCCCTGCTTTGCACAGAGCTCAGGTAAGTTTTCATGACTAGCCCAACCACAGATCCAGATAGTTGGGAAACCCAAACCAGAGGCGTTAGTGTAGAAGTCAAGGAATGATGGTCAAGAAGTGGCCTGGCTAAAGAACAAGGCCCTCCCTGTTTTGGGAGTTCTCTTAAGCTGTGCCTGTGCTACAAGCCAGCGGCTTGATTTCTCCTGCTCGCATGCCTACTTGCGCTAGTGCTCATGCGTGTAAGTAGCAGTGTAGCACAGGTAGCAGCAGCAGCAGAGGCGGAGCTTAGCCAGGCTGAGTATAAACCTACCTGAACCATGTGGGAGCATATTCGGCATGGCTAAGCTGTGGCTCTGCTACTGCAGCTACACTTTGTACTTGGGCAAGTATGTGTATGCAAGCAGGGGAATCGCCCCTGTACGTTGTACATCCTTACTATGTCCCCAAAAGTGCAGTTTGTGGCAGGGGTCGGGAATCAGTGCTGGTTTTGTTCTGATAGGTTTCAGAGTGGCAGCCGTGTTAGTCTGTATTCGCAAAAAGAAAAGGAGTACTTGTGGCACCTTAGAGACTAACCAATTTATTTGAGCATAAGCTTTCGTGAAACTCACGAAAGCTTATGCTCAAATAAATTGGTTAGTCTCTAAGGTGCCACAAGTACTCCTTTTCTTTTTGTTCTGATAGTCGTCTTCATGTAAGGATGGAAGTTCACTGCTACTAACTCCTCTGACGTGACCTGTTGAGAGAACATATTCACCTACTATCCAATCCAGTTGTGATAACACAAACTCCAAACCGTTGACCAAGGCTCATTGAATTCAAACAGTGAACTTCAGTTTCCCATCTGTGTAACAAAGCAACATCTGGAAAGGGTAGAGGTTGAGTGATGTGCCTTTTATCAACCCTATTCCCATATAACTGCCACAATCAGTAGAACACTTGAAATGTGCAGCTAAAACCCCAAGAAAACAGTTACCTAGCAACTCAGCTAAAGTTTATAGTTTGTTTTGGTTGTGTATCCTGCATTGCATCTGGATAGCTGCTTTGGTAATGGAGCCAGGGTTGCACTACAGTTGCCCCTTCCTGCTCAAAAGCCTTTGTGGAGTAAAGAGGCTGAGAGGCAGCCCTTTTTCAGATCTCCGCCTCAGTTATTTGGAAGCTTACATGGAGATTTTGACTGCCACTGCTCTAGTTTACACACCAGAGATCACTTTATATTTGTATTACAGTAGCGAGGAGGACCCCATTGTGTCAGGTGCTGTACAAACTATTTTACTGGCAGCACCAGATTCCCAGCAAGTGTTCATTTCTTCTTTGAGTGCTCGTTCTTCTGGGTGTATTCCACATGTGGATGCGCATGCACCCGTGCAGTAGATCTCCTTATGCTCCCTAGCAAGGCTGTAAGAGGCAGTGTGGGTTGATGCCCCTTCAGTTCTTGTCACCGCATGGCCTGAGTTGGAATCCTGTGTCCTCTCTCCAGCTTTTCAGACATGTATGTAAAACTGTAAGTTATTCTTTTAGCTTAGTACAGTTAGTTTTAGTATATTTAAAGTAGTGGTTTTCTCCAGACTGGGATTCCCTCCTTTCAGTTTGGGACTACGACCAGAGTCCTAGGCTTCAAAAACTGTTGCCTGCCCTAAATCTTCATCAGCAACACACACCAATGCTGCCTCTGCTGTCTGCATGAGACACATTTTCAGTGGAGTGTGGTATGTCACTCGTTTCCACTGAGAACTGATTAAGTCAGTGAGCTTTGCCTTAGGAAACATTTAATGGAGAAGACATCTCTCTGATTTAGGCTAGGAAGACCCCTCTGTACATTGCTCTAACCAAATGAGCAGCAATCTTCTGAGCATGCCGTTTGGAGTGGAGCCTTCAACTTCCTAAGCCCAGACTCTTCCTCCAGGGCAGCGTTTCCCAAACTGTGTTCCGTGGAACACTGGTGTTCCGCAAGAGGTGAATAGGTGTTCCGTGAAAGAATCTAGAATTTAATTTTGACTCTTGCACTTGATTTTTGTACTACTTTATATGTGCTTTCCAGTTAGAAATTGTGTTATTTTAAATTTGTATTTTTGCTTTGTTTAATAAAATATATTTGAGCATAAATAACACAAACGACTACAAAATAATATTATAAGCGTTCCCTAAGAGGCTAAAAAGTGTTCTGTGGCCAAAAAAGTTTGGGAAATGCTGCTCCAGGGCATCCTGTGAGAGCAAGGGCCACTCTTACAGGCATGAGGACAGATCCCTATTGAGGGCTGTCCATAAGAGATGCGTTCCTTCTCCAAGCCTACTGAGGTGGGGTAAGCCCTCATATGCAGACCAAAAGGAATTTGCTCTGCAGGAAATCCCCCAGGCTAGAGGGTAAAGAGCATAAGAAGGATCAACTAGTTCAGTCAGTGAGTCAGATACTGAAGCATAGAAACTCATCTGCTAATCCTGTCCATGAGTGTGGGTGTGGACTCTGCAGTACTGACTCATCTGCCCAAAGACTGCACCACAAACGGGGATGCACTGGTACTGGCAGTACCAATCAATCATCGCCCCCCCCCCCCAAACCAGGGTGCACAGAGACCTACACAACACCTGAGACCTACACATATCGTCCTCCCCTGCCTGCCATCTCCTGTCTTCTCTGGCCCAGCCCTCCTGAGGACCAGGAACCATCTCACTCAGCTGTTAGGCATGATTGCCCTGGTACCAATGGCTTTGCCATTCCAACAGGAGCAATTTTCAGATTTAGATGAAACTTGCAAGCTCGTCCCTCCTCCTTCCCCCTGGAGAGAGCCAAGACTGGACAGGAGATCTATGCACTTAGTCACTACCCTTATGGACACAACCTCCCTAGGGACCAATGATTCTCCATGCCATGGGGGCCCTCTCAAATGGTTGGCCCCTCTTTCTGGCCCTATTGGGGGCTGTGGGATCCATATAGCAGATATGTGGGACCCCCTCCGTGCACTGGTTCCATCGGTGAAGGAGGATGTCATACAGAACTGCAGGTTACAGTTGGCATTTCTTCCTCTTCACCATCCCCACCTGATGACCGTAGGCAGTGGTAGAGGGCTTTCCTTTCACCCTCTCTCCTGGTTCTTATGTAGACAGAAACCAGAAGTGCAGACAATACGATGTTTATTGGGGTTAGTTTCCAAGCAAGAATCCAAAGGCCTTCACACCGGTTGGGCTTATCTCTATATGCCAGTAGTTCCTCAGTGTTCTGTTCCTAGCTCTGATGCCACAGAGCATTTACCCCACGTCCGCCTTTCCCAGCTCTGACATCACAGAGCCTTGCCTGTGTCCCTGTTCTCGTTCCATCCATTTAGCAAGCATGATTCCAATTTCCTTTCTCCCCCTCTCCTTCCTGTTGGACCCCAGTTTATATAGTAATATTCTCAGCTATACCTTAACCAATCCTTCTTCGAGTGATTGTTCATGTGTGTTCTACAATAGGTGTGCATGCTCACCACGTGCATCGGTGCTGGAAGTTTTTCCCCTAGTGGTACCTGTGGGGTGGGAGTGCCCCCCGTGACCCCTAGAATGGTGCCTGCCTGGGCACGGTATAAGGGGAGCTGCACTCTCCCCCCACTCTCAGTTCCTTCTTGCTGCCAGTGAAGGTGCGTCGGAACTGCTCTGCTCCAGCTTTGCTGTAGCTCATACCCAGAACTGTTTGTGCATTTGCTGTTAGTACCTGTAGTTAGCTGTTTAGTCAGTCAGTGAACCTGGGCCAGGGAATGCCCCGCGCCCCAGGGTTTAAGTCGTGCGGTTCTTGTAGGCGTTCTATGTCAAGAAGTGATCCGCACGCAGGCTGTTTGGGAGAAACCCAATCAGCGAAAGGTGCAAGATTTGCAAGTCGTTTAAGCCTTGGCTCAAAAGAGAAAGGGACATTAGGCTCCAGGCCATCCTGATAAAGTCAGCACTGACCCCTACTCTGGCAAGCTGCTCCAAACTGGTACCTGGCACAGCAGCGTCAGTACATGGCAACCCTCCAGTGCCATCGACCAGTTGGCACTGCTCCCCGTCCACGGGGCACGCCAAGAGGGCCAGGAAGACTCCCTCTTCAAAGGGGCACTGAGGGAAGTCTGGACAGAGGCTAGGCCCATGTCGGGCAGTCCTCCATCCCCACCGGGCCCCAGGCCTCCAACTCATGTTGAGCAGAGTAGCCCGGCCCCTTCGGAACAGACCTCTCCGGATGTCTGAGTGTCATCCACACCTGAAGCCCTCCAGGTGGCCCAGGCTGTTATGTCCATACCGGTACCTGGAGCACCGCTGATGTCGGCCCCATGCTCCAGAGGCAAGCTGCTGCTGGGATCTTCGCAGTCGCCTATGGCCCGGCACTGGTCTTGGTCGAGGGAATGTTCCTGATGCCGATCACCACCCAGTGATTGCTCGGGGCAGAGTCCAGGTGGATCGCCCTCGACGCCGACCAGACTGTCTGGCTGGGTTCCATCCGACCGGGACTCTCGGCACCGCTCGTCCTCAAGGAGCAAATATCGATGGGACCGTGGTGGGTGTTGCCAACAGTCCTTGTCTCGGAGAGGGTACCGCAGTCAGTCACGGCACAGTCGTCGATGCCATTCCCGCTCGCACTCCCGCTCCAAGTCTCCGCCAAGACATCACAGCCGCAGACATAGCTTGCCAGCGTCTCGCCGTTGCAGGTCCGCCCGTCGAGGCCATTTGTGGAGCAGCTGTTACTGTCGGTACCGGTCCTCCACGTCAAGATCGTGGTCCCGTGGCCGTCATAGATCCCAGCACCGCTACTCCTCCCGGTCCAGAGACAGCAGCAGATCTTACCCCAGCCTGGTCTCCATTCGTAGACGTCCTTCGATGGGCCAGGCTAGCCAACCCAAACAGCCGGCCCTGCCGGTGCCACAGCAGGTGCAGTGGCACCGAGGGTTGCGGCTGGCCCAATGGTACCAGTGGGCACCGTGGCCTCCCGCGCAGCCCCCAGTGGGAGCTCGCTTGGTGGCTGGAGCTTCGGAAGCACCGTCAGCCTCCCTCTCCAGACCCCCGAAAAAGGAGTCGGTGGGACGTACGTCCTCGGCATCGTGCCCAGAGTCCGACTAGGTGGTGGACCCGCCAGTCCCAGCTGATGCTCAGAGCACCACACCAACCTCCTCGCCCTGCCTGGAGGAGGTGATTGTGGCCCTGCCCTCCTCTGCCCTGCAGGAGGATTTCAGGGCACACCAAGAACTCTTAAAGAGGGTGGCAGCAAGCCTCCAGGCAGAGAAGATGGAGGAGCCCTCAGACTCCCTGTTTAATGTGTTGTCCCCATCGGCACTGGGTAGGGTAGCCATGCCTCTCCATGAAGGGGTGGCTAAGATTTCAAATGCCCTGTGGCAAACACTGGCCTCTTTGGCCCCCATCTCTAAAAGGGCGGAACGCAAGTACTTTTTACCCACTGAAGGGCATGAGTGCTTGTATACCCACCCGGCACCCAACTCCCTGGTGGTCGAGTCGTTCAACCACAGGGAACAGCAGGGTCAGCCAGCCCCAACCCCAAAGAAAAAAAGACTCAGAGACTGGACTCTTTTGGAAGGAATATTTATTAGTCTTCAAGCTTCTAGTTACGAGTGGCAAACCATCAGGCTCTTCTGAGCCGGGACGAATTTAATCTGTGGGGCTCCCTGCCCAAGTTTGAGGATTCCCACCAGGAGTGCAATAGGAAGGAGTTCAAGGCACTAGTGGAGGAAGGGGCAGCGGCCACTAGGGCGTCCCTGCAGGCAGCCTCGGATGCTGCGGACATGGCCGCACGATCAGTGGCCTCCATGGTGTCCATGAGACGGGCGTCATGGGCTGTCGAGCAAGGCACAGTCTTCCATGCAGCATCTCCCGGGAAAGCTCTGTTTGCGGAGAAAACAGACACAAGGCTGCATGGCATGAAAGACTCCCGCACAGCCCTCCAGACTCTGGGCCTCTATGTCCCAGCTCTGGCAAAACCTAAGTTCAAGCCGCAGCAGAATCCCACCCAAGCCACCCTCCCAAAGTATGAGGCCGCTCATAAGAAGAAGCAGGACTATAAGAGATGCCCTCAGAGGCAGTCTCAGCCTGCTCCCCCCTTCCCCGAGCCTGGGTCCTGCAAGGGCAAGCAGGCTGGGAAAAGGTGTTTTTGGTGACACTCAGGGGCACCCTGTCAGTCCTCACCAGAGATCCACCCCCAATAAAGCTACCCTTCTCCAACCGGTTGTGTGCTTTCCTCCTGGAATGGTCGCAGCTAACCTCAGACCGATGGGTCCTCAACACCAACTCCCGGGGTTAAACCCTCCAGTTTACTTCCTCCCCGCCCAACCACCCCCATCCCTCTTGGGGGACCCCTGGTACAAAGCTCTGCTCGAGCAGGAGGTGGGGCAGCTCCTAGGACTAGAAGCAATAGAGGCGGTACCTGAGGAGTTCACGGGCAAGGAGTATTACTCCCGTTATTTCCTTATCCAAGGCCAAACGGGGGCTCAGGCCCATCCTGGACCTGTGAGGGCAAGGTAGTCAGGGTCCTCATGGACAACATGGCCTCGATGTTCTATATCAACAGGCAAGGCGGGGCCCAATCCTCTGCCCTCTGCCACAAAGCCCTCAGGCTGTGGGACTTCTGTATAGCCCACGACATCCACCTGAAGGCCTTCCACCTACCAGGCACCCGGAATGAGAGGGCCGATCGCTTGAGCAGGGACTTTTCCTCACAACATGAGTGGTCCTTCCACCCAGAAGTGGCTCACCAGCTCTTCCGAAGGTGGGGAACTCCCCAGGTGGACCTATTCACAACTCGGCAGAACCGGCAATGCCTCCGGTTCTGCTCCAGGGGGTCCTGGGGAGGGGCACTATCTCCGATGCCTTTTTCCTTGTCCTGGTCAGGCTCGCTTCTCTATGCCTTTTCCCTGTTTCCTCTAATCAGCAGCATCCTGGAGAAGACAAAGACGGACAAGGCCCGGGTCCTCCTGATTGCCCCAGCGTGGCCCAGGCAGCATTGGTACGGGACCCTCACAGGCCTGGCGGTAGCTCCGCCATGGCCTTTGCCGCTCTGCCCTGACCTGCTCTCTCAGGACCAGGGATACCGCCTCCATCCCAACCTAGTGGTGCTTCACCTCACAGCATGGCTGCTCAGTGGTTAGGCGGAGAGGAAAGGACGTGCTAAGAACAGGTTCAGCGTGTCCTCCTCAAAAGTAGATGGCCCTCCACTCACCGCACTTATTTGATGAAGTGGTCCTGGTTTTCTAGGTAGGCAGCAGACCAGAGTATCTCCCTGGTTACCTCCCTGATCCAGCTTATCCTTGATAAGCTGATTACCTCCTCCACCTGAGGGCCCAGGGTCTGGCGCCCTCGTCAGTCGAGGTGCACCTGGCAGCCACATCAGCCTTCCATCTACCGGTGCAAGGGCACACGGTATTTTCCCATGCTATGACTGGTCGGTTCCTTGAGGGTTTGGACCATCTTTTTCCGTATTTTAGACCTCCTAGTCCCGCAGTGGGACCTAAACCTGGTGTTGGCTTGTCTCACGGGGCTCCCGTTTGGACACTGGCCGCGTGCTTCTGGTCTCACCTCTCATGGAAGGTGGCCTTCCTGGTTGTAATCACGTTGTCCAGGCGAGTCTCGGAGCTCAGGGTCCTGATCTCTGAGCTGCCATACATGGTCTTTCATAAGGACAAGGTCCAGCTCCGCCCACACCTCACGCTCCTCCTGAAGGTGGTCTCCGCCTACCACATGGGTCAAGGCATTTTTCTACCAGTCCTCTGCCCCAAGCCTTACACGTCCAGTGAGGAGCACCGTCTCCACGCGCTCGATGTGCAGTGGGCTCTGGCTTTCTACCTCGAGCGGACCAAGCCATTCAGAAAGTCCTCGCAACTGTTCGTCGCCTCAGCTGAGTGCGCGAGGGACCAGCTGATTTCCACTCAGTGGCCAATTGGATCACTTCATGTATCCACTCCTGTTATGAGTTGGCGGGTGTGAAAGTAGAATGAATTATATTGAAATTATAATTCATTAAAGAAATGCTACTTGAAGGGTTTGTTGAAATATAGTTGTCAGGAAGAGAAACATTAAGGACTGTGAGACAATGGGTCCTCAAACTAATTAACTTAGAGCTCCTACTGAGCTAGGAGATTGGTAAACGTTAGTATGCAAATAAGATATGTATGTATGTTTGTCAGTTTCTGCTTCCTTTTGTCTCTTACGTTAAATTGGCTTTGGCCTAATTGTATAAATAAGTTAGCATGAGCCTCAGAGAGGGGCTCACATATCTGGGTGCATTGGCAAAGCGCTTTGCTAATAAACAGAGTGGTCTGACAAATTATGTGAGTCCTGAATCTGACTTTGACACGGGTGTCCCCCAGCACCTATTGTGAGGGCACGCTTGACTTGGGCGCAGGCCTCGTCGGCTGCCTTCGTGGCCCACGTCCCCATCCAGGACATTTGTAGGGCTGCCACATGATCTTCGGTTCACATGTTCACCTCACACTATGTGATTGTCCCCCAAACCAGGGATGACCCCAGGTTTGGCAGGGCTGTCCTCCATCCTGGGAACTTGTGAACTCCTACCCACCTCCAACAGATACAGAATCACCTATTGTGGAATACACATGAGCAATCACTCGAAGAAGTAAAGACAGTTACCTTTTCTCTAACTGATGTTCTTCAAGATGTGTTGCTCATGTCTATTCCACATCCCACCCTCCTTCCCCTCTGTCGGAGTTGTCTGGCAAGAAGGAACGGAGGGTGGGGGGAGCGCGCAGTTCTCCTTATACCACGCCAGGCAGGCGCCACTCCAGGGGTTATGGGGGGCGCTCCCCCCGTATAGGTACTGGTAGGGGGAAAACTTCCAGCACCGGTGCAAATAGCTAGCATGCACACCTATTGTGGAATAGACGTGAGCAACACATCTCGAAGAACACCAGTTACGGAAAAGGTAACTGTCTTTTTTACTGAAATTTAACTAACCAATCCTAACATATTGTAACATAATTCTCTAACCAATTATATCCCACTACACTAATTAACTTACACCTAGCAAAATTAATTATACAGCAGACAGAAACAATTAGAGAGCCAGACAGTTTAACAATAGAAAAGAGGGAGCCATAAAGATAAAACATACAGAAATGAGGGTTTCGCACCTACAACCATTGATAAGTGATTTCTTGCCAGACAGGATGCTATCAAACTAAGTTTTCTTTAACCATCTTAAGCTCTGTTTCTTTATCTGGTGGTGATGGGAACTATCAGGACAGGATCGCCTTCCTAACAGCCCAATACCACCTTATTTCAATGTGACTGGTTTGGAATGTGAGGATGTGACCATATGCTTCCCAGCTTATGGCTGCCCCTGCTGCTTAGCCAAAGGCCTTAGCCTAAGAACAACACCTCAGATTATCCTAGTGAGAGAAGGCCTATACACAGGCAGGCTGTGATTTTGATTCTTTTTTTTTATACCTCTGTAACTAGTTAAGTGATAAAAATACAACTAAGTTCTTAAGGTATAGGCCTTTACAGGCAGGTCTGCATATCTATATTCTAACAGGCAGTACCAGGACTTACTATGAAAGGTGGCTAATGATCTCAATATCCCTGGAGGAAGTCCAAGACCCTCACCATGAACTGTTGGACATTCTGCAGCTTCAGGGGCTGAGAAAGCTGAGAGGCATTATTTCATCCTGGCAAAGGGAGCTGAATTTCTGTTTTCTCACCCTACTTCTACCTCTCTGCTGGTACAGGCTGATATGGAACAAAATAGGTCACAAGGACCATCCTGTGAGACCAGGACTCCAAGAGACTGGACCTCCTGGGGAAAAAGGTGTTCTCCTCTGTGGGCTTGCAATTCCACATTGCCAGTTACCAGACTTTGCTATCCAAGTATGAGTTCAACAACTATTCATAGAATCATAGAATATCAGGGTTGGAAGGGACCTCAGGAGGTCATCTAGTCCAACCCCCTGCTCAAAAGCAGGACCCATCCCCAATTAAATCATCCCAGCCAGGGCTTTGTCAAGCCTGACCTTAAAAACTTCTAAGGAAGGAGATTCCACCACCTCCCTAGGCAACGCATTCCAGTGTTTCACCACCCTCCTAGTGAAAAAGTTTTTCCTAATATCCAACCTAAACCTCCCCCACTGCAACTTGAGACCATTACTCCTTGTCCTGTCCTCTTCCACCACTGAGAATAGTCTAGAACCATCCTCTCTGGAACCACCTCTCAGGTAGTTGAAAGCAGCTATCAAATCCCCCCTCATTCTAGGCTGGTGGCTTTTCAGGACAAGCTTTTCCCCTGAGGACAGCACAGTTCCTCTCCCTTCTTAAGGAGGGTAAGTTGGTGCAGCAGATAGGGCATCCAGAATGTTGGCCATTGGTATTGTTATAAGGAGGAATTCTTGGTTGCAATCCTCGGGCTTCCCCGGGAAGTGCAGAAAACTATCCAAGACCTTCACTTTGATGAGTCAAACCTCTTTAATGAGAAAACTGATGACTCTTTCATTCATTGAAGAGCTCAAGGTCTACCTTCTGCTCCCTGGGATCTACACACCTGCCCCAAGGAGGAAGCACCAGAGGCAGTCCTATAAACCAAGGCCACCTCCTCATGCTTTCTACTACCAGCATCCTGCAGAGCCTCCATGCAAGTGACAGAAGACTCAAAGACCCCCATTTTTCAGCCCCTTCTACCACCATGGCCATGACCCATTCCCAGCCAACTACTAGGATCCACTTTTGATGTCTTAGTCAAAACCCACTTACCATCTGTGAAGCCACCTGCCCCTTCTTCTGTCACCTTTGGGGGCCATCTTACTCTTTGACAAGGACTGGGAGCTAATCACAATAGATGGCTAGGTCTTGGAGATTATCCATGAGGGATACTCCACGGAGTACCTCTCCTTCCCTCCTCCCAAGCCCATTTCCTGGGGACCACTCTCACAAGGTAATTCTTCAACAGGAAGTGGAATCCCTATTACACTGAGGGGCAATAGAACATGTCCCACCTCAATATCAAGGAAGAGGATTCTATTCTCTGTATTTCCTAGTCTCCAGAAAGACCAGAGAGTGGAGACCCATTCTATATCTTGGGCAACTCAACATCTTCATTCAGAAGTCAAAATTCAGGATAGTTACATTGGTATCAAGAATCCCCTCTCTTCAAGAGGGGATGTGGTTTGTGGCTTTTGATATGGATGTTTACATATTCTCCATTACTCATCCCAATATCCCTTTTAAGATTCCTAAATTTAATTCTATATGTTTCTGGGGTAATCTAAAAACTTCACAAAACAGTATCTTTAAATTTACAACAGTCTAAAGCATCTTCAATAGGCATTCCATTGAATACATTTTAAGCTTTACCAGTTAATTTTGCAATCAGGGTAGGAACTCTCTTATCAGGGATTTCATGTATTACATACAGCCTTTCAAAGGTAGTCAGATATTCAGCAATATCATCCTCCTCACTGTATTCAGGACATAAATGTTCCCATTTGTGCATTTTTGGAGTGATGGGAATTGTTGGGATCGGGGGCCTCTGGTTCTGCTTCTGTAGCAGGTCCAACTGGTATTTTCTCTCTCTTTCTCTTCCTTCTCTCTTTTTCTTCCATAGCCCTTCTTGTGTGCAACCTCCTCTCTGGCTGCCTTTGCCTCCATAGTTTCCCTGTCCACAGCTGCTTCTTTGAGCCTTACTTCTGCCTGCAACATTTGAAACTCACGGTCCTTTGCCTTCTCTGCCGCTTCCAATCTGGCCAGCTCTAGTTTTGTAGCTGCCTCACTGGTAGTCATTTTTCTGCTTTCTAGTGCTTATTTCCTTCACCCAAAATAAACAAACAGAAAATAACAAAACTGTGACATCCTCCTGACTGTTCTTAGCCACTGCACTTAAGACTCACTTAAAATCACAAATATCAGTGCTTAAAGTGTGAACTCCACTTGGAGTAAAAAGCTGTACATACACCCTGCTTGCTGCGCCACTCTGACGTTCCCCTGGTGGTATTTGGACTGATGACAAGCAAGGTCACTCCAATCCTTGACTCTGGGAGCCAGTGTTAGCCCGTTTTGATGTGAGAACCCCCACTCCTGGGCTGTTCATGCACAGCCTCTAGCATGTAAGATGCTCCCAGCTACGTGAGTGAGCACTTTTGGCCACCTGCTGCTTGGATTGTGCAACCAAACAACCCTAGGAACTCCATCTTGCAGTGTCCAGTTATGCTCGCTGGACGCTGCAAGCTTATATGAGTTCATCAATTTAACAAATAAATTTATATGTACCAGGCTTGTTATCCCAAGGGGAGTCTCTGACATGCTTCAAACCAAATGCACTGCTTCAGGTAGAATAAACAAACAAATTTATTAACTACAAAAGATAGATTGTAAGTGATTTTAAGTCAAAGCATAACAAGTCAGATTTGGTCAAATGAAATAAAAGCAAAATGCATTCTAAGCTGATCTTAACATGTTCAATGTCCTTACAAACTTAGATGCTTCTTACCACAGGCTGGCTGGTTGCTCTTCTGCCAGGCTCTCCCCTTTGATCAGTGCTTCAGTTGCTTGGTGGTGGTGTCTGTAGATGGAGGTGAAAGAGAAAGTGCATGGCAAACATCTCTCCCTTTTATCATGTTATTTCTTCCCTCTTGGCTTTGCGCCCCTGCCCCGTTTCAGTCTCAGGTGAGCATACTTCATCATAGTCTGAAACTGACCAAGGGGAGGAGGGTAACTCAATGGAGAGTCCAACAGATTCTTTGTTTCTGCCTCAGTCAGTGTCCTTTGTTCCTGTGAGGCTGGGCTGGGTTTGTCCCATACATGTCCTGATGGGGGGTGAACTGCCCCTCTGCTCCTGGAGAGTTTTGTCTGGGCTTGTTTTAAGCCATGAGGACATATTTTCAGCCTCATCACTATATACATGAAATTACAACCTGTAACATTACTATAAAAAAATGCTCAGTGCTTCCGAAGACACCCGACATGACAACCTTTGCATTGGATACCACACAATCATATTATAAGGATGAACATGGGTGTGCAGCGTGTTCCCCTAAGGTACAGAGTGTCACAATGGACACATTTTCATATAGCCATTCACACCTCCCCCACAGGAAATTCCTATGATTCTTGGTGGACCAGGAGCACTTCTAGTGCTTCCCTTTGGTCTAGCGACAGCACTCAGAGTCTTTATGAATGTTTTCTCTGTGGTGGCCACACAATATTTCCATATCTAGACAACTGACTCCTGGTAGGACACTTTCAACACTCAGGTTGACTATTCAATTCCTCATCCAGAGCTTTGCAGCCCTGGGGGTTTGTGTGAACAGCGAAAAGTCTGTTGTATTCCCCACAACGACAAAAAACTTTATCAGAGCTATGTTGGACTCTGTTTCCGCAAGAGCTTTGTCCCCTCAGAAATGTTTCAAATGATGTGCAACTGGGTTTCTTTGATTTGCCACAGGCCAAAAACTGCAGTATGAATGTGCGTATTGCTCTTAGGTCATATGACAGCATGTATTCATGGGACATCCTTTGCCAGGCTTCATCTCCATTGCCTGCCGGCCTGGTTTAATTCAATCTCTTCACCCAACAAAAATCACACCAACTCCAAGGTGACCGTTCCCACCAGGATGATAACCTCCTTCACTTCATGGTCAGACTCAAACAAGGTACGATTAGGAGTCTCCTTCTCTACTCCCACGCCAAGTGTCACCATTGTAACAGATGTGTCCCTTCTGGAATGTGGTGCCCACCTGATCAGTCATAGTGCACAGGGTACACGGACCACAGGGAGACCAGATTACACATCAGCATACTGAAGCTGGGGGCAGACTGCCTTGCAGACAACATCTTCCTCCCACTCATTCACTCCTTGCACATCCAAGTAATGTCAGACATTATCACCACCAGGGTCTACATAAACAGGGAGGAGCGAGGTCTCTCCCACTTTGTAGGCAGTCAGGCTTTGGAACTGATGCATCAGGCACAACATCACTATTCAGGTGGCATACCACCTGCATATTCCAACTCCTTAGCACACAACCTCAGCAGGCACTTCTTGGCAGACCATGAGTGGGAAATCCAGGACTCCGTTCTGAGAGACATATTCACATGGTGGGGCACACCTCTATGGCACCCTTTTGCATCACAAATGAACCAAAACCTCCCCATATATTGTTCTAGGGGAGCCAGAGGCTGTGACTCCCAAGGTGACCCTCTCCTATTATCATGCTCAAATGATTTCAGATATGTCTTTCCTCCCATCCCCTTGCTTCCACAGGTCCTGAGAAAGGTACATGGTGACAAGGTCAGCGTCATTCTATCACTATTCTAGCCCATACAGAGTTGGTTGGGTGAATCTCAGCTCACCCTCCAATCAAGATCCACCCCTTTGTAGAACTCCTGATGCAGGACAGGAGCAGAATCAAACACCCCAAGCTGGGCTCACTCCACCTCACAGCCTGGTATTTGAATGGGTGTCAGAAGTAGACATCCCCCATCTAGTCTATAATTACCCAGAGTAGAAAAGATTTGACATGGGCCTGCTATTTGGCTATATGAAAGCATTTCTCCACCTAGGTACAGCACAGTCAGTCTTACCCAGTCTCTTCAAGCATCCCAGTTCTTCCGTGTCTTTAAATAAATCTGGTCTCTCAATCTGCATGTTATGTTGTAGCCATTACTACCTTCCTTCCTCCAGTATCCGGGCCCTCTCTCTACCCACGCAACTATGACACGATTCATGAAAGGCCTCATCAAGGCCTTCCTGCCAGGCATTAAACTAACATGACTAAGGGGTCTTAACCTCATGCTGTCAAAACTTAATAGACCTCCTTCTGAATCTTTAGTGCCATGTTCCATGTCCCACCTGTCCATTAAAGTGGTGTTTCTAGTGGCCATCACTTCAGCCAGGAGGGTCAGCAAACTGGGAGCCCTCATGGCAAACCCTCCCATTCTGGTATTTCAGAAAGACAGGGTATCCCTTTGCCTTCACCTTAAATTTCTCCCCAACATTGTCTCTGAATTTCACCTTAACCAGTGCATTCACTTACCTGTCTGTTTTCCAAAAATTCACACTTCTCCCAAAGAAAAGAGGCTTCACTCCCTCGATGATCGGCATGCACTGGCTTTTTACCTGCAAAGAACCAAACACATCAGAAAATCTCCAGGACTCTTGTCATAAATATTAAGGGAAGGGTAAACACTTTTAAAATCCCTCCTGGCCAGAGGAAAAACCCTTTCACCTGTAAAGGGTTAAGAAGCTAGGATAACCTCGCTGCACCTGACCAAAATGACCAATGAGGAGACAAGATACTTTCAAAGCTGGAGGGGGGAGAAACAAAGGCTCTCTCAGTCTGTGTGAGGCTTTTGCCGGGAACAGAAAAGGAATGGAGTCTTAGAACTTAGTAAGTAATCTAGCTAGATATGCGTTAGATTCTGTTTTGTTTAAATGGCTGATAAACTAAGCTGTGCTGAATGGAATGTAGATTCCTGTTTTTGTGTCTTTTTGTAACTTAAGGTTTTGCCTAGAGGGATTCTCTATGTTTTGAATCTGATTACCTTGTAAGGTATTTACCATCCTGATTTTACAGAGGTGATTCTTTTACTTTTTTTCTTCAATTAAAATTCTTCTTTTAAGAACCTGATTGCTTTTTCATTGTTCTTAAGATCCAAGGGTTTGGGTTTGTGTTCACCTATGCAAATTGGTGAGGATTTTTATCAAGCCTGCCCCAGGAAAGGGGGTGTAGGGTTTGGGGAGGATTTTGGGAGGAAAGACGTTTCCAAGCGGGCTCTTTCCCGGTTATATATTTGTTAGACGTTTGGTGGTTGCAGCAATAAAGTCCAAGGGCAAAAGGGTAAAATAGTTTGTACCTTGGGGAAGTTTTAACCTAAACTGGTAAAAAATAAGCTTAGAGGGTTTTCATGCACGTCCCCACATCTGTACCCTAGAGTTCAGAGTGGGGAAGGAACCTTGACAACTCTTCATCGCAATACCGAAGAGATCCCATGGTTAAGCTATAGCCTCTCAAAGGATTTCTAAGTGGATTTCTGGCTGCATTATCAAGTGCTACAGGCTAGCTCACATCCCACCTCCTGGTGATAGAATGGCCAACTCCATGAGAAAATAGGTTGCCACAATAGCATCCCTGCAGGAGGTCCTGATGCAGGACATATGCAGAGCAGCCATCTGAAGCTCTATACATTTGCTAGATATGCATTAGTCCAGGTCTCTGCTGCAGCATGCATCTTTGCCACCGGCTTCCTTGAACCCACCTCCAGTCTGAACACTGTTTGTCAATCACCTGTGTGTGGAATACATGTAGGGACCAACACTCAAAGAAGAAATGGAGGTTACTTACTGTAACTGGAAGTTCTTTGAGATGTGTGGTCCCTATGTGTATTCCACTACCCGCCCTCCTTCCCCTCTGCTGCAGATCTGGTCGGATTTGTGGTGAGAAGAGGAACTGTGGTGACATCAACCCGCGCAGCCTGTTATATCCTTGCTCAGGAGCATGAGAAGACCTACAGACACTGCTTGTTAAAAACTCCAGACTCAGGCATATGTGTACCTAAGTGTGGGAAGCAGACAGGAACCACCCATCTCAAAGACCCTCCAGTTACAGAAAGTAACCTCCATTTCTTGGCACATCCCCCCACAGTACCCAAGCTGCCTGTAGGCTGGTGGACTGAGCCTGGCACAAACAACTGGCCATGCCCTGTTTAGTCTATAGCCCTTTCCTGGGGGCTCTGTTTATTCTGTAATACTCATGAAAATGGGAGTGGAACAATAACAAAGCAACAGTCCTATTCTTCAGCAGGCATTGTGGGGCCTTCTGCCCCTGGTAGCTTAATGTGTCGGACCTTCCCCAGCCTTGGGTGATCCTCAGGGCTTTCTGCCGTCCCTCTCACAGCCTTCTGCTGCAGCCCCAGGAAAATGGGCTCCAGCCCTTTCCTGGCCCTAGCCTCATGGAGCTGGGCCCTCCTTTATATCCCTGGCTGGGAATCAGCAGCTTCAATCACTAAGTGCTGTCAAGCTTGGGTCAGATGATTTCAGCACCTGCCTGCTGGGCCCCTTTCCATAACAGGGCCCACTGCTCCCTGGGCCTTAAAGGGGCAGACTGCCCTGCCACACTGTCCAAGCATCTCAGCTTGTCACTTAAACCCCTGAATAGTCCCACAGCCCAACAGGCTGGTTTCCTTGTGCCCCACTGCTAGATTAGCTCATGAGTGTCCAGAGGAACGTTCAGAAATGTCGCCAGGTGACGAGAGACCGTGGGTGCCAGTGTTGTGTTTCCTTGGTTTTCTCTGCAGACAGAGGTGAGTACAGAATAGCTTGGGAAGGGAATAATGAATCACATTTTTCAAACTGCAAAGAGAAAAGGTACATTAAAGTAAACCCAAAAGATCCCTGAGAGCATGGCTCTGCTGTTTGTGGCTGATGGGCGGAGGAGGCGATGCCAGTGTTTGCACTGTCTTCACCTACCCATGGGAACCAGCTCATCAGTTTTAGAATGGGCAGGGGCCATCAGTTTGGGAGGAGAAGGAAAAGGGAGTCAATGCCTGTAGGGACGTATTTCCAGTCAGTCTCCTTTGTCTTCAGCAGGCAGCCGTCTCACTTCAGCCTCATCTCTTGTTAGGAGGTGGTAATCGAGTTGCTCTTTGGTGACTTACATTAATGTGTACTAGGAACTTCTAGTGCACACCAGCAGGGTCCACATGGACTAGTTAGTGTGTGACATGCTAGTGCATGCTAGGGTGACCAGAGAGCAAATGTGAAAAATCAGGATGGGGTGGGGAGTAATTGACACCTATATAAGACAAAGCCTTGAAAATCAAGACTGTCCCTATAAAATCGGGACATCTGGTCACCCTAGTGCATGCTAACATTTACACTCCTTTGGGGTACATTAATGCACTGTGTGGACAAGCCTGGACAAGTCTGTAGACCCCACTGTAGTGCACATGTCCCTTGTTTCTGTGAGATCAGAATTTTTTGAACAGTTACATCTGTTCAGGCTGCACACATGCCCTGTACCTTCTAGTGCACCCTGTGAGGTCATACAGAGCAGAGCTGGCATGTCCCTCCCTCAGTTCCCTCTTACCATCAACAGCAGCTAGATGAGACCTGGCAAATGTCCAACCTGTGACTCTCCTTGGAACTTCAAACTCCTCCTCCAGTCTAGTTTTGAGAAGAAATCCTTCCTGCTCCTTATCTTTGTTGACTCTTTAATTTGAACTTTCCTAAAACAAAGTGAAATAAAAGAAAAACATCTCCTGTATAGTTGTGAGGCACTTGGCACTGCCCAATATGGTACTTTCAACCTGCATGGGCTAAGCATGGCTGACCTGGGATGGACTCATTCCCCTGCTCAGCGGCACAGCGATGCCTTTTCTATAAATGCTCCAATGGTAAATTGCTTTCTTTGAGGACTTGCAAGTCAAGGGACATGTGGCTGAAACTATATCTTCTTCTTTGAGTGGCCTTTGCATATTCCCTCTCAAGAGACGTGCCAGCTGGGTGCAGCTCAGATGGTGGAAACTTTGCTAGCAGTGCCCACTGAAGCACTCACACACCCCTTTCCCCTCTTCTCCCTCAGCATTCACAACCGCTCCAAAGCAAGGCTATATAAGAAGGCATGGCCCAATGCTTGGCCACTGCTGTTCCTTCCAAGCACATCCAGTAGACAGATTCAGGAACAGCTCCAGGCTTTGACCAGATCCTTTATTTCTTCAATGTCTTATATAGTTTAGATGTTTTTAAACAGTTTTACGTGGTTTTTCATACTATAGTTTTAGGTAGTTACGTTATTATTGTTACTGGTATTACCAATAATCAGTAAAGCCTCGTGTGACACATGGGCAGAAAGGGTTAATCATCCTGCAGAATAAATGACTCAAATTCAACCCTTAAAGACATATGGAGAGATAATGTTTGTGTTTTTGTATATGGGTAGTGGTCAACAATGTAATCAACAGTCCCTGCCTATGCTGTATTCTGATAATTCAGAGATCAAAAGAACATCCTAGCATTTAAATGAACTGTAATCATAGAAAATCGCTGTATTCATCTCTTTGAAGTGTATAGCAAATCACCTGTGAATGGTGGAAAAACAGGCAATTGCCATATGTTAATCTGTGTGAATAATTAATTACGATACTTAGAAAATGAGGGCCTATTGTTCCCTGAGGGACTCCAACTTGTCAAAGAAGACCTGAAATTGTATAAAAGATCCTTGGCTCCTGATCCTTTTTATCTCAGATTTGCTTAAGCTTCACTGGGCAAAGTTTGAGTCACCTGATTGAGATCCCAGTTATGCTGGTACTCCCAGAAGGTGATATTGGACATTGGACTATAGCCTATTATCTAAATTCTAAACTAACTCTTTGCAACTACAAAGCTCACCATCTCTGCTATGAATCTGAACCTCAAGAACTGAACTCATGTCTGATCTTTTAACCATACTCTCTCTCTCTTCTTTTTTTAATAAATTTTAGTTTAGTTAATAAAAACTGGCTGTAAGTGTGTATATGGGTGAGATATGGAATATTCAGTAGCCTGGGCGGTAATGTGTCTGATCCTTTGGGATTGGTAGAACCTTTTCTTTTATATGATGAAATCAGACTTTTAGAAATCTTCAGCATATTTGACATAGGTACCTGGATGGAGGCCTGAGGCTGGGTTACTTCAAGGGAACTGTGTTGTTGGCTTCTGGGCAACCAGTGAGGTAATAAAGAAGATGTTTTATGCTGGTTTGGTACATCTAAGTTTTGGAATATCCACCAGCTTTATGGGGATTGTCTGCCCCATTCTTTGCAGTTCACCCTAATTGAGTGACCTCAGTTGGCCCCCACTGGACCCCGGTCACACCTTATATTTTGCTTATAAGTCAGACTCACATGTTCTTTGCAGATCTGCAGATCTCTGAAGAGGAAAAACACTAGCCTGCTAAAATTTATCTATACACACACATGTAATATTTTGCTAAGAATTGTTAAGTAAGGAATAAATATTTTAGCGATGCATTAACCACTACAAATAACAGATGTTTGATCATGCAGATGGAAATTTATGAAATGTAATGGAAAGTTAGGAAATATACTAAAAATAAAATATGTCTATGTGAAAAATGGGAAATAATAAGAATGAAACTATAAACAACTTGGGTATAGGAATGCAAAGCTGTCAGTAAATAACAGAAGCTAACCAAGTCAAAATCTGACTGTCTTCAACTGCAAGGCTTGGTTGTCCAGATTTACTAAAGTGATATGCCTTTCTGTTATGTACTGACTACAATGTCTTAAACTCAACCAAGCTGGGTTATCTGAGGTCTCTTCTAATTATTAAATAGAGTTAAGCCTGTGGAAAGCATCATTTATTGATTCTTGGTAACATTAGTTAGTTTCATAAGTGGATGTCGTTGTCAGTTCCAGAACAGCAGATCTGAATGGAAAAAAACAGGGTTGAAGCACTGTGCTTCCTGCTCTTTGATCTTCCCAATGTCCATTCCCTGTGCAAGATGCTTGGCTTGCTTGGGGGAAGATGTGACAGGCTGGGTCACAGAAACTCCCTCAACACTGTCACTAGATGTGCTAGGATACTGCTGAGAACAAACCCCGCTGATGGAATGGCTTGAGGAGTCTCTGGTTTAGCCCCAGTGATTCAAAGCTTGTGCTTTTGAGGGTGGAAGAAATAGGGTTCTGTCCCTGCTCACAGTCAAGGATAAATGTGTTGCAAAGCAAGGGCCCTTATGGATATTGGATCTCTGGACTTGCTTTAGACAAGCATCCCTAACAAGGGTCCATGTAAACACTGGCTAAGCACCTGTGGTTGTGGCTGACCCCCACAGGGGTCCCAGCCTCCTCCCAGCCTGCTTTCTAAGCTCAGCAATTATGAGCAAGGATTTTTCGCACTGCAGGTTGTGTTGTATCCCCGCTGGCAGCCTGTGGTAGATCGTTACCTCTGCAGCTGCTAAGGTTCCCTTTCACTAAAGTTGAAAACAAGTTTGTCAGGACTTTGGGGTCATCTTGGAGTCCTTTACAGAGTCACACTATGGGGTGTCTGCAGACTCCTGCACAGGACTGTTTAGAGTATAATTAATTGGCTCTGCATTACTGACTATATCCAATGGCCTGAATTTGAAGCTAGACAAATTCCGAGTAGAAATAAGATGAATTTTGAACAGTGAGAGTAATTAACCACTGGACCATTTTACCAAGGATTGTGGTGGGTTCTCCATCACTGGCAACTTTTAAATCAAGGTTAGATTCTTTTTAAAAAGATCTGCTCTAGTTCAAAATGAATTATTTTGGGGAAGTTCTCTGGCCTGTGTTATACCAGAGGTCAGACTAGATGATCACAATTGGCCCTTCTGGCCTTGGAATCTATGAAGAATTTCTGACCCGCAGGGTGGGGGTTTCCATGTTGGAACCAATAATGCAGGAATTAAGGTTTGATACAGAGTACCTAGAATAGACAAGATGGGAGGAGGAGGGGCCAGATGTCCTGCTCAGAACTTTCTGTTTCCAAGAAAAAATAAAGAAAGGAGAAAGCTAAGCCTGGAGATCACGCAGTGGATGCACAGGTGGGCAATGCATTTACCTGGGTGCCTGGAGACAGATGATTCCATTGATAAGAACATAAGAATGGCCAGACTGGGTCAGACCAATGGTCCATCTAGCCTAGTAGCCTGTCTTCCGACAGTGGCCAGGGCCAGATACTTCAGAGGGAATGAACAGAACAGGGCAATTTTTAGTGATCTGTTTCTGGCAGTCAGCGGATGATCTTTGTTTGAGCAGGAACGACTCAGCCTCCCACTGGTGCACACATCACACTCTATGTGCCATGCTGGTCAATTTTGTGTTTTCTAGGGCAGCATTTGTCCAACTTTCGAAAGCTGAGTCAGGAAAACAAAAGCAGTGGTGCCCCATAGAGAGGCAGAGTGGCTGCCCTCCGGACTTGATGGGGAGAGACCACTACCCACCCCCTGTGGCAGAGCCAAACCTGCCCCATCCCCCTTGCCAGAAGTACTGGGGCAGGACAGGAAGTGTAAAGGTAGGGCCCTGTAGCTCAGTTGGGCATGAACCAGGAAAGGTGGCAGATGTCTCTTCTAAGGAGCCGAGCCCTCTGTGGGATTCTGGACCAGCAGCCAAGCAGACCAGCACCCTATTGACTGAGGAAGCCGAAGGCTCCGGAAAGGTACTGGAGAGAATGCCTCTCAACTGCAAGGTGGTGAGACAGAGCATGGACCAGACGGAGCAATGCTGACAGAGGTGGGTAGGAAGTAGCCCAGAGGAACCAGACTTCGGTCCGGTTGTGTTGCTGGGAAGAGAGGCAGCATGTTTATGTATCTCCACTGATCCAGTGGAGTGATGGGCCTGGATCCTCCTACTTCCCCCCACATCTGGGGGCTGGCTTCCTACTCACCTGAGGCCAGAAGGCCAACCGATATACACTGTTTACTTGCTGTCTGCCCCAGCCAGGAGACTGAGGGCTAAAGACTGCTCCTTGCTCTGCCCACCTAGAGGGCCAGAGTTCGCAGACTGTTAATTGTTGTCTGCCCCAGTCTGGGCCATAGACTGCTTGCTGCTCAGCCCAGCCAGAGGGGCTCAGACCCAGAATACTGGTGACAGGCGTAGTTACGTGGAGTGGCCTGCCTCCAGACCCAAGGGGGAGAGACCACTACATGCCCCTTTCCGCCCTGCCCTCTATTATGAAATGCCTGCCAAAATGAGTCATCCTTGAGTAGATTGTGCAGTCTGATATGTCTGCACAGTCTGATATGTCTCTCCTTTCTCCCATGCTTAGAGCAGCGAGATAGCACATAATGACGGTATTTAAAGTATCCTCCTGGCATCTGAGTTAGCACCTGTTGAGTTGAATGAGGCAGTTCACACCTCCCAGAGCTTGTGGCAGGCTTTCTGCAGACTCAGGCCTGGCCTGCACACAGACATGCACTGGTTTAACTAAAGGTATAATTTTAGAACCATGTAGTAAACTGTTGCAATGCTATATGTGGACACAGTCAGATTGATTTAAACTTAGCTTAGAACAGTTTAGCTTACATCTCTAAATTCATCTACACTAGTGCAGCTTTTCTATGTAGGCAAGGTCTGAGCTGTGCAAGCTAACCTACTGAACCAGTGTTACCCTGGTATAGGTGTGTCCACACAGGGGTTTTTACTGGTTTAAATTAAATCAGATCTTTAAACAGAGATAGGTAAAGCCATTGCAACTTAGAATAGAATCATAGAATATCAGGGTTGGAAGGGACTTCAGGAGGTTTCATAGATTCATAGATATTAAGGTCAGAAGGGACCATTATGATCATCTAGTCTGACCTCCTGCACAATGCAGGCCACAGAATCTCACCCACCCACTCCTGCGATAAACCTCTCACTTATGTCTGAGCTATTGAAGTCCTCAAATCATAGTTTAAAGACTTCAAGGAGCAGAGAATCCTCCAGCAAGTGACCCATGCTACAGAGGAAGGTGAAAAACCTCCAGGGCCTCTTCCAATCTGCCCTGGAGGAAAATTCCTTCCCGACCCCAGATATGGCGATCAGCTGAACCCTGAGCATATGGGCAAGATTCACCAGCCAGATACCCAGGAAAGAATTCTCTGTAGTAACTCAGATCCCACCCCATCTAACATCCCATCACAGGCCATTGGGCCTATTTACCATGAATATTTAAAGATCAATTAATTGTCAAATCATATTATCCCATCATACCATCACCTCCATAAACTTATCAAGTTTAATCTTAAAGCCAGATAGGTCTTTTGCCCCCACTGCTTCCCTTGGAAGGCTATTCCAAAACTTCACTCCTCTGATGGTGAGAAACCTTCATCTAATTTCAAGTCTAAACTTCCTGTTGACCAGTTTATATCCATTAGTTCTTGTGTCCACATTGGTACTGAGCTTAAATAATTCCTCTCCCTCTCCGGTATTTATCCCTCTAATATATTTATAGAGAGCAATCATATCTCCCCTCAACCTTCTTTTGGTTAGGCTAAACAAGCCAAGCTCCTTGAGTCTCCTTTCATAAGACAGGTTTTCCATTCCTCGGATCATCCTAGTAGCCCTTCTCTGTACCTGTTCCAGTTTGAATTCATCCTTCTTAAACATGGGAGACCAGAACTGCACACAGTATTCCAGGTGAGGTCTCACCAGTGCCTTGTATAACGGTACCAAAACCTCCTTATCTCTACTGGAAATACCTTGCCTAATGCATCCCAAGACTGCATTGGCTTTTTTCATGGCCATATCACATTGGCGGCTTATAGTCATCCTGTGATCAACCAATACTCCAAGGTCCTTCTCCTCCTCCATTACTTCTAATTGATGCGTCCCCAGCTTATAACTAAAATTCTTGTTATTAATCCCTAAATTTATGACCTTACACTTATTATTAAATTTCATCCTATTACTATTACTCCAGTTTACAAGATCATCCAGATCTTCCTGTATGATATCCCGGTCTCTCTCTAAATTGGCAATACCTCCCAGCTTTGTATCATCCGCAAACTTTATTAGCACACTCCCGCTTTTTGTGCCGAGGTCAGTAATAAAAAGATTAAATAAGATTGGTCCCAAAACCGATCCCTGAGGAACTCCACAGGTAACCTCCCTCCAGCCTGACAGTTCACCTTTCAGTATGACCTGCTGTAGTCTCCCTGTTAACCAATTCCTTATCCACCTTTCAATTTTCATATTGATCCCCATCTTTTCCAATTTAACTAATAATTCCCCATGTGGCACAGTATCAAACGCCTTACTGAAATCTAGGTAAATTAGATCCACTGTGTTCCCTTTGTCTAAAAAATCTGTTACTTTCTCAAAGGAGATCAAGTTGGTTTGGCACAATCTACCTTTTGTAAAACCATGTTGTATTTTGTCCCATTTACCATTGACCTTAATGTCCTTAACTACTTTTTCCTTCAAAATTTTTTCCAAGACCTTGCATACTACAGATGTCAAACTAACAGGCCTGTAGTTACCTGGATCACTTTTTTTTCCCTTTCTTAAAAATAGGAACTATGATAGCAATTATCCAATCATACGGTACAACCCCTGAGTTTACAGATTCATTAAAAATTCTTGCTAATGGGCTTGCAATTTCATGTGCCAATTCCTTCAATATTCTTGGATGAAGATTATCTGGGTCCCCTGATTTAGTCCCATTAAGCTGTTCGAGTTTCGCTTCTACCTCAGATATGGTAATATCTACCTCCATAGAGGTCATCTAGTCCAACCCCCTGCTCAAAGCAGGACCAGTCCCCAACTAAATAATCTTCTGTGTATTGACAAGCCCTCAGACAGAGTCTGCACTGGTCACACTTGGGACATTGGCTTTTTAACAACCAAAATGCTAGAGATTTACCCTATTTTTAAATGATAGCAAAGACTCTGGACAAGAGTTGAGAGGAATGTCTTCACCCACATTTTGCCCAAAGGGCATTGTTTTTGTCGTGCACTAGCAGGGCTTTGCCTACATCAGACAATGTATTAACCCACTAGTAGGTGTCTATATTAAACTGCGCCTGCTGTATTGGTGATCACATTGGTTTGAATTCTGCCCTGGAGGATCCATGTTCACTAGGGTTGCAGAGGTGTAAGTGAACCCAGGATGCAGCTCATGATGTGCATGGGTAGGTTAGGAGCATACTGCACGTGGGAGATCATGGACTCGGCAAAGCACATACGGGAGTACAAATTCTTACTTCTTTGCACTCAGAACTGCCTGGGCTTATGAGAAGGAGAGATTGCTACACCCCACCCTATTTCCCGTTGCCCGCATCCAGTCGTTGCAACTAATGGATGGCCAGATGACCAAGCTGTTATGCAGTTTGGGTGTGTAATTAGAAAATCAGTACGATTCACAGACTGAGCCATACTGAACTTCAAAGATAGGGTGTTAGTGGAAATTTTATAAAAGGTCAGTGTGCAGAACTTAAAAGGGGAGATGTAGATTCATGGATTCTAATGCCAGAAGTGCCCATTGTGATCATCTAGTCTGACCTCCTGTATAACACAGGCCAGAGAACTTCCCCCAAATAATTCCAAGAGCAGATCTTTTAGAAAAACATCCAGTCTTGATTTTAATATTGTCAGTGATGGAGAATCCACCACAACCTTTGGTAAATTGTTCTGACAGGTAATTACTCTCACCTTTAAAAAGTATGCCTTTTTTCGAGTCTGAATTTATCAAGTTTCAACTTCCAGCCATTAAATCGTGTTAGACCTTTTTCTGCTAGACTGAAGAGGCCATTAGTAAATATTTGTTCCCCATCTAGGAACTGTGACAAAGTTCCAAGCCTGTAATTGTGGGTCCCGTGCTTCCTGGTGGATCCAGGAGCCTCAGAAACTCACTAAGGCCCCAATGTGACCTTCCTTTCACAGTGTAGTGGCTAGAGTCACAACCTATTGAGTTACTTTCATCACAGGCCAATATGAGAGATGGAAACAGTCTTTGTTGCTCCGTAGAGCTCAGTAGGCACAGTTCGCCCTCCTGAATGGACTGAGTCTTGCTTCCCCTCTCAAGGGGATCTCTGTAGAGTATGGGTGGGGCTGGAACCCAGAGTAGAGGGCGGGCCTGGGTTCCCCCCAGGGACCCTAAGGATAGCAGCTGTTGGTGGTTTTCCCTCCACTGCTAAATGCTGCTTTGATTCCCTGGGCCACTTTCCCCGTGGTCCCCGCTTCCTAGCTTCACCCTTATCTCAGGATACAGCAATGCTGCCTCCTCCAGCTCCTTTCACCTGGGCTATCTCAAGGGAACTGGAAAGGAGAGTTTTTAAGCAGTCTGAGTGAGACCTTGATTGGGTCTACCTGTCTCCATTAGCCTAATGACCTTAATTGGTTAATTGGCGTCAGGTGTCTTGATTGGCCTGGAGTAGCCTTTGTTTGGGTACCTAGGGAACAGGGACCTGCTCATTCTGAGGCTGATATACCTGCCTTCCACCACCCTCTCTTATCCTTCTGGTCTGACTCCGTCACAGGACTTAGACTCTAGTCAAGTCACCCATTAACCTTTTCATTGTTAAACTAAGTAGACTGAGCTCCTTGAGTCTATCACTATAAGATGTCTTCTAATCCTTTAATCATGCTTGTGGCTCTTCTCTGAACCCCCTCCAATTTGTCAGCATCCTTCTTGAATTGTGGACACCAGAACTGGACACACTATTCCAGCAGCGGTTACACCAGTGTGAAAAACAGAGGTAAAATAACCTCTCTACTCCTATCTAAGATTCCCCTGTTTATGCGTCCCAGGATTGCATTAGCTCTTTTGGCCACAATGTCACATTGGGAGCTCATGTTCAGCTGATTATCCACCATGACCTCCAAATCTTTTTCAGAGTCACTGCTTCCCAGGATAGAGTCCCTATCCTGTAAGTATGGCTTACCTTCTTTGTTCCTAGATGTATACATTTAGTCATATTAAAATGCATTTTGTTGCCTGAGCCCAGTTTACCAGGTGATCCAGATTGCTCTGTACGAGTGACCTGCCCTCTTCACTATTTACCACTCCCCCAATTTTTGTGTCATCTGCAAACTTTATCACACATGATTTTATGTTGTTTTTTTCCAAGTTAATAAAAATGCTAAATAATGTGGGGTCAAGAAATAATCGCAGCAGGACCCCACTGGAAACAGACCCATTCAATGACAATGCCGTGTTGACAGTTACATTTTGAGATCTTTCAGCAAGACAGTTTTTAATCCATTTAATGTGTGCCAAGTTCATTTTATATTGACCAATTTTTTTAATCAAAATATCGTGCAGTATTAAGTCAAACACCTTACAGAAGTCTAACTATATTATGTCAACACTGTTACCTTGAGCAACCAAAATTGTAATCTCATTTTAAAAAAATCAAGCTAGTTTGACAGAATCAGAAACCCATGTTGATTTGCATTAATTACCCTCCTTTAGTTCTTTCTAAATCAAGTCCCATGTGAGCCACTGTCAAGGTTCCTTCCCCACTCTGAACTCTAGGGTACAGATGTGGGGACCTGCATGAAAAAAAACCCTAAGCTTATTTTTACCAGCTTAGGTTAAAACTTCCCCAAGGTACAAACTATTTTACCTTTTGCCCTTGGACTTTATTGCTGCCACCACCAAGCATCTAACAAATATATAACAAGGAAAGAGCCCGCTTGGAAACGTCTTTCCCCCAAAATCCTCCCAAACCCTACACCCCCTTTCCTGGGGAAGGCTTGATAAAAATCCTCACCAATTTGCAAAGGTGAACACAAACCCAAACCCTTGGATCTTAAGAACAATGAAAAAGCAATCAGGTTCTTAAAAGAAGAATTTTAATTGAAGAAAAAGTAAAAGAATCACCTCTGCAAAATCAGGGTGGTAAATACCTTACAGGGTAATCAGATTCAAAACATAGAGAATCCCTCTAGGCAAAACCTTAAGTTACAAAAAGACACAAAAACAGGAACCTACATTCCATTCAGCACAGCTTATTTTATCAGCCATTTAAACAAAACAGAATCTAATGCATATTTAACTCGATTGCTTATTAGCCCTTTACAGGAGTTCTGACCTGCATTCCTGCTCTGGTCCCGGCAAAAGCAACACAGACAGACAGAGAGAATCCTTTGTTTCCCACCCCCCTCCAGCTCTGAAAGTATCTTGTCTCCTCATTGGTCATTTTGGTCAGGTGCCAGCAAGGTTGTCTTAGCTTCTTAACCCTTTACAGGTGAAAGGGTTTTTCCTCTGACCAGGAGGGATTTAAAGGTGGTTAACCTTCCCTTTATATTTATGACAGCCACTTCATTATGTTGTTCAGGATCAATGTTGATCTGACAGGCCTATAATTACCCAGGTCATTCCCTTTACCCATTTTAAAAACTGGAACAAGATTTTATTTATTCCAGTCTTCTGGAACTTCCCCAGTGTTAAAAGACTCATTGAAAAAAATCAATGCTAACAGTCCAGTGATCTCCTTGGCCAGCTGTTTTAAAAACTCCTGGATGCATGTTATCTGGACCTGCTGATTTTAACATGTCTAACTTTAGTAGCTTTTGTTTACCATCCTCCAGAGATACTAGTAGAATGGAAAGAGTGTTATCATCACCATATGAGGAGACTATATAATCTGTTTGTTCCTCAAATGCAGAACATAAATATTTATTGAACACTTCTAATGTTTCTGCATTATTATTGATAATTCTACCATTTCTAGCTAGTAATGGACCAATATCATTGTCAGGATTCTTTCTGTTCCTAATATATTTTAAAAACTCCTCATTTGTACTTAACTTCACTGGCCATATGTTTCTCTTTGTGTCCCTTAGCTTCCCTTATCAATTTTCCACAATTCCTAACTGCTGATTTATATTCATTAGTATAAACTTACCCTTTCTTCAATTTGTCATTTTAAAAAAAATTTTACAGCTGTCTTCACTTCCCTTCTCAGCCAAGTTGTTGTTGTTTTAACCAGAAGAGTCTTCTTCCAGCACTTACATTTTTCAGATTAAAATTGTCCTCCTAGCTAATTTGTCTTATAACTAGGGCTGTCAGTTAATTGCAGTTAACTCATGTGATTAACTCAAAAAAATTAATTGTGATTAATCACAGTTTTAATTGCACTGTTAAACAATAGAATACCAATTGAAATGTATTAAATATTTTGGATGTTTTTCTTCATTTTCACATATATTGTATTCTGTGTTGAAATTGAAATCAAATTGTATATTATTTTTATTACAAATATTTGCACTGTAAAAATGTTAAACAAAAGAAATAGTATTTTTCAATTCACCTCATACAAGTACTGTAGTACAATCTCTTTGTTATGAAAGTGCAATTTACAAATGTAGATTTATTTAACATAACTGCACTCAAAAACAAAACAATGTAAAACTTCAGAGCTTACAAGTCCCCTCAGTCCTACTTCTTGTTCAGCCAAGTGCTAAGACAAACAAGTTTGTTTGCATTTACAGGCGATAATGCTGCCCTCTTATTAATAATGTCACCAGAAAGTGAAAACAGGCATTTGCATGGCACTTTTGTAGCCGGCATTGCAAAGTATTTATGCGCCAGATATGCTAAACATTCGTATGCCCCTTCATGCTTCGGCCACCATTCCAGAGGCCATGCTTCCATGCTGATGATGCTCTTTAAAAATAATAATGTGTTAATTAAATTTGTGACTGAACTCCTTGGGGGAGAATTGTATGTCCCCTGCTCTGTTTTACCCACATTCTGCCATATATTTCATGCTATAGCAGTCTCGGATGATGACCCAGCACATGTTGTTCATTTTAAGGACATTTTCACTACAGATTTCACAAAACACAAAAAAGGTACCAATATGAGATTTCTAAAGATAGCTACAGCACTCGACCCAACTTTTAAGAATCTGAAGTGCCTTCCAAAATCTGAGAGAGATAAGGTGTGGAGCATGCTTTCAGAAGTCTTAAAAGAGCAACACTCCAATGCAGAAACTATGAAACCTGAACCACCAAAAAAGAAAATCAATCTTCTGCTGGTGGCATCTGACTCAGATAATGAAAATGAGCATGCGTCAGTCTGCACTGCTTTGGATGGTTAACAAGCAGAACCCACATCAGCATGGACGCATGTCCACTGGAATGGGGTTGAAGCATGAAGGGACATATGAATCTTTAGCGCATCTGGCATGTAAATATCTTGTGATGCTGGCTACAACAGTGCCATCAGAACACCTGTTCTCACTTTCAGGTAATATTATAAACAAGAGGCGGGCAACATTATCTCCTGCAAATGTAAACAAACTTGTTTGTCTGAGCGATTGGCTGAAGAAGAAATAGGACTGAGTGGACTTGCAGGCTCTAAAATTTTACATTTGTTTTATTTTTTGATTCAGGGTTTTTTTTGTACATAATTCTACATTTGTAAGTTCAACTTTCATGATAAAAAGATTGCACCACAGTACTTGTGTCAGGTGAATTGAAAAATACTATTTTTTTTGTTTTTTTACAGTGCGAATACTTGTAATCAAAAATAAATATAAAGTAAGCACTGTACACTTTGTATCTGTGTTTTAATTTAAATCAATATATTTGAAAATGTAGAAAATATCCAAAAATATTTAAATAATTGGTATTCTATTATTGTTTAACAGTGCGATTAATCATGATTAATTTTTTAATTGCTTGACTGCCCTACTCATAACTGTTTTCAGCTTTGTGAAATTGACCCTCTTAAACATTAAACATGTGTATTACTGGTCTCGACTTTATTCTGCTTGCTTGCACATTGATTTTCAGTTCTGTGATCAGTTCCTTTTTATCTCTGAGGACAATGACTAATATATAGAATTCCCCTGTGTCGGCTGCCACAGTTTTTGAGTGAGGAATCATAGAAATGTAGGGCTGGAAGGGACCTTGAGATGTCATCCAGTCCAGCTCCCTCTGCTGTGGAAGAACCAAGTAAACCTAGATAGACCATCCCTAACGGCATTTGTCCAAGTTGTTTTTAAAAGTTTCCAATGCTGTGGACTCCATGACCTGCCTTGTAAGCCTGTTCTAGAGCTTAATGACCCCTAAAGTTAGAAAGTTTTTCTTATTATCTAACCTAAATCTCCCTTGCTGAAGATTAAACCCATTACTTCTTGTTCTGCTCTCAGTGGACATGGAGAACAAGGGATCTCCTTTCCCTTTATAATAGCCCTTAACATACTGGATGAGTTATCAAGTCCCTGCTCTGTCTTTTTTTTCTCAAAACTATCATTTTTGTGGTTCTCCTCGGGACTCTCTCCAATTGTACACATCTTTCCTAAAGCGTGATGCCCAGAATTGGACACAATATCGAGCTGGGGCCTCACCAGTGCTAAGTAGAGTAGAACAATTACCTCCTGTGTGTTACATCCAACACTCCCATTAATACAGAACAGAATGATACGAGCCCTTTTTGCAGCTGCATCACACTGATGACTCATATTCAGTTTGTGGTCCACTATAAGCCCCCCAGGTCCTTTTCAGCTGTACTACCACCTAGACAGCTATTCCCCACTTTTCAGTTGTGCATTTGATTTTTTCTTCTTAAGTGAAGTACTTCACACTTGTTTTTATTGAATTCATCTTGTTGAATTCAGATCAATTCTCCAATTTGTCCAGGTCATTTTGAACTTTAAACCTGTGCTCCAGTGTCCAAAGGAAATTGTCATCTTTTATGTTTAGAAATTCCAGGATGGTTTAGTACTGGCAGCATGAGCCCTCCAGCATTGCCACTCAAACTGAAGTCCTCCAAGGTCACAGAACTTTTCCCCAACACATTACAGATAGGTGTTTAAGGAGGTGGTCATCAGGTTCTCTAATGTGATTTGGTGGTCTGTAGCAGACTCCAGCTAACATCTCTTCTTGTGCTTTATCTGTTAGGACATTGATCCATACCCATTCAAGATCATTTTCTTCCAAGTTATCGGCGATTCTGAAACAGGTAACATCATTTTTGATATAGAGTGCCACTCCCCCTCCTTTTTTGCCCACTTGGTCCGTCCTAAATGGGTTATAACCATTGATTTTAACATTCCAGTTGTGTGAATCATCCCACCAGGTTTCAGTAGTACCAACCAGATCCAATTTATGCTAATAAGTTAGCAATTCCAGTTCCTCTTGTTTATTACCCAGTCTCCTAGTGTAACCTTTGTGTGGGCTAGTGTTCACTTCACCACCCCTCTTCTAGTGCTTCCACACAACTCATGTAGAAAAGCACATGGAGACCCAGATGTTAGTCATTAAAGATTTTCAGCAAGGATCATGCACAGTGAACCTCCCACAATCCAGTCCAAAAAGAACAAAAGAAATGAACTTAAATCTTAAGTACCAACTTTGTAAAATTTTATAATGATAAAAGAACATAACGATAGCTTAATTTCTACTACACAACAAAGCTATTTCATAATCCACACACATTATCTTCACAGTTATATATAATCAAAAGAAACAAACTAAATCTAAACGAGGTTTGTCCCCACAGACACAGTGAGAAGTAACTCAGAACTCCAGCAGCTTACACTGAATTCACCTGAGTCTTAGAGTATGTCTACACTATGAAATTAGGTCGAATTTATAGATGTCGGTTTTGTAGAAAGCGTTTTTATACAGTCGATTGTGTGTGTGTCCACACAAATGGTCTTAGTGCATTTATCCGGCATTTAGTCGGCAGAGTGCGTCCACAGTACCAAGGCAATCGTCGACTTCTGGAGCGTTGCACTATAGGTAGCTATTCCACAGTTCCCGCAGTCTCTGCCACCCATTTGAATTCTGGGTTAAGCTCCCAATGCCTGATGGGGCAAAAACATTGTTGCAGATGATTCTGGGTACGTCATCAGGCCCCCCTTCCCTCCCTCCCTCCGTGAAAGCAATGGCAGACAATCATTTCGCGCCTTTTTTCCTGGGTTACCTGAGCAGACGCCATACCACGGCAAGCATGGAGCCCGCTCAGCTCACCGTCACCATATGTCTCCTGAGTGTTGGCAGACGTGGTACTGCATTGCTACACAGCAGCCGCTCATTGCCTTTTGGCAGCAGACAGTGCAGTATGACTGGTAGCCATCGTCGATGTACCCCAGGGTGCTCTTTTAACCGACCTCGGTGAGGTCAGGGGTACCTGGGCAAACATGGGAGTAACTCAGCAGGGTCATTACCCTTTTAAGTTTCGTCTCATGGTGATTCAGTCCTGCCAGCAATCCTACTGCACCATCTTTTAATGAGCAGCCAGGAGAGGACAATGGCCAGCAGTCATACTGCACAGTCTGCTACCAGAAAGATGTATAAAGATAGATGAAGTGGATCAAAACAAGAAATGGACCAGATTTGTTTTGTATTCATTTTCTCCTCCCTCCCTCCATGAAATCCACGGCCTGCTAAACCCAGGGTTTTGAGTTCTATCCTTGAGGGGGCCATTCTGTTTCTCCTTTATGCAAAGCCACCCCCTTTGTTGATTTTAATTCCCTGTAAGCCAACCCTGTAAGCCATGTTGTCAGTCGCCCCTCCCTCTGTCAGAGCAACTGCAGACAATCGTTTCGCGCCTTTTTTCAGCACAGACGCCATAGCCATGTTCTGGGAACATGGAGCCCGCTCAGATCACCACAGCAATTATGAGCACTATAAACACTGCATGCATTATCCAGCAGGATATGCAGAACTATAACCTGCAAGAAAAGCAAAACCAGGTGAGGAGGAGGCTACTGCAGCGTGGTGACGAGAGTGATGAGGACATGGACATAGACTTTTCACAAAGTATGGGCCCCTGCAATGTGCACATCATGGTGTCAATTGGGCAGGTTCATGGCATGGAATGCCGATTCTGGGCCTGGGAAACAAGCACAGAGTGGTGGGTCCGCATAGTGTTGCAGGTCTGGGACAATTCCCAGTGGCTGCGAAACTTTCGCATGCGTAAGGGCACTTTCATAGAACTTTGTGACTTGCTTTCCCCTGCTCTGAAGCACAAGAATACCAGGATGAGAGCAGCCCTCACAGTTGAGAAGTGAGTGGCGATAGCCCTGTGGAAGCTTGCAATGCCAGACAGGTACTGGTCAGTCGGGAATCAATTTGGAGTGGGCAAATCTACTGTGGGAGCTGCTGTGATGCAAGTAGCCAATGCTATCACTGAGCTCTGCTATCAAGGGTAGTGACTCTGGGAAATGTGCAGGTCATAGTGGATGGCTTTGCTGCAATGGGATTCCCTAACTGTGGTGGGGCAATAGACAGAACCCATATCCCTATCTTGGCACCGGAGCACCAAGGCAGTGAGTACATAAACCGCAAGGGGTACTCTTCAATGGTGCTGCAAGCACTGGTGGATCACAAGGGACGTTTCACCAACATCAACATGGGATGGCCGGGAAAGGTACATGACGCTCACATCTTCAGGAACTCTGGTCTGTTTCAAAAGCTGCAGCAAGGGACTTACTTTCCAGACCAGAAAATTACTGTTGGGGATGTTGAAATGCCTATATTTATCCTTGGGGACCTAGCCTACCCCTTAATGCCATGGCTCATGAAGCCGTACACAGGCACCATGGATAATAGTAAGGAGCTGTTCAACTATAGGCTGAGCAAGTGCAGAATGGTGGTAGAATGTGCATTTGGGCATTTAAAAGCACGCTGGTGCAGTTTACTGACTCAGACCTCAGTGAAACCAATATTCCCATTGTTATTACTGCTTGCTGTGCACTCAATAATATCTGTGAGAGTAAGGGGGAGAAGTTTATGGCGGGGTGGGAGGTTGAGGCAAATCGCCTGGCTGCTGATTATGCGCAGCCAGACACCAGGGTGGTTAGAAGAGTACAGGAGGGCATGGTGTGCATCAGAGAAGCTTTGAAAACCAGTTTCATGACTGGCCAGGCTATGGTGTGAAAGTTCTGTTTCTTTCTCCTTGATGGAACCCCGCTCCCCCGGTTTCACTCTACTTTCCTGTAAGCTAAGCACCCTCCCCTCCCCCCTTCAATCACCGCTTGCGGAGGCAATAAAGTCATTGTTGCTTCACATTCATGCATTCTTTATTTATTCATCACACAAATAGGGGGATAACTGCCAAGGTAGCCAGGGAGGGGTGGTGGAGGAGGGAAGCCCCAGGTAGGGTGGTGGAGGAGGGAAGGACAAGGCCACACAGCACTTTAAAACTTATTGAATGCCAGCCTTCTGTTGCTTGGGCAATCCTCTGGGGTGGAGTGGCTGGGTGGCCGGAGGCCCTCCCACCGCATGTTTGGGCATCTGGGTGAGGAGGCTATGGAATTTGGGGAGGAGGGCAGTTGGTTACACAGGGGCTGTAGCGGCGGTCTGTTCTCCTGCTGCCTTTCCTGCAGCTCAACCATACGCTGGAGCATATGAGTTTGATCCTCCAGCAGCCTGAGCATTCACTCCTGCCTTCTTTCAGCAAGCTGACGCCACCTACCATCTTCAGCCCGTCACCTCTCCTCGCAGTCATATTGTGTTTTCCTGCACTCTGAGATTGTCTTCCTCCACCTATTTTGCTGTGCTTTGTCAGTGAGGGAGGACAGCATGAGGTCAGAGAACATTTCATCATGAGTGCGTTTTTTTCACCTTCTAATCTTCACTAGCCTCTGGGAAGGAGAAACATATCCAGCTGATGGAGGGAAAAAAAGGGAGAGTGGTAGTAAAAAGAACAATGAGTACACTCTTTCATGGTAAACCTTGCTGTTAACATTACATAGCACATGTGCTTTCATTATACAGTTGCATTTTGCCTCTTATTGAGGGTATGCCGGTTTGGTGTGAGAGATCACTCACGCAGGGCCAGGCAACAGAATTCGGCTTGCAGGCACCCATGGTAAGCCACAGTTTTTGGCTTCTTTAAACCTTCATAACATGTGGGAATGGCTTCAAACAGCAGCACCCTCATTTCCCATATGAAGTAGCCATTGGGTTGCCCATTAAAAATTAAATTAAATTAAATTAAAAATTAAAAAAAGGAGGGGCTGTGGTTTCCGGGTTCATGTGCAGCAGAAACCCAACTAACCCCCCCCACACACACACACCCCCAATTCTCTGGGATGATGGCTTCACCCCTCCCACCACCGCATGGCTAACAGCAGGGAAGATTTCTATGCAGCCACAGTGACAGGTGGCAGCAGAAGGTGATGGCGCAGGGCCACTGGTAACAGAGCAATGGAGTGAACGGTGGCACAACAAACAACAGTGGCCAGCGCGAACAGTGAGCAGCTGGAGGAACGAGCAAGGTGCCTTCTTGCCCCCCACCTGGGAGATGAACTCATGTTGAAAGCACCTCTGAACTCTAGGTCTCCACTGACCAAGGACAACACCGGTGACTGTTAATGAGGCTGTTAAGAATGCTGGAGACACAACACAGTTCATGCGAACAAACATGGCTGTGGCATCATACTTTCTATTTAAGCAAGAAATACCACACATTACAAACTGGAGGCCAATGTTAAGTGCATTGTCACTTGTTCATCCTGAAGTTGAACACTGGTTCCGAACAAGACCAGCAAATGCTCACTATCTTTCTGCAAGAAACTCAACTGACTGGCTAGATGCATGTGGTACAACAGTGAAAGACTCAACAGTTGAAAAAGTGAAGAACTCTCTCACCACATTCAAAAAATTTGCATATATGGCTGATGAATGCACCAATGCAAATGGTCACCAAGTATTAAGTCATTGTGTACGTTATCTTGTGTCAGTGGTAGGCCAGTAGATGCATTTCCAGATGTTCAAGTTATAGAAGACAGATTGGCTGCATCTGTGACAATCCACATCTTAGAAGAGTTAAATGCTTGTCAATGGGACCCCAAACAGATGGCTGCTTGTGCATTTGATGGAGCTGCAAATCTCTCTGGAAGACTTGGTGGAGTACAAGCTTTGCTCAGAGAAAAATGTAACCCTTGTCTCTCCTATACACACTGCAGAGGCCATCTACTCCAACTAGTGCTTGTACGAGCTGCAGACTCTTCAAAAGACATTTAAAAAGCTAGTGTAGCTCACTAAAGGTCATGCTCAAATAAATTGGTTAGTCTCTAAGGTGCCACAAGTACTCCTTTTCTTTCTATAAATTTAATGTCTTCATTATATTCTTTTTTCAGCAAGAGTCCAAAAAGACTGAATATCCTGGAAAATATAGAAGATACACTGGGACTGAAGTTCAAATTAGTCCAACCTGGGAAAACCCTCTGGCTTTCTCATGAGCGATCCTTTGCTGTTGTCTTAAAATTACTCCAGTCATTATTACTGGCTTTGGAAAGTACCTACCAAGATGGGATGAATCTAAGTAGTGAGGCTGGTGGGTTACTTTTGCTACTACGTTCAGAGAAAACTATTGCCATTCTCTCTCTTGTAAGTCTACTGTTGAAACCACTTGGGTCATAAAACAATGCCATCCTGGCATCTGCTACAACAGTAGTAGATCTTTGTCCAGCAATAGAAGGTACATTTGGATCAATCAGAGAGCTTTCCATTGAAAAAGTACTGGAAGAAGCAAAGACTTCAGTCCAGAAGTTGACTAATGAAGGCATTTCTATTGAATCCTTAAGTGAAGAGGACAAGAAGTGTTTGTTAAGACAACTGAAAAAGTACACAGACTTGATTCTTAAAAATCTACAACAGCGACTTCTAGATTCTACTCAACCTCTACGTAGCTTTTACAGATCCCTGTCTTATAGAACACTGACAGTTGAGTGGAGTGAGGCACTACCAGCAATGGGGCTGCCATGTGCTCAGGACAGAATAGAGAATTTGAACACAGAGTAGAATATCATACGATGAATGAATGAAGATTTGACTTCAACTTCTTTTTTTATCATCAGTAGTGGCTCGACCCAATCTTTATGCTATGTTCCCTGGGCTGAAAGAAGTAGGAATTCATCTCTTGCTACTCCCATCACAACAGCTACAGTTGAGTGTTTTTTTCATCATTGAATAGAATTTTGAGTTTTTGAAAGAAGTCGCCTTCTGCCTGATCATGTAAATGAACTAATGAGCATATCAATTGAAGGAATGGAAGTACCGGACACACGAGAAATCTCCAAAGATGAATGCATTATATTCAAGATGTTCATTAACAGAGTTGTGCAAAATTATAACAAGAAACCAAGAAGGATGTAGATGTAGTGCTTCATAGAAGGCTTGAGTAGTCAACTTCAATTTGTGTGATGATTTTCAAATTTAATAAAATGGTCATGAAACATTTTTCAGTTTTTACTATGGTGCCATACAGCCCACCTTCACCCTCATGGTCTCACCCCTCATCTGCCCTGATCTCCCGCCCACTGTAATTTTGAACACCCCCCACTAATTTTAATTCCTGGGGAAAACACTGGAGCACAGCAGGTGTGTATCTCGCTCAGAACAAAGCTCTCTAGCCAGTTTGTATCTGGTACAGGAGCCTGACCTACTAGTAGCAGCCCTGCAACCTACTGAGAACGAGTACAAGGTATGCATGACAGAGACTGCAAATGCAATAAGGAGGGCTTAGTGTGAAAAACTCAGGAGTGATGGGTACCCTTTGGCCAGAGGGCAGGCAGCATTCCCAGATGGTTCCCCCAAAAGAAAGGATGCAGGTTTGCAGCAGGGTGGGACCCAGGTGTGATATACCCGAGTACAATCCAGACCAATAAGTAGATGTATCACCCCTGCTCTCCAACCTGCAGTGGCCTTCACAATGACTTGCTGCTGTAGCCTCCAGCCGAGACTGGTCACAAACAGCCTCCAGCATGTAAGTCACTCCCAGCCATGTCTGTGTCTCTGTGTGTGCAGCCAGCCAGCCACCTCTTGGCTCTCACAAGGCTTGGTTCTACTGCAGGGTGACCCCAACGCACTCTCAGATGCAGATTTCCCCCCCTGAAATCTATGACCTGTATTGCCCAACCCTCTCCTGGACAATACAAATTTATCTAGGTCCATTATTTCATCAATGGAAATAATCTGCACATATTTTGTTATCCCAAATGGAGTTTCCCAAACACTTCAATTGAAACACACTGGACTAGATAAAACGATAAAACAAGTTTATTAATTACAAAGAGAGAGATTTTAAGTGAGTACAAGTAATGAGGCAGAAAAGTCAGAAATGCTTACAAGAAAAATAAAGATAAAACACAACAAATGCCTGACTTAACAAATTATGTTAAATCAAAAGCTATGTTTTTCACACCGTGTGCTCTCACCAGTCTTACTGGCCAAACTCCTTAGGTCAGGATCCCTTCTTGTGTAACGACTGCTTCCTTTGTGTAATGACTGCTTCCTTTAAGCAGTAACGACTGCTTCCTTTGTTCCTTCTCATGCAGTGAATTGATGAACAGAGAGGGAGGAGAAGAGGTCCTTGGGGTGTCTATTCTTTTTATAGTCCTGTTCCCTCGGTGAGAAGCATTTCCAGCTGGGAGTAAAGGCAACAGCCAGACTGTGTGGAAGGGAATTCCATGCTGTTTCCTGCTACGTGCTTGTCTTCTCATACAATGCTATAGCAGCACAGCTGCACTGTATATATGGGCTGGGGTGGGGGCAGATAGGAGGAAGGGGGGGCATGCATGGGCTGGGGGCCAATAGGAGGAGGAGGGGGCACATATGGTCTGGGGGAGTCAATAGGAGAGGGTTACATATGGGCTGGGGGGGGTTGATAGGAGGAGGGTGTGTGTGTGAACTGGGTGGGGGAGTCGATAGGAGGAGGAGGGGGGTGCATATGGGTCAGGGGTCATAGGAGGAGGAGGAGGGTGTGGGTATGGGCTGGGGGACTCAACAGAAGGCAGGGGTGTATTGCCTTACCCAGCGGGAGCCATCTCTGGAGCTGGGTTGCTGAGCCCCCCCCCCAGACCTGGTGGTTTCAGGGGGCTGTTCTGGTCTTGTGGGGTCAGGGCAGTGTGGGACAGACAGGTGGGGGCATAAGGTTCAGGTGGAAGAGGTGGAGGCAATAGGAGGATGTGATGTTCTGTACCTCGGGGGGATACCCAGCAACCCCCATGTTCATTCTTGTAAAAAGATTGTGTGGTATCCAGTGCAAAGTTTGTCATGTTGGGTGTCTTCAGAAGGTTCATGATGCACTGAGCATTGTTGTTACAGTAATGTAATAATTTCATGTATGCAGTTATGAGGCTGAAAATGTATCCTCCTGGCTTAAAATAAGCCCAGGAAAAAACTCTCCAAGAGCAGAGAGGCAGTTCACACTGCATCAGGGCAGGTATGGGACAAACCCAGCCCAGCCTCACAGGAACAAAGGATGCTGGCCTAGGCAGCAACAAAAGAGGGAGGGAGTCACCCCCCTTCCTTTGGTCAGTTTGGAACTGTGATGAGGTAATGCTCATCTGACTCTGAAGGGGGTGGCAAAGCCAAGAGGGAAGAAAGGACATGATAAAGAGAGAGACATTTGCCATGCTCTCTCTTCCACCTCCATCTACAGACACCACACCAAGCAACTGAAGCACTGATCAAAGGGGAGAGCCTGGCTGAAGAGCAACCAGCCAGCCTGTGGTGAGAAGCATCTAAGTTTGTATGGACATTGAACATGTTAAGATCAGCTTAGAATGTGTTTTGCTTTTATTTCATTTGACTAAATCTGACTTGTTATGCTTTGACTTATAATTACTTAAAATCTATCTTCCATAGTTATTAAATTTGTGTGTTTATTCTACCTGAAACAGTGTGTTTGGTCTGAAGCATGTCAGAGGCTACCCTTGGGATAACAAGCCTGGTACATATCAATTTCTTTGTTAAAATGATGAACTTATATAAGCTTGCAGCGTCCAGCAGGCATAACTGGACACTGCAAGATGGAGGTTCCTAGGGTTGTGTCTGGGACCAGAGACATTGGCTAGTATCATTCAGTTGCACAATCCAAGGAGCAGCTTACATGCCAGAGGCTGTGCGTGAACAGCCCAGGAGTGGGGGTTCTCACAGCATAGCAGGGTAAGGCTGGCTCCCAGAGTCAAGGATTGGAGTGACCTAGCTGATCACCGGCTTGGATAACACCAGAGGGGAACATCACAGAGGAGCAGCCCTGTAACCCAGCCATGCCTAGGCTCCCCCACCGGCCCTGTGCCCACGCTCTGGAGGCTGTGGAGGCCCAGCTCCTGCCCCCCAGCACCCGATGGGACCCGTTGCTCCCCCATGAGGCAGGAGCAAGGCCCAGCTAGCATTTGTGGGGATAAAGCACTGCGAGCAACGTTCTGCAGCCTGGCTCATGTCAGTAACGTCCCTCCCCTCAGCCAGCATGGGGCTGTGGCAAGTCCCTCTAGCTCCCAGTGATGGGCTGCGTTTCCCATTGGATCCCTGCCAGGCTCCGGGCTGTGCCACTGGCAGCATGCTGCCCTCCCTGCCCTGTCATTCTGCAGCTCCTGCCCTGCCACGGGGCTGGAGCATGGGGCCCAGCCCTTGGGACAGTGGGCCCGAGCATGTGTAGAAGGCACCTCCTCCACCCCCAGGGAGGACATGCTGTGACCATTTCCCTCAGGCTGCTGGTGCCCAGGCTTTGGCTGCGTCAGATGTGTTGTGGTAAAGCATGACATCAGGGCAGCCATTGGCCCTCTAGAGTTAGTAACCATGTACCCGGGCATCCCCTCCTGCTCTGCAGTGGTGGTGCTGGGTGCTACTGGATGGAGGCAGACACAGGCATAGTCCTGAATGGTTGTGGAAGGGGCTTTAGTACCCATGCTGGACTGGGGGACTGGGCACCAGTATGAGCCGTGTCTTTGCTCTCCTGAGGGGCAAAGGGGCCAGAGAAAGCAGGCTTCCCCCCCAGCACAGACTGGCCCTCAGACCTCAGCCCTGGGTGAGCCACCCACACGCACACCTGCTAGGGACCAGGGCGGGGAGCCAGTTCAGCTGAGCCTGCTCATGCTCTCCAGGGCCTGGTATTGATCCCTGGAGCATGGCTGAAATTTGTAGCTGCATCAGGAGATACTATTGTGGAGAAGAAGCATCACCCCTCGGCATATCTGCAGCCTTCGACTCCGCCAGAACTTCAGGCCTCACTGATTCTGGAGATCCAGAACCAGGCCACCACCATAGAGCTGGTGAGGAGACTGTGCCCCCTGCTGTCAGATTCTGCATTGCCGAGGGGACCAGCATCATCTTTCCAGACTTGGAAATAGCTGAACCATTTTTTGGCTCAAACTTTGAAAAACACTGACTTTTGGGCAGAGAAATTTCAGCCTGAAGTTTACATAAGTAATTGATTCCCCATCAAGTCTGATCACTGGGCAGATCCGGGGCTCACAGGCGGAACAGTCTTGTGGTTTCCCAGAGCAGGAATGTGCATTTTGCTGTTTGCACTCATCACTGAGAGCTGCTGGCATAAAGTAAGTGAAATGCAACTGCTCTGACCAGCTATCAGTGTGCGTGTATCAGTGCCTCTGGCCTGCCCTTCCCCAGCCCTGGTAGCTGGGCCGGGGGATGGCACTGCTGGTTCCTGGACATGCTCATGTTACTTCAAGGTGCTTGGCTTCAGAGGCATTTTTTGCATCTTCCCAGGCACAGGAGAGAGGAGAGGGTGTAACATCTGCCAGATGTGGAACTTTTCCAATTAAAGGTCAAACCCACTGTGGCAAATTGCCAGTACTACTAAGATGGGTCTCACGCTTTCTCTTCTTGGGTGGGGGTTCAGGGCACCGTTTCTTGCCCCTGAACTGGGGTATTAACTGTCCCACTGGTGTCCTAGAGGAGTGGAGTGGAGAGGGAGGGACCCAGGCCTGCCCTCTACTCCAGGTCCCAGCCCAGGGGCCCTAGGGATAGCAGTAAACCACTAGAACTAGCGGTTCCTTCCCCTGGGCTACTTCCCTCTCCTGCCCTTCAGCTTGTGGGGCTCCTGCCCTCCCTCTGCACAAACCAGGTGTCCCTTTACCTAGGGTCTTAGTCTTCTTAGCCCACTGCAGCACTTCTCTAAACTCTCCTCTGCTTCCCTCCAAACTGCTCTCTACTCCAATGCCAATCCACTCTGCTTCAACTCCTCCTCTTGTCTGATTGAAGCAGCGGGGGTTTATCATGTGACTGGCTTCAGGTGCTTTAATTGGCTTTGGGTGCTTTAATTAATTTATAGCAAACTTTCTTCCCTCTAGAAGGCTCCCTTCTAGCCCTCTCCTGCTGCCCTCTGGCCTGGGTTTCCTTGCTTTTTGCCCCTGCTTTAGTTCCCCCCTCCCCAACCGGGCCAGACGCTTTTTCTTCATTTTGTTTTTGTTTTTTGCTGTTTTTCTTTGCTGCCATTCGAGTGCTGGTCGGCTGCCAGCTTGCCTGCCAGCCCCCCCCCCCCCACGCCTGCCCTCGGATGCTGCTACTGCTTCAGCTGCAACCCCCAGAGAAGGGGGTGAGGACTGCTGAACCGCTCCCCGGAGGAGGGGAGTGGACGCCCCCAGACCCAACCGTTTTGCTGTTTGTTTGTGGACCCGCAATTAATCGTCTTCTTATCTTTGCTTGGCATTTTTGGAATGTTCCACAAAGACCGGGAGAGAAGACAGCTGACAGAGATATCGCCCGGGGAAGCTACAAATCATCGTGGAGGGGGCCGTAAGACTGAGTAACTTTTGAACTGTACTCTCGTGTGGGGGGAGTTTGACTGCGTCTTAACTGCATTTGTAGGGGCACAGGGGGTGTGGCACGGAGCTGCCCCCCGATCCATTGGTCCCCCCACACACTACTGCAACCGTCATGGCCCCCCCGCTGTCCGTCCCTGCTGGCAACCTGCCATCTGCCTCTAGGCTCAACTGCTTGCTTTGAATTCCATCACCCGGACCAGACACAACAGCCGACCAAACGAGACTCTTTGGATAAACGCGCATGGGTCCGCGTTCCCCCCCACCAGCCCCAGTCTGTCCACCCCACAGTTTGCCCCACTACCTGACCCCAACTCCTGTTTCCTTCCCCTGTCCAGTCCGACCCATTTGCCGCCCGCCCCCAGCCTTCAGCCCAACAGGGAGAAGTGGTTAATCTTTTTCCCCCTCCCCGCTCCTCCTTCTGGTGTCTCCCTGTCTCTCCCTGCTCACGATGGCGGGGAATGAGAGGGGTGAGGCTCCTCTAACAACCTCAGTTGCCCCTCCCCCATCTACCCCCCTGCCCAACCCCCAAGCTCCCCTCCCCACCACTGCTGCCAAAACACCTACCACCACCCTCGCTGAGGCATCGGCAGCTGGAGGCACCGGGGCGACTATTACCGCTGCTACACCCACCGCCCCCCCAGATTCTAGGAAAGCCCCCCCGGTTAGCCAGAAAGGCCAGGGTGCGAAGAAGGGGAAGGGCCCCACCACGACCACCAAGCCCTCCATGGCAGGGGCTGCCCCCACCGCTGTGGCCTTATCATTGACCATGGCATCCCTCCCCGCTGTTCCCTCCACCAGCTCTGAGAGTGTCCCTCCCCCGGCCCCCAGGGCGTATGCCCGGGCGGTGGCAGCCTCCCCCCGGCCTGCCGCCTCATCATCTCGCCCACCCACCGCCTCCGCTACCATCAATAGCGGCCGGGGCCCCTTTCCCACCATGACCAGGAAGCACGGCGTCCGTTGCCTCCTGGTGCCCGCCTCGCCCGACGTGGAGACATACATGCAGGCGTTGGCGAGGATAGTAGGACCCACGGCCACTGTGGCAGACTCCAAAATGTACGGGAAGGTCGTCTTTTTCTTAACATCGGAGGCTGCCACCCAGGAGGCGGTGGAGAAGGGCCTGGCAGTGGGGGGGGGGGTATTTGTCCCCCTGGAGCCGCTAGAAGACCTGGGCGTCCGCCTAGTCCTGACCTCCGTCCCTCCTTTTCTACCCAATGCTGCCCTGTTACCCGCTCTCTCCACCCTGGGGAAACCCATTTCCGTCATCAGCCCTCTCCCATTGGGCTGCAAGGACCCCACCCTTCGTCACGTCCTTTCGTTCCGTCGGCAAGTGCAGCTTTTACCGCCGCCAGCGGCGCGTGATGGAGAGGCGCTCGAAGGGTCCTTCCTAGTCCCCTACCAGGGGGCCTGCTATCGGGTCTACTATTCCACAGGAGAGGCCTGGTGCTACCTCTGCCGATCAGCAGGGCATATCCGAAGAGACTGCCCCTTGGCCCGGCAGGGAGGGGCACCCGAGACCCCCGAGACCCAGCAGGACATCGGCTCCGTTGTTGCCGATGCCCCTGGCCACCCGAGATCTGAAACCACCTCTCCTCCTGCTCGATCCACCACTGCTCCTGCCCGGGCCCAAGAGACACCTCCCCTACAATGCCCAGATGAGCGAGGGAGCCCCGCCCTTGCTGTTAACAATCCAGTAGAGCCTATGGAGGAGGGTGCAGCAAAGATATTACCGGACATAGGAGAGGGCCTGCCCCAAGGAGACCCGCCCCCCCCATGTTGCCTCACCGTTACCCCCCCGAGCCCGTGAACCATCGCCTCTGCCCCCCGACACGACCCCTGCTAACCAGCCCCCAGATGATGCTATGGAGGGCTGGACCCTAGTCCAGGGAAAGCGGGGCAAGCAGAAGGTTCGAGCTCCGCTGCACCCATCCAATGCGGAGGCCCCCTGGAAGACCAGGAAGGGAGGCACTGACACTGAGCTTTCCGCTATGCCCACGAGTGAGATCCATCCGCCGGTGTCGGGAGGGGAAGACAAAATAGCACTGGAAGGTAGAATCTCCCCTCCACGGGAGACCCTCCCCTCTGAGACCCCTAAGGAAGCCCCTTCTGCCCAAATATCACCCGAACCCCCCGCGAACCCCGAAGCGACCGTCGTAGCGGGCGCCAGAGGGGAGTCCCCCGGGGTGGCAGAAGACGACCTTTCCTCCATGTATGAGGAGATCGAGGCCCTAGGTTTGACCCCGGTCAGCCAGGGAGAGAATGACCTACTGCCGGCTGGCCTCGATCTGGGCAACCTTACCCCAGTCCCCCTTTCCCTGTGCTCCCTCCCCCTAACCGCCTTCCCGGGTGAGCACCCTGCAGAAGGTGGTCCACCACCTGAAGCAATGGCTGCCAAATCCACCACAGAGCCTGCGCCTAGCATCACTGGGAGCCCCCTCCGCACCCCCTTAACCCTCGAATCTGTTCGGGAGGCACCACCTCTTAGCTGTTTGCCTCCCGAAGCCCAGAGCCTCACCTCTGCCCCGCCCCCACCCCCCCCGTCCCTGCCCAAGCCACCTCCTCCTGCAATGCTATTGCTGCCCCTGGGGTTATTTCTTTCCCGTTTTTTGCGGATACCCCGCAAGGAGCAGTCTTTGCATTTTCCTGCCGCGACCCATTAGGAGCTGCAATTTTCCCTCCACCATCCTCTTCTACCCCAAGGCTTGAGACAGACCTAATAACTTTAGCCTGTCAGACGCCCCGTCGGTGGTCTGCACCCTGCCTGCCCGCCTCAGCGGACCACAAGGCTGCACCAAGAGCCCCACCAGGGAATAACCCGGAAATCACAACCCCACCCCCCCATGAGCTGCGAAAAGCATTGCGACAGTTTTTAGAAGACATCCGTGGCTCCCGCAACAGGGTACAGCTAGCTCTCCAGCTATGGGGGGACTTTGATCACATCCTCCAGGCCACAAGGGCCCTTATAAAGGAGGGTAGAGGGAAAGGAAGGCACGGTGCCACAGTCTACGGGTGGGCCCGCAGCTTCCGTGATGATTTACTCACTTACGGGATGGGTCACAGATTGTTGCGCGACCCGCAAGGGGCTGTGAACACCCCCGCCAACAAGGAACCCCCATCCCCCCAGCCCTCCGCATGACGCCCCTCATTATTGCAACTTTGAACACCAGGGGCTGTAGGATGGCTCTCCGCAGGTCCCAGGTGCTCTCTTACCTTTGGGAAGGGGGGTACTCTGTGGTTTTCCTGCAGGAGACCCATACGGATCCAACCGCTGAGGACAGCTGGCGGCTGGAGTGGGGGGACGGGGTCTACTTCAGCCACTTCATGATTCGACAAGCTGGAGTGGCGACCCTGTTCTCCCCCAACCTACGGCCCGAGGTGCTAGGGGTCACTGAGGCCGTGCCGGGCCACCTGCTGCATCTCCAAGTCCGTATGGAGGGGCTCGTGGTCAACCTCGTCAACATCTATGCCCCAACGACGAGCCCGAAGCGGCCGCAATTCTATCAGCGGGTCTCCGACTTCTTCAGCACCCTAGATTCTCACGAGTGATTAGTCCTGGGAGGGGACTTTAACACCACCCTTGAGGAACAGGACCGCTCAGGGGCCGAGCTGAACCTGGCCGCTGCGAACATTCTCCGAGAAATAGTCGAACATTACTCCCTAGTAGACGTCTGGCGTGACCACCACCCAGATGACACTTCCACGTTCACCTTTGTCCGGGTGGAGGCCCATCGATCACACCACTCTCGGTTGGACCGTATTTATTTATCCTGTTTCCATCTTTCACAGGCCCACTCCTCCAACATTTGGCCGGCCCCATTCTCCGACCATCATCTAGCCAACATAACAGCCTCCCTCCGTGCAGAGAAGCCAGGATCGGCCTATTGGCACTTTAACAACAGCCTGTTGGAGGATGAGGGCTTTGTGACGTCCTTCTGGGAGTTTTGGCTGGCCTGGCAAAAGCAGTGGCATGCCATTCCCTTGGCGCGGCGATGGTGGGATCTAGGGAAGGTGCGCGCCAAGCTCTTCTGCCGTGACTACACCCGGGGACCAGCCGACGGAGAAATGCAGCGATAGAGTAGTTGGAACGGGAGGTCTTAGAGATGGAGAGGCGTCTGGCCGCCAGCCCCGAGGACCCGTTCCTCTGCAGAGCGTGCCAGGAGAAGCGGGAGGAGCTCTGGGCCCTCGAGGACCATCAGGCCCGAGGTGCCTTTGTTCGATCCCGCATCCGCCTCCTTCGGGAGATGGATCGTGGCTGCCATTTCTTCTACGCCCTGGAGAAAACGAGGAGGGCCAAGAAACACATCACCTGCCTTCTAGCAGAAGACGGTGCCCCCCTCACGGATCCGGTGGAGATGTGTGGGAGGGCCCATGACTTCTACACAAGCCTTTTCTCCCCGGATCCGACCGATCCTGGCGCTTGCAGGGTGCTCTGGGAGGAACTCCCCACGGTCAGCGTGGGCGACCGAGACCGACTAGAGCGGCCTCACACCCTGGCCGAGTTCTCGGAAGCCCTCCGTCGCATGCCCACCAATAAATCTCCGGGCATGGATGGGCTGACCGTGGAGTTCTACCATGCGTTCTGAGACATCCTTGGCCCAGACCTAGCCACTGTCTGGGCTGAGTCTTTGCAGGGCGGGGTCCTCCCCCTTTCGTGCAGGCTAGCAGTGCTCGCCTTGTTGCCGAAGAAGGGGGACCTCCGCGATTTACGAAACTGGCGTCCCGTCTTGCTCCTTAGCACGGACTACAAAATCGTCGTGAAGCAATCTCGCTGAGGCTAGGGTCCGTGATGGCGGACGTGATCCACCCAGACCAGACCTATACTGTCCCGGGTCACAGCATTTTTGACAACCTATTTCTAGTCCGAGATCTTTTGGAACTCAGGCATAGAGACGGTCTGTCGTTCGCCCTCCTGTCTCTTGATCAAGAGAAGGTGTTCGATAGAGTGGACCATGGCTACCTCCTGGGCACTCTGCAGGCGTTTGGATTCGGACCTCAGTTTGTGAGTTTCCTCCAGGTGCTGTACGCTTCCGTGGAGTGTCTGGTTAGGCTCAACTGGACCCTGACCGAACCGGTCAGCTTCGGGTGAGTAGTACGGCAGGGGTGCCCCCTCTTGGGCCAGCTGTGCGCTCTGGCGATCGAGCCCTTCCTCTGTCTCCTCCGCAGGAGGTTGATGGGGTTGGTGTTGCGGGAGCCGGAGCTGCGGCTGTTCCTGTCGGCGTACGCCAATGACGTGCTCCTCGTGGTCCAGGACCCGGGGGAGTTGGCACGGGTGGAGGCTTGCCAGGCCATCTATTCGGCAGCCTCCTCCGCCCGAGTCAACTGGGTCAAGAGCTCTGGCTTGGTAGTGGGGGACTGGCGGCAGGTGAGCTCCCTCCCACCCGCGCTTCAGACCATCCGGTGGAGCGCGGGTCCACTGCTCTACCTAGGCATTTACCTTTCTGCCACGCACCCTTCTCCGCCGGAGAACTGGCAAAATTTAGAAGACGGGGTGATAAAGCGGCTCCGGAAATGGACGAGGCTACTCCAATGTCTCTCCCTCCGAGGGAGAGCACTGGTGCTTAACCAACTAATCCTGTCCACACTCTGGTACCGGCTCAACACCCTGGTCCCAGCCCCGGGTTTCCTGACCAACCTCCGGACATCGATTCTAGAGTTCTTTTGGTCAGGAATGCACTGGGCCCCTGTTGGGGTTCTTCATCTACCCCTGAAGGAAGGAGGACAGGGCCTGAAGTGTCTGCACACTCAGGTCTGTGTCTTCCGCCTCCAGGCCCTGCAGAGGCACCTTTATAGTGCAGGTAGTTCGATGTGGAGCATATTGGCGTACGCCTTCCTGCACAGCTTCCAAGGGCTCCGATATGACCGGCAGCTCTTTTATCTTTGTTCGAGACATTTTCTGCGAGACCTCTCTGGGCTGCCGGTCTTCTACCAGGATCTCCTCCGGACCTGGAAATTGTTTTCAACGACCAGGTCCGTGGTGGCCACCGTGGGAGCAGATCTCCTCGCAGAGCCCCTGCTACACAACCCCCAGCTCCGTGTGCAGGCGGCAGAGTTCCGCTCGGTGCACCAGAGTTTGGTCCTGGCAGAAGTCACGAGAGTTGGAGACCTTCTGGACTAGGACCGGGGAGACTGGCTGGATCCCCTGACGCTCACTCAGCGCATGGGGCTCTCCAGACCTCGTACCCTCCGGTGCGTACTTCAGGAGATGAAGGCCACCTTGACGCCCGCTGCTCAGGCTTATCTCAACCGAGCCCTGCGCGAGGGCGCACCCCGCCCACCCTCTACCCCAGGCCCATCGGACCTTTCAATTGGGCCCCTACCCCGTAGATCCCAACAAACCCCTCACGCTTTCACTGTGAGCCGGCTGCATGAACCGCAGCCGGTCAGCTTCCAAATCGCGCCATGGAAATATCTATACACACTCACGCTTCACACCCTTCATGCCCACACCCTGGTGTCCTGCCCCGATACAAAGTGGCGGGACCTCCTGCCACCTTTGGAGGGTGAGCAACCCCGGTGGGCCAGCCTGTATTCCACCTTGGTCCCGAGGTCCGTCGGGGACATTAGTTGGCGGCTCCTTCACGGAGCTGTGAGCACGGGCGTGTTTTTGACACGGTTCACCCCCATCCCGGATACTTGCCCTTTTTGCAACATGAGGGAAACCCTGGCGCACGTATATTTGGAGTGTGCCAGGCTGCAGCCCCTTTTCCGGCTCCTCATGAATATTTTATTATGCTTTTGGCTACACTTTTCCCCTCACCTTTTTATCTACACACTCCCCATCTATGGCCCCACAAAATCGCAAGATCTCCTGGTTAACCTCCTCCTAGCCCTAGCTAAAACAGCCATTTATAAAACCAGAGAGGGGAGGTTGGCTAATGAAGCATCCTGCGATTGTAGGTCCATTTTCCGATCCTCAGTACATTCACGTATCCAGGCAGAGTTCCTCTGGGCAGCGTCCACAGACTCCCTTAACGCCTTCGAGGAGCGGTGGGCGTTGTCCGAGGTTCTCTGCTCGGTGACCCCGTCCGGTTCCCTCCATCTGACCCTTTGATTGAGGGGAAGAGCGAGAGACCCCAGCCCCAGCCATTGCCACTGTGGATACCATCATCACTGTCACCTAGGAGGGGTCCTATCACATGTGGTGTACGTCCCCCCCATCCCCAAACCGCCCACCCCACAGCCATGCCCATCTTGTCGGGCACTCTCAGGAGAGGAATAATCGGTGACACTGGGCGTGGCACTAGGTAACTCGAGGGGGTGGAAGACCACGAGTGTCGAGGAAGCCCCCCGCTCTGGGCCCAGGCTAGCCTGAACACTTCTCCTTCCTGAAGGCTGCTGTGTTGTACCTTGTGTTTGCTTTTGTTTTGTTGCATAGTTTTGCTTTATCCTTTTTGGTGATTCCTTGTAAGTGTTACACAAATAAAATTCTTTTCTGCTTTAAAAAAAAAAACACTCTCCTGCTGCCCTCTGGCCTGGGCTTTCCTTACTTTTTGCCTCTGCTTTCAGCTTCCTCCCGACCGAGCCAAACGCTCTTCCCCCTTCTCCCCGCTTTCTTTTTTTTGTTTTTCTGCTGTTGCTTGAGTGCTGGTCGGCTGCCGGCTGGCTGCCAGGCCCCCCCTGCCCACCCTCGGACGCTGCTACCACTCTAACTGAGGCCTCTTGAGGGAGGGGGGCCTGCTGACCCGCTCCCCGGTGGGGGGGAGTGGAGGGACCCAGCCCCCAGACCCAGCCGCTTGCTGTTTGTTTGTGGACCTGTCTCCAGCTGAGAGAGTCTCTTATCATCTGCTCCGGCATCCCTGGAATGCCGCAGCTGCAGAGAAAGCCCGGAAAAGAAAAGGAAAAAGCCATCTTCTGGAGGAACACTGCCCGGGGAATCTACAAAAATCACCGTGCAGGGGGCCTTAAGACTGAGTAACTTTTGAACTGTGCTCTCATGTGGGGGGAGGCCTTGACTGTGTCTTGACTGTGTTTGTAAGGACACAGGGGGTGTGGCACGGAGCTGCCCCCCGATCCTCTGTGTCCTCCCAACCCCCACACTACTATCTTCACCACAGCCTCCTCCACCGTCTTTGCTGGCTGTTTAACATCTGCCGCTGGACTCAGCTGCTCGCCCTGATTCCACCGGGTGGGCCAGAAGCACCAGCCAACCAAACAGGACTCTCTGTACGAGTGTACGTTGGTTCATGTGCCCCCCCGCCCCGAATTGTCCATCCCACAGCTTTTCCCTTTTTACCTGACCCCAACTCCTGTTAACCACCTGCCACTGCCCCCGCTGGGGCCTCGGCAATGGAGGGCACCGGGGTGACCTCTGCCGCTGCCATGCCCACCGCCTCCCCAGACTCTAGGGGAGCCCTCCCAGCCGGCGGGAAAGGCCAGGGCAAGAAGAAGGGGAAAGGCCCCACTAAAACCACCAGGCCCTCCATGGCAGGGGCCACCCCCACTGCTGTGGCCCCGCCACCGACCACGGCATCCTTCCCCGCTGCTCCCTCCACCAGCTCTGTGGGTGTCCCTCCCTCAGCCCCCAGGAAGTATGCCCGGGCAGCGGCAGCCCCCCCGCCTGCCACCTCGTCATCTCTCCCGCCCACTGCCTCCGCCACCATCAATAGTAGCCGGGGCCCCTTTCCCACCATGACAAGGAAGCATGGTGTCCGATGCCTCCTGGTGCCCGTCTCAACCCATGTGGAGACCTATGTGCAGGCGTTGGCAAGGGTGGTGGGGCCTTCAGCCATTGTGGCAGCCTCCAAAATGTACGGGAAGGTCGTCGTCTTCTTAGCATCGGAGGCTGCCGCCCAGGAAGCAGTGGAGAGGGGCCTGGCGGTGGGGGGGGGTGGTGTTTGTCCCCCTAGAGCCACTGGAGGACCTGGGCATTCACCTGGTCCTGACCTCTGTCCCTCCTTTTCTCCCCAATGCTGCCCTGCTACCCGCCCTTTCCACCCTGGGGAAACCTGTTTCTGTTATCAGCCCTCTCTTGTTGGGCTGCAAGGACCCCACCCTCCGTCACATCTTTTCCTTCCGCCGGCAAGTGCAGCTTCTACTGCCGTCGGTGGCGCGTGACGGAGAGGCGCTCGAGGGGTTCTTCCTAGTATCCCACTAGGCGGCCCGTTACCGGGTGTATTTCTCCATGGTGGAAGCCCGGTGCTACCTCTGCCGGGCATTGGGGCATGTCCGGAGGGACAGCCCCTTAGCCCAGCAAGGAGGGGCACCTGGGATTCCTGAGCCCCAGCAGGACATCGGCCCCATCATTGCTGACACCCCTGGCCACCCAGTACCCAAACCCGGCCCCCCTCCTCTTCGGACCACCACTAGTCCCGCTCAGGCACAAGGGGCACCTCCCCTACAACGCCCAGACGAGCGGGAGAACCCCGCCCTCGCTGCTGACAATCTGGCGGGGCCTATGGAGGAGGGTGTGGCAGAGATACCACCAGGTATGGGAGAGAGCCTGCCCCAGGGAGAATCCTCCCTCCCTTATGCTGCCCCACTGTTCCTCCCCCCCAAGTCCCCGAGCCATCGCCTCTACCCCCTGACACAACACCTGGTAACCAGCCCCCAGATGATGCCATGGAGGGCCAGGCCTTAGTCCAGGGGAAGCGAGGCAAGCAGAAGGCTCAAGCTCCACCTCAACAACCCGAAGCGGAGGCCCCCCGGAAGACCAGGAAGGGGTGCACCGATGCCGAGCCTTCCGCTTTGCCCACGAGTGCGTCCCATCCACCAGTGTTAGCCGGGAAAGACGTGGCAGCACCGGAAGGTAGTGTCTCCCATCCGCGGGAGATCCTCCCCTCTGAGACCCTCGAGGAAGCCCCTTCTGTCCTGACACTACCTGAAGCCCCCATGAACCCCGAGGCAACCGTCGTGGTGGGTGCCAGCAGGGAGAACCCCAGGGTGGTGGAAAGTGTCCTCTCCTCCATGTTCGAGGAGATCGAGGCCCTAGATCTGACCCCAGTTGCCCAGGGGGAGAACGACCTTTTGCCAGCAAACCTCGATCTGGGCCACCTCACTCCACCCCTATTTTCCCCATGCTCCCTCCCCCTAACTGCTGCTTCTACTCCCACCTCCAAGGAGACCCTGGACTCCTCCATCGACCCGGCCACTGATGGCACCCCGCTGACGACCACCGAGCCTGCTCAGGTGACAGCCTGCACCATGTGGCTGGGGCACGAGTTGCCAGGGGCACCCCCCGTTGGTGCAGAGCAATCATCTTCCTTCCCGGGCGGGGCCCTACAGAAGATAATCCACCTCCTGATGCTGTGACCGCTAAATCCACCATAGAGCCCACACCCAGTATCACTGAGAGCTCCCTCCCCACCCCCTTAACCCTCGAGCCTGATCGGGAGGCGCCACAATCCAGCTGCTTGCCTTCCGAAACCCAGAAGCTTGCCTCTGCCCCTGCCCCTGCCCCTGCCCCTACCCCTATCCAGTTTACCTCCTGCAATGTTATCGCCACCCCCAGGGCTGTCTCCTTCCCTTTTCCAACTGATGACCCCCAGGGAGCGGCCTTTGTGTTCTCCTGCCCCAATCCATTAGGGGCTGCTATTTTCCCTCCACCGCCCCCTATTGCCCCAGGGTTTGAGGCGGCCCTAGAAGCTCCAGCCCATCAGGCACACCGTCGGGGGTCCGCACCCTGCTTGCCTGTTTTAGTGGGCCACGGGGCTACACCAAGGGCCCCACCAGGGAACAATCGGGAAACCATAACCCCACCCTCCCATGAGCCTGCAAGGAGCACTGTGGAAGTTTTTAGAAGATGCCCATGGCTCCCGCAACAAGGTACAGCTTGCTCTCCAGGGATAGGGGGACTTTTCTCAAATCCTCTGGGCCACAAGGGCCGTCATGGGGGAAGGTAAAGGGATGGGGAAGCGGGATGCCGCGGCCTACTGGCGGGTCCACATCTTCTGTGAACAATTACTCACCTACGGGATGCGTCAAGGACTGTTGCGCGGCCTACTGGGGGATGCGAGCATCCCTGCCAGTGAGGATCCCCTTGACCCTCCCCATGACACCTCTCACCATTGCAACGTTGAACACCCGGGGTGGTAGGATGGCTCTCCACAGGTCCCAGGTGCTCTCTTACCTTCGGGAAGGGGGGTACTCTGTGGTTTTCCTGCAGGAGACCCATACGGATCCGACCGCCGAAGACAGTTGGCGGCTGGAGTGGGGGGACAGGGTCTACTTTAGCCATTCCACGGTTCGACAGGCTGGAGTGGCGACCCTGTTCTCCCCCAACCTATGGCCCGAGGTGCTAGGGGTCGCCGAGGCCGTGCCGGGTCGCCTGCTGCATCTCCGGGTCCATATGGAGGGGCTCGTGGTTAACCTCATTAAAGTCTATTCCCCGACATCGGGCCCGGATGGCTGCAATTCTATCAGTGGGCATCCGCCTTCCTCGGCACCTTAGATTCTCATGAGTGCCTGGTCCTGGGAGGGGATTTTAATACCACCCTCGAGGAGCGGGACCACTCGGGGACCAAGCAGAGCCCAGCCACTGCGAACATCCTCCAGGAGATAGTCGAACATCACTCCCTAGTGGACATCTGGCATGACCACCACCCGGATGACACTTCCATGTTCACCTTTGTCCGGGTGGAAGCCCATCGGTCCCGCCATTCCCGGTTGGACCGCATTTATTTATCACGCTTCCATCTCTCATGAGCCCACTCCTCCAGCATTTGGCTGGCCCCATTTTCTGACCATCACCTAGCCACCGTGACAGCCTCCCTCTGTGCGGAGAGGTCGGGGCCAGCCTATTGGCATTTTAACAACAGCCTGTTGGAGGATGAAGGCTTTATGATGTCCTTCCGTGAATTCTGGCTGGCCTGGCGAGGGCAGCGGTATGCTTTGCCCTTGGCGCGGCGATGGTGGGACCTGGGGAAGGCGCGTGCCTGGCTTTTCTGCCACGACTACACCCAGGGCACCAGCCGACGGAGAAATGCGGCAATAGAGCAGTTGGAATGGGAGGTCTTAGAGATGGAGAGGCGTCTGGCCGCCAGCCCCAAGGACCCACTCCTCTGCGGAGCATGCCGGGAGAAGTGGGAGGAGCTCCGGGCCCCCGAGGATCATTGGGCCTGGGGCGCCTTTGTTCGATCCCGCATCCACCTCCTTTGGGAGATGGATTGCGGCTCCCGCTTCTTCTATGCCCAGGAGAAAACGAGAGGGGCCAAGAAACATGTCACCTGCCTCCTGGCAGAAGACGGCAACCCCCCCACGGAACCGGTGGAGATGTGCGGGAGGGCCTGAGCCTTCTATGCAAGTCTTTTCTCCCCGGATCCGACCGACCCTGGCACTTGTAGAGTGCTCTGGGAGGAGCTCCCTACGGTCAGTGCGAGCAACCAAGACCGGCTAGAGCTGCCTCTCACTCTGGCCGAGTTCTCGGAAGCCCTCCGTCGTATGCCCACTAATAAGTCTCCAGGCATGGACGGGCTGACCGTGGAGTTCTACCGCGTGTTTTGGGACGTCCTCGGCCCAGACCTAGTCACCGTCTGGGCCGAGTCTCTGCAGAGCGGGGTCCTCCCTCTTTCGTGCAGGTGAGCTGTGCTCACCTTATTGCCAAAGAGGGGGGACCTCCACGATTTATGAAATTGGCATCCCATCTCGCTCCTCAGCATGGATTACAAAATCGTAGTGAAAGCAATCTCGCTGTGGCTAAGGTCTGTGCTGGCGGACGTGATCCACTCAGACCAGACTACACCGTGCCAGACCGCAGTATCTTTGATAACCTATTTCTGGTTCGGGACCTTTTGGAACTCGGGTGTAGAGATGGTCTGTCGTTCGCCCTCCTGTCTCTAGATCAGGAGAAGGCGTTCGATAGGGTGGACCACAGGTACCTCCTGAGCACTCTGCAGGCGTTTGGCTTTGGACCCCAGTTTGTGGGTTTTCTCCGGGTGCTGTACGCTTCCGCAGAGTGTCTGGTTAAGCTCAACTGGACCCTGACCGAACCGAACTTTGGCTGGTGTTGGGTTACAAATCACTTTAGTACTGAATGCAGGGCTAATGAAATGTTATCAATTTGTTGTCTTTATTGTATGAATAAAGGGGAGCAGAACTGTGCTGAGCCTGTCCCAAGTGAGGGAGTCACCTTCAGCTGAAAGGACCTCATTAAGCCAGGGGCTCGAATGCCAGACCCCTATGAAAGTAAGAGGGGTGGGGACAGGTGTCCTAGCCAGGAGATGTGAACCCTCCCTAAGGGTCCCTGGTCTGGTTTAACTCGTTCCTCTCCACTGTTCAAAGATAGAGCTAAATAGGCTTCATTAGGAGCCTTTTGTTATTTTAAAGTGCTCAAATGAGAGCTGAAATCACTTGTAGGACAGCACTTCTGCCCAGCCTGTGAAGACATGAAAATCACTACAAAACTGACCTGCAGAGGTCACAGCAGAGAGGCAGGTGGCAAAAGAAGGTGACTGATGGTCAGCCAGCAAACGAGCCGCTGGTGGGGTGGCCAGCGGAGAGGAGCCACAGCTGGCAGGGCAGCCAGGCAGCTTAAGTGCTGAGATGGCAGAGCAAGCAAGGTGCCTTCTTCCTCAGATGGGCAGTGAACTCACACAGATGCACCTCTGAACCCTGATCCCTCACTGACCAAGGACAACCACAGTGAGTGGGGTATGGTAACAGAGCAGAGAGGGGCACAGTAAAGGAACTTTTCGTTGTAGAACTCAAAAACATGAGGTGGAAGGCACTGCCACACACTCTCTGGAGTGGGTGTCCTGCTCACGGTTTTATGACTATGAATCCTGCTTGTGGTATTTTCCCTAATTCATGTCGGGTGACTTCACTCCATTCATTAAAAGTTTCTTTTCTACACTCAGACTCTAGTGCCTCTCGGAGGCATCCAGAGGTGCTATGTAATTTTCTGGGTGGAGGCTCAAGCCAGTTCTGTGTTGTATTGTTGAAAAGAAACCCCTAGATATTGAACCCGGCCCTGGTTGCTGCCAGCTCCACCTGGCAGAAGGGTAACAATATGGTTGCCTAGTGCTGTCAGAGCACTGAGGGGGAGCTAAATGTAAACCTTGAAAACCAGGCTGAGATGAGCGTGTCAGGCAACCAGTGCCCGGGACTGGGTTCAAGTCCCTGCTTCCTTACAGACTTCCTGTGTGACCTTGGGTGAGTCACATAGCTGCTGTGTGCCTCAGTTCCCCACCTGTACCCTGGGAATAGCAGCGTTGCCCTCCTTGCAGGGCAGCTGGGAGGAGAAATACACCAAAGATTGTGAGGTGTGATGAGAACCGTATCATGCACAGGCCAGGCCCCCAAACTTCCCTCTGACCTGAAGCGATGGCTGGACAGTGCGTGGCAAACAGGATTAAGGCATGTTATCATTCGTGGTCTCAGATTTGATGAAAGTGAGGTTTAAAGACAGATTTGACTTTTTCCTATTTTTCCCCTTGTGGATTCACTATAGGGCAGCAGGGCGGTTTTCCAGGGGCCTGAACTGTGCATTTCCTACCTTAACAGATTGTATTTTTTAGAAAGGAACCTTCACTCTGAACTTGCTTGATTTTGAGCTAATTAAAACATCGCTGTAACGTTTTATCCCTTTCATTACTGTTCTGTGCTCTCAACCTTAACTCCACCTTCACATAGATTTTGGTCTGGGAATTTCCTTAGTTATTTTACCAATATTAAAATTTCAGCCACAAAGCCTAACCAAGAAACCCAAAGACAATGCTGCCACACAGCACCTCTGCAGACCAGGAAGTATCCAGTCTCAATCTTAAATAATACATTTATTTTAACCTTTAAGGTGAGTGTCCTCAGTTCCCAGAGCAGGCAGAGAGTCCTAACACCGTAATCAGGTGTGCAGCTGACTGGGCTCACCAGAGCAGCGCAGCACAGACAGAACTAGTGGGGACTGAGGCTGGTAGTTCACAATTTATTCCTCAATTTAGAGTTCTCTGCTGGGGAAACTGTGCTCTGGAAAGCAGACACCTTCACTTTACAAAGCACCGCAATCTTGACCAGTAGCCCCTACTACTTACAGGGCTCAACAGCCCTGCATCGCAGCCACTGATCCTGGAAAATGCGCTTTATTCCCAAACTGCAGGCTCACTCCTATGCCACAGTCCTGACTTCCACTCCCTTCTCCTGACGATGCACCCCAGTCCCAACCCACAGCCCCCTACTCCAGTCAATACACCGTAATCCTGACCTGCAGCCCCTTCTCCTTGATAGGCACCTGTGACAGGTTTATCTGGCCTGTACGGCTCCCTAGAGAAGGCCCTGTGGTCCTACAACACCCCACCCCAGAACAGGAGCAATGAAGGTGGGTCCTCCAAGCCTGCCTAGAGAGGCCTCATAGAAGCAGCCAATCAGAGACCAGCAGGCTCAGATTAGAGGAGCTGCAGGGTGGTAGCCACAGGTTAGTTCCTGGCTGGGACCAGAGGTGGCAGGTTTGTATAATTTTGGTGGTGCCTAGAATGGGTCCAAGTCCCCCCCCCCACCTCTCTCTGCCTAAGGCTCTGGGAGGGAGTTTGGGTGCAGGAGGGGTGTGGACTCTGGGAGGGAGTTTGGGTGCAGGAGGAGGTTTGGGATGCAGGCTCTGGGCTGGGGCATGGGGTTGGGGTGCAGCAGAGGGTGAGGGGTGCACACTCTGGGAGGGAGTTTGGGTGCAGCAGGGGGTTCAGGCTCTGGGAGGGAGTTTGGGTGTGGGAAGGGGTTTGGAGTGTGGGCTCTGGGCTGGGGCAGGAGGTTTGGGTGCAGGAGGGGTAAGAGGTTGGGCTCTGGGAGGGATCTGGGGTGTGGGCTCTGGGCTGGGGCAGAGGGTTGGGATGTGGGAGAGGGTGAGGGGTGCGGTGCTTATGTTGGGCGGCTCCCGAAAGCGACCCGCACACCCCTCTAGCAGCGGCTTCTAGGCAGGGGGTCTCTGCATGCTGCTGCCCTCAGGCACCATCCCACAGCTCCCATTGGCTGTAATTCCCAGCCAACGGGAGCTGCGTAGTTGGCGCTTGGGGTGGGGGCAGCACGGAAACACTCCCACCCCCCCAGGGCCGCAGGGATATGCCAGTGCTTCCAGGAGTGGCATGAAACGAGCGCAGGCAGGATGCTGCCTTAGCCCCGCTTCGCTGCCAGTGGTGGCGGCGGCAGTCGGGGACCTCTGGGCCCTTTTAAATCACATGGAGGCGGCAGGCAGGGCCGAGAGGCGCTCCGGGGGAAGCACATGGGGGCAGCAGACGGGGCCGGGGGAATGACCCGGCCCTGAATATTGGTGGAGCTGGGGTCCCAGATCCTGAATATTCCTGAAGTACAGGCACCACGGGCCCATATAACTCGCCGCCCCTGGCTGGAACCAGCAGGACATAGTAGGGCGGAGCACCTGGCTGGGACCAGAGAGGTAAGGTGGGACAAGGCAGCCCAGCACCTGCCTGGGACCAAAGGGATGGGGCAAGGCAGGGCAGGGCAGTACCTGGCTGGGACCAGAGGGGCAGGGGGCTCCTCTCTGGCCATAGGAGCTTGAGGGGCAGCCAGGGTTTGATCCTGGCTGCATTTGCTTAAGCTAGGAGTGAAAGGCCCTGAGAATTTCAACCATGAGCTAAGTGGGGACGCTAAAGGGGCCAGGTGGGATGAGGCCCAGGGAAGCAGCAGCAACGAATTGCAGGGAGCTGTGTGTGGCTGCTGGCTCCCAGAGCAGTGGGGGGCCATGCTCCTCTCTACCCTCCACCCTGCATCCGGTGAAGTGGTGTTAACCCTGAGATAGGGACAAGGCTCATTTGGCAGCCCAAACAAAGGGCTGAGTTTAAAGGGCCCAGGGCCGGAGCTGAAGACCCAGGTGAGGGCAGACAGACAGTTTTGCTGGACGATTGAACCAGAAGGGTTCAAGTATTCTTGTCAGCAAGTTAAAGAAGTATGGGCTGGATGAATGCACTATAAGGTGGGTAGAAAGTTGGCTAGATTGTCGGGCTCAATGGGTAGTGATCAATGGCTCCATGTCTAGTTGGCAGCCGGTGTCAAGTGGAGTGCCCCAGGGGTCGGTCCTGGGGCCGGTTTTGTTCAATATCTTCATAAATGATCTGGAGGATGGTGTGGATTGCACTCTCAGCAAATTTGCGGATGATACTAAACTGGGAGGAGTGGTAGATACGCTGGAGGGCAGGGATAGGATACAGAGGGACCTAGACAAATTGGAGGATTGGGCCAAAAGAAATCTGATGAGGTTCACTAAGGATAAGTGCAGGGTCCTGCACTTAGGACGGAAGAACCCAATGCACAGCTACAGACTAGGGACCGAATGGCTAGGCAGCAGTTCTGCGGAAAAGGACCTAGGGGTGACAGTGGACGAGAAGCTGGATATGAGTCAGCAGTGTGCCCTTGTTGCCAAGAAGGCCAATGGCATTTTGGGATGTATAAGTAGGGGCATAGCGAGCAGATCGAGGGACGTGATTGTCCTCCTCTATTCGACATTGGTGAGGCCTCATCTAGAGTACTGTGTCCAGTTTTGGGCCCCACACTACAAGAAGGATGTGGATAAATTGGAGAGAGTCCAGCGAAGGGCAACAAAAATGATTAGGGGTCTGGAACACATGACTTATGAGGAGAGGCTGAGGGAGCTGGGATTGTTTAGCCTGCAGAGGAGAAGAATGAGGGGGGATTTGATAGCTGCTTTCAACTACCTGAGAGGTGGTTCCAGAGAGGATGGTTCTAGACTATTCTCAGTGGTAGAAGAGGACAGAACAAGGAGTAATGGTCTCAAGTTGCAGTGGGGGAGGTTTAGGTTGGATATTAGGAAAAACTTTTTCACTAGGAGGGTGGTGAAACACTGGAATGCGTTACCTAGGGAGGTGGTAGAATCTCCTTCTTTAGAAGTTTTTAAGGTCAGGCTTGACAAAGCCCTGGCTGGGATGATTTAATTGGGGATTGGTCCTGCTTTGAGCAGGGGGTTGGACTAGATGACCTCCTGAGGTCCCTTCCAACCCTGATATTCTATGATTCTATGATTGATTTTGATTGTGTGACCCGGCCAGAGGCTGAGGCACTTAAGACCTGCCAGGTGAGGTTGACAACCTACAGGGGGAGCAGGAAAAGGACTGCAGTACTGCACACATCAGCAAGAGGTGCTCAAGAGGTGAGTGCCCACATCACAATTCCACAATCCTGACCCACAGCTCCCCTGCTCCTGACAATGCACCACGATCCAGACCTACAGCCCCCCTACTCCTGATGATGCACCACCATCCAGACCTGCACCCCCAACTCCCAGCAATGTACCACAACCCAGACCTGCACCCCCAATGTAGACAATGCAGCACAGACCTGACCCACAGCCCCCTGCTCCTGAGGTTGCACCACAATCCTGACCCCAAGACCCCTACTGATGGTGATGCACCAGGATCCCAATCCCCTCCCCCTGTGCTCCTCAAAATGCACCCAATGGTCCCAGCCCATAGACCCTGCTACTTCTGACAATACACCACAGTCCCCCTACTCCCAAGATGCAGCACAATCCAGATTTTCAGCCCCCAATGCAGATGATGCCTGACAATCCTGAGCCATAGCCCCTCTGCTTCCTACAAAGAACCTCAATCCTGACCCAAGGAGCTCCTTCTCATGATGATGCACCACAATACTGACCCACAGCCTCCCCCTACTCTTCTGAGAACAGAAGACAAGAAGACTTGCAGCCAGAAAGAACAGAAGTGGGAAGTCAGAGACTCGCACCAATGCCAGGAAGAGGCAGGTCCCTGTGGCTGGGGATTCCCCACTCAGAAGAACAGACAAACTTATTACCAGGGCTGATCCAGAGAACAGAAGGGTGTGCTGTCTGCCAGGAGCTAAGATACGGGAAGTGGACATGAGGCTGAAGAGGATCCTAATGGGAACAAAAAGAATCCACTGCTTGTCACATGGGAACAAAGGATATTGCTGGATTCTCATTGGGATGCATCAAGGAATATATGCCACACCGGGGAAAAAGCTTAAAGAAATGGAAGCTCGTGTGATCTTCAGCAGGATTCTACCTGTCACTAAAGGAGAAGAATGAAGATGAGATAAGATTATGATGATGAACAGATGGCTCAGGTAGTGGTGCTATGGGATGTTTGACCACTGAGAGGCAGTCACGGGCAGAGGACTGTCCTCATGGGATGGACTCCCCCTGAGTAGGGAAGGAAATAAACTTCTTGGATGGAGATGGGCACAACTGATTAAAAGAGCTTTAAACTAGGAACTCAGGGGACATGGTTGGGAGATGCGCACATAATTTCCCCCCTGAGTCTAAGATTGAATGGGAGGAAAATCGAGTAAGAAAGGATACAGCAATGGAGAAAGGAACAGCAGTGGGTAGCAGAATGGACAAAAAGAGGAAAGATAGTGCCAACACCACTGACAGTAACAGGCAGGTAGGCGATACTGGCAGTAGAATGACTGTACACAATCAGGCGAGGAATGTGGGCCAAGCCCAGCAGAAACAACTACGATGTTTGTACTCCAATGCAAGAAGCCTGGGTAACAAAATGGAGGAACTAGAATGATGGGTGCAGGAGGTGAAACCAGATATTAGAAGGATAACAGAAATATGGTGGAATAGTAGTCATGACTGGACTACAGGTATTGCAGGGTATGTGCTACTCAGGAAAGACCGAAATAAACGTGAAGGTGGTGGTGTAGCATTGTATGTTAATGATGAGGTAGACTGCAAAGAAATAAGAGATGAAAGACCCCAGAGTCTTTTGAGGTCAAAATCACTTTGGGGAAGAAAGGTAACAGAGGCTCCACTGGAATAGTGCTTGGGGTCTGCTACAGACCTCCAAGATCCAATTTGGATATGCATAGAGACTTATTTATTTCTTTAGAATATTACAGATTATTAGAAATTGTGTGATTATGGGAGACTTTAACTTCCCAGATATAGATTGGAGGACAAGTGGCTGTTAATACTAGTAGGACCCAGATATTCCTGGATGTGATAGCTGACAGATTTCTTCATCAGCTAGTCACTGACCCAACAAGGGTGATGCCCTTTTAAATTTGGTATTGGTGAGTAGTGAGGACTTCATGGAAGAAGTGGTTGTAGAGGGCAACCTTGGTTTGAGTGATCAGGAGCTAATTTACTTTAAACTAAATGGGAAGTTAGTGTCCTTGATTTCAAAAGGGCAAGCTTTGAAAAAATAAGGAAATTAGTTAGGGAAGTGGTCTGGACTGAAGAACTCAAGGTTGTGAATAAGGAGGAGGCTTGGAATTACTTTAAGTCAAAGTTGCAGAAGTTATCTGAAGCCTGCATCCCAAGCAAGGGGAAAAATTCGTAGAGAAGGGTTGCAAACCAAGCTGGATTCGCAAACATCTCCCGTGATTAAGAGAAAGCAGAAAGCCAACAGGGAATGAAAGATGGGATGGATCAGCAAGGAAAGCTACCTTTTACATAGGTGCTGACTCGTGGGTGCTCCGGGACTGGAGCACCCATGGGGGAAAAAATGGTGGGTGCTGAGCACCCACTGGCAGCCCCCCATCAGCTCCCCCCTCCCTCCCAGCGCCTTCTGCCCACTGGTGGGCCCCACAGATCAGCTCCTCCCCTTCCCTCCCCACCTGCTGCGATCAGCTGTTTCGCGGCATTCAGGAGGCTCGGGGGGGAGGAGTGAGGATACAACTAGCTCAGGGGAGGAAGCGGAATGGAGCGGGAAGAGGCAGGGCAGGGGTGGAACCTTGAGGGAAGGGGTGGAGTGGGGAGGGGCCTAGAGCAGAGCTGGGGATCGAGCACACCCCAGCTCTTCGGAAAGTCGGCGCCTGTGACCTCTTGGAGGTCAGAAAGTGGGATAAAGTAAGAACAGCCAAAAGCCAAGCAGAGCTGGACCTTGCAGAGGAAATTAAAACCAAAGGTTCTTTAGCCATATAAATTAAAAAAAAAAAACAAGGAAAGAAGAAGTGGGACCACTAACCACTGAGGATGGGGTGGAGATTAAAGATAAGCAAATACTTTGCCTCAGTTTTTAATGAGGAGCTTAATTGGTAGAACAGCTTAATAGAACCAAATTGGAGGGCCCGGATAATCTCCACCCAAGAATACTGGAATATTAAATTGCAAGCCCAATAAGAAGGATTTTTAATGAATCCATAAACTCAAGAGTTGTAACGTATGAATATAGTATAGAATATATAAAATATAGTACCTATATTTAAGAAAAGAAAAACGTTATCCAGGAAACTACAAGCCCGTTAGTCTGACCTTCATTGTATGCAAGGTCTTAGAACAAATTTTGAAAGAGAGAGTAATTAAAGACTTGGAGATGAACAGTAACTGGGATAAAATACAACATGGTTTTACAAAAGATAGATTGGACCAAACCATCCTGATCTCCTTCTTTGAGAAGAGAACTGGTTTTCTAGACAAAGGAAATGCGGTAGATCTCATCTACCTGGATTTCAGTAAGGCATTTGATACAGTTCCACATGGGAAATGATTAGTTAAATTGGAGACGATGAGGAATTAATACAAGAATTGAAAGGTGGGTAAGAAACTGGTTAAAGGGGAGACTACAATGCTCCATACTGAAAAGTGAACTGCCAGGCTGGAGGGATGTTACTAGTGAAGCTTCTCAAGGATCCGTCTTGGGACCAATCTTTTTTAACATTTTCATTACTGACCTTGGCACAAAAAGTGGGAGTGTGCTAATAAAATTTGCAGATAACATAAAGTTGTGATTCAGAGTAGCAGCTGTGTTAGTCTGTATTTGCAAAAAGAAAAGGAGGACTTGTGGCACCTTAGAGACTAACAAATTTATTTGAGCATAAGCTTTCGTGAGCTACAGCTCACTTCATCGGATGCATTCAGTGGGGGGAAAAAAAAAGTTGGGAGGTATTGCCAATACAGAGGAGGACCAGAATATCATACAAGAAGAGCTGTATCAGCTTGTAAACTGGAGTACCAGAAATGGGATGAAATTTAATAGTGTAAAGTGGAAGTTCATGCACTCAGGGATTAACAACAAGAGTTGCTGCTATAAACTGGGGCCATATCAGTTGGAAGCAACAGAGGAGGAGAAAGACCTGGGTCTATTGGTCAATCACAGGATGACTATGAGCTACCATTCTGATGCAGCTATGAAAAAAGACTAATGCAGTCCTAGGATGCATCAGGTGAGGTGTTTCCAGTAGAGACAGGGAAGCGTTATTGCTGTTATACAAGGCACTGGTGAGACCTCTTCAGAACTGCACACAGTATTCCAGGTCTTCCTATGCTTAAGAAACATGAATTCAAATTGGAATAGGTGCAGAGAAGGGCTGCTAGGATGATCCGAGGAATGGAAAACCTACCTTACGAGAGGAGACTCAAAGAGCTTGGCTTGTTAGCCTAACAAAACAAAGGCTATGGGGAGATATGATTGCTCTGTATAAATACATCAGAGGGACAAACACCGGTAGGGAGAGGAACTGTTTAAGGTAAGGGCTAACATTGGCACAAATAGATATAAACTGGCCAGCAACAAGTTTAGGTTTGAAATTGCACAAAATTTTTCAACCATCAAAGGAGTGAAGTTCTGGAATAGCCTTCCAAAGGGAGCAGTGGGGACAAAAAACTGTTTCAAGACTGAGCTTGATAAGTTTATGGGGGATGGTATGGTGCGACTGCCTACAATGACATATGTCCCATCTGTACTTTTATTAGCAACTATCTCCAACAGCCGGTGATGGGACACTAGATGGAGAGAGCTCTGAATTACTACAAAGAATTCTTTCCCAGGTGTCTGGCTGATAGGATCTTTCCCAGGTTTCTCGCTATATTTAGGATCTGGAAGGAATTTTCCTCTGGGTCAGATTAGCAGAGACTCGGGGGTGGGGGGCGGGGGTGTTTGCCTTTCTCTGCAGCATGGGACACGGGTCACTTGCAGGTTTAAACTAGAGTAAATGGTGGATTCTCTGTAACTTGGAGTCTTTAAACCATGAGCTGAGGACATCAGTAACTCAGCCAGAGGTTAGGGTCTATTACAGGAGTGGGGTGGATGTGGTCCCATGGCCTGCGACGTACAGGAGATTAGACTAGGTGATCACGATGATCCCTACTGACCTTAATGTTTCTGAGACTACCATGGCCTGGTCTACACTAAAAAGTTAGGTTGAAGGAAGCCACCTTACGTCAACCTGTTAATGTATGTGTCTACACTATCGGGTTCTTTACGCTGATCTAAGTCACCTCTAATGTCAACTTCTGTAGTCCACCTCTGCGAGGGGCATAGCACTTAATTTGATTTTCATGGATCAACTGCGAGGTAGTGCAGATGCAGCCCTGTGTAATTTGACTTAATTGGCCTCCAGGTGGTGTCCCACAATGCTCATCTGTGACCACTCTAGAGATCATTCTCAACTCTGTTGCACTGCAGCCAGCTACACAGCACTGCAACCAGCTACACAGCCTGCTAAAGCCCCAGGAATTTTTGATTTCCCATTTCCTGTTTGATCAGCATTGGGAGAATGCCAGCTTGAGCACAGGTTTCAGAGTAATGCCAGCTTGAGCACAGCTGATCATGGAGACTACACACCCCACACACGCTCCAGCCTGGTCTGCACAGGAGGTGGTGGATCTCATCGCTGTGTGGGGAGAAGAGTGTGCAGGCAGAGCTCCGATCCAGCAGAAGAAATGCTGACATCTGTGCAAAGATCGTTCGTGGAATAGGGGAGAAGGGCTACACGAGGGACACTCAGCAGTGCTGTGTGAAAATAAAACCACTTCGCCAAACATACCAGAAGGCAAGGGAAGCAAACAGTCCTTCTCATGCTGAACCCCACACATGCTGGTTCTACAGTGAGCTGCATGCAATTCTCAGGGGTGATCGTACCAGCACCCCCCGAAGCAACATGGACACCTCACAGTTCTGTGAGTCTAGGGACAAGAAGGAGGATGATATGGTGGATGAGGAAGAGGTGGAGGAGGAGAATGGGAGACAGGTGGATCCATTCTCCAAGAGCTAGGAAATATTTTTAACTCTGGAGCCCTGTGGGTCGCAGGACAACACAGTGGCCGACCATGATACCGGGGAAGGCACCTCTGGTGAGTATACAGTTACAATCAAAGTCCAGTTGAACTTTAGCGGACACACACATTCGGTGGTATTGCATGTTTACTGTGAAGAAAAAGCGAGGTGCTGTGGCTCTCTGTTTAGAAGAGGTGGCTCCAGCTACAGAGAGGGTGGCTCCTGGAAAAGACTGTTTAGGTGGACTGGGATAGCCTGGGAATCCCGCATGGAGATCTCTAGGAAACTTTCATGGAGGTACTCTGCAATCCTTTGCAGGTTTCTGGGCAGGGCAGTCTTATTTCTTCCACAATGGTAGGACACTTTCCCACACAATTCCTGAATTAATTCTGCTGGCATCATTGCGGTACACAGCATAGCAGCATAAGGACCAGGTCTATACCCATCTTCTTCCTTTCTGCCTCTGTTGCCCTCAGGAGACTGAAATCACATAGGGTCACCTAGAGGAAATGGGGGAAGTTCTCATTAAAAGTGCTCTTACAAGGAAAAAAAGGGCATGTAGACAGTGCCGGACCACAACATTTTGACACCTGAGGCGGGCACCTCAAATTACTCACCCATGCCCCCTCGCTTGGGCCCAAACTTTGAAAGGTCTCAATTCTGCCTTCTTCCTGTTCTACTCCTCTCATGGTACTGCTCTGCTACCGACCTCAATAAAAGAGAACTAACAACTTAGAATGCCTTGTTCAAAAATTTTAAGTAACACTTAACTTTCAAATACTTGAACATCAGATGTAACTTTTCTTGTCTGCATAGTAAACACTGGCATTTTTATCAGTTTGAATAATCAAAATGGTGCTTTCCGTGCCTTTTTGGTTGCAAAGATTTGAACTGCTTCCTGAAAGTCTACAATCTGGGCCAGCTCATGCTCTATTGATATGGTTGCAAGGCCAACCAGCCTCTTCTGTGTCATTGTGTTTTTATTAACTTCAGCTTGGAGAAGCTGCGTTCTCCACTAGCAACTGTTACAGGAAGTGTCAGAAGTATGTGCAGAGCAACAAAAGCAGTTGGAAAGAGGGTGGTCATCTTGTCTGTGCACATATATTCCAGAACAGCCTTTGGAGTTGATCCTGCTGCAATGCATCTTGAAAGTGCTTTCAGTTCATCACCTCAATCACTTACATCAATATCACACATGGCATCATGTGTCAACACTGTCTCCAGTGCCCTATATTGCTGGTGTAGGTCTTCTTCAGGTATAGTGAAGAATTTTGGAATATCCGACAACATATATATACTGCTGTGTTCCTTGAGCTTCATGAAACGTTCTTCAGCTGACTGTATTGCACAATCTAGCACCTGGTTAAAGAATTCAACTTTGAATTGTTGTTTGGGGTCTCTTATGCAATTATCCTGTGCCTTATAATCAAAATGTCTTCTTGTTCGGTGACTCTTGTATTCTTGAATGGGTGGGAAAATAGCTTCAGTGTGAAGTTCCTCTGCCAACTTCTGTGCACTCTTCAGAACACTTTGAAATCCCTCATCTGACCGGTAAGACTGTAGGTATGACTTTGCTTTGTCCAATTGTTCCATTGCTCCAGATATATCAAGGTCAACACCTTGGAGTCTCTTGCTTACAACATTTATTTCAAACAGTATGTCATGCCACAACACTAAGCCACACAGAAATTTGAAGTTATGTATGTTTCTGGTGATTCCATTTCCCTCTGCCACTGTTCTCCCACGAACCATTCCTGTCATAGCATTATCCTCCATAATGGCAACTATGGCATCATCTATCTTCCCGATTTGGTGTGTTAGGCTTTATTGCCTCCACTCGAGTTTCCCATCGTGTGGCACTCAGTGGTTTCAGTGTCAGAGAGGATGTTCGCAGATGTTGCTTCAAAATTTGCCATCGATGAGTTGATGCAGAGAAAAATATAAAGATGCTTTGAATTACATAAAAAAATTCAGCAGCCTCACTAGAAGCTGATTTTGCATCACTGACCACCAAGTTCAATGAATGAGAACTGCATGGGACAAAAAAAGCTAGAGGGTTTTAACTCTCGGATCCATGTCTGCACTCCTCTGTTCTTTTCTCTCCTGTTGGCACCATTATCGTAGCCCTGACCTCTCACGTCAGCTATCGCAATTCCCGTATCTTCCAGCTTTTTAAGAAGCACATTTGTCATACCAGGTCCTGTAGTATCATCTATGTCAATAAATTCTAGAAAATGCTCTCCGACAGTCACCATTGCAGGGACATTTTCACTAGGTTCTGTTGTTGTTACAAAACGCACCATTAAAGCCATTTGTTCCATATGGCTGATGTCAGGTGTGCAATCCAGAATAACAGAGTAATATCTTTCAGAGTAACAGCCGTGTTAGTCTGTCTTTGCAAAAAGAAAAAGAGTACTTGTGGCACCTTAGAGACTAACCAATTTATTTGAGCATGAGCTTTCGTGAGCTACAGCTCACTTCATCATCACTTCATTCATTCATGTAGTGCCAATCTCTAAAAAAGGGAAGAAGGAAGATCCTGGGAACTACAGGCCAGTCAGCCTCACCTCAGTCCCTGGAAAAATCATGGAGCAGGTCCTCAAAGAATCAATCCTGAAGCACTTGCATGAGAGGAAAGTGATCAGGAACAGCCAGCATGGATTCACCAAGGGAAGGTCATGCCTGACTAATCTAATCGCCTTTTATGATGAGATTACTGGTTCTGTGGATGAAGGGAAAGCAGTGGATGTATTGTTTCTTGACTTTAGCAAAGCTTTTGACACGGTCTCCCATAGTATTCTTGTCACCAAGTTAAGGAAGTATGGGCTGGATGAATGCACTATAAGGTGGGTAGAAAGCTGGCTAGATTGTCGGGCTCAACGGGTAGTGATCAATGGCTCCATGTCTAGTTGGCAGCCGGTATCAAGTGGAGTGCCCCAAGGGTCGGTCCTGGGGCCGGTTTTATTCAATATCTTCATAAATGATCTGGAGGATGGTGTGGATTGCACTCTCAGCAAATTTGCGGATGATACTAAACTGGGAGGAGTGGTAGATACGCTGGAGGGGAGGGATAGGATACAGAAGGACCTAGACCAATTGGAAGATTGGGCCAAAAGGAATCTGATGAGGTTCAATAAGGATAAGTGCAGGGTCCTGCACTTAGGACGGAAGAACCCAATGCACAGCTACAGACTAGGGACCGAATGGCTAGGCAGCAGTTCTGCGGAAAAGGACCTAGGGGTGACAGTGGACGAGAAGCTGGATATGAGTCAGCAGTGTGCCCTTGTTGCCAAGAAGGCCAATGGCATTTTGGGATGTATAAGTAGGGGCATAGCGAGCAGATCGAGGGACGTGATTGTCCTCCTCTATTCGACATTGGTGAGGCCTCATCTGGAGTACTGTGTCCAGTTTTGGGCCCCACACTTCAAGAAGGATGTGGATAAATTGGAGAGAGTCCAGCGAAGGGCAACAAAAATGATTAGGGGACTGGAACACATGACTTATGAGGAGAGGCTGAGGGAGCTGGGATTGTTTAGCCTGCAGAAGAGAAGAATGAGGGGGGATTTGATAGCTGCTTTCAACTACCTGAAAGGGGGTTCCAAAGAGGATGGCTCTAGACTGTTCTCAATGGTAGCAGATGACAGAACGAGGAGTAATGGTCTCAAGTTGCAGTGGGGGAGGTTTAGATTGGATATTAGGAAAAACTTTTTCACTAAGAGGGTGGTGAAACACTGGAATGAGTTACCTAGGGAGGTGGTAGAATCTCCTTCCTTAGGTTTCAGAGGAACAGCCGTGTTAGTCTGTATTCGCAAAAAGAAAAGGAGTACTTGTGGCACCTTAGAGACTAACCAATTTATTTGAGCATGAGCTTTCGTGAGCTACAGCTCACTTCATCAGATGTTTACCGTGGAAACTGTCTGCTGCAGTTTCCACGGTAAACATCTGATGAAGTGAGCTGTAGCTCACGAAAGCTCATGCTCAAATAAATTGGTTAGTCTCTAAGGTGCCACAAGTACTCCTTTTCTTTCTCCTTCCTTAGAGGTTTTTAAGGTCAGGCTTGACAAAGCCCTGGCTGGGATGATTTAACTGGGAATTGGTCCTGCTTTGAGCAGGGGGTTGGACTAGATGACCTTTTGGGGTCCCTTCCAACCCTGATATTCTATTCTATGATTCTATGATTCATCGGATGCATACCATGGAAACTGCAGTAGACATTATATACACACAGAGACCATGAAACAATACCCCCTCCCACCCCACTGTCCTGCTGATAATAGCTTATGTAAAGTGATCATCAAGTTGGGCCATTTCCAGCACAAATCCAGGTTTTCTCACCCTCTGCCCCCCACACACACACAAACTCACTCTCCTGCAGGAAATGGCCCACCTTGATTATCATACACATTGTGAAGAGAGTGGTCACTTTAGATAAGCTATTACCAGCAGGATAGTGAGTTTGTGGGGGGGGGGGCAGAGGGTGAGAAAACCTGGATTTGTGCTGGAAATGGCCCAACTTGATGATCACTTTAGATAAGCTATTACCAGCAGGACAGTGGGGTGGGAGGGGGTATTGTGTCATGGTCTCTGTGTGTATATAATGTCTACTGCAGTTTCCACGGTATGCATCCGATGAAGTGAGCTGTAGCTCACGAAAGCTCATGCTCAAATAAATTGGTTAGTCTCTAAGGTGCCACAAGTACTCCTTTTCTTTTTGCAGAGTAATATCTTGCTGACTTCAGATCTGCCACAATCTTCTGTCTGACTGACTTTTGTTGCCAGTAACTGTGTGATCTCATTTTGAATTGTTTTTCCAAGGTAGTGGTGTGTATACATTTCTTGGGTGGTGACTCTTCTTAGATGCTCCTGGAGTACAGCATCAAACTCAGCCATCAGCTCCACAATTTTAAGGAAGTTTCCATTGTTTGGCACATACAGCTGATCTGAAGTGCCACGCAGTGCTAGGTTTTGGGAAGCAAGCATTTTCACAATGGCAGTGAGCCTTTTCAGAACATTTTGCCAGTAAAGAGACTCTGATGCAATCTTCTCTTGATGCTGATCATCTATGGTGGCCTTTAACCTTAGTCTCATCTCAAGCTCTTTCCATCTATGGAATGCTCTCTGGTGATTTGCTGCCTTCTCATGGCATGCCAGTTTTCTAGCCAGATTTTTCCAGTCCTTTGTTCCTGTAGAACCCAATGTGGCTGCAACATTAGACTGGAAGAGTTTGCAACAAAAGCAGTATGCCGCATTCTGGGTTTTTGAGTACATAAGCCGTGACCTCTCCACTTTGTCACGATCGGGGATTTCATGCCAGTAATGTGTTGGATGGAAACTTCTATTTTCATTGTCTTTGGGGAGCATGAAGTTTTTCACTTGCTGTGGCCTATGCAGTACAAGGAAGTCCCTCAGGCTACTGCTCAAGTGGGTCCACAGTCCATCTAGACTTAAGGAACTAAACTCAGCAGCAGCTGTTTCTTGCGCCTCCACCACACTCTTCTCTGATCTACACTTTTCTTCAGGAATGTGCATGGTTACATCCATTTGAGATGGAGATACGGATGCTGCAGTAGCTGCCAGGTCATCTGCACTCTGACTAACTAGCAGATCAGGCATCTCGTCACCACTCACATCCTCACTGGGGCTGGAACATATGAACATTTGTGAACATCTTTGTCTGTGTATCTCAGAAAGACTCCTTCCTGTTTAGATAGAAAAGCTTCCTTTGCTTTCTTTCTTTTTCTGAATGCTGCTGCAGAGGGGTGTTGTCTTCTTTCAATGATGACTGCTGTTCTGTGCCAGCTATAGTGGCTCTCAGCACCCAGTTGAAGGGGACAGATTAGCAGGCTGGTAGCAGGGCCTGAGTGAGGGAAGATATCAGCATCTTAACGGCCTAACTGGCTCCTACTATTTCAGTTGACTGCCTGTTCTCCTCACGTGGGTTCAGGGAAGCAGCAGGAAACACCAGCTTCTCACGGAGCTTCCTGTTAATCAGTCCAGGCTCCTGGGCGTGCTAGAGAGGTACATAAAGGCTCCTCCTCCTCTCTTCTCCCTGCAGCTCCTGCTGCTTTCTGTTATTCCCTCTCATCTTTTCTCCTGCCTGCCTGTTATGTCTCTTGTGCTCTCCTTGCTCCAGCACAGCACTCCACCATCTCTGTGCATCTAGAGCAGAGAGAATACATATGCACCAGCAGCAGACACAATTTTCTACACTCTGGGTCCAAGTGGCGCCCCCCCCCCCACAGTCTTGCACCTGAGGCGGCTGCCTCAGTTCACCTCATGATAGACCCATCCACCCCTCACATTCCGGATTGACAAATCACACAGCCGTTAATGTGCCTTTACTGTGCTCGGCATAGGTCGGCAAGTAGTTTGAAGTGACTGATAGGGGACTGGGGACCCACATGAGAGATTTCACAATTTGGGAGTGAAAACGTTCCCCCTGCCCCCAACCACACCCCCAGGCCTGTTCATAAACAGCTTCCCGTGGTACTATGGGGAAGTGCCATTGTTCAACTAGCTACCTCTGCTCCCGACATGAGCCTGCCATAAACTTCATTAAAAGTCCAGTCACCCATGACCCGGGGGGCCTACTCACCATGGCTGGAGCAGCAAAATGGCACAGTGAACAGTTACGGATTCTGATTATGTTATGGCTTGCACCTAGTGTAATAAGGGTTTTTTTATGAAAACAGACTTGCTATGGAAACATTTTATTCATGTACAATGGCTCCTTTATTTTTTCCCATGACTGACAGCTGGAAATGTCTCTTTTGGCACGTCATCAACACCTGAAAGCAGACTTTCGCTGCTTAGAAGGAGGAGAAAGAGAACACGAGAGGACATGTTCACTGAGATAATGAACGCCTCCGGGACAGCTGACACAGAGCTGAGAGCGTGGTGGATTTCACTGTCTGAGAAGTTAGACATGGATATGGAGAGTAGGAAAGCTTCCAGTGAGCAAGAGTGTGTGGCACAGGATGAGATGCTTCGGATTATGAGGGACCAAGCAGACACGTTGAGGTGTCTGGTTGAACGGCAGGAACAGAAGCAGGAGGGTAGAGTCCCTCTGCAGACCCTGGTGGACAGCCAGCCAGCATCGCCTGGTGCAGAATCACCCTCCCCAAAGTGTTCCATGAGGCGTGAGCAAAAAGTCCATTATCCCTTTCATTTAAGGCAGGGGGCGAGTACAAGGAACAGAAGGTGCCCATTTACAGACTGTTGATGTTGACTAGCATGCGGTGCTATGTTACACAGCTGAAAATGTTTCTCCCGTTCCAACTTTACAACCCCTTTTCCCCAAGGTTCCCTTTTTTTTCTGTTCTCCCTCTTTACGTATGTTTGTTAAGTAAAGTAAATGGATTAAAGAAATAAATGTTCTTTATTGAGTAGAAGCAGTGGGCTTAGGTGTGGGGGTTGGTTTTACAGGGACAGTGATACAAGGCTGGTGAAGGTTTGGGAAAGCACACTGCAGACAAGTAGCTCACATTACTGAGACTCATTACTGAAACAGCTTTTCAAACCTCATGGATTCGCAGCCGCCCCTTGCTGTGCTCTTCTTATTGCACTGGTGTCTGGCTGCTCAAAAATGGCAGCCATTTTTGATCTATCTCAACTGCCCACCTCTGCAGAAAAATTTCCCTCCTTTTTTCACAGATATTCTGGAGCACGCAACAGGCAGCTATAACCATGGGGATGTTCTCTTCACTAACTTGTTAGTAAACTTCTCCAGCGCCCTTTTAAATGACCAAAGGCACATTCAACCAGGGTTCTGCAGTTGCTGAGCCTATAATTGAACTGTTCCTAACTACTGTCCAGACGGCCGGTGTATGGCTTCATGAGCCATGGGAGCTAGGGGTAGGCTGGGTTTCTCAGGATAACTATAGGCATCTCAATGTCATCAATGTTCATTTTGTGGTCTGGAAAGAAAGTGCCAGATTGCATCTTTTTGAACAGACCCGAGTTCCTGAAAAATGTGCGCATCATGAACCTTTCCCAACCATCCTACGTTGGTGTAAGTGAAATGCCCCCTGTGATCCACCAGCACTTGCAACACCATTGAGAAGTACTCCTTTTGGTTTATGTACTCTTTGGCAAGATGATCTGGTGCCAAGATGGGGATATGCATGCCATCTATCACTCCACCGCAATTAGGAAACCCCCTCATGGCAAAACCATCCATTATATCCTGCACATTTCCCAGACTCACTACCCTTCATAGCAGAAGTCAATTAATAGCCCTGCACACTTGGAGCACAGCAGCTCCCACAGTTGATTTACCTACTGTAAATTGATTCCCTACTGACCGGTAACTGACTGGTGTGTTGCAAGCTTCCAAATAACGATCGCCACTTGCTTCTCCACTGTCAGAGCAGCTCTTATTTTGTGTTGCTGAACTACCGGGCAGGGGAAAGCTCTGCACAAAGTTCCTGGAAGGTGTCCTTCCGCATTCAAAAGTTCTGCAGCCACTGCTCATCATCCCATACCTGCAAAACACTGCAGTCCCACCAGTCAGTGCTTGTTTCATGGGACCAGAAACGGCACTCAACACAGTGCAGTTGCTCTGTGACTGCCAGCACCAACTGTGAATTGTTTTTTTCAATGGCTTGCAGCACGGCTGCTTGCAGGACATCACTATGTGCCGTGTGGCGGACCCTACTTCGGTTCTGGAAATACTACAGGGGAAGGTGCGAGGTGTCTGAGATGCTCACAGCAAGAGTGCACAACTGAGCAGGCTCCATGCTTCTCGGGTTATGGCATACGTGTGGCAGTTTTAAGGTGCGAAAACCACTGGGTTGTTTGCCATTGAGCACAGTGCATCATGGGATGCCAACACAATGTTCCCATTCTCCTCTGTGACAATGTTTTAGTCTCAAGAGGCATTGCACAAACTTCCCAAAACACACTGTGGCAAGTTGCACTTTGGTATAGCTACCCATGATGCACTGCTTTGTGCATTGATGCAGGCACTGCTAGTGATGAGGCACTCCATCGGGACAATGAGCATGGTGAGGCCATGCACAATCGACGTAATTAATTTGGAGGCTCAAGGACGAATTACATAAAGTCGACTTAATTTTATAGTGTAGACAAGCTGCCCCCTATGATAAAGCACAATCCTGACCTGCAGCCCCCAGCACCTGCAATCCTGAGGTTCAGACCCCTGCTCCTGAGAATGCACAACTGTCCTGACCCACAGCCTGCTACTCCTCACCATGCCCCAAAATCCTGACCAGCAGCCTGCAATTCCTACTGATCATCACATTCTCACCTGCAGCCCTAATCTCGACAATGCACCAAAATCCCAACGTTGGAGCCCCTACTCCTCATGATACACCACAATCACAACCCTGAGCCCTTACTCCTCATGATACACCACAATCACAACCCTGAGCCCGTGCTCCTCATGGAACAGCACAATTGCCACCATCACCCCTAATCCTCGCGGTACAGCACAATCGCCACCCTCAGCCTCTACTACTCACGATGCACCAGAGTCTCCACCCTCAGCCACTATCCCTAATGACACACCACAATTGCTACCCTCAGCCCCTACTTCTCATGACGCACCACAATTGCCACCCTCAGTCCCTACTCCTGGCGATTCACCACAATCGCCACCCTCAGCCCCTACTCTTCCCAATGCACTACAATTGCCATCTGCACCTCATACTCCTTGCAGTACACAACAGTCGCTACCCTCAGCCCCTACTCCTGGCGAGTCACAAAAATTGCCACCCTGAGCCCCTGCTTCTCATGATGCAACATAATCGCCACCCTCAGCCCCTACTCCTGGTGACGCACCACAATCGCTACCCTCAGTCCCTACTCCTCACAATGCACTACAATTGCCACCCACACCCCATACTCCTTGCAGTACACAACAATCACCACCCTCAGCCCTTATTCCTGGTGACGCTCCACAATTGCCAACCTCAGCCCATAATCTTCACAATACACCACAGCCACCATCCTCAGCCCCTACTCCTCACAATACACCACAGTTGAAACCCTCAGCCCCTACTCCTCACGACGCACCACAATCACCACACTCAGTCCCTACTCCTCATCGCCACCCTTAGCCCATACTCCTGGCGATGCACCCAACCTGCCAGCCTCTGTCATGCACACCTTGTACATGGGGGTTGCTGGGTTGCTACCAGCAGGACAGGCTTTGTTACCAGCTACAGACTGGCCACAGAGTAACTGTCTCAGACACATGGGCGTTGTGGGAGGGGATGGAGATGGGGGGGAAGTTCCCACACACACACTGCAAGCCTCGGGCAGGCATGGAATTTGCCCCTCCCACACGCGGCCCCATTGGCCTGACTGGAGCTGTCCTCCTACCCCAGATATAGAAGTCAAACTTCACCTATTCCCAGATGGGTTCGCTGGAACAATTTGTGTTGTGGGGATGCTGAGAGCTATTGAGCCGAACTGTAAACCCTGTATATCATGGAGACCTCTTCAAACCAGGGGGTGCTGGTGCACCCCCAGCACACCTAGTTCCAGCACGGATGTGGGCTCAGTATAAGAACCTGCAATGCTCTGCCAGGGACAGCTGAAGTTCGCTTAAATAAGAAGTGATACACCCTGCCATCTAGTGGCTGAAGAGTATAATACAGTGCAGCGTTCTGTTACACCCCCGCTCCTGAGGATGCTTCACAGTTGCGACCCTCAGCCCCCCACCTCTGAGGTTGCACCCCCACAGTTCTAACCTTCAGCCTCCACAACTCCTAAGGCACAATCCCAGCCTGTAGCCCCCTACTTCTGACAAAGCACCACACTCCGGATTATACATTACATTCCTGACCCACAGCCTGGCCTATTCTTAACTACCACACCACAACCCTGACCCTCAGTCCTCTACACCTGACAACGCACCACAATCCTGAACCACAGCCTCCTACTCCTGATGATACACCCCCAGTCCCAACACACAGCCCCCTCAGCTCTGAATGATGCACCACACTCCCAACCCACAGCCCCCATTCTTAACGATGCACCGCAGTCTTGCCCTGCATCCTCCCCGCTCCTGACGATGCAGCAGCATCCGAACCCACACCACAATGCTGACCTGCAGAGCCCCTACTTCTCACAAAGCACCACACTCCCACCCCTCAGCCCCCTCGTCTCTGAACGATGCACCACACTCCCAACTCAAGGCCCCCTACCCCTGACTACTCACTACAGACCTGACCCCACAGCCCTGCCTATTCCTACCAATGGCCCACAACTCTGACCCTCTGCCCCCTCCGCCTGATGATGCACCAGAATTGTGACTCACAGAGCCTCTACTTCTTCGAGTGTTTGCTCATATCGATTCCCATTAGGTGTGTGCGTGCCGTGTGCACAGGTGTCGGAGTTTTTCCCATGGTGGCACCTGTTGGGCTGGCTGTGGAGCCCCCTGGAGTGGCACCTCCATGATGTTCAATATATGACTCTGCTGACCCGGCACCTCCTCAGTTCCTTCTTACCGCCCATTGGAACTGCAGTGGCTTCCAGGGCTTTCACAAGTGGTCCCCTAGTTCTTCCATACTCATTCTATATAGTTTAGAGTCTCGTAGTCTGAATCGTTTAGCTATAGTTACTTAGTTATTAGGAGCAGTGTGTGGGGGGGTTCCCCACTCCAACTTTCCTACTTCCCCTTGGGACCCAGGTTATGCCTTGATCCCAAGGATTCAAACCATGCCTATCCTGCCACAAGCCCATGCCAACAGGTGACCTCCAAGACTCTTGCCTCAAGTGTTGGGGGGAGGTGCACCAGATCGACCAGTGCAAGATTTGCAGAGGGTTTTGCCCCAGACCTAAAAGGGGGCAGGACTTTTGTTTAAAACAGCTCCTTATGGACGTGGCTCTGATACCCCAGCCAGCCTCGTCACGGCAGCATCCAGCTGAGTTCCTCTGTGCAGAGCGCTCTGGCCTCCGTAAGAGAAGTGGTGCCAAGGAAGGACTCTGAGCTCAGAGAGCCTCGGCACTGGTGCTCCCCGGCACCAAAGCCGTCGGAGACAGCATGGCACCCGTCCCAGTCCCCTGTGCCACAGAAGCAGCACTGGAAGCAGGACAGGGCCAACCCCCTACACCAAGGTCTATCGCTCTGGAAGCCCCCACTGGGGGAAGTGCCACAGGGGAGCTCCTGGTGCTGAAGACTTGGGAGCTGGCACTGTCAACTTCAGGCCGTGGGGGAACCAAGCCCGGTACTCTTAGACTCTCCGAGCCAGGTGGTGGAGGATGTGGAGTTGCCGTTCACCCCAGACACCTTTGAGGCCGAGAGGGACCTAATAGTCATGACAGCGCCACAGTCCCCAGACGCTCGAGAGAAGCCTCCAGCGCCAGAGCACGGACTTCGGACTTGAGGCAAGCCCGCAATGTTGATGCGCCCATCTGCATCTCCAGAGCACTGGTCCCTGGCATTGACAAGAAGACCCACTCAGAGTCCCGGTACCACTCAGAATCACGACACTGGACTGATTCGCAGCAGCAGTCCCGGTCTCGGCACCGTTCCCCGTTGGGGCACCACTCCCCGCTGAGGCTCCGGTCCCCGACACAGCGGAGGTCCTGTTCCTGGCACCACTTGTCACGGGCACCACTCAATGTCTCGATGCCAGTCCACTCCATGGCACCGCTCCAGATCGTGGCATCACTCCCCAGCCTTGCAGCACCGGTCCTCTGCCCAGCTCCGCTCAGCACTGCCCTGGCCTTCATCTTAGGGCTTAGATGCAGAGTCCTGATATTCCAGACAAAGCTGGCACAGGTCAGGCCACAGGTGGCCAGACGTGAGTGCAGGGCATTCACCTGTGCAGTGGCAGAGACCAGCGCAGTGGCCATTCTGGACCCTTTGGGCTTACAAACAGGCCCAGGGCCCCCATCCAAGGGCTCCCAATCAGTGGTGTCCGAGCCACAGGCACTGGCAACATCAGCCAGTTGCCCCGTCTCTAGCGGTGCTGAGGTGACACCAGCCACCATACCTCCCCCCAGAGCCAACCCCCATCCCTGCAATGGACACAGGGATAGTTGGTCCAGAACTGGAGGCTGGCCAGGAGATCCCAGCGGACCAGGAGGGACATCAGGACCCTGTACCCCCATGGGCATCCTCATCGTTCTCCACGGATGAGGCGGTCATAGGGACTGTCAACTCAGGGCCACCTCCCATAGACAGCCACGTTCATCAGGACCTGCTGCACGGAGTGGTGTGAAACATAGGTCTGCAGGCCGAGGAGGTGGTAGAGCTGGAGGACCCTAGGGTTGACATCTTGACACCAGAAGGCCCATCGAGGGTGACTCTACCCTCATTAAAACCATCCAGGCCAACACAAAGACCCTATGGCAGACCCCGGTCTCCATACTTCACACAGCGAAGAGTGTGGAGAAGAAGTATTTCATCCTATCTAAGGGGTACCTCTACATCCACCCACAGCCCTGCTCATTGGTGGTGGCTGTGGTGAATGAACGGGAGAGGAAGCAGGGTCCTACCCCCAAGTCAAAGGAGTCCAAGTGGTTGGACCTTTTCGGACACAAGGTCTACTTGACCGGGGGTTTGCAACTCAGGATTGCCAACCAGCAAGCAATCCTGAGCAGGTACAGCTTCAACTCCTGGAACTCCACGTTAAAATTCAGGGAGATGGTACCCGCAGAGTCCAGGGAGGAGTTTGGTGCTATAGTTGAGGAGGGCAAGGTAGTGGCATGAACCCCCTTACAGGCCTCACTGTATGCTGCAGACTCAGCAGTGCAAACCTGGTCCTCAGGCATCGCTATGAGAAGAAGCTCATAGCTTTAGGAATCCGTGCTTCCCCCGGAGGTGCAGCAAACACTACAGGACCTGCCCTTTGACAGTGCAGGCCTTTTCTTGGAGAAAATGGATTCCAGGCTGCACATGCTCAAAGACTGCTAGGCTACTATGAAGTCATTGGGCATGCACACTCCAGCAACCCAATGCAAATATTTTAGGCCCCAGCCGCAACAGCACTCCTATCCTCCTCGGCCAAGGCAGGATTTTTACATAAAACGGGGCAGGAATGGCAGGCACAAGCCACCCTATCCACCACCTGGGCAGGGCCAGGGCCCAACCAAGCCATCATTGGGCTCAAAGCAGATCTTTTAAAGGTGCGCCCGAGGACAGTGCACCAGCCACAGCACCGGATCCTTCCCCTTGTTTTCTCAACCATCTGTCCCACTTTTACCATGCTTCATCCCAAATAACATTGGACCGCTGGGTTCTCCACACAGTAGAAGTGGAATATTCTCTCCAATTCTGCTCTACCCCTCCCTCCCACCCCCTTTCCCCATTCCTCTTCAGGGACCCTTCTCACAAGCAACTCCTTATCCATGAGGTGCGGGCACACCTCGCCATAGGGCAGTGGAGGAGGTTCCTCGGGAGCTAAGGGGCAAGGGATTCTATTCCCGTTATTTCCTAATCCCCAAAGCCAGGGGAGGGGGGGTGAGTCTCAGACCCATTCTAGACCTGCAATGCCTCAACAGATTCATTAAAAAGTTCAAGTTCCACATGATCTCCCTGTGCTCTATTATCCCTTCTCTGGATCCGGGAGACTGCTAAGCCACCCTCAACCTCAAGGATGCGTACTTCTACATATCCATATGTCCTGCTCACAGGCAGTTCCTCAGGTTTGTAGTCAACCACAACCATTACCAATTCACAGTCCTCCCCTTCGGCCTGTCGACAGCCCTCTGAGTATTCACCAAGTTTATATGGGTCGTCGTGGCCTTCCTCTGTTGAAGGCAAGGGCAGGTATACCCCTACCTCGACGACTGGCTTCTTCAGGGGCACTCCAAGGATCAGGTGGATGCACAGATCCACTTCATGAGATCCACCTTTGACTGGCTGGGCCTTCTTCTCAATGAGAGCAAGTTGACCCTGGTACCAACTCAAAGGATAGAGTTCATCGGGGCTGTGATAAATGAAAGTGGAGAATAGCTCCCTTTTTTGGACCCAGCCAGCCAGTTAGCTATAAAATCCCTCTCAGTACCTGTTCTCTACTTGCTTTACCTGTAAAGCGTTAAAAAGTATCACAAGGGCACAAGGAAGACTGGCATCCTCAGAGACAGTTGGTAGTTCCAACTAAGTATAGGAAAAAGCTCTTGAGGTTAGCTCGTGATCACTCTAGTGGCCATCCTGGAGTGAATTGGACCACAGACCATTTGGGAAAGTCATTCCACTGAGAGGGAATGGGCAAGGATGTTTCTATCTATGTCCAGTCTTGTAAGGTGGGCCAGAGGGTGGGAAAGCTCCAAGACCAGATCAAGGCCCCAATCCCCATAATTGAGGTTCCATTTCAGCATGTAGCTGTGGATATTCTGGGTCCTTTCCCTAAGAAACCCAGAGAAAAGCTGTACATACTGACCTTCATGGATTTTGCCACACAATGGTCGAAAGCAGTAGCTCTAAGCAACACCAGGGCTAAAAGTGTGAGCCAGGCTTGGCAGACATTTTTGCCAGGGTAGGTTGGCCCTCCCACATCCTTACAGATTACGGAATTAACTTCCTGGCAGGGACCATGAAACGTCTTTGGGAAGCTCAAGGGGTGAACCACTTGGTTTGCCACCCCTTACCACCATCAAACGAATGGCCTAGTGGAGAAGTTTAATGAGACTTTGGGGGCCATGATACGTAATTTTGTGAATGAACACTCCAATGATTGGGACCTAGTTGCTCTTTGCCTACAGGGGTGTACCACATCCCAGTTTGGGGTTTTCACCCTTTGAACTCATTTATAGCCACAAAGTTAAGGGGCCATTACAGTTGGTGAAGCAGCAATGGTAGGAGGGTTACATCGTCTCCAGGAACTAACGTTTTGGACTTTGTAACCAACCTGTAAAACACCCTCAAAGACTCTCTAGTTCTTGCTCGAGAAAACCTACAGGTTGCTCAGCAAGAGCAAAAGGCCTGGTACGGTAAACATGCCAGAGAGCGTTCCTTCAGAGTAGGTGACCAAGTCATGGTCCTGAAGGGGCTCCAGGCAAATAAGATGGAAGCATTGTGGGAGAGGCCATTTATGGTCTGAGAGCGCCTGGGAGATGTTAGCGGTCCCTCATAGCGTTCTCATAGCCTACCCTAAAACCTAAAGTGTGCCATGTTAATTCTCTAAAGCCCTTTTATTTCTGAGAAATCAATGCTCTCCTGTTTACATCCCAGAAGAGAGACACGTCTGAGTGGCCTAAAGACAATACTATGAAGGAAAAAGGAAGCAATGGTGGCATAGAAGAGGTGAGCCTTTCCATAACCCTTGGGGGTAAGCAGCGACAGCAAATCCAGGAGCTGTGCACCAGCTTCACACCAATGTTTTCAGCCATCCCAGGACAGACAGAACGGGCATACCACTCCATTGACACAGGTGATGCTCGCCCAGTTAGAGCCCAAACCTACTAAATGGCTCCTCAAGCCAAAACCACAATAGAAAGGGAGATCAAGGACATGTTACAGATGGGTGTAATACGCCCCTCTGAAAGTGCGTGGGCCTCTCCAGTGGTTCTGGTTCCCAAAGCCAATGGGAAAATCCGCTTTTGCATGACTACCATAAGCTAAATGCTTTAACTCTCCCAGAAAACTATCCAATGCCACGCACAGATGAGCTATTGGAGAAACTGGGACGTGCCCAGTTCATCTCCACCTTAGACTTAACTAAGGGGTACTGGCAAGTGCCACTAAATGACCCAGCCAAGGAAAGGTCAGTCTTCATCACCCATGTAGGTCTGTATGAATTCAATGTGCTCCCTTTCAGCCTGCGAAATGCACCCACCACCTTCCAGAGACTGGTAGATAACCTTCTGGCTGGATTTGGGGAATTTACAGTCACCTACCTTGATAATGTGGCCATATTCTCAGATGCATGGGCAGAACACCTGGAACACCTCCAAGCTGTCTTCCCGCGCATAAGGGAGTCAGGTTTAACCATTAATGCCAAAAAATGTCAAATAGGCCTGAACAGCATAACATACCTTGGACACCAGGTAGGTCAAGGAACTATCAATCCCCTTCAGGCTAAAGTAAACGCTATCCAAAATTGGCCTGTCCCTAAGTCAAAGAAGCAGGTCCAATCCTTCCTGGGCTTGGTCGGGTATTACCGACGATTTGTACCACACTACAGCCAAATTGCCACCCCACTGACAGACCTGACCAGGAAAAAACAGCCAAATACAGTTCAGTGGACTAAGAAGTGTCAAAAAGCCTTTAATCAGTTTAAGGCAGCCCCTACGTCTGACCCTATACTAAGGGCCCTGGACTTTGACCAACCTTTCGTCGTAACCACAGATGCGTCTGAGCGTGGTATAGGAGCAGTTTTAATGCAGGAAGGACCAGATCAACAATTCCATCCTGTTGTGTTTCTCAGAAAAAAAACTTTCTGAGTGGAAAAGCCACTGGTCAGTCTCAAAAAAAGAATGTTACGCTAATGTGTATGCTCTGGAGAAGCTACACCCATACATTTGGGGACGGTGTTTCCACCTGCAGACTGACCATGCTGCACTTAAGTGGCTTCCACCCTCAGACTGACCATGCTGCACTGAAGTCAAAAATACTGTTTAGTTCTTCATGTAATTAGTAGTAAAATGAAAGGTGCATGTGTCTTATTAACTCTGTTTCCTAAACCTCCAGAAAGAAATCCTAGCTGGTGTGGACCTGACCTGAACCAGGCTGGCCAGTACAGCTGTAATTTGGGGGGCATGTGATAAATCAAGGGGGAGGGGTAGCTCCCTTTTATGGACGCAGGCAGCCAGTTAGCTATAAAATCCCTGTCAGAAGCTGTTCTCTACTTGCTTTACCTGTATAGGGTTAAAAAGTATCACTGAGATGCATAGATAAAAGGAAGTGAGTGGGCACCTGGCCAAAAGAGCCAATGGGACAGCTAGAACTTTTTAAAATTGAAAGAAGACTCCTCTTTTGTCTGTCTGTGTTGTTCTCCCAGAGAGCAGAGACAGGGCTGGAACTATGCTGTAAAAACTTGCCTCCAGTATAGAAAACCATCAAATCATACCTAGAAACTACTCATTTGAAACCCCAGATATGTAAGTAGATCAGGAAATGTCTAGGAAGACGCGATTAGGTTTATCTCTTTTATTTCTTTATGGCTTGTGGACTCCTCTGTGCTAACCCCAGGTGCTTTTGTTTTGCTTGTAAACTTTAAGCTGGACCTCGAGAGAGCTACCATGATGATTAATCCTTTACAGTAACTCCTCATTTAAAGTTGTCCCAGTTAACGTTGTTTTGTTGTTACGTTGCTGATCAATTAGAGAACATGCTCATTTAAAGTTGTGCAATGCTCCCTTATAACATCATTTGGCAGCTGCCTGTTTTGTCCACTGCTTGCAGGAAAAGCAGCCCATTGGAGCTAGCTGGTGGGGGCTTGGAACCAGGGTGGACTGGCAGCCCACCATCCGCTCCCCGCTTCCCTAAGTTTGCTGTGCAGCAGCCCCCCAGGAGGCTACCAATTGCCAGCAGTTCAGCTGTCCCTCCCCCACACTGCCATGTGCTGCTCTTGCCCTCTGCCTTGGAGCTGCTCCCCAAGCCTCCTGCTTGCTGGGGGTGGGGAGGAAGAGGGGGACTAATGTCAGGGTGTCCCCCTCCCCCCTGCTCCTGCACCCCGTTTACCTCATCTCCACAGAGCAGGGGGACACACGACAGGGCTCAGGATGGAGGGAGCTTCCTGGCAGCAGTTGCTGTCTCAACTTGCTGATTACCTTAATAAGGCAGTGTACTTAAGAGTGGGGTCAGCGTACTTAAAGGGGAAATGCGCATCTCTCTCTCACACACACACACACACACACTGTGTGTGTCTCTGTCTGCCATGCTGTCTCCTCTCCCTCCACTCCTACTGCCTTGTAGAGTGTGAGGCTACATTAACAACAATGTGTTAACCCTTGAGGGCTCAGCCAATTGCTAGTTCATCATTTATCAGTAAGGCATTCCCTGGGAAATATCCCACCCTCCTCCACCCTCTGACTTCACCGCCTCAACCAAGCTTCATAGTCATCATTGCTGTGTACAGTATTAAATTGTTTGTTTCAAACTTATTGTGTGTGTGTGTGTATATATATATATATATAGTCTTTTGTCTGGCAAAAAAAAATTTCACTGGAACCTAACCCCTCTATTTACATTAATTCTTATGGGGAAATTGGATTCGCTTAACATCATTTTGCTTAAAGTCTAATTTTTCCAGAACATAACTACGTTAAGTGAGGAGTTACTGTAATTGTTTTTTTCCAAATCTAGAAAAAAGCCTAAGTTCCACATGTATTTTCTTTCTTTTGTTATTAATAAAATTTACCATTTTTAAGAACAGGATTGGATTTTTGTGTTCTAAGAGGTTTGTGCTTATGTTGTTTAATTAGCTGGTGGCAACAGCTGATTTCCTTTGTTTTCTTTCTCAACTCTTCCCCAGAGGTGGGATGAAAGAGCTTGAGGGTACCCCACAGGAAGGAATTCCAAAGTGCGCCTTCCTGGGTTCTCAAAGGGGTTTTTTTGCACTTGGGTGGTAGCAGCATCTACGCATCCAAGGTCAGAGAGAAGCTGTAACTTCGGGAGTTTAATACAAGCCTGAAGTGGTCAGTATTAATTTTTAAAATCTTTGCGGGCCCCCACCTTCTGCACTCAAAGTGCCAGAGTGGGAAATCAGCCTTGACAGGGGCAGTGCTGGACTCGGGTTGAGCCAGTGCATTCTTACCGGAGGCCCACTTCCAGGTAACGTCAGACATCATACATGGCTTCAGACAGTACCCCACCACCACAGCATGGACTGCCTGAGGCTTCTCGGTCATATGGCATCTTGCACATATGTGGTTCAGCACTCCAGGATGCGCTTCAGACTTCTCCAGACTTGGCTCATGTCAGCCTATCACCCATGGCGCAACAGCCTGAACCTAGTGGTCACCCTTCTGTTGCAGATCCTCCAGTCCCTCGGCTGGTGGCTCAACCTGCAAGATGTGTGCCAGGGAGTCCCCTTCCACAGGCCCCAGCCCTCCCTGTCCCTGGTAACAGATGCATCAGTGCTGGGGTGGGGTGCACCCCTGGGGGACGTTCAGACGCACAGCATTTGGTCCCAGGACGAGCTCTCACTCCACATCAACATCAAGGAGCTGTATAGCCCACTCCATTCACCTGGAGGCAATGTACCTCCCAGAATCACAGAACTAGGTGGCAGATCACCTCAACAGTTCCTTCTGCAACCACAAGTGGTCCATCCAGCCGGACATCATTCTCACCATCTTCCAGAGGTGGGAAACTCCCCATGTCAACCTCTTCGCCACTCAGGACAACAGGAAGTGCCCACGATTTTGCTCCTTCTGGAACCACAGCCGGGGCTCCCTCACAGACGCACTTTTCCTCCCCTGCTTGGATCATCTGCTGTATGCGTTTCCGCCATTTCTGCTTGTGCACAAGGTCCTGCTCAAAATCCGCAGGGACAAGGTGACGGTCATAATGTGGCACTGGTGTGGCCCCACCAGCATTGGTACACCATGCTCCTGGAACTTTCGGTGGATGCCCCGATCACATTGCTGCTACTTCCGGACCATCATCCAGGACCACAGTTGCCTTCGTCACCCAGACCTGCAGCCTCTCCACCTCACGGCCTGGAAGCTTCATGGTTAAACCCCACAGAGCTCATGTGCTTGGAGTTGGTTAGGGAAGTCCTGCTTGGTAGCAGGAAGCACTCCACTAGGGCCACCTATCTGGCAAAGTGGAAGCGGTTTGCAATCTGGTGCTCCCAGGGCCATACTCCACCACTGCAGGCCCCCATTCCTCTCATCCTGGAGTATCTGTTACACCTTAAGCAGCAGGGTCTGGCAGCTTCTTCCATCAAGGTGCATCTGGCATCTATCTCTGCATTCCACCCAGGAGTGGCCAGGCGCTCCCTTGTGCCTCCACTCCTGACAATGCACCCCACTCCTACTTGTGAGGGTGACCCACCGTCCCGACTCGCAGCCCCTTTTTGCTGAGGATGTTCCACATACCTGATAACATCATCTACCCCAAGGCCTTTATCAACATAAAGACACTCTCCAGTAATCACACTGCTAACATATGGATTTGTACCAGAAAAGCTTTTTAAACATCTCCCCCAGCCCATTTTGTGGATACCAATTTTCATTACAATTTCCCCAGCCATGTGTACTTTACAACCATTTGAATATTAAAATTAGGTCAGGGGGAGGGGCTGTATCTGAGAAATCCCTTCACCAGATGACCCAGACTTGCCCCACTATCTCTCCCCCTGGCCCTGGTGAGGTACAGCAACTTGCCAACCAATCTACAGATGTGCATGGATTTTAGAGCATTTTGAAATAGTGGGTCTCAAAGAGAAAGGGTCCTCTCCAGGGAACGCCCACCAAGTCCCTCTGCAGAAAGCCGTCACCATCTTGTACACAAGAGATAGTCTCAGAAACCTTCCTATGGCTCAGATTTGATGGGTGAAGCATGTTGCTACTTAGTAACTCTGAGGGCAGGTGTGCCTCTATGTGCTTGTATCCACCCTCGAGCAGCGTCCTTCCGTGCAGGCCCAAATCAATCTTTGGAGTGTCATCCAGACTGTATTACAGGAATCTCTTGCTCAGGTGACCCCAGATTTGGCCCACTAACCCCACCCTGGAGCCCAAGAGGCATAACAATTGGCAAGGGAAGCTGAATTTGTGGTGGATTTTAGAGTATTTACAGATAAAAGGTTAACTTGTCGCAACCTTACCTGGAGTGGAGCGATGGTCCTGAGTGTGTATTTATTTGCAGCTTATTGTAATAAACTCTGTATTTCAGCTACTTCATGGTCTGACGTTGTTCAAAAATACCCAGTGTGACAGGATCCCTGGGTGCAGCCTGGGACTGTGGGACTGCTGTGCCCCCTTAAGTCTCCAGCCTGGGTTGTCTCTCACAATGCTTTGCTAGTGACAAGCAGCAAGCCCCTCCAGGCTCTGTGATCACTCAGCACAACAGCATGTGGAGCCCCACGTCTAGCTAGATTGCATGAATGCTCCCAGAGACATTCATGAATCACACAGAGAAAGGCACCAGCCAAATCCACCCAGTTCCCAGCCTTGCACCTCAGGAACATGCTGTCTTGCACTGCTCAAGCAGTGCAAATTTATTAATTGGTTCACCACACATCGATGGAAAGTGGATATACACCAGCCTTTGTAAATCTGAGCAGATTTACCAAACACTTCAGACAAACTCACTGTTAAAGATAGACAGTTAAACAAATGTATTGACTACAAAAGATAGATATTAAGTGACAGGCAAAAAGTCAGAGTTAGTTACTAAAATAAAATAAAATAAAATAAAAGCAAGCAGTCTAAACTCTCAACCCTATTAGACCAGGCAACATCTAGATTAAACAGTTTTTCTCATCCCACTGGATATTGCAGTTCATAGTACACAGGTTTCACCCTTGAGACCTGGGCCAGTCTCCTATGTTGGAGTCTTCAGTCTTCTGAGTGTCCTTGTTGCTTGCAGCGTAGGTGGGGGAAGGAGAAAAGGCAAAGCATGGGGCCACTGTGTTCTCTTTTATACTCTTAGTCCATGTGCTTGGAGAACACAAGTCCAGGCATGTCTAGTGGCGTTGCTGAGTTCCCCAGGCAAGGTTGAGCAATTCCCCTGGTGTAGCCTTATGCAGGTGAATCACTGAATTCTATAAGTCTATAATATATAACTAAAATATTGCTGTATGTAAAGTAAATAAGGTTTTTAAAATGTTTAAGAAGCTTCATTTAAAATTAAATTAAAATGCAGATCTTGTCAGTTTAGTGTGATCCTTGCCCTTGCTTTTCCTTGCTGAGTTTTCCAATGTCTGGCACCTATTTGGATACTTTAAGCTGCACACAGGCTTCTGAGTGATCAGTTGTTAACCGGCTCTGAGAGGGACAGAGGACAGATTTCAAATGTGAAAATACCTGTTCACACAGGTATGTGGATCCAAATGCTGAAAGCATTGAAAATGCAATTTTCTTCAAACAGTTAAATTTCACTGGCAGAGATGTCCAGCAGGTCAGAATAGAGGCCCCATGATCTCTCTTGGTAGATTCAAGTACTCTCCACAGACCTCCAAACTTTGATGCCCACAATTCTGAGCTTTTTAACTGAATGAGCTGCATTTCGAAATCTCCAACACCCATCCACTGAAATACAGACAAATCCAAGTCACTTTCATTGAACTTTTCAGGTTTAATTAGAAAAGAAAGCATTGGGCCAAATCACTGGAAATCTTGAAATCTGTCAGAAAATTCCGATTCCAGTTCTTTCATGCACATTCTAATCTCAACATCAGACACAGTGCGCTGTGATATATGGCATGATAGTGATGTAAGCAGCAAATCAGGACTTAAAAATATCCCAGTACAGTGGTGCTGGAACAATTTTTAAGGTGGGGGTGCTGAGTTGCGCCCCTCTTGCCCCTGTCTGCACCCCTCACTGCCCCAGGCTGGGGCCAGTGGGCCACAGCTGGGGGCGGCTGCAGAGCCCCGGGCCGGTGGCCGGGACTCCAGGCCGGCAGCAGAACCCCCAGACCGGTGGCCGGGACCCGGGGCCGTCAGCAGGCTGAGCGGGACCGGCGGACGGAACTCCGACTGGCAGGGGGCCAGCGCCAGTACCCCAGGCCAGCTGCGGAGCCCCCAGGACCGGTGGCCAGGACCCGGGCAGCGTGAGTGCCACTGAAAATCAGCTTGCGTGCCGCCTTTGGCATGCGTGCCATAGGTGCCTACCCCTGATTTAGTCTATATTCTAGTGGTCCCCAAACTTTTTATGCCATGCCCCCCCCTTACCCATAATGTAATCTGTCTGCACACACCCCTGGGGGCTGGGAGCAGGGCCAGGAGCCAGGGACCGAGGCTGGGAGCTAAAGTGGAGCTGGGGTAGAGCAGGGCTGGATGGCGCTCATTCCCTCCCTGCCCCTATGGGGGCTGTCCTGTCCTGCTGCACACCCCTCCCCCAATGTTCCTCCATGTCCCCGAAGGGCGGGGGCACCCCACAGTTGGGGCCACTGCTATGTTCAGACAGAATATTCTTGTGTGCAAAAAAGGCTACGTTTGGCAAATAACTTTGGATTCTAATAAGTATAACTAACTTGCTGTGGGGTATACTAGTGAGTCAAGGCAGTATTGCCTCTCAGTTTAAGGCTATGCCAAGAAACAACATGTCCTGGGTTATATAGGAAGGATCGTGTTGTAACTTTGGTTACCTTACACACTGAAAACCTAGGTGATTCTGCTGTTGTGGGAAGTGTCTCTAAAGGAAAAGTGGGAAGTTCACTGGCTGAGCTTGAATTCCTGCAGGAGACAGTTTCCATCAGCTGTTTGGAAGCTCAGTTCCCAACAGCCCTGACAAGACCTGTCATGCTTCATTCAGTGCCAAAAGTGCTCAGTGAAAGGGGAAACATTATTAATGAGTGCCATGGATCCAGGGGGCCACTTTCAGCTGCTGCAGCATCCAAGCAGAATAGTTGGCTTGGACTGTGGAAGATCGAGCTTACTACCACCGCTGCTGAATGGTAGCATGTCCCAAAGTGCACTGAATGCAAAGAACAAGAGACTGAAGATAGACGAATTCTTCCTGCTTTGCGTCATCGTGGTTCAACCCCATCTATTTCTGCTATGTGCGTGGTAGCACACAACAGTCACTGCTATTCCTACACCATCCAGTGCATAACCACCTTCACCAAGCGCTCACCCTGAGACGGGGGAAGTCACCACATTACCAGGGAAATATTAGATTTTTTTTTAATCGCCCAGCAGCACAGTTTACAAGCTGGGAAGTGGGAGATGGCTCTGAATCATCAGCTGACTCCCATGTAGCAGATCTTGGCTCATCGAGCACATTAGAATGTGATATTCCATTCCAAGAAGAAATGTCTTCTCCAGCATTGCTGTGCCTGTTAGTTCAGCCTCCTGTGATGTCAGCCCAGCACTCCTCCCAGAGAGCCTGTCATAAGAGGAAAGGCAGGCCCAGCCACTAAAATAAATCAGTCAATCTCATGCTCCATTTTTATATAGCGCATAGGAGAAGAAAGAAATGTTACCAGATTTGTCCGTTATTTTGGGGTACTTTCATTTATTAGGGTTACTCTTCGGGGGGGCGGGAGGGGTTCTGTAATTCTATCAATGTACTGCTTGTGTCACTTGTGTTCTTATACGGAGCTCTTCTTCTCCCTTCTGCAGGTTCCCTTCCAGTGGAGCTATCCTGCAGGACCTAGGTTCCCCATTTCTTGGTTCTTCCAGCCCCAGAATCAGACGAACCCACACACACATTAACAGAGCCCGTCTGAGAGGACTGTGTTAATTGGCACTGCCAAGCTGACCCCTTCTATGTCCCTGGACTCAGTAGGCATGATCGAGCAGCACTTCCATCCTGTCACCCTCATATGTCCCTATCCCCACTTTTTTACAATTGTCCTGGTAGTAACCCATTTGATGAGCAAACCCCTCAGGATTTTTGGGCACTGCAGGGATCTTTAGCTTAGGTATGAGAAGTGGTGCTGCACAGCGAATGGGGAAGCTAAAAATCACCCACGAAGGGGAGAGAGAGAGAGAGAGAGAGAGAGGCAACCAGCTTAGTTATTTATTGCTAGGTAATAACCATACAAGAGGAGCCAAACAAACAAAACAGTGATAAAATTAAATCTAACTTAAATTTGATTATAAAACTCTGGTTTAGAAAAAATTAACTGATCATACAAGTCAGGGACAGAAGGCTATAGAGAGAGAAAAAGAGAGAGCTAGGTTCTCACCACTCTGTGAAGCTTGAATTGATCGAGGTTCCCAGGTGGTGGTGGTAGCTGAGGGTCCAGAGCACTGGAGACAGGCAGAGCCATCAGCATGATCAGTCAGAAGAAGTTGAAGTCCCAAAGGAACTGTTGCAGATTTTGGATCCAGACATCAGAGCACTTACTTGAGGTTGGGGTTTTTGTAGGGAAAGAACAATGGTTCTAGGGAGAACACTAGATTTGTTTGTGGGTAAACTGATGGCTCAAGGGAGTATACCAAAGTTGTTTTGTTCAGACTAGACAATGGGAGCTGATCATTCCTAGCTATGGGCGGTGTTCCTTCGAGGGAGCTCACAATGTAACTAGGCAGCTTCCGTATTTTGAATACCAATAAAGGATTTATTGCTAGAATTGGTCTGATAACTACTGAGTTGAGTGTGTGCAGGCGTGGGTTCATTAACATCTGGAGCAGAGATTCCCCATCATGCAGTTCTTCCCTGCTTTTGTGGTCCCAGAGTTCAGTGTGGTTCTTGCCTTGGAATCTCTGCGCTCTATTCTGTATGCTAATAGAGATGCCTCCCTTTCCCATCTTTGATGCAAATGTGGCTAGGGGAGTTTCCTTAATCCTGTCACCCTTGTCCGGAGGGGTTTAGGTGTGTCTTCCACTACCTTTTCATTGCTTTTTGTAAGTCTTTCTTCTGATTGGCTCTGGTTCAAGCAAAAGCTGGGAGGGGGAAGGTCTTTCGTGAGTCAGAGAGGCTGGGTACTGTGCCCTGGTTCCCCAAGAACACAGAGCTGATAGGTAACAAGTCCTCACGTTGATGGGGTGCTTGCGATGAGTGGGTATCCCCCTCACATCCTTACTCCGTGGTACCAGGTCTGATCTTCAATCCATGGCAGCCGCCGCATCAGTTGCTGGATCCCAGAAGAACCAGACCAATTGCTAGTATATTTTTGAAACCAATGATCACCACAGTGGAGTGAAGCATGATATTCAAAAGACCTGTTGCACTGGGGCTCCACCCAAACAAAGTCTCCCACCAGAAGTGAGCTGTAGCTCACGAAAGCTCATGCTCAAATAAATTGGTTAGTCTCTAAGGTGCCACAAGTACTCCTTTTCTTTTTGCGAATACAGACTAACACGGCTGTTACTCTGAAACCTGTGTTTTTAACTGTAGCTGCTAACCTAGAGATCTCCTGGTTGTGGTGCTGAATCTCGAGTCTGCCATTCTCCCACAAAGTTTGGAGCTTCTGCAAGGAGAGATGAGTTAATAATCCCTTAATGGCAGTGAGACCCATTCCCAGTGAAATGGGGGAAACCTCCTTGTAGAGCTCAGAATAGGCTTTCAAATGTTGCACAGTCCATAAAGGCACAGTAAACTTACTAACAATAGTTGTTACATTATAGAAACACTGATTAACATAAGGCACCATGGGTTGAATCCAATGTCCATTAATCAATATAATATTACATCTCATTCTTACACACACACATGCTTTACCAACATAGACAATAACAGATCCCTCTTCGTGGATAACATCGAAGGAACAGTGAGACTTATTCCCAGGTTGTGGGAAGAAGCATTCATCATGTTCCTCCAATGCTTGGTCTTCACAGACATAGCCCAAACTTTCTTTTCTCCTACACCCCTTTACATTTAGTGTATTCCACACATTATCTCTCTGCCAGGCCCAAGTGTTAGGATCTCTGGAGTACATTACTGAGTTATCATTAATCTGTAATCCCAGTGGGACTACTGGATGGATTACTCTAATTTCTTTGCCTGTCACAGTTATCAGGAATAACTTCAAGTTTCGCTGGTGTTGATTGTACGAAGCGTTAACTAGTTTCCACCAGACCGGAGGACTAATTCTTCCTCCATTACATGGGGCTGAATCAAGTTGATTGCCTCCATGGGAATTTGTCCTGCTATGGCTTCCCGAATCATTCCCATGATTACGTTCTGGGTGAGAGTCTGAGTTTGTTCACACACTGAGGTCAATGAGACATTATTCTGGAGGGACTGTACACCAGACATCATTAACTCTTCATCTTTTTCTATGAGTCTTTCCCACCCAGGAAATACCTTACTTATTCACTGCTGTTCTTTCAAAGATGCTGTCAATGGGTTTCCCATCTTTCCTATATTTTTGGTGGCATATGATAGTTTATTAGCCAGAACTTCTATGTTTGTGGCATCAACTAAAGAGATTTCTGTTCCTGCAGGTGCAATCCAAACACTTAATTCCCTTTTTACTCTATTTATATGGTTGGCCCTTTGCCACATTCTTACCCATTCATCCCAACTTTATGGCTAATTCCAATCAAGAGAGCACATACAGTTGCAGTGTGAAAGATATTCATGCCTTCTAAGTAGATTTGAACCTCCTTTAGAGAAGTCTGAGGTTGAAGAACCAAATGTTTTGTTGATCCAATTTCAACACATGGGGTCCTGAAATTGGGGCTCTTAAATGTCAGAGGGGAGTGAGGTTTGTGATCGGAGGGTCAAAATTTAAAACTGTTTTTTGTTGTTGGTCCAATTCCATTCTGTACAATCCGGGCTCATGGAATCCTTCTGCAATGGTAATGTGCCCACAGAATTTAAACCAAATTGTTGGCATGAGCTTGTCACAATGTGTACCCTTTAATGGAACTAACCAGTCTGGGGGACCTTGCTGAATCAGAACATGTCCAGCTAAAGTCCAGTTCAGCGGTTCCCAGTTTACGAGGAACTGTGTGATATTTTTGCCTGCTGGTGTGATCAGAAACAGCTGCAGTTCGTCTCCGGGTAACGGAGGCATCTGGGTTCTGATGACAATGATGACATGTAGGGGCATGGTTGCTCCCCAAACAGCGGAGGAAACCAGGACTATCCTGCACCCTCCACCACCTGGGAGGCTGTCACTGATTGCGTTTGATGGTGTACGTCCCTTTTGAGACCACAACGGCTTACAGAAGAATGGTACAGAGTCTGGTGTGGTCTTAGTTTCATAACAAAATGTGAGTGACTTTCTGGTGGCACTCTGCATGAAATTGGCAACGCTTTCCCAGGGGCAACCCGCGGAGTTGCCAACAGTGTAGAACTGGTAGCGACATTGCAGGGCCAGGGGTTGCTCCCATTCCCATAGAATTCATGCATACGGCACAGCAATTTTACTTCCTGGGCTCCAGCTGGCAAAAACCTCCAGAGGTTCAGAGGGATCACAGGTACAGCATAGAGCCTGAAGAGCATCAGACTCCAGGCACTTATGAACAGCAGGGTGCTGGTGCAATGGTGGGATGTCATGGCTCATGTTCGGGACCTGTTAGGGGGCAGAGAAGAGAGAACAAACTCCCACACTTCCCCCATATATACTGGGAGAATCTGGGACCAATATTGCAGGGTGAACATGAAGCAGTGACCTACATGAGGGTGGCCATAATAAGTCAAGGACTTCTCTGGCCTTTTCCTGCCTCAACATCGGGGTAGGCACTGACAAGCCCACACAATGTGTATTTTCCAACAGCCCCAAGCCATTCCTTCTTGCTAGCCAAAAAGGGTGGTTGGCAGAATGCAGAAAACAGTTATAATATTCCTTGAGGGTCAGGTGGTTTACCCTTCCACTCTTTGAGCTGTGAGGAATGAAACCATTTCCACAGGGTTTCTCGTTTTTCCCATTCAGGATTTCTACCTGATAAACACTGGGGCTGGCCCGATTCACAGTAAAGCAGCGGCCATCCCAGGTATGTGTCAAAGAGTGCTCCTTCGCTGAAAACTTTCTGAACATTACTGGTTGGCCTAATTCCCATATCAAAGGCGGTTTTCCCCAGCCTAGTTTTTTGTCCGTGTTTTACCATACTATGCCTAGCTGTGCTGTCACTTGCTTGTGTAAAACAGCTATCGCCTCTACTAAGGTTTGTACCCATTCATCTGTTACCACCTTCCCTTCCAAAGCACTAGGCAGTTCCACTCCCAACCACCAACTTTCATTTGCCTTCCAATCATAACTTCAAAGGGAGTGTTCCCATGTATCGCCTTAGAGCTTCTTCGAGCCATTAAGATGATTGGTAGTTTTTCATCCCAACCATCCCCTGAGCTCCATACTTGTTTTTTTCAAAGCTTCCTTTAGAATGCAATTGGTTCTTTCAACTTGTCCAGAGGAGTCAGGGTGCCCAGCTATATGGAAACATTGCTTAATGCCTAAAGCCTTACATAGCTCTTGCATAACATCCCCCACAAAATGGGATCCCAAATCTGAACCAATTACTCTGGGAATTCCCATTCTTGAGGAAATTGTTAAAGAGCTGCCTATCAGTGACCGAGGCAGTGTTGGTTTTAGTAGGGATGGCTTCCACCCATTTGGAGAAGGGATCTACTATTACCAGGCAGTATTTATTCCCTCTACTGGTGGTGGGTGTGACTTTGCACTCCATAATGTTTTATGGAAATATGCTTATGAGTGTAAATATGATGTAACTGGAATATGCTTTATGCAGAAGGTCTCTTGTAAGGTATCATTACAAAGCTTATAATCTACTAAGCATGTTCATCCTATTTGTATGTATGTATCATTCTTGTATCTGAAGTTAGAAATATAAAGTATAATTCTGAGGTCCTATTGTAATTATGCAAACTGTGGGCCATTGATGGTGGTTTAGAATTTTGATGGTTCCCATCGGACAATTGGTTGTAAATGGCTTTGTTTACTTGCAAGCCTTTCTGTGTTCGAGTAAGCCAGCCCAGGAAGAATGGTGAAATCCACCTTAAACCTGGTGCTTTTCCATTTAGAAGGAGGGGTGGGGATCCAGAGAAACAAAAGATTCCCGCCTTGTGACAAAGCTATAAAAGGGGGTGGAAGAGAACAAAGACAGCTGCCAGTCACGAGAAAACCCCTAGTTACCACCTGAGCTGGAACTAACAAGGATTGTACCGGGGAAAGGATTGAGCCCAGAGTAGGAAGGAGTCTAGTCTGTGAAAGAAGCTTACTTGAGCATCTCTGAAGGTGATGTTTTACCTGTAAACAGCTTCTTAGTGTATTAAGCTTAGAGTTGCATGTTTTTGCTTTATTTTGCTTAGTAACTTACTTTGTTCTGTCTGTTATTACTTGAAACCACTTAAATCCTACTTTTTATACTTAATAAAATCACTTTTGTTTATTAATTAACCCAGAGTAAGTGATTAATACCTGGGGGAGCAAACAGCTGTGCATATCTCTATCAGTGTTATAGAGGGCAGACAATTTATGAGTTTACCCTGTACAAGCTTTATACAGAGTAAAATGGATTTATTTGGGGTTTGGATCCCATTGGGAACTGGATGTCTGGGTGCTGGAGATAGGTGACCTGCTGAGCAGTTTTTGGTTAAAGTCTGCAGCTTGGGGGCGTGGACCAGATCTGGATCTGTGTTTGCAGCAGGCTAGTATGTCTGGCTCAACAACGCAGTGTTCTGGAGTCCCAAGCTGGCAGGGAAAATGGGCTCAGAGGTAGCTTCAGCATGTCATGTGACAGTCCCAAGGGGGTCTCTGTGACTGAACCCATCACATGGGTAAAGGGCCTATGTAATCTATCTGAATCTGGGACCAGGGACCCTCTATTCTTTGGTGCCCCAATGCATTTTTTTTAAACCTGGCGATCAGCATGAACCATGGCACATGGCAGACAATTATCACACCACCAATCCATATCCGCTTTCATGCCTGGCCACAACGCTGTATATTTAACCCTATTTAAAGTATCCTGTTTTCCTCTATGCCCTTGCTCATGCACAAACTGAATCAGGTCCCCCCATACCTGGGTGGGGACTATCCAATGCCTTTGTTACCCACACAAAATTCTCTGTTACTCACACATTCTATGGCAGTGGTGGGCAACCTGCAGCTCACGGGCCAAACGCAGCCTGTCTGGGTAATCCACTGGCAGGCTGTAAGACAGTTTGTTTACATTGACCGTCCCGCAGCTCCCATTGGCCAGGAATGGTGAACCGTGGCCACCGGGAGCTGTGGGCAGCCGTGCCTGCGGACAGTCAATGTAAACAAACTGTCTCGCGGCCCTGCCGGTGGATTACCCTGATGGGTCACATGTTGCCTGCGGGCCTCAGGTTGCCTACCACTGCTCTAGGGGCACCCACCTTTACCCAGTTCATAGGGCTCCAGGTGAAAGGCACCTAACTTTACCCCTCCGTGGGCTCCAAGCTCTACACCTCTGTAGGCTCCAGGATCTACTCCTGTGTGGGCTCTGGGCAAACCCCCTTTCCCTGTGGACTCAGGGCTTAATCTTTTGTGTGTTTATGGGGTCTCCAACCAGTGAAAGAGCCCTACACAGCAATACCCCACTCAATCTCCACCTATCAACCATCACCAAAACAGAATGCACATGCCATACATACAACATTCACCACTCCCAACAAAACAGATGAACCCTTCCTGCTCAGGTCTGTGCCTCAGTTTCCCCACTTTGCAGCAACTACTCATCAAGTAACACGTGATTAAGTTCACATGCTGCCTGCATTCTCCACCAATATGTTACCAGATTTTCACGTTACTTTAGGGCATGCTCATTTATTAGGGTTACTCTTCAGGGGGGAAGGTTCCGTAATTCTATCAATGTACTGGTTTTGTCACTTGTGTTCTCACATGGAGCTCTACTTCTCCCTTCTGCCAGTTCCCTCCCAATGGAGCTATCCTGCAGGTTCCCCAGGGTTGGGTTCTTCCAGCCCCAGAAACAGACAACCACACACACATTAACAGAGCCCATTTGAGAGGACCGGGTTAATCAGCCCTCCCAAACTGACCCCCTTATATGTCCCTGGACCCAGTAGGCATGATCAAGCAGCACTTCCAAGCTGTCCCCTTCATTTGTCATGATATTCAGCACGTCCCTATCCCCACTTTCACGTTACAATTGTTCTGGTAGTAACCCATTCCACAGGACTTTTGGGTGCTGCAGGGATCTTAAGCTTAGGTAAGAGGAGTATTGCTGCAGAGAGAATGGGGAAGCCAAAAAACACTCAAGGAGGGCAGGGGAAGAGAGAAAGAGAAAGAGTGCGAGAGAAAGAGTGTGAGAGAGAGAGGGAGGGGCAACCAGCTTAACCATAAAAGATATTTATTGCCAGGTAATAACCATACAAGGGGAGCCAAACAAACAGAACAGTTATAATATTAAATCTAACTTAAATTTGATTATAAAAGTCTGGTTTAGAAAACTATAACTGATCACACAAGTCAGGGTCAGAAGGCTATTCCTAGAGAGAGAGCTGGGTTCTCACCACTCTGTGAAGCTTGAATCAATCGAGTTTCCCAGGTGATGGTGGTAGCTGAGGGTCCGGAGGGCTGGAGACGGGCAGAGCCACCAGCATGATCATTCAGGAGTAGATGAAGTCCCAATGGAACTGATGCGGATTTTGGATGCAGGCATCAGAGCACTTACTTAAGCATGAGTAGGGGTTTCCCTTTCCCATCTTTGATACAAATGAGGCTAGGGGAGTTTCCTTAATACTGTCACCCTTGTCCAGAGGGGTTTTGGTGTGTCTTCCACTGCCTTTTCATTGCTTTTTGTAAGTCTTTCTTCTGATTGGCTTTGATTCAAGGAGAGGCTGGGGGTGGGGGTCTTTCGTGAGTCAGAGAGGTTGGATACTGCACCCTGGTTTCCCAAGAACACAGAGCTGATAGGTAATAGAAAAGAGGGGATAACAGAAGCTGAACAACCAGCAATTCCAAATGAAAAGGACTGAACCTAGAAGTGGTGAACAGCAAGTTCAGAGACTTGCTATTAAGAACATAAGAATGGTCATATTGAGTCAGATCAAAGGTCCATCAAGCCCAGTATCCTGTCCTCTGACAGTGGCCAATGCCAGGTCCCCCAAAGGGAATGAACAGACAGGTCATCATCAAGTGATCCATGCCCTGTCACCCAATCCCAGCTTCTGGTAAACAGAGGCTAGGGACACCATCCCTGCCCACCCTGGCCAATATCTTCCATGAATCTATCTAGCTCCGTTTTGAACACCGTTATAGTATTGACCTTCACAACACCCTCTGGCAAGGCATTCCAGAGACTGACAGTGTGTTGCGTGAAAAAATACTTTCTTGTGTTTGTTTTAAACCTGCTACCTATTAATTTCATTTGGTGGCCCCTTGTTCTTGTATTATGAGAAGGAGTAAATAACACTTCCTTATTTACTTTCCCTATACCACTCATGATTTTATAGACCTCTATCATATCCCCCCTTAGTCAACTCTTTTCCAAGCTGAAAAGTCCCAGTCCTATTAATCTCTCCTCATACGGAAGCTGCTCTATACCCCTAATCATTTTTGTTGCCCTTTTCTGAACCTTTTCCAATTCCAATATATCTTTTTTGAGATGGAGCAACCACATCTGCACACAGTATTCAAGGTTTGGGCGTATCATGGATTTATACAGAGGCAATATGATATTTTCTGTCTTATTATCTATCCCTTTCTTGATGATTCCCAACATTCTGTTTGCTTTTTTGACTGCCGCTGCACATTGAGCGGATGATTTCAGAGCACAATGACTCCAAGATCTCTCTCTTGAGTGGTAACAGCTAATTTAGACCCCATAATTGTATATGTATAGTTAGGATTATGTTTTCCAATGTGCATTACTTTGCATTTATCAACATTAAATTTCATCTGCCATTTCGTTACCCAGTTAGCCAGTTTTGTGAGATCCTTTTGTAGCTCTTCGCAGTCTGCCTGGGATTTAACTATCTTGAGTAGTTTTGTATCATCTTCAGATTTTGCCACCTCAGTGTTTACCCCTTTTTCCAGATTGTTTATGAATATGTTAAATAGGACTGGGCCCAGTACAGATCCCTGGGGGACACCACTATTTACCTCTATCCATTCTGAAAACTGACCATTTATTCCTACCTTTGTTTCCTATCTTTTAACCAGTTACCAATCCATGAGAGCAGAGCCCGGCCGCCGTGGACACCCTCCAGGAGATAGTCGAACAACACTCCCTAGTGGACATCTGGCGCGACTACCACACAGATGACACTTCCATGTTCACCTTTGTCCGGGTGGAAGCCCATCGGTCCCGCCATTCCCGTTTGGACCACATTTATTTATCACGCTTCCATCTCTCATGAGCCCACTCCTCCAGCATTCAGCTGGCCCCATTTTCTGACCATCATCTAGCCACCGTGACAGCCTCCCTCTTTGCGGAGAGGCCAGGGCCGGCCTACTGGCATTTTAACAACAGACTGTTGGAGGATGAGGGCTTTGTGACGTCCTTCCGGGAATTCTGGCTGGCCCAGCGAGGGCAGTGGCGTGCCTTTCCCTCAGCGCAGCGATGGTGGGATCTGGGGAAGGTGCGCGCCAGGCTTTTCTGCCGTGACTACACCCGGGGCACCAGCCGACAGAGAAATGTGGCAATAGAGCAGTTGGAAGGGAGGTCTTACAGCTGGAGAGGCATCTGGTCGCCAGCCCCAAGGACCCGCTCCTCTGCGGAGCGTGCTGGGAGAAGCGGGAGGAGCTCCGGGCCCTCGAAGACCATCAGGCCCAGGGCGCCTTTGTTCGATCGTGCATCCACCTCCTTCGGGAGATGGATCGCGGCTCCCGCTTTTTCTATGCCTGGGAGAAAATGAGGGGGGCCAAGAAACACATCAACTGCCTCCTGGCAGAAGATGGCACCCCCCTCCACGGAACCGGTGGAGATGTGCGGGAGGGCCCGAGCCTTCTACGCAAGTCTTTTCTCCCCGTATCCGACCGACCCTGGTGCTTGTAGAGTGCTCTGGGAGGAGCTCCCTATGGTCAGTGCGAGCGACCGAGACTGGCTAGAGTTGCCTCTCACTCTGGCCGAGTTCTCGGAAGCCCTCCGTCGTATGCCCACTAATAAGTCTCCAGGCATGGACGAGCTGACCGTGGAGTTCTACTGCATGTTTTGGGACATCCTCGGCCCAGACCTAGTCACCATCTGGGCTGAGTCTCTGCAGAGCCGGGTCCTCCCTCTTTCGTGCAGGCGAGCTGTGCTCGCCTTATTGCCAAAGAATGGGGACCTCTGCGATTTACGAAATTGGTGTCCCGTCTCGCTCCTCAGCACGGACTACAAAATCGTAGTGAAAGCTATCTCACTGCGGCTAGGGTCTGTGCTGGCGGATGTGATCCACCCAGACCAGATCTACACCGTCCCGGACCGCAGTATCTTTGATAACCTATTTCTGGTTCAGGATCTCTTGGAACTCGGGCGTAGAGACGGTCTGTTGTTTGCCCTCCTGTCCCTAGATCAGGAGAAGGCGTTTGACAGGGTGGACCACGGGTACCTCCTGAACACTATGTGAGCGTTTGGCTTCGGACCCCAGTTTGTGGGGTTTCTCCGGGTGCTGTACACCTCCGCAGAGTGTCTGGTTAAGCTCAACTGGACCCTAACCGAATCGGTCAGCTTCGGGCGAGGAGTATGGCAGGGGTGCCCCCTCTCGGGCCAGCTGTACGCTCTGGCAATGGAGCCCTTCCTCTGCATCCTCTGCAGGAGGTTGACAGGGTTGGTGCTGCGGGAGCCGGAGCTGCGGCTGGTCCTGTTGGCGTACGCTGATGATGTGCTCCTCGTGGTCTAGGACTCGGGGGACTTGGCGCAGGTGGAGGCTTGCCAGGCCATCTATTCAGCAGCCTCCTCTGCCCGGGTCAACTGGGTCAAGAGCTCTGGCTTGGCAGTAGGAGACTGGCAGCAGGCGAGATCCCTCCTACCCACGCTTCAGACCATCCGGTGGAGCACAGATCCGCTGCTGTACTTCAGCATTTACCTTTCTGCCACGCATCCCTCTCCGCCAGAGAACTGGGAAAATTTAGAGGGTGGGGTGATAGAGAGGCTCCAGAAATGGATGGGACTACTCCAATGTCTCTCCCTCCAAGGGAGAGCGCTGGTGCTTAATCAACTAGTCCTGTCCAAGCTCTGGCACCGGCTCAACACCCTGGTCCCGGCCCCAGGTTTCCTGACCAACCTCTGGACATCAATTCTGGAGCACTGGGCCCCTGTAGGGGTTCTTCATCTACCCCTGAAGGAAGAAGGACAGGGCCTGAAGTGTCTGCACACTCAGGTCTGCGTCTTCCGCCTCCAGGCCCTACAGAGGCTCCTTTATAGTGCAGGCAGTTCAGCATGGAGCATACTGGCGCGCACCATCCTGCACCTCATCCGAGGTCTCCGATATGACCGGCAGCTCTTTTATCTCTGTCCGGGAGGTCTTCCGCGAGACCTCTCTGGGCTGCCGGTCTTCTACCAGGACCTCCTCCGGACTTGGAAATGATTTTTAACGAGCAGGTCTGTGGCGGCCACTGAGGGGGCAGATCTCCTCGCAGAGCCCCTGCTACACAAGCCCCAGCTCCGTGTACAGGTGGTGGAGTCCCGCTCGGTGCGCCAGAGCTTGGTCCTGGCAGAAGTCATGAGAGTTGGAGACCTCCTGGACTACGACCAGGGAGACTGGCTGGATCCCCTGATGCTCACTTGGCGCATGGGGCTCTCCAGACCTCGTACCCCCCGGCGCGTACTTCAGGAGGTGAAGGCCGTTTTGCCACCCGCTGCTAGAGCTTACCTCGATCGGGTCCTGCTCGAGGGCACGCCCCGCCCACCCTCTACCCCAGGCCCTCCAGCCTTTTAATTGGACCCTGCCCTGTAGACCCAATCGACCCCCTCACCCTTTTATGGTGAGCCGGCTGCATGAACTGCAGCCGGTATGCTTCCAAACTGCACCAAGGAAACATCTATACACGCTCGTGCTCCACACCCTTCATACCCTCACCCTAGTGTCCCGCCCCGACACAAAGTGGAGAGACCTTCTGCCAGCTTTGGAGGGTGAGCAGCCCCGGTGAGCAGCCCCCAGCCTATATTCCACCTTGGTTCCATCAGTTGGCAGCTCCTTCATGGAGCTGTGAGCACGGGCACTTACTTGGCGTGGTTCAACTCCATCCCAGATACCTGTCCCTTCTGTGGTGTGAGGGAAACCCTGGAGCACGTATATTTGGAGTGCGCCAGGCTGCAGCCCCTGTTCCGGCTCCTCACAAATCTTTTATTACGTTTTTGGTTGCATTTTTCCCCTCACCTTTTTATTTATGCACTCCCCATCAGTGGCCCCACAAAGTCGTGGGATCTCCTAGTTAACCTCATCCTGGCCCTGGCTAAAACAGCCATCTATAAAACCAGAGAGGAGGTTGGCCAATGGAGTTTCCTGTGACTGTGGGGCCGTTTTCCGATCCTTGGTCCGTTCACGTATCCGGGCGGAGTTCCTCTGGGCAGCGTCCACCGACTCCCTTGATGCTTTTGAGGAGCGGTGGGCGCTGTCCGAGGCTCTCTGCTCGGTGTCCCTGTCCGGCTCCCTTTGTTTTGACCCTTTGATTGGGGGAGAGAATAAGGGACCCCAGCCCCAGCCATTGCTGCTGCGGACACCACCACCTTAGAGGGGTCCTTTCACACATGGGTGCACGTGCCCCCCCGCCCCGGATTGTCCACCCCACAGCCTGCCCCTTTTGTTGGGTGCTTTCAGAGGAGGGAATTGTTGGTGACACTCGGGCGTGGCGCCAGGTAACTCGAGGGGGTGGCAGACGAGAGTCGATGAAGCCCCCTCGCTCTCGACCACCAGGTAACTCGGAAGGGTGGAAGACCATGAGAGTCAAGGAAGCCCCCCGCTCTGGGCCCAGGCAAGCTTGAACACTTCCCTCCCCTGAAGCTAATGAGAAAACAGTTGTGATTGGTTGCTGTGTTACACATTGCATATGCTGTTGTTTTGTTTGTGTGTTATGCAAATAAAAAAAAACACTTTTGCTTCAAAAAAAAATTACTCTCTTATAGCCATCTGGCCCGACCCTGTCACACTAGCTGTTCTTCCAATTCTTTTTTTGGCCTTTCTAATTATATTTTTACACTTCATTTGCCAGAGTTTATGCTCTTTTCTATTTTCCTCATTAGGATTTATCTTCCAATTTTTAAAGGATGCCTTTTTGCCTCTCATTGCTTCTTTTACTTTGTTGTTTAACCACGGTGGCTCTTTTTTGGTTCTCTTACTATGTTTTTTAAATTGGGGTATACATTTAAGTTGAGCCTCTATTATGGTGTCTTTAAAAAGCTTCCACGCAGCTTGCAGGGATTTTACTTTTGGTACTGTACCTTTTAATTTCTGTTTCACTAACCTCCTCATTTTTGTGTAATTCCTCTTTCTGAAATTAAATGCTACAGTGCTGGGCCACTGTGGAGTTTTCCCCGCCATAGGGATGTTAAATTTAATTATATTATGGTCACTATTACCAAGTGGTCCAGCTATATTCACCACTAGAATCTGATCCTGTGCTCTTTCCTGCTTTGAGCATGGGGTTGGACTAGGGGTCCCTTCCAACCCTGATATTCTATGATTCTATGATTCCAGTTAGGACTAAATCAAGAATTGCCTCTCTTGTGGGTTCCAGGACCAGCTGCTCCAAGAAGCAGTCATTTAAGGTGTCAAGAAACTTTAACTCAGCATCCCTTCCTGAGGCGATATGTACCTGGTCAATATGGGGATAGTTGAAATCCCCCATTATTATTGAGTTTTTTATTTTAATAGACTCTCTAATCTCCCTGAGCAGTTCAGAGTCACTAACAATATCCTGGTCAGGTGGTCTGTAATATAGCCCTACTGCTATAGCCTTATTTTTCAAGCATGGAATTACTATCCATAGAGATTCTATAGTACAATTTAGTTCATTTAAGATTTTTACTTCATTTGATTCAACACTTTCTTTCACATATAGTGCCACTCCCCCACTAGCACGACCCGTTCTGTCCTTCTGATATATTTTGTACCCTGGTATTACTGTGTCCCATTGCTCATTCCACCAGGTTTCTGGGATGCCTATTATATCAATATCCTCATTTAATACGAGGCACTCTAGTTCACCCATCTTATTATTTAGACTTCTAGCATTGGTATATAAGCATTTTAAAAACTTGTCATTTTTTGGCTGTCCCCTATTGCATGATGTGATTGAATGGGACTTTTTTCATTTGACTGTTTCTCATCAGATCCTCCCTGGATTATATCATTTTCCATCCTCTCCTCCTTATTAGGACAGAGGGACTCTCCATTTATAGATCCTCCCCTCAGGGATGTCTGAACTACATGCTCCTCCGCACCTGTTGGCTTTCCCCCAGCCCTTAGTTTAAAAACTGTTCTACGACCTTTTTAATTTTAAGCACCAGCAATCTGGTTCCGTTTTGGTTTCGGTGGAGCTCATCCTTCCTGTATAGGCTCCCCCTCTCCCAAAAGCTTCCCCAATTCCTAATAAATCTAAACCCCTCCTCCCTACCCCATCATCTCATCCACGCATTGAGACCCTGCAGTTCTGCCTGTCTAACTGGCCCTGCACATGGAACTGGAAGCATTTCAGAGAATGCTACCATGGAGGTCCAAGACTTCAATCTCTTACCTAGCAGCCTAAATTTGGCATCCAGGTCCTCTCTCCTATCCTTCCCCATGTCATTGGTACCTACATGTACCACAACAACCGTCTCCTCCCCAGCACTACACATAAGCCTATCTAGATGTCTTGAGAGATCCGCAACCTTCGCGCCAGGCAGGCAAGTCACCATGCAGTTCTCCCGATCATCGCAAACCCAGCTATCTATGTTTCTAATGAATGAATTGCCCATTACTAACACCTATCTCTTCCTTAGCATATAGGTACAGGGCCTCATACAAATGCCATGGAGGAGATCATTGCAGTGGTGTTGTAGCCATGTTGGTCCCAGGATATAGAAAGATAAGGTGGTGAGGTAATAACTTTTATTGGACCAACTTCTGGTGGGGAGAGAGACAAGCTCTTGAAGTTACACAGAGCTCTTCTTCAGGTCTGGAAAAGGTACTCAGAGTGTCACAGCTAAATACAAGCTGGAAGAGATTGTTTAGCATAAGGAGTTCACAAGTTGTAAGAGACTATTCGTGGAGAAGTAGCCTGTTAACACCTCTCCAGTCATAGGACAAAATAGGGGGGTTAGTGGGTTACAGATTCTTGTAATGAGCTGTAAATCCAGTGTCTTCATTGAGTCCCTGATCTTTAATATCTAGCAAAGTTATGCATTTAAGCTTTCAGGCTCCTCTTTTGGAAGTGTTGTGCGGGTTTCCTTTGAGGATGAGGACTGGCAGGTCAGATATGAAGTGATCACTTTGTGAGACATGATCGCCCACAGATGATGTGGTGTTTTTGTCTTTCATCATTTTCCTGTGCAAGTTTATTTGAGAGCAAAGTGATTGTCTGGTTACACACAGAGTTGTTATTGGGGCATTTAGTGCACTGGATGGGGTACACCACTTGTTGTGATAGGCATGCATAGGACTCATGGATCTTGAAAGGGGTGTTGTGGGGGCTATTAATCATTGTAGCAGTGGAGATATGTCTGCACGTTTTGCATCTGGGACCTTTGAGTTGGTGTGTCCTGGTCTGTGGGGAGCTTGTATCTGATGATGAGGTTGGGGGTTGTTTGAAGGCCTGAGAGGAGACCCAGGAAAGATTTATTTCAGGATGGGATCCCCATCGAGTATGGGTTGTAATTATTTGATGATACCCCATATGGGTTCCAGTGTGTGGTGGCAGGTCACAGTTAAGAGCTGCACTTTTTTTCCCCCCTGTATTGAAGCAGGTTCTCTTGGGGTATTTGGGTGGCCCATTCCATAATGTGATCTACTTCTGTGGTGGAGTGTCCTTGTTTGGTGCAGGTGGTTTTAAGTGTGTTAAGTTGTATATCCCAGACTTTCTCCTCAGATCATATTCTGTGGTTTCCGAGTACCTGGCTGTACATAACAGATTTCTTGGTGTGTTTGGAGTGGTTGCTGGATCTATGGAGCTAAGTGTGGTGATCCATGGGTTCCTTGTGTATAGTTGTCTGTAGGGTTCCATTGTTGAAGCTGATCATATTGTCCAGGAAGATGACACTAGTATGGAAGTGTTCTAGAGAGAGTTTAATGGATAGGTGTTGGTTGTTGAAGTTGTAATGGAAATCTATGAGGAGTTTGTCATCTGTCCAGAGGATGAAAATATCATCAATGTATCTCATCATTGGTTCCATGGTGTACTTGTCCAGAAATTCTCCCTCAAGGTGGTTCATGAACAGGCTGGTATTTGGGGAGCCATCCTAGTTCCCATGGTTTGGACAAACTGTCACTGAATATAAAGTTGTGACAGGTGAGGATGAAATGGATGAGTCTGGAGATGCTTGGGGTGGATAACCAAGTGTTGTGTACTGCCTTGTAGATAATTGAGGTAGACAGCGATGCCATCGTGGTGAGGGATGTTGGTGTACAGGGAGGTGACTTCCATGGTGGCAAGGATGGTATTCTAGGGCAGGTTGTTGAGTTGTAGAGTTTCTGGAGGAAGTCAGTTGTGTCCTGGGGGAAGCTGGCTCTCTGTGTTGTGAGTGGTTTGAAGATGGTTTCTATGAGTCCCAACATTCCTTCAGTAAACCTGCCGTGGCCAGATATGATGGGTTCCCTTGTTTGTAGATCTTGGGAAGCGTGTAGAAGGTCCCTGGGGTGGGGTGGGGGATGCGGTTGTAGACTTTCTCTTGGAGTTGTTAGGGGAAGGATTTGATGATATCCTTAAATTCCTGAATAAACAGCCCAAACTTGCTGTTTTGTTTGCTTTCTTTCAGTTCACTTTTAGGCAGAGACTTTAGCAGCAGCACGCTCCACAGAACATAGCTATCCTCCCCACAGCACACTGCCCACAAACACACACAGCTGAAAACATTTCAAGGTAGAAACTGGCATGACTGGCTTGTGTTTGGATCAAAGCCTTGCATTTGACTTCTTTGTGGCAGACAATTACAGCAGTCTAACAAAGCTCGGGGATTATGAACTCACTCACATCTGTTGCTTAATTTTGATTGTGCCCATTTTCCTGAACAGTGAATGGCTAGCAATGAGAGTGGGGACAGTCCACAAGGCCAGCAGCACCCATTGTAGTAAATCCATGAAAGCTCATGAGACTCTTTCCTGAATCCAGCTAAGGAAAAAGCCTTCAATTCAAAACCTCATTCAAGCTATTCAAACCGAATGGGTTTCTCTCTCCTGCCCGATGGACCATAGTCTGCATGAGAGAGCCAGTCACTGAACACACCATGTTCACTGGGAGCGACTGTACTTTCATCTGTCCATCCTCAAAGCAACATCTCTTTCAGAATATAGCACCAGACCCATAGCTCACTGAAGTCAATGGGAATCTTTCTATTGACTCCAATGGAGTCTGGATCAGGCCCCAAAAGTAGGAGCAAATACACCAAATGAATACAAATCCAGACCTGCTCAAACATTTGTCCTTTAAGAAGATGCAGATTCCATATTAGTTAATTTTTTTACCCTGGGTTCCAAGTCGGATCACTGCCAACTTTTAGGTGGGGGCTCATTAATCTGGCAGATAAATCTGGCAGATAAATGCATAGCAAGATCCAGTGTTTGGAAGCTGAAGCAAGTCAAATTCAGGCTGGAAATGAGGTGCAGTATTGAACTATTGAAACAAGTTACCTAGAAAGGGGGTGGATTCCCCATCACTTGACTTATTTAAATCAGGACGGAACATCCTTCTACAAGAGATCTTGTAGCTCAACAAGAAGGCCTGGCCTTGATACAGGAACTATGTGGGTACGTTCTCAGCCCTGTGTTATACAGGAAGTTAGACTCAAATGATCATCATGGGACCTTCTGGCCTTCACCACCATGTATCTGATAAGTTCAAATCCTACAGAAATGTCAAAACGAGCAAACGTGTGTTACTGTTTTGCAGACGCTGAAATGGGAAGGAGTGATGGTTCTTGGGGTGATCTGCGTCAGTCACCTCATTACCCCTTGCCTCCAGCAAGAAGGACTCTCTCTGGTGGTGGCTAGATGTAGGCTCCTTGGCGGTCCAGCCACTCAAGCACTCTCCTTTGGGCTATGCCAGCCCTGTCTTCACATTGCAGATTAACAATAGTTGCATCACCTGAGTCCCTTTGAATTGTTCCCCTGGGATATCCAGCCCCTAACAGTGGCTACTCATAGAAATAGCACATCCTCTGCCCCCAAAGGTGCAGCGTACCCCAATATACCTGTTTTACCTTAAATCACCACTCCTGTACAAGACACAGCATTCGTGAGCACTTATAATACAACAAAGGTAGGTTTATTTAAGCGGGAATAAAGATGTAACTAGAAGTGAGAGAAAGTGATGGAAACAAAAGGTTACAACATAAAACAAACTGAAAAAATGTGACTCTGGATCTACATGTCTCAATAGTTCCCTTTCCTAGCTAATAAAGTAGGCTTCCTCCCACCCCCCAAAGTTCAGTCTGTTGCAGAGCTGCCTGGTTTCAGAAGAACCAGGATCAAAACATTCATGAAACCCCCTGCTCCTCAAGGGGTTTCTCAGTGAATGGATCCAGAGTGCCTCTCCCTACGGTCTGTTATATTGAAAAAGCCTTTTGTCTTTAGTCTTGGCCAGGGCACTCTGCTATAATGGTCTGATTCACCTCCCAATGATTAAGACTGTTTGCACTTGGTTTTCCATTGACTGTTCTGGGATGGGGCAAGGGTAAACAATAGAACCGTGCATTACCTCACTGGCTGACTACAGAGTGGTGATGACTCCCTCTTGCTTGAAAGGGTCATCACCTAGACACACTACTCCTGTGACAAATTTCTACTCCAAGTCCATACAGCAGACTTACATTATAAATATAGTATTCCATAAACATTACCCGTACACACATCTCACAATGATTATGGGTCTTGACACGTTACAAGCTTTCTGTAGATTCCAACACATTCCTCTTTACAGATAAATCTCCTGAAAGACATTTTTGGTGTCGTGAGCTTATCAGGTCCAAGGTGAGAGCTATTTGCAAAAAACAGAAGATCCTTTGCCAAGGAGCCTCTGTGTCACAGCAGATGCTTAGCAAAATAAATCATTGGCATGAAATAAAATCCTTTCCAGGTTCTTCAAAGAAACCTATTTGGTCATCTGCTGTGGATTTGACAGGTATGTACGGTGGCTGCCCATTCTCCTTAGTCTACTCTGACAGCCTGGGTCTCTTCTCTGGAGGCCAGCAACTAAAAAAAGACTGAAATCCAAATAGACAGAAAAATCACATTTCTTCAGACAGGTTACTATCAAATGTTTAACTAAAATTATGACAGGAGAGTGAGTTTGTGTGTGTGGTTTTTGGAGGGGGGTGAGGGGGTGAGAGAACCTGGATTTGTGCAGGAAATGGCCCACCTTGATTATCATGCACATTGTGAAGAGATTTGTCACTTTGGATGGGCTATTACCAGCAGGAGAGTGAGTTTGTGTGTAGGGGGGTGGAGGGTGAGAAAACCTGGATTTGTGCTGGAAATGGCCCAACTTGATGATCACTTTAGATAAGCTATTACCAGCAGGACAGTGGGGTGGGAGGAGGTATTGTTTCATGATCTCTGTGTGTATATAATATCTGCTGCAGTTTCCACGGTATGCATCCGATGAAGTGAGCTGTAGCTCACGAAAGCTCATGCTCAAATAAATTGGTTAGTCTCTAAGGTGCCACAAGTACTCCTTTTCTTTTTGTAAAATTATGACTGGAACTGTTCAGAAATTAATCAAAAATTTCTCCACTTTCCTTCCTTGCTCAATGCCAATGGCTCCTTAGTGGAAAATAATAATTTACACCTTAGACCGGACAGGGTTTTACATCTTTTTAAAACGAGAGTTGGGCTCAGCGAACTTTGGTGGCTGGAAGAGAGCATGCTGAGAGCCCCCCCTGAGAAAGGCAGGGACTGGCAAACCTCAATAGATTGAGGAGGGAGTGATAAAATAAAGAGCCTTTGCCCATTACAAACTTTTGTACATTTAGATTTAAACTCTTTGGGATGGGTACTGTCTTACTGTTGTCTATACAGGCCTAGCACAATGGGGCCTTGATGTCAACAGGGGCCTCTCGATGTTATAATAGTGGCAGTAGAAGAAGAAGAAATCAAGAGCATCAAGTGATGCATGAATAATTTGTGCCAAGTCATCAGACCAGACCTTCTCCAAGGAGGGAGAGCGAAGATCTATGCACCCATTGCCGAGCACTACAACCAAAGCAAGGGCACTGTGAAAGCCATGGGAAATTGCTGCGATCATCCCAGGTGTTTTAAATGGCATCTAAATGCCAGCTGTGGGGAGAGATCCGGAAAACGAAGCTTGTTGTGTCCAACGGAGGAGATCCAACCCTACCTCGAATAGCTCGGCTGCCTGCCCCGGTCCCTCCGCCAGTGAGCCAGGTGCTCTCCCAGCTCCGCAGGGGCCCGGCCCCACACCGGAGTCGCCAGCAGCTCCGAGGGGCGCAGGGCGGCCGTTGCGCTCTCACAGCCCTGGGCCCCCGGCGCCTCCAGCGCTCACCGCGCCCAGAGCTGGGCGGGAAGGGGCTTTCCTGAAACCCGCCCCGCCCGTGGCTAGCCCCGAGGGGACTCCCCACGGCCCAGCCCGCGGGGCCCGGAGCTAGTCCCGCGCGGTGCCCCCGGGCTCCCCCTCTCCCCAGCTCCTGGGCGCGGAGCAGCTGCTACCCTGCGGAAGCTGGGCTCGGCCAGCGGGCGCTGCGCTCCCGGGCACCACGCGAGCCCAGCCCGACCCGCACATGGTGCCCGCCCAGGCGGCGGGGAGGGCGCTGGATCCCGGCGCCGGTCGGGGAGAGCCCCGCTGCGCCCCCGGCGGGCTCGCGGCTGCGGGAGGAGCCGGCGCGGCTGCCCTCTGCGCGGAGTCCCCGGGGAGGGCGGGGGGAGGCGGCACACGCGGGCTGGGCTCGGCTCGGCTCCGCCCGCTGCCCGGCTGCGGGGCGCTGTTGCAGGCTCCGGCGGGCGGGCGGGTGGCGCAGCGCGGTGCCCGGGTCTGTGCCGGCGGCGGGCAGGAGGGGCCGCGGGCTCCCCGCGAAGAGGCGGATGATGAACAAGCTCTACATCGGGAACCTGAGCCCCGCCGCCACCGCCGACGAGCTCCGGCAGCTCTTCGGGGACAGGAAGCTGCCCCTGGCCGGCCAGGTCCTGCTCAAGTCCGGCTACGCCTTCGTGGATTACCCGGACCAGAACTGGGCCATCCGGGCCATCGAGACCCTCTCGGGTAAGCGCCCGGGCGCACCGAGGCCAGGGGACCCGCGGCGCCCCGCTCCCCCGCGCCTCGCTGGGGAGCGCCCCCGAGCCCTGCCCGGACCCTCCCAGCCCTGCCCCGGAGCACCCCTCTCCCCGGGGAGCCCCGGCGCGCCCCTCTCCCGCTCGCCCCCCGGCTCCAGCGCCCCCTCCCCAGGGACCCTCCCCGCCCCTCCCGGGATCCCTCTCTGGCCCCCCTCCGCGACCCCCGGGGATCCGCCGCAGGAATCCACTCGGTGCCCCCCGCCCTGCTGGCCCCCAGCCCCTCGGGGGTCCTCTCCCTCGCCCCGCCCGCGGCACCCGGGTTCCCCCCTCGCCCCGGCCCTGCGGGACGAGCCGCTCCCGCCCCGCTCCCTCGCTTCCCTCCAGCCGGGCTATTTTTCCCTGATTTTTTTCTCCGATTTTATTGAGAGGAGCCGGGGCCCGGGGTCCACCGCCCGGCCGCCCCCTCGCCACCCTCCCGGCCTCGGGCACCTTTTTACGAGGTGCCCTGCCCCAACTCGCCGGGGGCGCGGAGCAAAGAGCGGCCGAGAGGCAGCTGGGGGGCCCCGAGCGAACTGCAGCCCAGCCAGGGAGTAGGAGCCACACGGCAGCGCCAGGCCAACGCAGCCCCAAACACAGGGGACCCTCTGGCAGCCCCGGCGGGCCCCTCCGGCCGAGCTGGCGCCCAGTGCCGGGTAGGGGAAAAGGAGAGGCAGGAGGAGAGCAGGAGAGGAGGCCCGTGGGGCTGGGCTGCCGGGAGATTGCCATGGTGTTCCGCGAGCAAGCGAGCGCAGCCCCGCGAAGTCCTGCTAGCTCTGGTTAGCGGAGTGGGCGGCAGGAGCCCTGGGAGTGGAAGCATGGCTGCCCCAGTCCTTCATTTTGAGGGCTACGGACTCCAGCCTCTCCATTTGGTGCTGCTTGGGAAAATGACTGTGCTGTTGTCCCGGGCGGGGACCCCGGGCGCCCTCCCGCCCCCGGGCAGCACCCCGTGTCCCCCCCGCACCCCCTCCCCAGCAGGCTGGCCCCCTGCTCCAGGGTTCTCCACGCAGTTCGGGCTGTAGGGCAGTCGCCGACTTTTGGGTAGATTTCCTGCCCTAGCTCCCACACCGTGCTTCGGACGATGCTGAGTCTCTGTTGTTGTTGTGTTTTAAAGGTAAAGTGGAGCTGCATGGCAAAGTCATGGAGGTCGATTACTCAGTCCCTAAAAAGCTAAGGTAAATCCCTGTCCGTGTGTTCTCTGTCTCCAGTCCGGGTGAGGGGTGGCGAGTCCCAGGACGGCTCTGGCTCTTTGGCAGCGGGGTTGTTTGCAAGGGTGCTGAAAGTAGTTGCGATAGTTGCATTTTTACTTTCATTATGGCTAGCTGCGTGCCCTAGTCATTGATTTACTTTTTGAAGTCTGATGGGCTTTCCTCTCTCCATGCGGGTTGGGATGGAAAGCATTTCTTCCCAGTGCAGTAACTTGTTTACCAAATGCAAAAAGTCCCCCCCCCCCACCCCCTTTAAAAGATCACAATGGTAACAAAGGCTTTGTGGAAGACTTCCTGTGGCAAGTAAGTAGTAAATATTTACTGTGTCAGCTGAAATTCCCTAGCTAAAATTACAATTCGTTAGTTTTTGCTTTTCTTTCTTCTAAAGTGCTTTCTGCTGAGGGTAACAAAATGTCCTTTGGATAAGTTAGTCAATATCTCGCAAGGCTTTGGAGCAACATCTTGATTTGTTTTGAGAGTTAAAGAAGTTAAAAACCCTTTTTGGCGTGGCAGCTGCTTATGAGCCAAAGTTCTGAAATGTTTGTAACCAAAACGCACTAGTGTGGGACGTGTGTAAACAGAACTTTCTGGGGATGGCATAGAATCTGATGCATGTCATTTAGATGCTGCAGAAGTGGTCTGTTTGTGCGTGGGCAGATGGGGTCTCTTCTGTTACTGACTTACTATTTGCATTTTCCTTGAATTAGTTTTTATTCTTATTGCGCCGCATGACACTTCTTTGCTTGGTCACTGTTGTTCCCCCAGGACGCAGCATATTCAAAAAAATCTTTGTGGTCATTTCGGTTATGAGTGTGAAGCCCTTGATCCAGATAAATCCGATGTACTGTCTAATTTGTTATAATGCCAGGTAAACAACTTGTAGTATTTTACTAGGGCAGCTGTTTAACACAAACTTTTATAAATGTACAAGTCTGCTGCAGTCTCTTTCTAAATTTCTCACATAGTGGCGGGCATTTTTTTTTTTTTTACCTTGAGAAATATAATTGCAAGCACGGACACAAATCTGCAGTGGTATAGAAAGGCAGTAGTGATTTTTCTGAGAGGCCTGCCTTCTTCCTTTAGCTGTTGCAGGGATGGTACAGTTGAACTGTTATAAGGGGAAAAGGTGTTTTAGAGAGTTTGTTATATACAGTGTTGCTTCTCGTGTTGATATTCAACATGCAAAACCTTTTGAGCAGTGGAGGATTTGCAATATTATCTGGTGTATTTTATTTTTAAAAGTTCCACAAGACGTGAACTTCACAATGCTTAGAGAGCGTGGGGCAGGGCATCTTTTAATGTGCAGCTTGTTGGTTCTGTTCCTGCTCTGAGTCCCCTCCCCCAGCAGTGGGTAAAGGGAAAGCTTTAAAGCAAATTTCACATTGAAAATGGTTTGGTTGCCTAACGGAGAAAACAGTAGGCTGCAAAATGCAGCTTGCATTAAATGCCAGCTTTGTAAAGAGGTCTTAGCAAAAGAAAAATAATTCAGGCTTTTGTTTCTGCAAGCTGAAGTTTCTCCTTCCTTGTTCTCTTTTAGAATAATAAACATGAAATATATTTGTGTTGTTGATTTGAAGTGTCTTTGAAATCTTTTAACCAGGTGTGTAAAATGTGTAATTTAAAAAAAAAGTTTAGAATTTATTCTATAGCTCAGCAGTCAGTGTTCTTTGAACATGTACTCCTGTGAAATGTCTGAAGTGGAACTCAGTGGAACCGCAGGCTCACTATACAAATTGTATGCAAAGGCTCTTCTTGAATGTGTTAATTTGCTGATGCTGCTTCTTTAGCTTCATGCTGGGTATTTTTTTCATGCTGGGTGTGATTGATTGTCAAGTATTATTTTTAAAACACAGTACATGGAAAATTAACTTAGGCAGCTTGGTGAAGTTTGGTGAGAAATGGCTAATGTCTGGCACGGGGTATGATATTGTTGGTTGTTGCTAATGCACATATGTGAAAGATGTGACAGTGTTCTGGTTTCCTATGCAATGAGCATACAGAGTTTTACCTTGAAATATAAGAGAGTTATTCTTTTTTATTTCCAAGTAGTTAAATCTTTGCAGTAACTTTTTCTTAGTGTTCTTGCACTCTTAGGACTTCTTTAAGAATGATCGAGCTAGAACCCAGTTAGTTAGAAGGGCAGTTCTCTGGGGACGTATTAGCTTCCAGGTCTGTTACATAAAGCAAAAAGATGTGAACGGTGAATTCCTCTTTACCTGCAGTAAAAGCTTGGGGATCTCTGGGGGAAAAAAATTGAGCCATCGAGAGTATCTAATATTTCTTGTGCCTTTTTCTGCTATCTGTACAGCTGTCCCTGAGGGTTCTATTTCAGTTTGGTTACTTGGTTTCCTCAGATTGCTGAGCTCCAATGTTTGGATTTGATCATGTCATTTTTTGATCTCTGAAAAAGCTGTGGCTTTGTTTTAGACATACAGTTAATATAAAGGTGTCTTTGGCCTAATATTAGTTAGCTTGGACATTTAATCCTGTTTTTTTTGTAACATGGTTTTATCATGGAATAAAGGCTTACACAGGCTTACATTTAGTTTTTCTTTGTAGAAAACCCACAAGCTGTTCTAATGATTGTAAGAATTAGAATTTGTGCAGTGAGGCAAAACTTCCATTGAAGTCAATGGCACCAATATTTGGGGACCCTTAACCTGCATGCACAGGACACTGGCCAACACCCCTTGCTCTGGCAAAATTGCCAATGACTTTGTAGGGAGTTTTGTCTGAGTTAGCTGTGTAGGATCTGAAAACTTTCCATGTTACACACAAGCTGTTACTGTCCTACAGTTCTGATGCTGTGTGAATGTAAAACTATGGAATAGAACTGCAGAGAACTTCCCCTAAATGCTAGCTTTGTCCCAGGTTAATTATATATATTATTTTTAAATCTTTTGATCCAAGTTTGTTTTGTGTTTCATGGTTTTGTTTGGTACTTTTTGTGTTGTGATATGTTTGGACTGAAAGTGTAGCATTGTAGTGTTTGTATTTAATGAAGAGGGAAAACCTCTGTTATGCCTGTTATTGAAATGTATCTGAAATCTCTCTTGATGTGTAAATGGTAAGTTCTGTTCTCGCTGCTGAATTTAGTTAAAATTTCCTTGAACCTTTTCAGGAATTAGATTTCAAAAACACAAACAAAAATAACTCCCATTCTCATCTGTATGTCTTTATGTAGCTAAGAAATAGTGTAAAATAGTCAGAAGTAGCACTGCAAACTCCACTTTCTATACACCTCCTCATGGTAATGTAGAAGGGCTGGAGGTAGTGAAAAATAGCATGAAGTAGTGAATTTGTCTTTCATGAGTTAAAAATCCGTAATTGTGTTCTCTCTAATGCAAGTGATTTTTGTCTCCTATAAGAATGTTAAAGAAAACAGTATCCCAATTGTTTTTTGTTTGTATGTACTACATTGTGTATAGACAAACTAATTTTTAAAAAAACCGCTTTTTGTCCTGTAAACTTCAAATTCTCTGGTAACAGAGAATGCTTCATTTGCTTAAAATCATATCATTTCAAGAATTTGCTGAATGAGAAGCTTAGTGTTTTTTTTTTTTTTTTAAAAAGTCCTGTAATTATGCTTTTTATGCAAACATGCAATACATTGAAAACTTTGATTCTTAACTGCAGATTCTGAATACATAGTTAATAATAATAAACATTAGAAAACTGTGAATTGTGAAATCCGGACAAAACAAAAATCTGTTCATGTTAACTTTCATGTAATGTGTATTTGGCAGAAATAAAACAGATTAGTTTTAATAACTCAAATGAATGTTTGCAATGTTTTAGATTTCCAATTCCTTTATTTGAAAAATCATCTTTTGTGTTTTCAATGCTATTTTTAAAAATCAAAATGTATAACATTAATATAATCTAGAACAATGCACTGGGTGAGCTAATTAGAGAAGTCTTCAAATCTAATTTAGTAGAACATTTAAAGAATATTTTACTATTCTACTTAATAGCAAAACTTCAGTAGTATATTATTTTTCTGATTTACTTTAACAAATACAAATGTCTAATATATGCAGACCTAGATGTTTGCAATTGAATCAAAGCAATGCAATTTTTTTTTTTAAAGACCCTGTTTCTAATAATCTGGAAACCTGCTGCACTTTTATGAAACTTTTCTTCATTTAAAATCCTTCTTTGCCTATGGCATGTCCTGATCCTCCTTTAGTGTTTTCTGTGAATATGGAGCAGTTGTTCAAGAGATAGAGGCAAGGAACATCTGCCAGAATTACACTTGTGGATCTAATCTTAGAATGACTAGGGGAACAGTGATCTTTCTCAGTTTTCAAAAGGAAATCCTAGATCTTAGCTACTTTTAAAATATCAGATTAGAAAATTCAAGGCTGAAAGCTAGTGTGTCTCTGTAGTGCTGGAATCCCCCATTAAACAGTTTCCTTTTCCTCTTAAAAAGAGGAGCAGCATTAATAGGGTGTACAGATGAATTCTGAAATGGAAAACTGTGCAAATGGTTTAAATATATCTAGGTATTTGCTTTAGTTGTTGAAATAATTTATCAAAACAGAGGTTTTTGCAAAGAAAAATGTCCATTTTAGGGGTAGATTTTATTTTTGAAACCAAACTATTTGATGTTTAAGTGTGAATCACCATTCCAGTCTGAAACTGAATGTTCACAACTGTCCCAAGTGGTTAGAGACTCTGGTCTGAGCTTTGTATGTAATTTTCAAGATTCATTTTGGTGGTGGTAGTTTGAAATAAAGCAATATATATTTTTTACCAAAAAGAAAAAAAAGAACAACAACAGAGAGGGGCAGAGTGTTGGGATGGCAGTGGTTGCTAAATGTTTTAGTACACCGGACCCTCGCTAGAACGCGGGGTTCAGGATCCATTCACAGTATCACGGGCCACGTTACCATGGATCTCAATTTAAATATTTAAATTTGGGATCCATCGCCACGACTGCACTATATGCGAATCTGCGCTCTAGCAATGCACGCTCTAGTGAGGGTCCGTTGTACTTCCATATCAAGGGGCAGATTCACATGGCACAAAGTGTGGACTGCCAGAGGGCTAATATCATGACCATCCAGTGGTTGTTTTGTTTGTCCCTGACATGCGTAATTGTGACAGAAATTATTTACATGTAAAATGATCCTGTTTAGTGCTTTAGCTAAGGAACCTCACCCTTGATCAAGAGAAGTCTGACACTTTTACATCTTTAGTTTCTCCCGCTTGCCGCCTCCTTGCACGTATACACACACAAGTAATTCTATGTGGGATGCAATGAAAGAAACATGACTTTGCTGATCCGGGAATGTTTGACTTTTTCCAAAGCCTATTCATGCCACATTTTTCAAATATTACTAAAAGATTTAAATGTCAGCTGCCCTTTTGGATTTCTAGAAAGGGGCAAGATGGTTCTGAGTCATTTAGTGTTTAAAAAATGTACCCGTGAATTTTACAAAATGGAATCAAAGGATTCACATAGATGCTGAGAGGATCTTCTGGCTGCTGTGTGAACTGAGTCTCAAACCAATGTGCGGTCTGTCTCCAGAGCATAGCTAACTGTGTATGGAGTATCATTTATATCTTCTTAAACAGCCATGATTTAGTCACAGGTAGACCTGAGTTAACTGGTTTATTGAACAATGATGACATTGAATGCATTTTAAAAATAATACTTACCTCCCCTATAGCAGTGTAGGGAATTGTAATTAGTTGGCATTTGAACTGTGTTTTGAATATGTGAATTGCTACATGTGCCGAGTATTCTTAGCTTAGCAAAACAGAATGACACTTAGCGGAACCCAGCACTGAAAATATTCATTGCCCCCCCAAGCTCACTGTCATTAAAACACTTTTTAAAAAGCTCTTTTACTTTATAATTCCACTGGTTGCTTTTGCAAACTTATAATTTGCATTTGGTGGCATGTATGTGTTCTATTTTGGGCAGCCAAATTGCAATGTTCTTTCAGCATTATTTTTAAGGTTTTCTTTTTCCTCTTCTGATCGTGAACTTCATTCTGGTTTTCCACATATTGTACCAGTGAGAGGGAATAGTTGCAATTTTTGTGTACAATGCTGTGGGAGAGAACTGCAGAGCCTATTACATGGGATTCCCAATTGGAGGAAAAAAGCTTGAGTGTTTGCTCCATTATCTTGCTTCAGACCTGCCTGATGAAATGGCATTTACTACAAGCCAGAATAGTCCATTTTAAACTAGTGAAATGTACTTTTTCAAGAGATTTTCTTCATTTCAGATTGTGCTTTACGTGATGCTTATCTGTGTCATATTCAAATATGCTGGGTTTTGTTTCTTGATGACAAGATGTTCTCTTTTTTTATAAGCATTCCACATGCTGCTGAAGAAGGCTAAATGTCTAGAATGGAATTAAGTTACAAGCCTCCATGTCACTGTGTATAGGCAGCTATTCTCCTTCTACTCTGTGTGTGTGTGTGTGTGTGTGTGTGTGTGTGTGTGTAACTTCTCTGAGTGTCAGGTACACATGTTTATGGAGAGGAGATTAGACCTCTGTGTAAACCATACCAATCTTTATATTTATCAGCTTGCTGGAAAACCCATGAACACCTATTTGCACAGACAGAATATTGTAAATACACCACCTGAATCTGTAGTTTAGAGTTCTCTCGCTGCTTGTTTAAAGCAAAAAGTAAACTCTTGAAGAATCTCTCAAAAATAAATCTTTACAAATATTGTAGCTCATCTGTTGAGGATATGTGTTCCTCCTGTCTTCCTATCACTAGCATGTGGAAGGTTATGTCTTGATAGGGCTCTGATTTGTGCGAATGGCTGTATTATCCTGTCATGATCAGGAAAGGTGTCTACTGGGAATAGGAGTAGAGTATTACAATTCCTAAAGCGTAACACATGGTTTTTTCCAAATGCCTTACTTGGGGGTGTCTGGGGCTGAAGGTTCTGTGAAGTGTGACGGGGGAGATTTCAGCAAAGTAAATTGTCTGTGGTGGCAACAGAGAGACAAGGTGGGTGAGAACATGTATTTTATTGGACCAGCTTCTGTTGGGGAAAGAGACCAGCTTACCCAGAGCTCTTCTTCAGGTCAGTGAAAGATACTGGTAGTGGTGACATGTTTTCACATGTCACTTCTCCATTAGCCTGTTTTTTTCCCCCATTTTCCTCTTTGTGTTGCTGTTGAGGTGTGAGAATTGGAAGTAAAATTGAGAGAACAAGCCATTGTACTCCCATCCATCTCCTCATCCCTTTGCCTTCAGATAGCATAAGAAGAAGATCACTTATTTTTATAAAGTCAGTAGTGAATAGTTTGTTCGAGAAGCTGTGGTTAACGCCAATCCTAAATTAAGAAGAGCAGCTGGATGAAGTTCATTAAGTCACTTAAGCACAGGGTTGCTAGAAATTTCATACATACAGCACATTGATCTAATCTGGATGCAAAATACAGATTAGAGAGCTACAAGGAAACGTCCACCCAGGTCACCTTAGTTCCTGTCTCCGATATCTAGTTTAAATGATCCCAAACCACCTGTCAGTGTACAAAGTGACCTGCTTTGGTTGGTCGCATGCAGTGATGCTGTGGTACTATCTCTCTGAAATGGCAAGCTTTTCCATCGGTGGGGGGGAGGAGGGGTAAAGCACCTATATTTAGTAATGGTTAAAAACTAACATTACAGAGAACCTTTGCCCAAGCCAGCAAAAGCTGGCATCTGTAATTTGGAGGAACTTGATTCCTTCCTTGAAGGAATCTCTCTGGTATGTTATAGCTATGTGCACTGATGCAATTCATTTGATATAGATTGATCTCTATTTCATATACCTCCGCAGCTGTACAATAGTGATAACAATATTATTTTCTCTCTCTCTCTTCCCCCTCCCCAGTCTGTCCTGTTTGTTCAGCCTGAGAGCTGTTTAGGGAGGGACTCTCTTATTTTGTATGTGTACAGCACCAAGCATAGTGCTTGGCACTACTGTCAGACAATCGGAATACCTAGTCCCAGTGGCTGTAAGCCTGATGTTTGGGGGGAGTATTGCTGGAGAGGGATACAGCCAGCGACATCCTTTTGGGGAGACGTGCCGCTTGCTGCAGTGAAGTCTGCAGACATGCAAGGTTTGCTCAGATGAGAAATGCCCAAGTACGACGCAAATGTTTTCATTCCACATTGAGGGAACTGTTGCATGCAGCTGGCATACCCGTTTCCCCATCCAAATTCTCAGGGGCCAGCGAGGCAATGACAGCAGCAGTTTAATGCTGAAGTGGATGGCCAGGATTGAGGACACGGCTGGTCTCCCACAGAGATGCTTGTCACTGCTGTCCGATTCTCTAGGTCCGGGTTATGGTGTGTGGAGACGGTGGCAGGGTGACCAGCAGGTAGCTAGCAGGCTGCTAGAGGAACCTCTGCTATGGTTTTTACAAGGTGGCACGCAGCTGGGCTCTCTGCTGCCGGCTGCGCCTGGAGAGCGGGTTGCAGAGGCTGCTCACTGCTCTGGTCAGAGGAGAAGTGTTACGGGAATCCTTGCTTGATGAGCTCCTGCTCTGATTAGAGTGGAAGCTGTTTAGCCTGGAATGACTTGTGCCCTTGCAATGCCTCTTCTCCAGATCCACAGCACACTTGGCACCTGTCTTCCTCTCCTCCTTCCTTCGCCTCTGCTGCCTCGGGATGCCTGCTCTGGCTCCAGCAAATTAACCCCCACTCACAGTGTCAGGATCCCATTCTCCTGCTGCCTCCTCGCTCCCACACTGGCCCCTGGGGGCCTCTCCTGTGCCTTCTACGGCCAGGCTGCTCACACGCCTTCCAGCCTCTCTGTCTGCACAAGCCTTTCGCTCCTGTCTGTCTTTTTCCCCCTCCCTCCCCCAGCCTCAAATCTCTCTGCCTCCATCCCAGTATTCTGCCCTTAACCTGGGCAAGGTCAGCTCCCACCCTACAGATTTAGCTGGTTCTTCCTGCCTCTCCCTGGCTTTCTTATTGGCCTCCGAGGCCTGGCTTCAGCCACTCATTGCCCTGCTTGCTCTTTAGACCTGGCTTTACCAGCTGCTGCTCTGAGTTCCCTCTTCCTGGCCTCATCTTTCTGCTCTTTCCCCCTTCTCCCAGGACTGCCATGGCAGGGATAGTCTGTGTGCTCAGCCCCTGTGAGCACCAGCCCTCTCCTCCTTCCTCCGGTCGCCACTGGGAACTCCTCCCTAACTGCCCTGCTCCCACTGCCCTCCAGTCCTGGCATGGCTGCTTCCTGTACCCCCACTCGAGCGTGCTGGAGAAAACATAGGGTCCTCGCTCACGTCCTCTTCTGTCAGCTTGTTCCCCTTTTTTAGAACAACCACCCCCCTTGAGCCAGCTCTGTCACCCCCAGCAAGTCCTGCATGCCCAGCCCCAACGCTTTCTGCTCTCCCTGCCCCTCTGCTTTGTTCATAACCTCTGTGGAGAGACGTGACTGGATCTGGTGTGAGCTACTTCCTGCCACCCTTCTCCACCCTCTCCTCCTTCATTCTGCTTCCTGACACTGAGGTTTCTCTCTGACCCCCGGACCCTATCTCCTCCACCTGCAGGCTCTTCTTGCTCCCCCGTTCACTGCTTCCCCCTTCTCTTCCAACTACCTTCTTTCCACATTCCTGGATGTGCACGAGTGCCTTAAACACTGACGCTTGTTTCCACCTCCCTCTCCAAACATCATCCCATTTCCCTCCTCCCCTCTTGTCCCCAAATGGGCCATCTACAGCCCCAGCCTTGACCTTCTCCCCTCTCATTTCCTTTTGGGCCCCTCTGCCCTGTTACCCTTCCCAAATGACTTGCCAGTGGGTGAGTCAGATTCTGGCCACATGCCCTGCTTGGGGGAGCCATCATGCTAGCTCTGTGCCACCTGGGGTTTCCCCCTATACAGGAGCAGTTCCCAGCTGGCCAGAAGCGCAGGGTTCCTGTCCCCTGTGTGCTGGCAGAGCCACTCTAACGGGCTATAGTGGAGCAGAGACTGGGGCCCCTTGTGCCTGCAGCTCCCTCCAATCTCCGTGGCACCAGGTGAGCCCCCTGCATTCAGAATCCCCCTTAGAACTCACTCCTCTGACGCCAGTAATTGCCTACCACGGTAAGGCACTGCCATGCCCCTCGTCGTCTGAGACTGGCTCCTTTGAGGGATAGAGCCCTCGCCTGCCGGCCTTCCTGGGCATGGTGTCTCCACGTGGTTTTTCCTGGTTCTCTTTCGCTGGCCCCCAGATGGGTGTGTGGGGGTGAGGGAGGACAGGGAGTGGAGGAAGCGCGTTTCCCCCCAAGATATTGGTGCCAGAGCTCAGCAAGCAGAGAGGCCACCCCAGACTGTGGGCACCGCTGTAGCTCAGCCACCTGAAAGGGTCAGGGAGGGTTGAGGTGGCTTTGCACCCGTTAGCACAGCTGGCAGTGAGGGAGATCATGCAGTGCATGATGCCATAAAACACTGCCCACTAGGAATTCCAGGGGAAACACGGCCTCCTGTATCACTGCCTACTCAGGGCTATGCCTTAATGGCACAAGCCGGCTCCTAGATTGCAAGCTCCCTGGGGCAGGAACTAAATCTTGTTTGTGAGCCTGTGTCTATAGTCTCCAGAGCAGTGACCCTTTATTGTGTAACATGAGGAATCCTGCAAGGTACTTGTCAATTAATATCCATTCGTCAGCCCTTAATTATGGAATCCTGAATTCCCAGCTGTACATTCTATGAGTGTAATTTTATGAATGGACTTATCTTGAGAATGAAATAGTGCCATGTGGCCTTTGTGCCATTGTAAGCTACTGAATGAATGTGTGTTGGGGGGGGGGGGCGGGGGGGCAGGGAGGAGCTGGCATTGTTATGCAAACAGCGGAGTTCAAAAATTCTGTTTCCTCAAAGGCTTGACATTAGCAAGGCCTGTGAAAGTCAGGCAAAGAACAAACTCAGCCGGATGGTTTGATGTGGATATGATCAAGAAAATACATATTACCAAATTAACCTCTCGCCCCACCCTCCAAAAAAAGAAAGAAAAGAGAAAACAGTTTGAGAAGGGAAATTGGCATCCTGAATCCTAAGTGAATGACAAGGACGTCCGGGTTACTCCAGAGCTATTCTTACACTGAAATACTTGACACAAAATTTTGGCAGGAATCTCACGTGAGCAGAGAATATTGAATTCCTGATGACACTAGAAGATACATTCCCTGTTTTCCAAGTGGAATGTACAAAGAGGGACTCTAACCACGTGCTTTCTGAAAGTGCAGACTTCTCTGTGTATTGACATGTAGCAGATTACTGAAGGAGACCTGCTTCTGTCTCTGGACTCTTCAGTGTCCGTGGGACTGACCACTACAGTGCTTTTACATCCAAGCAGCTCAAAGTACAGCACATAATTGGTGTTGCAGCGTGTAGTGTTTTCTGATACCACTGAAAATCTTAGATCTGGTGTAAGATACAGGGAAGATGCCTAAGTGAAAACAGCGTATATATTTTAGTATATATTCACCATTAATGAACTATTAAAGAGTAAATCAGAAACACCATTATTCCCAAGTACAGCAATCTCAAAATTTTGTAACAATGGGAATTGTCACAAGTCAGTTACAAAGTCCAAATCAGTTTTTATATATCTATATGCGCACACACGTGGTGCTTTAAAAGCACCAGTTTCACAAAGCTGAAAACAATTATGATCCAAATCAGCTGGGAGGAAGAATTTAATCAGAAAAATGTGTATGATAAGTGGGAATTGTTTAAGAACACTTATTCGATGCTCCAAAAGCCACAAGCAAGGAAGAAGGTCATATTGGTTTAAAAATGACCTGGTTTAGACGGGAAGTGAAGGCAGCTGTACAGAACTGTGTGTGTATATGTGTGCACATATACAAATGGAAGAAAGGGGAAGTTGACAGTAATAAGTATAAATCAGAAGCTAGGAATTGTAGAAATTTGACAAGGGAACCAAAGGGAGACCAGGAGAAAGCCATGGCCAACAGTGTTAAGAACAATAAGGAGGTTTTAAAGTATATTCAGAACAAAAAGAATCCTGACAATGGTACTGGTCTGTTACTAGATGGAAATGATAGAATTATCAATAATAATGCAGAAAAGGCAGAAGTGTTCAATAAATATTTCTGCTCTGTATCTGGAGAAAAAACAGATGATGGAATCTCATCATATGATAGTGATAACACTTTCTATTCCACTAGTCTCTTTGGAGGATGTTAAACATCAGCTACTAAAATTAAACATTTTTAAATAAGCAGGTCCAAAAACACTTGCATCCAAGAGTTTTAAAAGAGCTGTCTGAGGAGCTTGCTGGATCATTAATGTTGATTTTCAATAAGTCTTGGAACTTCGAGAAGACTGGAAGAAAGCTTATGTTGTGTCAATATTTTAAAAGGGTTAATATGATCACCCATGGAATTATAGGCGTATTAGTTTGGCATTAATCCCGGGCAAGATAAAGGATATGATTAATAAAGAATTAAAGGAGGATAATATAACTGTCAGTGTGAGTTTATGGCAATAGATCCAGTCAAACTAACTTGATATCTTTTTTGATGAAATTACAAGTTTGTTGATAAAGGTAATCGTGTTGATGAATAGACTTCTGTAATGTGTTTGACTAGTATTGCAATACATTTTGATTAAAAAAACTAGAAAGATATCAAATTCGCATGGCCCACATTAAATGGATTAAAAGCAGGCTGATGACTCTCAAAAATGTAACTGTAAACTGGGAATTGCATTGAACAGGTGTGTTTCCAGTGGGGGCCTGCAAGGATCAGTTCTTGGTCCTATGCTCTTTTTGCATTTTTATTAAAAACCGGTAAGAAAACATAAAATCGTCACTGATAAAGTTTGCAGACAACACACCAGTTGGGGGAGTAGTAAATAATGAAGAGGGCAGGTCACTGGTACAGAGCAATCTGAATTGCTTGGCAAACTGGGCACAGGCAAACAAAGTGCATTTTAATAGGGCTAAATGTAAATGTATACATCTAGGAACAAAGCATGTAGGCCATACTTACAGGATGGGGGACTCTATCCTGGGAAGCAGTGACTCTGAAAAAGATTTGGGGTTGTGGTAGATATTCAGCTGAACATGAGCTCCCAGTGCGATGCTGTGGCCAAAAGGGCTAATGCGATCCTGGGATGCATAAACAGGGGAATCTCAAGTAGGAGTAGAGAGGTTATTTTATCTCTGTATTTGGCACTGGTGCTACGACTGCAGGAATCCTATGTCCAGTTCTGGTGTCCACAATTCAAGAAGGATTTTGATAAATTGGAGAGGGTCAGAGAAGAGCCACAAGCACGATTAAAGGATTAGAAGATATCGTATAGTGGTAGACTCAAGGAGCTTAGTCTATTTAGTTTAACAAAGAGAATGTTAAGGGTTGACTTGATCACAGTCAACAAGTACCTATCTGTGGAACAAATATTTACTAATGGGCTCTTCAGTCTAGCAGAGAAAGGTCTAACACAATCCAGTGGCTGGAAGTTGAAGCGAGACAAATTCAGACTGGAAATAAGATGCAAATTTTTAAGAGTGCGAGTAATTAACCATTGGAACAATTTACCAAAGGTTGTGGTGGATTCTCCATCACTGACAACTTTGAAATGAAAATTGGCTGGCTGTTTTTTCTAAAAGCTCTGCTCTAGGAATGATTCTGGGGAAGTTCTCTGGCCTGTGTTACACAGGAGATCAGACTTAGATCACAGTGGTCCCTTCTGGCCTTGGAGTCAAGGGGAGTTTGAGTGGGAGTTTGAAAGGGGAGTTTGTCTTGTGGTGTTTGTTTTTTACTGTGGGTGGTGGTGTTTTGGTGTGGTTTGTGTTTCCCAGCTTAACAGGATTTAGGTGGGAATGCAATGACAGATACAGAGGTAGCAGTGGGAGTGACCCATGTAGCGGAAGACACAATGAAGATGACTGGATGTGGAAGCTGTGGTATGTACATGATCCTGGAGGGGGCACCTGGTAAGAGTTTTGTCTGTATGAAGTGCCGTCTGATAGAGCTGATGGAGGAAAAGATCTGAGGTTTGGAGATGCAGGTGGAAAATCTGGTAGAGTTTAGGAAGGGGTTTGAGCAGATTATGGAGCAAAGACATGAGGTATCTGAAGAGAAAAGCTCAGACTTGCAGATGGAAGCAGGACTGGGGAATTCTGAGGGGAGACTGGGTGAGGAAAGTGGTCAGTGGAAGCATGTGACTAAAAGAACCAGGCAGAGGAAAAGACGGGCTAGTGAAGGAGAAATAGAGCTTAAGAATAGGTATGCAGAGTTGGAAAATAAAGAAGGGGCTCAGCAGGTAGTCACTGAAGGTGGAAAGGCAAGGAAGAAGAGAAGAGTGGCTAGTCCTATAGGAAAAGGGGAAGAGTTAATGGAGATTACACCAAATATGAGCCCCAGGAGGATACAGGATGGGTTAAAGAGGATTACAAGGGAGAATAGGAATGGAAAGAACTTGCAGCCAGAGGGAACAGGGGATAGACTGGAGAATAGCACCATCACTAGGAAAAGGCAGGTCTATGTGATTGGGGACTCTTTACTGAGAAGAATAGATAGGCCTGTAACCAGAGCTGATCCAGAGAATAGAAGGGTGTGCTGTCTTCCAGGTGCTAAGATACGGGATGTAGACCTGAGGTTGAAAAGGATTCTAAAGGGAGCAGGAAAGAATCCCCTAATTATCCTTCAAGTGGGAACAAATGATACGGCTAGATTCTCGCTGGAAAGTATTAAGGGAGACTATGCCAGGCTGGGGAAGACGCTTAAGGAAATTGAGGCTCAGGTGATCTTTAGTGGGATTCTGCCTGTTCCTAGAGAAGGGCAACAAAGGTGTGACAAGATTATGACTATCAACAGATGGCTCAGGCAGTGGTGCTATAAGGAGGGCTTTGGGATGTATGGCCACTGGGAGGCATTCATGGACAGAGGACAGTTCTCTCGGGATGGACTTCATCTGAGTAGGGAAGGAAATAGACTTCTAGGATGGAGGCTGGCACAACTGATTAAGAGAGCTTTAAACTAGGAATTTGCGGGAGATGGTTGGGAGATGTCCAGGTAATCTCCACGCCAGAATTTAGCATTGAGAGGAAAGAAAATGAAGTAAGAGTGTATACAGCCGTGGGTAGGAGGAAGGGCAGTGTAGATACAAGTCTAATAGGTTATACTGGTAGTAAAATAACCGTGCCTAATAGGGTACAGAATGTGAGCGAGGCCAAACAGCAAAAATTAAGATGTTTGTACACTAATGCAAGGAGCCTCGGTAACAAAATGGAGGAACTAGAGTTACTGGTGCAGGAAGTGAAACCAGATATTATAGGGATACAGAACCATGGTGGAGTAGTCGTCATGACTGGACTACAGGTATTGAAGGGTATGTGCTGTTTAGGAAAGACCGAAATAAAGGTAAAGGTGGTGGAGTAGCATCGTATATCAATGATGAGATAGAATGTAAAGAAATCAGAAGCGATGAAATGGATATGACTGAGTCCGTCTGGGCAAAAATTACATTGCGGGAGAAAACTATTTAGAGCCTCCCCGGGATCGTGCTTGGGGTGTGCTATAGACCGCCGGGATCTAATTTGGATATGGATAGAGCCCTTTTTAATGTTTTTAATAAAGTAAATACTAATGGAAACTGTGTGATCATGGGAGACTTTAACTTCCTAGATATAGACTGGAGGACGAGTGCTAGTAATAATAATACTATTTTTATTTTCCTAGATGCGATAGCTGATGGATTCTTTCATCAAGTAGTTGCTGAACCAACTAGCGGGGATGCCATTTTAGATTTGGTTTTGATGAGTAGTGAGGACCTCATAGAAGAAATGGTTGTAGGGGATAATCTTGGCTCAAGTGATCATGAGCTAATTCAGTTCAAACTGAACGGAAGGATTAACAAAAATAAATCTGCAGCTAGGGTTTTTGATTTCAAAAGGGCTGACTTTCAAAAATTAAGGAAATTAGTTAGGGAAGTGGATTGGACTGAAGAATTTATGGATCTAAAGGTAGAGGAGGCCTGGGATTATTTTAAATCAAAGCTGCAGAAGCTATCGGAAGCCTGCATCCCAAGTAAGGCGAAAAAATTCATAGGCAGGAGTTGTAGACCAAGCTGGATGAGCAAGCATCTCAGAGAGGCGATTAAGAAAAAGCAGAAAGCATATAGGGAGTGGAAGAAGGGAGGGATCAGCAAGGAAAGCTACCTTATTGAGGTCAGAACATGTAGGGATAAAGTGAGACAGGCTAAAAGTCAAGTAGAGTTGGACCTTGCAAAGGGAATTAAAACCAATAGTAAAAGGTTCTATAGTCATATAAATAAGAAGAAAACAAAGAAAGAAGTGGGACCGCTGAACGCTGAGGATGGAGTGGAGGTCAAGGATAATCTAGGCATGGCCCAATATCTAAACAAATACTTTGCCTCAGTCTTTAATAAGACTAAAGAGGATCTTAGGGATAATGGTAGCATGACAAATGGGAATGAGGATATGGAGGTAGATATTACCACATCTGAGGTAGAAAGCGAAACTCAAACAGCTTAATGGGACTAAATCAGGGGGCCCAGATAATCTTCATCCAAGAATATTAAAGAAATTGGCACAAGAAATTGCAAGCCCATTATCAAGAGTTTTTAATGAATCTGTAAACTCAGAGGTTGTACCATATGATTGGAGAATTGCTAACATAGTTCCTATTTTTAAGAAAGGGAAAAAAAGTGATCCGGGTAATTATAGGCCTGTTAGTTTGACATCTGTAGTATGCAAGGTCTTGGAAAAAATTTTGAAGGAGAAGGTAGTTAAGGACATTGAAGTCAGTGGTAAATGGGACAAAATACAACATGGTTTTACAAAAGGTAGATCGTGCCAAACCAACCTGATCTCCTTCTTTGAGAAAGTAACAGATTTTTTTAGACCAAGGAAACGCAGTGGATCTAATTTACCTAGATTTTAGTAAGGCATTTGATACCGTGCCATATGGGGAATTATTAGTTAAATTGGATAAGATGGGGATCAACAGGAAAATTGAAAGGTGGATAAGGAATTGGTTAACGGGGAGACTACAACGGGTCCTACTGAAAGGTGAACTGTCGGGCTGGAGGGAGGTTACCAGTGGAGTTCCTCAAGGTTCGGTTTTGGGACCAATCTTATTTAATCTTTTTATTATTGACTTTTTATTATAGGCACAAAAACTGGGAGCGTGCTAATAAAGTTTGCAGATGATACAAAGCTGGGCGGTATTGCCAATTTAGAGAAGGACAGGGATACCCTACAGGAGAATCTGGATGACCTTGTAAACTGGAGTAATAGTAATAGGATGAAATTTAATAGTGAGAAATGTAAGGTTATGCATTTAGGGATTAATAACAAGAATTTTAGTTGTAAGCTAGGGACGCATCAATTAAAAGTAATGGAGGAGGAGAAGGACCTTGGAGTATTGGTTGATCATAGGAGGACTATGAGCCGCCAATGTGATATGGCCGTGAAAAAAGCTAATGCGGTCTTGGGATGCATTAGGCGAGGTATTTCCAGTAGAGATAAGGAGGTTTAGGTACCGTTATACAAGGCACTGGTGAGACCTCACCTGGAATACTGTGTGCAGTTCTGGTCTCCCATGTTTAAGAAGGATGAATTCAAACTGGAACAGGTACAGAGAAGGGCTACTAGGATGATCTGAGGAATGGAAAACTTGTCTTATGAAAGGAGACTCAAGGAGCTTGGCTTGTTTAGCCTAACTAAAAGAAGGTTGAGGGGAGATATGATTGCTCTCTATAAATATATCAGAGGAATAAATACCAGAGAGGGAGAAGAATTATTTAAGCTCAGTACCAACGTGGACACAAGAACAAATGGATATAAACTGGCCACTAGGATATTTAGACTAGAAATTAGACAAAGGTTTTTAACCATCAGAGGAGTGAAGTTTTGGAATAGCCTTCCAAGGGAAGCAGTGGGGGCAAAAGATCTATCTGGCTTTAAGATTAAACTCGATAAGTTTATGGAGGAGATGGCATGATGGGATAACATGATTTTGGTAATTAAATATTCATGGTAAATAGGCCCAATGGCCTGTGGTGGGCTATTAGATGGGGTGATATCCGAGTTACCCAGGAAAGAATTTTCTGTAGTATCTGGCTGATGAATCTTGCCCATATGCTCAGGGTTTAGCTGATCACCATATTTGGGGTCTGGAAGGAATTTTCCTCCAGGGCAGATTGGAAGAGGCCCTGGAGGTTTTTCACCTTCCTCTGTAGCATGGGGCATGGGTCACTTGCCGGAGGATTCTCTGCTGCTTGAAGTCTTTAAACTACGATTTGAGGACTTCAATAGCACAGAAATAGGTGAGGGTTTTTTTTGTAGGAGTGGTGGGTGAAATTCTGTGGCCTGCGTTGTACAGGAAGTCAGACTAGATGATCATAATGGTCCCTTCTGACCTAAATATCTATGAATCTATTTCTTACATCAGGGCTGTAGCTGAAGAGTGCTGTGCAATGTACTCCTTCCTTTCTGGATTATGGAGCCGTAGGAATAAGACTAGTAGAATTGACAGACGCTTTCTGTGAGGCACATAACCACCGTTCTTACTGTGATGTTTCTTTGTTAAATTTATCTGATAGAAAAACAGCTTTTCTGATAAATGTGTATTGGGGTCTCTCTGGGTCCAATCTGCCCTTCCTGGCTGCTCTTCAAATTCCTTGATTGCAAACTGCAGTGGGCGTCTAGAGTGTGAAGGGAATCAGTACCGAGCACATGTGTGTATGTGCTTTATATTTATCCGTAGCTCAGTTTGACACTTCCACTGCTATATTTCAGCCTAATTTTTACAGTCAAATTAATACCTCTAAATAAAGGTTTATGAAAGAAATGTTACAAAATTCTTACTGATAGTTACACTTGAATGAAAAGAAGGTGTAGCAGGAGAGATGCCATGATAGCATCTAGTCCTAATTTTAATAAATTCTGTATGTAAATAGCCTTATTTTCATACTGTTTTAAAAATCCATACAAATCTTTAAAAAAACCAACCTCACATGTTAGATGAAATCAATAAGATGGTCGGTGAGTACAGACGTTTAGGTGACTCTGTTGTTTGTACCTATTTGCGGTCCCTGGATGTTCTGATAGCATTTGTGGTTTTTCCACAGAGAAGTGGCTTGTTTCTGTTCCAGAGTACATCGAACTGCCTTTGCACTGGCCAGCTTGTGGTTATTTCATTTGCTTTTATTGTCTACAGATCTAGCCAGTTATCATATGCCAGGTGCATGGAGATTATCTCTTGCTTGTTTTATATTTTTGTTTGCCCAATAACCAAAGATCGTTCCCTTCCCTCTAATGAAGATTAAGACTTTTCACATACAATTCCTCTACCTGCTGCCAGAGTTGTTTTGCCATCCAGTTCTGCTCTGTTGTGGAAAATGTATATATCTATCTTTTTTTTTTTTTTTAATCACAGATTTTCCATGAAAGGTGCCACCTACTGTCCTGTACTGGTGGCCAGATTCCTTTTACGGTCAAATACAAGGTGAAAGGGTCCATTGGGTTCAGCATTCTACCACTGAAAAAGAAGACCAAGCCTTGACTTTGCAGCAATTCTGAGAGAGAGAGAGTGTGTGTCTGCGCACAGTTTTAAGATGACAGAAAATTTATCTGATCTCACCTAAATTAGCCCTGGGAGCGCAGCAGTAAGAGAATGCGGCTTTCCTTGCTTCAACTATTTCAGCTCCATTGTTGATTTGATTGCTCAAAACGTTAGGCCTTTACTTCAAAGGTGTACTTCTACCAGCAAACCCTCCCAGCGTAGATGATGATCTACTAGCAATAAATGCTTTGTCTGGTGTGAGTTATTCCAATTCCCTGAGCATATCAGCTCTACCAGCACAGGAGTGTGTTGCTGGCATAGTTGTGTCTACACTGGGGCTTATGCCGGCACAGCCAGGTCAGCAAACAGTCACACTCCTAACCAACATAAGCAAAATGATGCCAGCAAGTCTTTGATGTGTAGACTGGGCCTGAGATAGTCTGGCACAGCCTCTCTCTCCCCCCTGAAGCAGAAATGTCCTGTTGATGGCACAGAAAAGTGAGGGAGCAGCAGGGATTGAGCAAGGGAGGCTAATGGAGAGAAGAGGCCAGGAGGGTCGCTGAGCAGGTCTGGGGAAGGAAAATGCCCCAGAGTGCAGTTTAACACAAATCACCCTAGGACCTTTCAATCCCAAGTAATAACCTTGAGCTGTCAGTACATGACATGCACTAGGTTGCAACAGGGCAAGATATTGCATTGCAGAATAAGTAAGGGCAAGTGTCATCCCCTAGGCCTGCCCCACACCCTGTTCCAGGGGACGGAAGTAAAAGCACTGAGTGGGTATGTCTGCCCTGCAATTAGACACCTGTGGCTGGCCCATGTCAGCTGACTCGGGCTCGGGCTAAGGGGCTGCTTAATTGCAGTGTGGAAGTTCAGGCTCAGGCCAGAGCCCCTGCTCTGGGACCCTCCCACCTTGCAGGGTAGCATTGCCAGTGTAAGCAGAGCCTCAGGGGAGTTGTAGATTCACTGGTCTGAGCTTAACCTCTCCTCTGCCCGGCCTCTGTGTCAGCAGGACCTCGCCCAAGAGCAGGGCTGCCAGATGCAGGGAGAGCAAACGGGGGCTCCTGCCTATGCCCCTGAGTGCCTGGATACAGCATCTGATCTGCTGTGGGTACTCCTGGGGCTGCGGTCAGCTGTGGACCCTGCATACACAAGGGCCACAGGCTCACACTGCCCGCAAGAGCCCCACCCTGCTCAGATCCTCTCTGGAGCCCCCACGGGGTAGGGCTGAGGATTAACCCCTGCCAAGGGCCTGTCAGCGAGGCAGCACTCCTCCTGTGCTTCCATTAGGGAAGAGTCTGCATCTCCGCTTCCCCAATGGGGCCACTGGCATTGGCTTTAGTCTGTTCCTGATAGAACCCCAGAGCTTCGGCCTGGTCCTGTAGCTTCGCATGTCCCCCATGGGGCCCTGAGCGGGGATCACCTAACTCGAAGCTACCATGCCGGCCTCATGTTCGTAAACTGCCGTGTTTGGCTGCTTGGAATAAGATCAGCTGCCATGTGCTTCTCTGCACTGTCCTCTGCTGGACAGACCTGCCACCTGCCTCTTGGCATAGGCCCTCAGCCTCCATGAGCTGCCAGTGATCTCCTTTGCTCTCTGTTCCATGGTGTCACCTGTTTGGATTAGCAGGTGACTGTGCAATGTGTTATTTGTAGTCCAAGTGATCTCCCTGGGCACTGCCTAGGAAATATGTTGCTGTCATTCTGTGAATGGGGATGGGAGTCTGGGCGGTGCTCTGAGTAGGGGTGGGTTTACAGGTCGTGTATCTGGACCATCCTCTGAATGGCTGCAGGTGTACAGTGTCATGGTTTCAGCAGATATGTGGTTTGATCTAATTAACAACAAAGAACCGAACCACACAAAGACCAAATCAGAAAAGAATTCAGAGAAGCTATGAAATCTTTCCATGCTGAAGCCAGCATGGTGGAACTCTAATACAGAGGCCACAGACTGAGCCTAGAACAGTAAAAAGAGGCTGATACATACTTGACGGGAGGTAAACCTAATTTCCTAGAATGTTGTTAGGAAATTTGCATTAGTTGGCTCAAAGTTTCATAATAGGCTGGGAGCTGAAAAAGCCAATAATCTGTTAAAAGTGTATCAGGAGCTAAAGGCAGATCCAGAAAAATGGCAGGGGCCCTACCTGATTAGCGGACAGGAAACTCCAAGGCACTGTAGCGGGTCAGTCACTCCGCCCCGACTCAGAAGGGGTTAAAAGGTGCGTAGAAAGGGGGAAAGCAATTTGCCCTTTCACAATTGCCAATTGCCCTTTCACAGAGATCCAATATAGGGTGTATAGATGGAGGGTCCAAGAAATTCAGGTGACTCCACAGTAGCTGTGCACTTCAGGGGCTCCTGGGGGCTATTTCAGAAACTCACAACTGGCAGTCTGCAGGACATGGAGCCAAAGATGCTCTGTGAGATCACCCTGGGGCTGGGGCAGCAGGGGAGAACCACAATATCCTGTGATTCTGGAATGGAGGCAGGGTGCGATGGGGCAGAAGCAAAGAGGGATAAGGGAAGGCAGCAAAATAAAAAGAGGTTGGAAATAAAAGTAAGGAAAAAACTTGGGGATGGAAGGAGAGAAAGCGAATGGAAAGAATAAATGGAAAAATGTTGAACCCCACAATTTTTGTTCCTACACTGTTTGTATTCCTACACTGAGGTTGGCTAACTATTGCAGTGCTAATTGCAACGTATCTTTAAGTATTTTTCCGTAAACTGTAGCCTCCTGCTGTATGCCTGTAGTTACTGGTTTTATTTTGCTACAAAACAGGTCAGATGTAATGCGACTGTTGGTTTATCATTATGGTTATTCTTTGATTTTGCGTTTGGCTTTCTCTGAATACTAAAATTAGACAGCTGATGCACTCCTAGCTGGGGGCTCTATGTAACGTTCGCCGTTAGCATGGCTTGGAGAAAGACTGGGAGGAGAGGGAAAGAGGAGAAGAAGAGACAAGGAATATAAGTTCCTTTTCTGCTCCATAATCCTCACTGTCGCACTCTGAAACTCACAGGAATTCTACATTTTGAGGAGCTGGCCTCAGACTTTGCCCTTAACTTTTAACCCCGCCAGCATTCGGCTGATCGCCAGGAGCACGTATTGCCTGCGTCCAGCTGCTGACGGGGTCCCCAGCAAGAGAGACATCTGGCCCACAATGGACATCTTATGTCCAACACTTAAAGGCAAATGATCCCTCTGAGGGTTTCTGCAGAGCCCGTTGTATCACTGCAGGGCCTTCATGCTGCACAGAGAGATGAGATCTGCATAGCCAGGGCCCTGGACGTTAGACAGTCATAGTTTGAGGGCCAGGAAGGGGCATTATGATAGACTTGCTTGACCCCTGCACACCGAGTTTGTCCAAGCAAAGGTTAAGGCGGGTAACTCTGTCAACAGCCTTAAGGGACCCAGGAGCCCAAACCCCATTTTCAGAAGTGATGTAGGGATTTAGGCTCTTAAGTATGCAGATGGGTGCCTTGGAGGATTGACAAAAGCACCGAAGCAGGTTAGGTGCCTAACTCCCACTGGGAACAGAGCGGGGTGGATCTCCCCATTGGGAGTTGGGCACCTGACCTGCTTCGGTGCTGTTGTCAATCCTATGCGATGTCTTTGTAACTCTGGCCTGTTAAAGCCCGAGTCCAGTTGCCTTTCAGTGGGACATGGGCTGCTCAGGGCTGTCTCCCTTCTGAAAATGGCACTTAAGCTACAGGCTGGTCTGCACTGGAAATATACATCTGCGTGGTAGACAGCACGGGGCGATGGAAGAGTCTTTCCATCAACTTAGCTACTGCCTCTTGGGGAGATGGATGGGCTGACTACAGCAACAGGAGAATGCCTATCGCTGGCGTAGGTGTCTTTGCTGAAGTTGCAGCATCTGAAGTGTGGACATAGCCAACATCTACAGTGCACACCTCTTGCAGCAGCATGTTTAAAGTCTGTCCCTACATGCCACCGTGAAAAGCAGGCTGAGTCCACACTGTGGTGTGTAGCTACACATGTCAGTGCAAGGCTCTGACAGGGGAGAGCTGGGCCTTTCCCTGCTGTCTGGCCTCTGCCAGAGCTTTCTGTACTGCTGAAGCCTTTCCCTGTGACGTTCCGTTGCCAAGAATAGCACTGCTTGGGCCCTGTAGGGTGCACCTGGGTACCTACCCACAGGGTTCAGGCCTCACTGTCCACACTGCTGTCTGTACCAGTACAAGAAGGCGTGATGTGTATGTGCTCTGCACACCAGGTAGACGTACACTGAAGCATTTTTGAACATTTTACCCAAGTTCACTTACTTGCTCTCAGGACCTACATGGGGGAGTGACTTCTGTTAGCAGAGAGCTCCGCACTCTAGCAGAGAAAGATCCCATGGCTGGAAGCTGAAGCTAGACACATTCAGACCAGAAATACGGTGCAAATTTTTAACACTGAGGGGAATTAACCATTGGAACAACTGACCGAGGGATGTGGTGGATTCTCTGTCACACCAGGTCTTGATGTAAAGACTTCGGGTCTTTCTAGAAGAACTGCGCTGGTTCACTCACAAGTCCTGGGCGTGATACAGAAGTTCCTGGGTGAGGTTTTCTGGCCTGGGCTATGCAGGAGGTGTCAGGCAAGATGATCCAATGGTCCCTTCTGGCCTGGGGAATCCATGGCTTCACGGAACAAGCATGGAAGGTTGCAGGCATTGTGTAGATTTCGAGGAAGGACTTTTAAAGGCTGGGATGAAACCCAGCATATTTTAGTGGAGGAAAGTGGAACCATGTCTAGCTGAAATGCAGTGTTTGTCGACGAGCAGCCTGTTGTTCTTGGCTAGCCTGTGGCACATGCCTGCAAACAACATCATGGGGATTTGGGGGAGTGGAAATCATAACATGCATCCCAATGCTCCTTCCCAGACAGGTTCTGGTTTCAGTGGCCTAGCGCCATCCTTCAGACACCAACGAACCGCTGGGATCGGGGGGTGAGGGGACTTGCATTCTGCTGGGTTTACTTAGTCTCTTCCTAGGAACTGATCCTTCTGGAGCTGGCTTGTTCTTTCAGTCACGGTAGCCCTCCGCAAGCACCCTGGGCCAGGGTGTGATCCAACCTGCCTGTGGAGTGACACTGCAGCACTAGCTGTGTTCCCCCTGCTGCGTGCACCCCTCGGCCCTGACGGCTGGCACTGGGTACCAACGGCTTTTGGACTTGCCGCCTCTGCTCAGAGCAGAGCAAGAGCCCTTTGTGCTTGGGGGTGGGCAGGATGGGCACCGGTATTTGTGATTTGTGTTACTGGAGCGCCAACAAGTCCTAGTCACAGATCAGGACCATGGACAAAGGCAGAACAAAGACATGGTCCCTGCCCCAGAGATCTTCCAGTCTAAGCCCCCTGCCAGCATCATGCCTCTGTGTGGAGTGCTGCCCCCTGCACTGGGGGGCACACTGGGCTGGGGGACGTGCTGTGCTCTGGGAAGGGTGCACACGACGCTCCCGTCAGCACAGCTCTGTTCACAGGGACTCAGTCTCCACTGTGGGTTCCCCCCCAGGTTAGGGCTCCCCGTGTAGGGCGGGCTGTGGCCTTCCTCTTTCACACACAGGTGCACTGGGCCAGCCCTGCCGTGACCCCTGGAGTGCAGGTAGATGCATGGGTAGGGCAGCGTTGGGGGCTGGGGTGGGGAAGCTGCCAGGTGCAGACAGTTGGGACTGAGTGTGTGCGCGACACTACCTAACCTGGAGTTAGAGGAGGGGTGGGCAAACTTTTTGGCCCAAGGGCCACATCTGGGTGGGGAAATGGCATGCAGGGCCATGAATGTACGGCTGGGGCAGGGGGTTGGGGTGTGGGAGGGAGTGTGGGGTGTGTGAGGGCGTGCAGTGTGCAAGAAGGGGCTCAGGGCAGAGGGTTAGGGTGCAGGAGGGGTGGAGCAGGGGGTTGGGGTTTGAGGTGCAGGAGGGATTTGGGGTGTGACAGGGGTTTGGAGTGCTGGAGGGGTTCGGGTTGTGGGCTCCACCCTGGCGCCGCTTACCTGGAGCGGCTCCAGGTTGGCAACAGCACGCAGCAGGGCTAAGGCGGGCTCCCTGCCTGCCCTCGTCCTGCACTGCTCCTGGAAGCAGCTGTCACCGTGTCTCTGCGGCCTCTGGGGAGGGAAGGGCAGAGGGCTCCATGCGCTGCCCTCGCCTGCGGGTGCCTCCCCCGAAGCTCCCATTGGCCAGGAACGGAGAACCGTGGCCAACGGGAGCTGCAGTGGGTGGTGCCTGCAGGCGAGGGCAGTGCACAGAGCCCTCTCCCCCCCTCCTCCAGGGGCCGCAGGGACCTGGTGCTGGCCGCTTCCCGGAGCGGTGCGGGGTCTGCGACGCCACGGGGGTGGCAATCCCGCGGGCTGGATCCAAATCCCTGATGGGTTGGATCTGGCCCGTGGGCCGTAGTTTGCCCACCCCTGAGTTAGTTATACACTTTGAGGCCAGAAGGGACCACAAGATCTGATCTGCTTGTGGGTACCAATTTTGACGGAGTGCGAGCCAGGATGCTGCTGCCCATGACCAGGCAGGAGGCACAATAAATGTTCAACTATTGGGTTTCTCCATCAAAAACAACGAGAGTCTGGTGACACCTTAAAGAAACCTGAGGGCTGTGCTGCGGTGGCTCGCGTGCTGTCCCAGTTCCTCGCACCCCCACGCCCCTGGGCTCGAGGAGGGGGCTTGCACTGAGAGAGAGAGAGCCTGACGTGCTGAGCGCAGGCTCCAGGCCGATGAGATTGTCTTTTCCCTCTGCCTGCCACCCGCAATGGGCTTCTGTGTCCCAGCCCCTGTGCATAGCTTCCAGCCCAAGCACGGGCCTCCACGCCGTTCATGTCATCAGAGCGAGTGCGTGGCCCGATGATGTGCAGCTCCGGGTTCGCAGCTCTGGGGCCTGGGTGGGTCTTAGCTGGGTTATTTCATTGGGTAGGTGGATGCTGCCCTTTCCGTTATTGCTGCCAGGTTGTCGCTCACGCTGACCGCTCCCCTGGCACGCAGCCTGTTCCAGTGGCAGTAGCAGACCGGTAATGCTCATTCCCACCTCGTTCCTTCCCTTCTGAGTGACGCAGGAATCCCGAGGCCCAAGCAGCGGTGGGAGCTGCCAGCTGTTGCCGCTGAGCCAGTAGAGGCAGTGCGTGTGCCAGCTGCATGCCAGGCACAGGATCAGGGCTTCACCCGAAACTCTACTCCAACCAAGGTGTGGGGGCAGGGAAAGGTTGGAGCGAATTGGAAAGAGGCAATGTCACTTGTTTCTGTTCAGCCATTGACTGACGCTTTCCCTTCTTCATCAGCTTTGGGCGCGCGCGCTCTCTCTCTCCCCTCTGAGACTCTGTGACATCCGCTCGCAAACTAATCCTGGCCTATCGCTCCTCATTTCTTTATTGATTATTGACTGATCATTTACTGCAGTAACCCTGGCGGTTTGATTACTCTGTACCCACAGCTGGAGACTTGGAAAGTCATTGCTGGGAATGGAAGAAAATCACCATGTTCTTACTGAGGGCTATAGAGAGCGCAGTAAACACCCTGGAAATACTCCACCGTTCCTACTCCCCAATCACACCCCTGTGCTGAGAAGCAGCTGTAATGAATGGATTTGGCTGTGGCTGTGGGTAGCTCTGGCCCTTTTTCTTGGCAGCTGCAGAACTGAGAGCAAGACTGCACACTGGGAGCCTCCTCTTGTGTCTCTTAGGGCAGGAAGTTTAGTATAAGAAGTTATCTTGCAACGCAGGAGGGCCACAGGCCACCCTGGTCACAGAGTCTCAGCACACAGCCAAGCTTCGCTTCCCAGGCAAGGGGAGGCTGTTGTGACCGCCCCAAGAGTCACCAGGGAGAGCCTGGGGTGCTGATCAGGGATGGTCAAAACTCATCATTTCTATTTGGCCAGAAATTTTTACATTTAAAAATTTCTTTTCATTTGGAACTGGAATGAAATCCCTGTTGCTGCCATGTGCCTCAAAGCAGACCTCCCCTCCCCCCCCCCGCAATTTTGTTTAGCAAATTGCATTCTGAAAAATTTGCAAAATGTTTATTTAGAAAATTATTTTCTCCACTTTTATATGATTTTATCATGTTTGCATTATTTTATGCTGTCAGTACTAATAGTGCATAACATGACGTGACATGTTCTCCTACAACATCATACAGTAAAAGTATTCTGTTTTGTTTTGTTTTTTTAAATCATTAAGGGCAGTGCTACTTAATACCAATGAAGACACCTTATTTTCTAGATCAAACTGTCTCCTGTTTGCATGGTAATGAAACAGTTTGGCACTTTGATGTTTTGAACACACACAAAAAAGAAGACCATGTACTAATTAGAGAAGCAGCTGTTTTCAATATCTTTGTGTTAGTCTGAAAGCATTTTCCAAGGATATTCTAGAAAATAAGATACTTCACTCTAAGTACTAAAATTAAATAAAATAATAGGCAATTAATGATTATTCAAATTAATTAAACCAAATACAATTCTTTTTTAAAATGAAAACATAAAATCACTTTTGAATAAAATATCATATGGAGATGAAATGTTTAAATTTTTTCCAAAATGAAAAAAATGTTTCTTCCAATGTTTAGTTCCATAGGAAGTTTCGTCAATATCCACAGCCCATCACACAAAAATGTTGCTTCCCTGAAATTGCATTTTGCAACAGAACCCAGCCAGCTCTGGTGCTGACCCACTGCAGATGGCCGTGGGTTCATCATTTCCCTTCTGCGTAGTGTCTTCTGACATCAGCATTCAGACCCTGAATACCCCCTCTCAAGGCCTGCTGAGAGAGCAGGAAGAGCTAGAAGTGGTGGCGTTATACTAAGAAAGGCGATGGGCAGCTGCATCCCTATCCTATGTACCCCAGGGTCGGGAAGAGCAGCTCGGGCCACATGCAGCCTAGTGCCTTGGGCGTTGGCTTCCACTGTCCCCAGTGATCTGACTGCATCAAGCAGCTCAATTGCTGCTTCTGTTTGGCTGGAAGGAAGGATGGCCAGCATATGCTCATCAGCTTTAGCAGGATCTGTGACTACCTATCGAATGCTTGCTTGATGGCAGCCATTAACCTTTCCAGCACCACAGCCCCAAGCTGCTGTTTCACATAGTCTGCAGACTGACAACAAGGCCAGGGCAAAATTCACTGAAACCCGTTCTTTGATCTTTCATTGTGAGTGAGGGGTTGCAAAGGGGAAAGACAGTGGATTCAACCCCTTCCCATCCATGCTGATTGCTTCGATCTGCCGTCTTAGCATTTTAAGTACTTCCTCTTTGGGTCTGATCCAGCTCTCCTTGGCAATGGCAAAATTCCTGGTGACTTCAAGTCAGAGGAGTCAGGATCAGACCTGGTAAACTCAAATCTGTTGTCTTCCTCCAGCTTCCACACCCTTTCTGTCCAAATATTGCAAATTACGCTGGGGATTTCAGTTACCAATCACTTGTGAATTTAATAATAGACAGAGGTCACTAGTCTGGACTGAGCAGGGGGCTGGTGAGCCAAGTGAGCCTAGTACGCAACCAACCCCAGGATAAGTTAAGATGATAATGATTGTATGGCAACGATGTGACACCCTGGACAAGCCCGGGTTGGAATAGAAACTGTTTCCTTCAATGGCGTTACTCCTGTTATACACCAGTTAAGGGAGAGCAGGTCCAAGTTTCCTCTTCCACCTGCACACGCCGAAGAGCTACAATGAACCCTCCCCCTCCCCAGGTAAAATGCCCTGTGCAGAACTATTACAGGTTTTTGGGTGTCAGCTGTTCCCCTGAGCATCACTGCAGTTCACCACGTGCCAGGTTAATATCTCTGCTCCCTTTTGTCTCCTCTTTCTGTGTTAATCTTTCTCCTCTTTTCATCCTCTCCTTGTTCTTCCTTTCTTTAGGTTCAGTACAGCAGCTGCAGAGAAAAAGAAAGTGTCCATTGCAAAGAGATATTTACCAGTGACATCTGCTGCATGAAATTAACAAGGATGGTACAACCTGTGCCTCTCTACATGCCTGTGTGCATGTGCGTGTGTGTTGGGGGCGTGGGTAGGTTGTTTTTGCGGGCTCTGTAGGTACTGGATGAATTGTTTCCACTGCTGACATATGCTTTGATGGCCAGATTTTCAAACTGGCTGAGCACTTCCATCTCCCGCTAACGTCCATAGGAGCTGGAGGTGATCAACTCTGTTGAAAAACCAAGTTACTGGTGTTTCGATCTCACTGACTCAAGCTATTTAGCTGTCTGAGTGCCCATGACCTTGCTTGTCTTTTGGGTTTTCCCTCCTGAGCTTTGTGGAGAGCCGCGGGAGGAGCTGGGCTCTGTGTCAGAAGCTGACCCACTGTTGAGCGGCACTGTCAGAGATGACGCTTGGCACAAAGAAAGCAGGGGACCCTTTTCTGAAGATGGAGTGAGATGGGTTGTATTTATACTCCCTAAAGGTCAGGAAGGACAATGATTTCCTTGCAATGAAGTTGTCATGACGGTAACTGCAGAGCAATCAGCTCCTGGCAGCCTGAAAATAGCCACATGGCTGCTAGTTCAGGGACCACATAAGCCTTTGCAATTCTCTGTCTAATGCAGCTTTCTTCAGCAAGGCCAGAGCATTGGATGGGCTGGGTAAATTCAGCCTCACTCCCCCTGCAAGGCTGGGAGGGGCTGTAACCCTGTTGTACCAAGTGCCCAATTTCTGTGAATTCCCAAGTGGCCAAAGCAGCTTTGAAAGCCCCACAGGTCACCAAGGGAGGCTAGGAGAGCAGGGGATTGAGCCCAGCACCTGATCTACAAGTCCACTCTCCATGGTAGGACAGCTGGGGTTAAGTCAAGTCTATCATGCTGAGGAGGGTCTGATGCCATGGTCTGAGCACTGTCCACACCAGCTGCTGAAGCTCTGTGGAGAGCAGTTTTCAGCATCTCTCTCTCCCTCTGCTCACCTGCCCCCAAGCACATTTCCACTCCAGGCACTCTTAGTGCCTACTTCAAGCTCCGTATCATCCACCTGAGCTGATGCCTGGAGGAACTGCCTTGGGCAGGACACCCCCCTGCCGGAGCCGGGCTTGCACCCAGACACCAGCCATCCAGTGTTGTGAGTTAGGGGGATCAGATAGTCCAAAACATGTGAAACTGAATCTTTCCCATGAAAACTTTAGCCATCCTTAGCAAAGGCTGAGCTCCAGACTATGACCTGCTCATCGTGGGAGCGGTGTGAGTGATCCTGCAATCCACTGACGTAGGCATGAGAGAACTGGCAGCTGGGGCCTTGCCTGGAGCCAGCTGCCTTGCTCTTGGGGTCTGGGGCCAAGCTGCCAGCCAGGCCTGTGAGCAGCAGGAGGGAGCGCTGTGCCCTCTGAGGAGAGGGTGGCTATTTGCTGCTTTCTAGCTTCTGTCCTTTGCCTGCTGCTTTCCTAGTTCTGCCACTTTCCTACAGTCACCAGGGAATGGCCTAATGCAGAGCTGCAAAGCACATCAGGGCTGCTTGAACCCAGACCCAGTGTGACAACTCCCCAGAGCACAACTGCAGGGTATGTGAGAGAGAGGTACAGAATGGGATCAGGATGGGGGTGGGGGCGGTGGTCAGCCAGATGAACGGTTCTTTACAGCAGGTTGAGTTTTCACCCTTCAACACTGCTGCCCTGGCTGGCACAGGTGATCAATCAGCTGTGTTCCAGCACACCAGCTTCTGAGAAGGACTGTACACCTAGCAAAGAACTAGTCAGGATCTGTGGCTGAGGTTTCCAATGCTGCCTAAGGGGTTTGGAGACACAATTCCCTTAAGTGTCTTGGGAACCAGGTATCCAAATGTCTTAAGCTGAGATGTCTGAAGCTGCCAATTTGGGGGAAATCCAAGAAACCAGCCTAGATGGAGGGAACAAGCAGAACAAGATCCCTGAGCTGGGACAGATGCTGCAGTGAGTTGTCCATAGTGCAAGTGATGAAAGAGCATTTCCCCTGTGTATTGCACTGCTAACTGATAAATCTAGGCACACACTGTCTTGGATTTTGCTTGTGGTTCAGCGTGCTCACCACTCACATACAAGCCTTCTTGCAGTAGAAGGTCCAGCATGTTGATCTTGTTGACCTTCATTACGTTTTTGAACTAATTACCCACCCATTACTGACTGGCTGGTTCTGGTTGTTTTTCAGAGAAAAGCCCCAACAAGCTAACAAATGAATGGGAGTTCTGTGTCTGTCTCTGCAGGTGTTTGAGCACGTCCCAAAGCATTACCGTGGTTGCTCCTGGTCCTTCAAATGCGTTTGGGAGATGTTCATGTTACCCTGTGAAATATGCCATTTTCCTGCAGCAGTCTGCCCCACTGTTCCATGGCACAGACCCACCCATCCCTGGGAGACGGGAGACTCATCTGGAGGACCGGAAAAGCAAGGGACGTGGTGTCTGATGGGAAATGGGCACACATGATTATGTGCCTGCTGGGATCCCATTCACCTGTCCTTCCGGGCTGATGGGAACCAGGCTAGCTGGGTCCACTGACTTGTGAGCCCCAAGCAAAATCTGGTTTTGTACCAGTAATGATCAGACTTCCAGCCCTGACGCTGTTTCTGTCACCTGATTGGAATGTTGTTTCGTGTTCCCTCTTCTGCATCTCCTCCAGCAGCAGGACCAGGGGCCTCTCTTGGTTGTCTCTGCCTGTAGAAAACAATGGGATATTTTACAGTGCCTGAGGCAGGGCTCAGCTGAGCTATTGGATTTGGTTGGTTGGGAGGCTCTGATTGTAGCGAGCTGGGGCTTCACTTCTGTGCCGTCAGGTGTATTCTGCCATCAGCCCTCCCTGCTGCTGTGCTTTCTGTGTGGGGGTTCGCCAGCTCAAAGCAGGGCCCTTTGGCTCAGCTGTTACCCCAGGACACATCCTGACGGCGCTACTCAAAAAGGAAGAATTCATCCCATGAGTGCCTTATTACATCTTGCCTCCCATCGGCCTCCAGCCGGAATGCAGGTGGGCCCATGTAGAAGGAGCAAGAGTTGGTAGAGCCACTTGGGGCCTGTGCTCCCAGCCCAGGAGGGAGGACACTGGTGAGCCCTGTTCACACAGATGAGGTGCGCTACAGCCCAAATCTGGATTCTGCAGCTCAGAACCCTGAACAAATACATGTTTCGTCTGGGCTCTGAAAGAGATGTAACGAGACACTGCTCATTGGTGTGTCTGTCCGGGAGACAGCAGGAAGTATTAGATGCTAGCAGCCAATGCTTGGGAGATTCCAGAGCATATCTATGCGAATAAGGATCCAGCTCTGAGATGCTGTTCCAGGCAGAACATTTGGAGCTTTGCCAGTCTCTTAATTTGAACACAAACGGCAGGATCTTTGAGTGACCTCTTGTGCTGCGTTTGCAGCTGCTCACCAGGGACAGGTCGGTTTAAAACACTGACTCCGCTTTGATTTCAGTGCGAGCTCTGAAAACCAGGACACCTATTTTAGTGCCCAAGTAGTAGGGATTTAGAGGGCAAACTTTCAGTGTGCACATTTGAAAGTATCAGCTCTGTTGTAATCCAGGCACGCTCTGTTAGTGGGTTTTCACCTCCGAAGGAAGAGGATAATTTTAACTAGCCAGCCCGCAGAGTTATGAAGGTATCATGCAGCAATATTGTATCAATATTAGACTTACCTAGGGTGAGCGCTGTTCAACAGCATCTCCTAGAGCGCAGATAAGTGAGTGCGTCTTGGGCCAAGGAAATGGAAGGTGTCATCATAACTAGGGCCCTATCAGATGCATGGTCCATTCTGGTCAATTTTTTTAGCCATTGGATTTGAAAATTAGTCAATTTCACATTTTCAGATGTTTACATCTGAAATTTCAGGGTGTTATAATGGTGGAGATCCCGACCCAAAACAGGGTTGTGGGGGGGATAGCAACCCTGTTGTAGGGGGGGTCACGGGATTTCCACCCTTACTGCGGGGCTGCTGTGGGTCCCATCTCCCAGGTAGCGGTGGGTCTGATCTCCCCCATGCTGCTGGGAGCACCCCAGCCTGGGGCTCCTAGTTGCTAGTCCTGACAGGCCTGGGGAGGGACAGGACTTGCTCTTCCCCCGCACAGCCACTTTCAGGGGGAGATCAAACCCACCTCCACCTCTGGCAACCTCTTGCGGCTTCCCATCCCAGAAGCTTCCTGCAGTTGGGAGAGGTACCTGGAGGTGGGTCTGATCTCCCTCTGAGAGCGGCTGTCCCTGTCCCGCCCCAGCCTGGAGGGGACTAGCAGCTGAAGCCGTGGGCACGGTAGGAGTCCCGGGCTGGGGTGCCCCCAGTCCTGACTCGCCTCTCCAATAGCTAGATTTCCCGGCAGAGGTCTGATTTCATGGTCTCTGACGTGTTTTTCATGGCCATTAATTTGTTGGGGCCCTAATCATAACATATATTTCCAACAGCAGCTGCATACATCAAACCAGATCAAAGGCATAGGGCAGACCCTCAGCTGATGTGGATTGTTGCTGGCATTACTGGCCCTGTAACTGCTCACACCAGGTGAGGATCGGACCCTTTGATCTGCTCAGATTTTCAGAGCTGAAGCATGTTTGCCCCATGTCACTTCTTTGCTGGAGGACAGTCTCGAAGTTCTGCTGTTCTAGGGTTTGTATCTGTCTGCGATCTGTAGCTCACAATGTGCAGCTGGGATTTTTGTCAGCCCCTCTAAGCTCAACAGCATTTGACCTGGTGAGTACATGAATGTGAAGCCTTGAAACAAGCATGTCTGGTGACCACAGGGACTGGCTTCTTATGTGTGTATGCCGCACCCAGCATGATGGATCCAGATCCTGACGGGCCTAGGCACTACTGCAGAGTGTGTGTGTGTAGAGACCAGGCCCCTATCGCGCTAGGTGCTGTGCAGACCCAGGACAAGGTGACAGTCCCTCTCCCAGAGAGCCTGCGATCATGCGGTTTCTGTGTCCTAGATTGTAACTATCCTTGTAGTTTTCTAGAGCCCCTGCTCTGTGCATGCTGATAAATTACCCCAGTAATAAGGATTGTAGGCTCTGACCTGCATACTGTATAAGATGCTCATGTGTCAGTGGCTCCAGAGAGCAGAGGCCCTTTGCCTGAGGTACCGGGGTAGCAGTGTGGCCAGCTGTCAGGACGTCCTCTCTAGGAGTGCGATTCAGCCAGGCTGGAGCCAGTCTCACAATGATTGAGAAGCTCCAGCCCTCTTGCCAATTTCAACCTTGTGCTGATGGGGCAAGGGACAGATACGGAGCTCAGAGTGAATTGTGGGGCTGGGAGAGGAACAGCTGTGGGCCTGGGGGAAAGGGCAGATGGGCAGGGTCAGCACTGATGTGAGGGCAGGGGGTGTATAGTTAGTTATTGGGCTGGGGGGCAGATGTGGTGTCATAAATATAAAGGGAAGGGTAAACCCCTTTGAAATCCCTCCTGGCCAGGGGAAAGCTCCTCTCACCTGTAAAGGGTTAAGAAGCTAAAGGTAACCTCGCTGGCACCTGACCAAAATGACCAATGAGGAGACAAGATACTTTCAAAAGCTGGGAGGAGGGAGAGAAACAAAGGGTCTGGGTCTGTCTGTAGTCGTCTTGGCCGGGGACAGAACAGGAATGGAGTCTTAGAACTTTTAGTAAGTAATCTAGCTAGGTATGTGTTAGATTATGATTTCTTTAAATGGCTGAGAAAAGAATTGTGCTGAATAGAATAACTATTTCTGTCTGTGTATCTTTTTTGTAACTTAAGGTTTTGCCTAGAGGGGTTCTCTATGTTTTGAATCTAATTACCCTGTAAGATATCTACCATCCTGATTTTACAGGGGGGATTTCTTTATTTCTATTTACTTCTATTTTTTATTAAAAGTCTTCTTGTAAAACACTGAATGCTTTTTCATTGTTCTCAGATCCAAGGGTTTGGGTCTGTGGTCACCTATGCAAATTGGTGAGGCTTTTTATCCAACATTTCCCAGGAAAAGGGGGGTGCAAGTGTTGGGAGGATTGTTCAGTGTTCTTAAGATCCAAGGGTCTGGATCTGTAGTCAGCTAGGCAAATTGGTGAGGCTTTTTACCAAACCTTGTCCAGGAAGTGGGGTGCAAGGTTTTGGGAAGTATTTTGGGGGGAAGGACACGTCCAAACAGCTCTTCCCCAGTAACCAGTATTAGTTTGGTGGTGGTAGCGGCCAGTCCAAGGATAACGGGCGTAATATTTTGTACCTTGGGGAAGTTTTGACCTAAGCTGGTAAAGATAAGCTTAGGAGGTTTTTCATGCAGGTCCCCACATCTGTACCCTAGAGTTCAGAGTGGGGGAGGAACCGTGACATGTGGTCTGGGGGGCGGGACACAGAATTGATGAGTTAGGATGTCAGGGTTTGGGGAGAAGCTGGATGCTGCGCACCATGGGCAGGGGCGCACACGCACGCTTGTCAAAGTCCCCAAAAAAACATTACAATCTTTGGCCGCAAAATCATGATGTTTCGTTTGTTTGTTTTTAATCTTGTGATTTTGGGGGATCTGACTCGTGATGTTTGATGTGGTGGGAGAGCAGGAAAGGGGCGGGGTGGATAAAGAATGCCTGGTCCCCAGAGTGGGGGTGAAGCGCGATCCTCACTCCATAACCTCAGCCTAGCTCCGTGCTTTTCATAGATAGGTGTGTTTTCCCCAATTTTTAACCCAGGTGAAAAGCAACTGCAAGGAAGGCAGTTAGACATCTGACTGGGTGCTACTGAAGGCACAATAATAACGAGTGAAGTGTGTAGATACACAATGTCTGTATACTCCCTCTGGGAAGTTGGCTTGTAGAGTTTTACCATGTCATGTTGCTTTTGGAAAGCATTTTACTCTCTCTAAATATAATCCAGATAGCCACCTCGATTGTCAATGAAACCACCTGCTTGGGGAAAAAACTCGTAACCTTGAGCTCCCCAAACAAACCCCTGGTGGCTTGTGCTAAAAAGTTGCTCATGCCCCCTTGCCTTGAGTAGGGAATGTATATTTAAGGTAATTAAGCCAATTTGGAGAGCATCCAAGAATAGAGATCTCCCTGCCTAACCTGGCCTCACTCTGCCCTCTACCAGTGCCACTCACTCAAGTGCCATCGTCTGCATTTCCAGGAAATGGGAGGGCAAAACTGCCCATTACAGAGGTCAGGCGAAGATAGGGGTGTAATGTTCTTAGATTCTGCCAGAGGAGATGCCCTAGGCAGCTCTGTGCTGCCTGCCATTGCATCCCGCTCACAGTGCCCAGGTGGAATTTAAAAACCCACCGGTTGGAAATTGCTCTTAGCGCAGAGGGGAGTCTCCAGGCCCGGCACACCATGGACCAGCCCTCCCCAGGTTGGCCTGATTGGTGGGGAGGGCCCTGTGCCAGGTGCCATGCTGTCAGGGTGAATTTCAGCCCTGCTGAGTATTCATGTACCCCAGGTGAGTCCATGAGCTTTCTATGCCAACAGGGAAAGGAGAAGACAGCCCCCAAGCCAGGACATTGCCAGACCAAATCCAGCTCTGCTCCATCTAGCCCAGCCTGGTGCCCCACTGCTGCAGAGGAAGGCACAAGGAGCCCCCCAGTGGCTGAGGATGGAATGACCTGCTGGGGGGTGGCTCCCTGACAGCGTGATAGAGGGTGCCCTAATGCACACAGGTTTATATCCCTCGTCCTCATTTCTGTCGGTGTTTGGAGCCAGGGAACTGAAGCATTCCAGCTCCAGGAACACCCTCCATCCAACGCTCTGAGAGTGGCAAACAGGCTCTCCGTGCCCCAAACGTGGCTGTGGGTGATGATTTCCCTCTGCTCCGGCATGACTGTTGCGCGAGGTGCTGAGCTAAAACTATTGGTAGCATTCCCCGCATTGCTGTGGTAGCTGGGCTGAGAACCAGATTGTAAGATGCAATCGTATCAGAGCAATAACAACAACATATCGACATGGTGGAGATGATCACAATGGGGCACGAGAAACCCGTACAGCAGCGGAGAAGAAGCTTCCCTCTGTCGTTGTAATTGCTAACCTTCCTGGAAGTGAAACGGGGGCTACCTCTAGGGACATCTCTTAGGGGAAACAAAGGTCACAAAGGGAGATGCATTAGGTGGTGTCAGCCTAGGTCCTGGCAGCTGTTTGTCCCTTTAGGCCAGTGTCTGAATAAGTTCTCCCCTGCCCTCTAGTGAGAAACTGGGGGGAAAGGCTTCAGGAGCAGACTGTATTTGCATAGACACACCTACCGTGCCTAGTTGATCAGCTGACAGATCTGCCATGCCAAAGCATTCAATTTTGGCTGTTTGGGTTAAAATTTGCTTTAGTCTTGGAATGCACAGGTAATAAAAAACATTGTTATCTTTATTGTATGTATAAAGGGCAGCAGAATTGCACTTAATATGGCCTAATTGAGGGGGTCACCCTAAATGTAACCACACTTGCAAAGCAGGGAGTAGCAAAACTCAAGTGAAAGAGTGCGTACGGATGGGTGTTTTTATTTGGGGGTGTGGAGTTTTGTTTAATGAATCTTAGATACCATTTGATCATCTTCCTTTAGTAATCAGACTCTGTTGAGAGTCTTGTTTCTACTCAGTGATCAGTATTGCTGAACTCATTCATGAGCAGGTCTAGGAGTCAGAACCAGAGTCATCCAGGTGGAGTAAACGCTCCTCCCTTCTTGTCTGAGCATCATCAAGGATGGCAGCAGTACACCTCTGGAGGGATGCCCTTTGGTGGCTTTGCAGCAGTATTTTAAGTCCTCCATGAAACACGTTGTAGGTCCTACGTACACAACATTGATTTGATTTTTCTGGTGACAAGGTGATGGGTTTTAAAACAGCAAGCATGGGTATTTAGGGTAATGTATAGCCTCTGATATTGCAGACTGTTTTCTGCCTGAAATGAAATGCAGGTGTGAAATGTGGGTGGCTATCTGCCTCTGCAGTTGCAGCTATAACTGAGCCTCGCTTCTGGACTGCAGTCACAAATCAGGCAGTTTTCTGTCTAGAGAGGTAATTTTGTGGGTACATAGGGGCTTGCAATGTTGTGCTTGCACGTTAAAAACCTCTCCTGACCATGGGGAGATGCGAGAAATGACACTGCATGATTAGTTTCCAGCGACGACATTCTATCAGTATTTAGAAAGGGGCATAAAAATCTCCACCTTCTTAGGTCTGAGTCTGCCCCCTGGTTTTATCAGGCCCATGTCACAGTGGCTTGGTGAGCCCATGCTTTCTCATGGAGGCAGCTCTCTATGGCTCCAGAATCTGTGTTTGGGGTTTGGGGTTTTGGGTTTTTTTGTTTTTTTTTTTAAATTAGCCTCTCATCTTCATGGTTATGAATAAATCTTCAAAATGTGAACCAGAGTGTCACTGACGCCCGAGTCTGCAGACAGCTAGAAAGAAAAGCCCAGAGAGTTACAAAATGTTCCATTTATCTTGTTGATGTGTTAACTCAGAAGCCTAATGCTGATGACTTAAATGTCAACACTGTTAACTATTTCACTGCTGATCAAGGCACATCCTAAACATGGCACATTTTGATACCTATCTTACTAATAACGCTGTAGAGCGTGAGAAGTGGAAGAGCTTTTAACATCCAGCTTGCGTGTTTTCCCTGCAAAGGTGCTTGCCTTTCTCCCAGCAGGAAGTCACTTTCACTTTCTCTTGGAGTTGGTTTTGCTCTCAGGTGCTCAGTGCTGCAGTGACTGGGGTTTTCAATTGGGTGGGACGTTTTGTTGGTTTAGAGTAATTGCTTTCACTGGAGTTAAGCCAAAAAGTGGTGGCAGTCTCTCTACCAAGCTGCCTGTTTATCACAAGCTGGTTTTTGTGTCCATTATCAGTTATCACTGTCCCTTGAGCTGCATTTGATCAGCAGCAGTGTCCTGGCCAGCTGAGTGGGACAAGGTATGTATAACACAGCTTTCTCTAGGGTGCCCAGGCCAATGCCAGTGCTCCAGCATGTTCACACTCCATAGTAAGTGCTGCCTCTCGTCACTGCCCAGGGATGAGGAAGCTGCACCAGCCACCTCTCGGCATTTCCCTCGGGATTGGGGAGCAATATCAGCCTCCTCTTTGGTTTCCTCCCGTAAGCTGGGGTGGGGGTGAAGAAGCCCCTCAGTGGACGTTGGCACAAAACTTCTTCCTAAAGTCCTGCAGTCAGCTTCTGTTCTGTTGCATGGGTGGAAATTCGGAGCCACTCCCATGACCAGGCTCCAAGGCCCTGCTCGGTGTATAAGCAGGCAAGCCCCTGATGGCATCGGCAGCCATTTTGCTGAACAGGGACTTGCGGGTTCATCTCGCCACGCCAGATTTCAGTGCATCTGCATTCACTGCGAGCGACTTCCCGCGCTGTCCCTTTAACGGGGTGTGAAGCCAGTCGTTGTGGTACTTTCAGAACAGAGCTCGAAGGGAATGGAAGAGGTGAAAACGCTTCCGAAGCCAGTACGGTTCTGACATTCGGAGCGCTGCGTGAGCCGTTGTAGCCGTGACTTTGCCAGCAAGTATTAGATAGAGGCTGGTCTGCAAACAGAGCAGTGGGGAGCTCACAGCCACACGCAGCCCAGAATTGACTTGACTTATGTATTTGACCAATGTAGCGCAGGGTTAATTGTTTAGGAGAATGTTTCATCATCTGTGTGCACGCCTTTCACTACCCTGGTCTAGTTCAAGCCGTGTAGATCCAGTTACCAGTGTAAAGGTGCTTTGTATCAGGATAGCTGCTCCTCGACAGGACAGGGGAATAAGCTATACTGGGATAATTGCAGCCACATGGGGGGCTGAACTGTTTGGTAGAAAATCACACCCCAGGGAATTTGGGACAAATGCTGTCCCGGAGTCATCCAGACCGGACTTGAACTCTGTATTTCAGGACTGTCCTGCCCAGTTTAGGACGGGTGGTCACCCTACCCTGCACAAGCCGCCACTCTGGATGCACCGGCCACCCCCTGCATGACACAAGCACTGTCATGGCTATGCTACTTCTAGGGTGACCATATGTCCTGATTTTATGGGGACAGTCCCGATATTCGGGGCTTTGTGTTATATAGGCACCTATTGCCCCCCGTCCTGATTTTTCACACTTGCGATCTGGTCACCCTAGCTACTGCTCCATGGCAGGGGGAGGCCGCTTCTCCTGCTACCTGTGAGGCGCTGCCAGCTCCCAGCCACTTTTCTCACACTGTGCCTGGCCAAGGGTCCCACATCAGAAACTCCTAGCTGATATGCAGAGCCAGTCCACGCTGGGATGTTCAGTACAGGGACAGAGTGACCACCGGAGCCTTGCTCCCCCGCAGACACCTCCCCTCCCCTGCGCACAACCTGGCTGCTGCCCTAGCGATCCTAGCAGGACATGAAATGTAGAAGCAGCTCATCTCCCCTCAGCACTGACCCACCAGGAGCCCTGCTCCCATGTTCCAGCAGGCAGTGATTGGGGCATCTGGAGCAAGGCAGACTGACTGTGTACGCCCTGCTGATGGCCGCCCTTAACTGCCAGTGAGGGGGGAAGCTGGGAGAAGACACATCTTGGCTGGCGTGGGGCACACACCCATGTCACAGGAGCAAACCACCAGCAGACAGCACAGGCTGGGGGCAGTCAGAGCCAGGCTGTGAGGGACACTGGCTTGTGTGGCCCTGTGCCCCACCCCTGGCCGATTTGCTCAGGCTCTGCTGGCCTCTCCCCTTGGTGACCTGGTTTTGTTTGTGAGCGTTTCTGGCTGATGGTTTCCTGCCCTAGGGGAGGGAATGAAGGTTGGTTGACTCATTTCCTGCACTGTCCTCGACATTGCTGCTGACTGGTGGTTGCATCTCAGCTTGGCTGTGTTTCCCACCGGCTAGGCCTGGAGCGGAGGTCACCCCTTGCTCTATGCTGTCGAGCTCCCAGGCAGAGCTTCTGTTTTGCAGCAGCCTTTCCATCAAGTCCACAGGGAGCTGAGGGGGCTTTTCTTCACAGGCCAGATCAGCTGGGCAGTCATGGCTTAAGCCCTGCTGTGCTGCCCCAGGAACGGCTGCCAGCCAGTCCAAGTGGACCCTCTACCCCTCGGCCCTGGAGGGGCCAGCCCCAGGCTGTGGAAAGTCATTCTATTTGTTTGCAGTGAGTCCCATTTCCCTGCTCCCCTTCTGCTCCATCCTGCTGGGGAAGGAGGAACCCGCAGCTCCTTTACAATAGGCTTTCAGTCAGGTGGCCAGAACCAAACCTGTCGGTGGCTGGGGACAGGGGCCTAGTCCTGGCATAGTTCCCCTGAGTTGCTGTGCTCCCAGCCAGCATGGCTGGCACAGTGCTCTCGGATCCTAGCCTGTGTCCCCGTCTTCTCGACCAGCCCCAGGCAGTGAGTGTCCTTGCGGGGATGGGATTCCCCAGCCAGCTGGGTGCTGGGCTACTGGGACTTGTGGAGAGAACCTGCCCCGTTGGCACCCCCAGGCTGACACCTCCTTGCGGTTACCCCAGGGTTACCTTCCTGCCACCAGCAGGAGTTGGGAAGCAGTTTCCCTGGGAATGATGGCTCCTGTCTGCTGTGGTGCTGAGCCAGGCCCGGTGCTGCTCTGGGTGCTGAGCCAGGTCTGGTGTTGCCAGCCACCCAGCGTTGAAGTCTCTTCCTCACTGAACCGTGAGTGGCCAGAGGCTCTTTTGCTCCCACTTGATCAGGACCCTGGAGATGAGGTTGCCTCCAGAACTGTCCTGGCTCTGTGCGCTCCCACTGCATCCCAACCTGGGGTGCAGAGCCGGTCTGCACGGCTTCACCAGGAGGGAGCTGTTCCATTAGCAGTGTCAGGCTGGCTGATGTGAGCTCGATCCTGTTGCTAGGCTCAGATGCTCTGGGGAACATCAGCCCCTCCATATGGGGCTAAGGTTGAATTGGCTTCTTGGGTACTTGGAGGGGCTCTGAGTGAATAGGCACCCATGTGTTCCCTGAAGTCATGGGACCTTCCTGGCTTCTCACAGAGTCCTAGATTCCCAGACCATGAGCATCTAATCTGACCCCTTGCACAACACAGGCCCTAGGACTGCCCTGAATTAAAGCCTGTTAGAACTTCAGCCGAGCTTTTAGCAAAACATCCGATCCTGATTTAAACATTGTCCATGATGGAAGAGCCCCCAGGACCTTGGGTGAAATCTTCCAGTGGTTAATTACCCTCCCCATTAAAAACATGTTACCATGTGGTGGGTTTGGCACATTTTCTGTCAGGTGTAGTTGCTGAGCTGCGGGAATCCTAATCCCTGCAAGCAAGGGTTAATCGGCAGAGTGCATTTGAGTGATACAATTCTATAAATAAACTGAAATATGAAACACCCCTGAAGCTCTAAACTGCTGTTTATTTCTTGTCTTTGAAACACCGTGGGCTGAGAAATTTCAGGTGAACATCTGAAAAATTAGTCTTAAAAAATCCAAGTTCAAACTCTGTAGCTGTTCGTTTTTCTCTTGCTTCCTCACAATATAAAAACGGCTGGATTGTTTTTAAATTGCCCAACCCCCAGTTTCCGCTTTCAGTCTGAGGTTGACATCCCAGGCAGTGCAGACCAGTGGTGGACTAGGACTAGGAGAAGCGGGTCCATTCAGGAGCGTTGTTTCCAGCCAGGAGCTCACCTGTGCTTTCCATCAGCTTTTTTTCACCAGCATGTCCATGCAGAAGCGTCTCTTGCCGTACTGGGTGCTGCTGGCCATGGCCATGAGTTCTGAGCTGAGATTAGCAAGGTGGTGGTTCCCAGTGGGCATGAGCATAAATCCAAAAGCCATTGCTAATGTCTTCAACTTCTGTTTTTGGTGGAATTTCTTTATATCAGGCCTGGTTTGCAATTTAGGAATGTCTGGCCAAATGGCTCTAGCATGTTGCACGATCCTGGTGCTGGGACAAGGAAGGGCCTGTTACACGCTTTCTTGTGCCGATTCTGGCCGATCTTTTGCAGGTAAAATACACTTGTGATTAGTAAAGAGAAGGGTGGTATTTAGCCTGTGGATTCCTGCCAGGAGCTGAATGAGGTCTGGCCTAGATCAGTGTAACTGTGTCACGCTAGGATGTGAAAAATCCACACCGTTAGAGACAGTTACACCGACCTTACCCCCCGCATAGACAGCACTATGTCAACAGGAGAGCTGCTCCTGTTGACGTAGCTACTGCCTCTCGCAGAGGTGGATTAACCACGCTGATGGGAGAGCTCGCTCTGGTCAGCTTAAAGCATCTCCATTAAAGCGCTACAGCCGTTGCAGCATTTTAAGTGTGGACTTGCCCTAAGTGTGAGAGCTCACATCTGTCCCACCCAGCCTCTGGAGGCAGCTGCACTGGGGAGACACCGCTCTTCTGGCTTGCAGCACAGCCATAGAGTGCTGGACGATGCCGGAGAATGTTTCAGGAGGGCGTGGGAAGGCACTACCCCTATAGCGAGGGGCCGTGAATACACTCTGTGGTTGTGGATGGGGAGTTCAATACTCAGCTGCTAAAATGTGCGAATTGCAGTTGATTTAAAATGAGACCAGTGCTGGCCTCGCTGATTTCCCAGCCTGCATCTCCTGCTGGAATCAAAGAAGCAGCTCTGAGATCCTCCTTGGAAAGTGGTATTGATGTGCCAGGGGTGATACATGACAAGTTGGTGCTTGTACCAGATTCCCAAGTGTCCCCAGTGTGTTCACCTGGGACCAAAGTGTCTGCAGCCACCCAAGAAGCGTGTGCATCCAGGACTCACACACACACACTGCTCCAGGGAAAATACACATGCACCATAGAGGTTTGCCCACAGGTCCGCACTCTCCTGCGCTGATGTTGTGGAGCGTGTGCCCTCTTGTGGCCAAATGGAGAGATGTCAGGATGCTGGTGATGGACACGCAAACTGCTGGAGCTCACACACCTGGGTTCCTCTTGTCTCTAGAAACCTTCCCTAGAAAGAGGTAATATTGCTGGCACTTATAACAGATCATTCACTGTGTGTAAATAGGCCTTTCTCACACTGCACTGACTGCCTGGGCCGGGTTGCTTTGGGCTTTCTCCCATTCTCCTGTCTCTTTTCCCTTGTCTTGCTCCCAATCCAGTTGGCAGTACAGCTCCCAATGACCCCAGCGGGGCAGAACCAGCCCCAACTTTTTGCTCTCCACCCCCCTCACTTGTTCCTCTCTTCTGTATGTTCCGTGTTGGTTCCCCCCGTTGCCTCCTCTTCCCCGCCACCCCTGTTATTTCAGCAGTCCTTCTTCGTTCTTGTCTGGCTTCCATTCCTCTTTTGTGTTGACTTTCAGAGGCAGGTTCTGCTCTCACTTTACCTGCCTCTGCCTCCCATTGAGATCAGTGGGCAAGAGCAGACCTTGGCCCCAGGTGTACCCCTCTGTCTCTGGAGTTGGCTGTGGCATTTGTCCTTCAGTCTGTTTCTCTATTTTTGTTACTCTTGGTTTGTCCCCTGGGATCAGGTGATTGTGGATTTCTGCTCCAGGGAAGGCCCTGCATTTTTCTCTCCAATGCTTTCCGTTTCTCTAGCACATTGCTGTCCTTTCCCAGTTGCGTGCATGTCACACAGACGGCTCATGTCTCCTGATACTGGAGGGGTACAATCAAAGGGGAAGACACGTGACCGCCCCATGTGTCTTCTCTGCCCAGTGACACCTGCATCCAGCCTAGGGCTGCTGCACTCTCCCTGCCCCACGTTACCTGCGGGGGGGGGGCTCTGTCCTTCTCCCACTGCACCTCCACGCCAGCATGTTTGGCTGCTCTCCCTGGCGCCTGGGCAGGGAGCTGGAGGGAGCCACTTCTCCCAGGACTGAAACTGGCCGCTCAGGGTGGCTGCTCTGTGCAGCACGGCAGCTGCCTGAGAGAGCCCGGCTGGGGAGGCAACGGCAGCAGGTCACCTCCGACACGGGCCAGTTGCTGGGGACAGGGGCCAAGTGAGCCGGAAACGTGCCGGGCGGGTGAGGGGACTCCGACTCACTCGACCCTGGTCCCTGAGACTGGGTGGGTGGGGGGCGGCCTGCTGCCACCGCCGCCACCCCAACTAGGCTCTCTCAGGCAGCCATCGCACTGCACAGAGCAGTGACCCGGGGCGCCTGGCTTGAGAAGTGTCTGGTCCTGCCCCTTCTGCTTCCCGCCTGGGCCCAGCTGCCAGGGACAGGGGCCAAGCGCGCAGGGGGGGCAGGTGCAGCGGGAGAAGGATAGAGCCCCTCTCCCTCCTCCCATGGCAGGCCAAGCAGAAATCCGGGGGGAGGGGGCACACTTGGCCCTGCATGCCCCCCTTACGCGTCACCTATGCACAGTCCCCAGCCTCTTTCCTGACTGATACCACAGTTTGAATTTGCCAGGACTCTGCCTGTCTTTTAGCTCAGCGCAGCTACGTTGCCACCACCACAGTGGCCAAGCTACTATGTTGACACGTCCTAGGATGATGGAAGGGGTTTTCCTGTTCACTGTAGTTAATCCATCTCTCCTGACTGCTTCTACGCTAGAGGTGAGGTTGACCTAACTACGGTTCTCAGGGCGTGACATTTTTCCCAGCCCTGAGTGAGATAGCTACAGCAGCCTAACTTTTAAGCGTAGACCAGGCCTCAGAGTGGCAGAAGCAGAAAGGTTTAATTTCCAGTTGCTTGACTATAGTGCTGTACGAACTGGAGAGGGCTGCTCAGACTAACCATTTTCTATGGTGTCTGTTTTTATACTAATCACAACTTTCTATGGCAGAAGTGTTTTTGTTCAGACTTAGCATGTTTTACTTGCAGGAGGTTTTGGATCAGAGATTGTTGTTCTTTAAAGGAGTTATAGGAATGACTCCTCAGTTGTGCTGGGAGAATTTTTGATAGAAATTTAATGGACGCAAACTTCAACGGGGCTTCAATACAGCTCTCCTCTGTTGCCAAATCCGAACGACATCTGCTGTGCTACGCGTTCGTTGCTTAGCCTGTATGGAGAGGTCTAATAGAATTTCCTTGAGAAAAATAAACCTTCCTGAGTATGACGAGGAAAAAAATTGAGCTAGGTTGGTGAATTGGGCAGAGCTTGCAAGTTCATTCTCTCTCACGCACATGCGTGCTTGCAGGCATAGACAAGTCCTGAACTTGCACTGGGACAACTTTTCTGACCTATTCAAGTCTGTCATTTTGTGACATTTCGATGGGTTCGCTATCCCAATGGCAAACTTGTTTATGTCAGTCGGAAGCTGCATAATGAGTAGCACATTACTCGGTGAGTGGTCCCACCGAAGAGAGTGTAAGACACTACCGGGTGTGCGTAACGGGGGCAGTCTGCGTGAACTCGGACCTCTGCCACCGGTTTGCTGGAAATTGATGGAGAATTCCTGTATCTTCCAGCTGTGCGTTTTCAGGTTGGGCTTGGGAGGAAACTTGGAGACAACTGTAGCTATGAGCTACCCTTTGCCACTCACTCTGAGCAGTACCTTACATTGTGAGTAGTCTGGGCCACATGCAGATTAAGATTCGGCTGGCCGTGAGTAAAGGTGGCAGAGTTTAGCTCTTCATGAAGAGCAGGAGTTCAGACACAGCCTGTAATCTCTGTGGCCACAGTTTTGCAGGCATTATAATCTCTGCAGAAGTCCTTGTGGGCCTTCCAGCTTTGCAGAGCATGCAAAGGGGGACATATCTTTATGGGGGACATATCTACATGGGGGAAAGCCTGTCAGACCTTGGGCAAATGGCCTAAAGTTCACCAAAGGCGGACAGAGAATTCATGTGGGCTGGTTTTGGAAGTGAACAGCTCTCAGAATAAGGGCCCTGGCTTTCAGAACTAGCCCTGTGTGTTCAATCTAGCAAAAGACTCCTGAAGGAAACTGATGGAAAGTTTGTAGGCAAGGGTTCTTCCCAGCGATGAAAGTTGCCCAACTCTTTTGGTCACCTCTCCAGAGCAAGCAGCTTTGTTTTCTAAGCCTCATCTCTCCGGAGCCACCTCCGGTTCCCCCCAAAGGCCATCCGACATTCTCCTCAGCTCGCAGTTCACGTGCAAAATTTGAGAGGTTCAAGGGGCTTTTCCAAGAATTTGGTAGGGGGAAGAATTTACCCTGTTCCCAAGGGGTGGGAAGGCCTGACCTCAAGCTGTGCCATCCCTCCACACCTGAGCATCGCTCAAGCTGCCACTATAAGCTCTTTCCGCTCTGGTTTCTTTTCCTTGCCCTTCCCCTCCTTGTGTTGCCACCTGAGGCCACGTGGCTGGTTCCTCTGAGGGATTTCAGCAGATTAAGAGCCCAGTTCTGATTGTTATAACCAGCATCTCCAGGCTCGTCTGAGGCCGTGTCCTTCGGAGCCCGCAGAGTGACACTGGCAGGCCAGCGCCAGAACTCAGCACCCTACCAGGCCGCATCTGTGTGCACACTGGGACTGCAGCCCCTGCCCTCTTTTGGCAGCAGCGCTGAGAAGAGTGTGGGGCAGGAGAGATGGCTTCATGTGGGGTGGCCTGCTCCCCTTGCCCCCTGTGTGTGTGAAGGCAGAGATGGAGACGCTCATGAGTGATCTGGGCAGATCTAGTCGGCTATTGCTCCCATGGGGAGTGGCTTAGCTGGCTTGGGGTAATTCTTAGTAAAATAAAATACTGGCTCTGAACAACGTGGCCTGCCAAGGGCTCTGGTGCTGGGGGAACCAGAGACCAGACCTGCCGCTCCATCTGTAATGCTCTCAGGATTCTCATGGTCAAGGTTAGGTAGAAACTTGTCACCTTGGTAACTCAATTCCGGAGACTCCGCTGCTCTCGGGAACACGCTCCCGTCTCGCCGCTCAAGTGCCTGGCACGTTCTCTGTTCCTGTAGCTGTCTCCTAACATTCCCCACGCTGGTTTTTGTGATGCTGCCATTGAGGGAGGGAGGGGTGGGACGAAGGGACCTAGATGAAGGTGGCCAGAAGGGCAGATGAAGAGGAAGGAGCCTGTGAGTCCAGTGTGGGTCGGATCAGTAACAAGGAAAAGACTCGCCTGGCAGAGTTAGTGGAATAGGCAGAAGGCTCATGCCAGTCTGGAATGCAGGAAAGGGGCTGCCTGTGCCCCCGGGAACAGCGACCTGCCCCCCAGTAACTCATTGGTTTCACCCATGACTAGCTAGCCAGAGAGAGATGGGGTGGAAAGTCCCACCAGCGAGGGCCAGAGACAATGCCCCAGTAAGAGGCTCAGCCCAACCCCCATATCACTAACTGCTGGGCACTAGGAGACCCTGGGATTTCTGCCAGGGCACTGTCCAGGGAGCCTTCCCATCTGCCTCTGGCTAGGAGACATCAGGGAACTTCCCTGCTCCTGGCCCTGCCTGTCTCTCAGCCCCACTTTGCTGCACTGTGTGTCATGCACATTGGCATTCGTGCTGTGGGAGAGGAGGGGCACAAAGCTGGTGTGCATCTCAGGGTGGGGTCACTTCACAAGTCACTCCTGGCCAGTTCCCTGGGTAGATGACCTGCACTATGCCCCATGCACAGCACCCAGAGACAGGGGTCTGATGTGCAGAGTGGCTGCCCCCATTCTCCTACCCCTGCGCTCTCTGGCTGGAATCCAGAAAAAGGGACGCTGGCCCGGATCCTCAAAGCCTACATCAGTGGAATGCCTTGGAGTACGGACTGCAGGATCTGGCCCTCTTTAATAACCAGTGTTTGGATTCTTCTGGTGCCAGGCTGGTTTTACTCAATGCAGGTACAAACTCAGTGGAGAGGGGAAATCCTGCTGTCCAGGAAACTCCGTGGGAATGCAGGAAGAGTGCAGCCTTGGGATTCCCAGCTCCTCAGATACCAGCCCAACCGCTCTCATTTCTACGACTGAACCGTTCCTAAGCAGACTGGTACCAGCTGCCGAGTTTCAGCCAGTGCCTGTAGCATGCAGAGAACTGACAGCTGATGTTGCACTGTGGAGTGCAATCCAACTGACTGCATGTGGATTCATTTTAGGCTAAGCATGTACTTAATTTGCCTGGTAGCTTAATGCATAGAGAGGTCCCGACAGTTCCAGCTCAAAGATGAGCGAGGAATGACCGTCCAGGGGTTGTACATTGCAAATAGAGCCCCACTGGATGGCATCTAAGGCGGGACGCTGCCTGGAAAGCTGAAATTAGGGTTTTATTTAAACAGCCCAGATGGGATGTTTCAGGGCTTACGAATAATTACTATGCGTGCTGGAGCTGCTGGGTTTCTTCTTGCACTCTTGGGCCCATGGTTCTAAACTGGCCTTTCCCATCCTTTTGTAAGCCTGATCTTGTAACCCGTTGGTCCCTTATCCCTCTCACTCCTTTCCTTGTACTCCTTACTGACAATAACCTGTGGGAAAGGTCTGGCCCCTCTTTAATGCCACACCATGGGTAGAGGGTGCTAGGCAGGTACTGCTGCCTCACCTCAGGAGTCCGAAGGGAATTTTCCTTGACTTTGAGACTTTGGTGTGTGGTGGATAATCCTGCACAGCTTAATGCTCAGTGAATGGAGTGATCTTAATTAGAACGTTGAGCATATATGCAAAGCAGCATCGACACTCTAGCGGAGGTCTGAGCTAACCAGTGCAGGCTGGGTAGTGGTATGAGCAGGTCTGGGTGGGTAGGCATTCAGCTCCTTTGCAATGGTGTCAAACCTGGCTCCCCAGAGTTGACACTAAACTCTTCCAGCGCAGAATAGCTGCAGTTATTCCTCTGCCTGCGCATCTCACCCACCTCAGGCTCCTGGGGGCACTGCAGCCTTTGGGCGCTAATGCGGCTCATCTCACATTGTGACAGCATGTCAGGACACTAGTAAGTCAAAGTGGGTGGAGACCCGACAAGCCCAGGAATTGTGCCTGTGAAGGCAAAAGAGCAAATGAAGTTCAGTCCGTGGAGCACTGTGCTCCAACCACTTCGCTGGACAGTTCTGTCAGCGTGAACGAACGGCTTCCGCGGAACCAAGGATTTCTAGAGAAATCAGCCTGTTCTCTGCTCTTCTGTGCATTGCCAGTGTGGCCCAGGAGACACTGACCAGCAGTACCAGGGCCAGTCCAGAAGCACCACTAGCCCCTGGCCTCAGGGAAATGTGCTTATGGGGAATCCTTGGCAGGCTGGAACTGCTAGCTGCTCCCCTCTGACTGCGTTGGCTGCAGGAGTGAGCGGAACTGTTCTAGGGCTCGAGATGGGAGAAGAAATCCTGAAAGCACCTGGGAGCAGATGGAAGGGACCCTGGGACCTTGGTTTTAAGGGCAGGGGATGTGAACATACGACTTGCCAGACTGGATCTGACATACCTTCTGAAGTAGGGAGGGGGATGCTAATGAACTCGTAATGAACTGGCTCCTGGTTCTGAGCTGAAGCTCTGATGAACTAGTGACCCCAAAGATGTCCCCAGGGGGATGGGAGGGGCTGGTGCCTGGTGAGCTGTTAGCAGGGGTGCAGATTGTTATATTGTTTTGGATACCTCTTCTCTGTAAGGTGTTTTACCTGAAGAATAGAGTGGGCTGGCTGAGAAAGAGCTGGGTGGTAACATACCTGGAGAAATCATGGTTACAAGTCTCTGAGGAGAAAGCAAGCATGGCTGTCTGTGCTGGGGATAACACTTTGAGGGTAGGCAACTATGCAGCCTGGGAATACCCCAGTCAGAAGGGAGAGAGGCACTGGACTCCACCCAGGAAAGGCAATAGCTCAGGAGCTGGAAGCCTGAGATTGGGGGCCCTTAGTGGACCTCCGAGGGGAAGTGCAGGTCCCTGAACTGGGATACCCCCCAGGAGCAGATGTGGGGCAGTCAGTGCCAATTGCGTCTCTCAGATGTGAGGTCTGTGTGGTGCTGCTGCTCAGGAGTACCGAGCCTCTCCAAAACTCCTGCTGGTAAAACTATTATAGCACCTCCCAAGGCCAAGTCTTTTCCGTGCCTGGTATCTGTTCTGCAGTAGAGCGGGTCTGATCACATGTGGCACCTCTGCTTAGCGGTGGATCTCCTGGTCGTCCTTGTGCCTTGGGAAGGGGAGTGAGGGATAAATGCCGCTCTCCAAGCCCCAGGCGTGAGTCCCCCATCCAGGGGAGGTGTGCAAAGCAGCCAGTTTTCCTTGCAGCACAACTGATTTCCCACCTCTGAGCAACACTTTGGGGGTTGGGAAAATAGTTGAGGGGAGAATAGAAAATGCTTCTCCCTTCCCCCACAGCCCACTAACCGGCAGGAGGTGTGCATTTCCATTGACTTGGCTGGCAGGGGCGTTTGAATCACTTCCAAGGCAGTTTTCCAGCTCCCTGTTGTGTGCCCTGGGATGGCGGGGCACTGGCAAAGCCAGGCCATGTTTCCTTAGTGTGGTGCGATCTCCATGCTCTTACTGAACAGTTGCTGCCCCCCACTGCTGGAGGAGGACAGAGGAGTTGCCCTAAGTGCCCTGCTCCTGGAGGAGGTGTAGACGATGCTGGTTCTCTCAGCTAGCAGCAGGAACCAGCAGCCTTGCTGCAGAGACCGGAGGTGCTTTCAGAAGCTGCGGTGATGCTAGTTCCCCTTTCAGAGCAGGGGAGATGAGTACCTGGAGAGGGCTTCCTGGTGGCCAGTGGTGTGGTGGCACTATGCCTAAAGCAGGCACTTCTGGGGCACTGCACCAGATTGACAGAGGGAGTTAGGCACCTAACCTGCTTAGGCGCTTATGTAAATCCCATTAGGCACCGAAATCCCTTCTTAAATCTGGCCCGTTGCACCTAGCACAGGCGGCTTAGGGCCCCCCAGACTCCACAGGATTGCAGGAACTGAGAGGGGGACGTGTCCTCTGCCCCCGTCTGGGTGCAGCTCTGCTGGCCAATGGAGTAGTGGGGATGGGCCATGGCTGCGTGCCCTCTGGGACAGCTGGCATTGCTGGAGACGCTCACCTGGCACGCTACCATCTTGCTCGGCCTCTGCACTGATGCGCAGCGGAGAGGAGGGCTCTGCTTACCCCGGCACACCCGTGCAGGGCTGGGCGCAATCAGGCCGTAGCAAACACCTACTAAGTATCCAGGGCACAGCAGATACACTTTATAAAATGCAAACACCACCAGGCTTCCTACCGCCACCGACTGAGATCATCTGCTTTTCATTCCATCCTGCAATGCCCCTGAGTGATCCCAGGCACCTGTGTCATCCCGGCTTCTCTCCCACGACAACGTTTCCAGGCAGTGTGTTGTCCTAATGTCATGATGCACCCAATGAGCTTGTTCCGGAGGGCTGATTAGTAATGATGGTGTCACTGCATGTCTGTCATCAGCACTGGCCTTTCATGGCTGGAATCTGAACTTCGATGACAGTGGGGCTCTCACCCAGGACAGAAAGCCCAGGGAGAGGTGCTGGTGGAGACACCCTGAAATTCATGGCTGGCTCTGACATCTTGGGGTTTCCTAGCTGCCCTCTTCCATCGCCATGGTATATGAATAGTGTGTCTAGGAAGTCAGATTTGCAGTGTTGTCTACAGTGGACTTCAATGAACACTGTTCTGTGCCCTGTTGCAGTGCAGCAGCTTGTCCTGCCTGGGGAGGTCTGGAGGGGTCATCCTTCCCTGGTTTGGTTGTTGCACAGAGGTGAACCCTGCAGCATTCTCTGAAACTGGTTCGGCTCCGATCCAGTCACGGTTCCTCCAACGGGCCATGCAGAGGTCGGGTCCCCTCAGTGGAGAATGCCTTATCTCTGTCGTGTGAGAGCTCCGCCCGAGGCACTGCCGTGGCGTTGTCTCCGGCTACGTCGTCGGTGGAGGTGGGGTTTACAGCAGGATAACCAGTGTGCATGAGCTGTCCCGCTGTGGTGGCAAGGCACTGGTAGGTTTTACCAAGAGGTCAACACTATACCCCCTGCCCACCAGGATATGACCTCGCCTAGCCACATCGCGGTAAACACTCCCATATCTGGTCTCTGCTGGGGTCTCACAGTGGGCTTGCTAATGCCCATGGCAGTCTGGACAACGTTTGCTCCCTCCCCCCCACCCCGGTCTCTCTGGGTACAGCTGCACGGGAGCTGGCAACGTAATTCCCAGGTCAGGTGGATGTGCCCACCACAGTGTGCTAAAAACAGTGGCATGGCTTGGTCGCCCCGAGAGCATGATCCTGTGTGAATCCCTGTGTATGTGGGGCAGCCAGCCCCTCCTGCTGTCCACACTGCTGGATCAGCGCTAACATAGGTATGTCTGCCTGAGCTGCAAATTATACCTCCAGGTCCAGTGTAGACACACCCTCTGCTAAGTGCCTGATGACTGCCCTGCGCTGGCTGGCATTAAATTAGCCAGTCCCCTTTCCTTCAACTGCAGCTTGTCTCCTCTAACAATGTGTTGTTCCCAAATCATGCCTGCCAGTGGCTCCAGGAGCTAGAGGCCTCTGCCTCCTCGGCCCTGGGTGCAGCCGCAGCGCCATGGGCTTTGTCTCTGCCTGATTTTCTCTTGCTGCGGTTGTGTCTAAGGAAATGCTGCCATGGTTTTCCTGGCCCAGCATTCTTACTGCCTCCTGGGTGTCCTCCCCTTTGCTGTGCCCCACATTGTTGGTTCCAATGCAGAAGACTCTCACATGGCTCCAAAGGAAGGGGCAAATTGTTGGTAAAATTTTGACTCCTCCAGGGAGCAACCTGCTCACCAAACCCCAGAGGACAGGTGCGTGTGTAAATGCAGATACATGCCTGTGTTTCCTTGCCAGCCTTCCATCAACTTTCCTGGGTTTCGGGAGAACGCAGGAGATTGAAACAGACAAGGCTCCTGCTCTCAGACAACTGTCTGGGAGCACTGGAGCTCTCTTTTTACTCCTTCACAACACCCAGGCAGCGTTTTACCCTGCCACTGGGTTTGCTTTGTGCTCTGTAAAATGGAATCGGACCTGTCCCCTTAGCACACGGGGGTTACTGCTTCGCAGCTGCGGGAGGGGCAGGGTTGGGATTTTTTCCTCCGTGTTAATTGTGAGACAAGTGAGTAGGTGAGGGGAATCATGGGGGTGGCGCATCTCACAGGTTACGTCCTGGCTGGAGAGTTAGTGAGGGGAATTGGCCTCCAGCTCTGAGCACCTGGTTGTAAGCCCATTACTGTCCTCAGTTGTGCTGCGTTTCCCCCAGGTGTGTTGCTAGAGTTTCAGGGGGCATATCCCACAGTTCTTTGTGTTCCATTAAGTTGAGTCACTCAGAGTCTTTCCCAGTGCATTGTGGGAGAACATGTCTGCCCTTCTGGGCACGCAGCAGGGATTGTGGGAAGGTGCTGTTGGACTGGCAGCATGCTGGTGATTTAGCCTGCATTTGACAGCAAAGCGGGTTGGTTACCAGCCTGAGTGAACCCAGCACCCAGGCTCTAGCCAATATCTCAGCCGGGGCAGCTAGCACCACTAAACTCGGGTCAGAGGGTTCTGCGTGTGGATGGGAGTGGGGTTAGGAGCAACATCTGGGTAAGAGCCAGCTGACTCTGCAGGGAGACCTCCACACAGGGGCTGGGGGACAGACATGCCGGAGTTCCCAGGCTAGCAGGCTGCTCAGCCTGGCCTGCAAAGGCCCAGGGTTGTTGTACTCGGCCGCTGGGGCTACAAAGAGCAGAGAGGTGGGGCCGGGCTGGCCCTGTTTGAACTTGAGCCAGTTGATGACCAGCATGACTCTAGATGCTAGTCTGGACACAGGGCCCCCAAATCTCATCTAGACACACCCTTCGTGGGACAAAGAGGCCCAGTCTCGGTGCCTGTTCCCAGAGCATGGGAACCCCAGATCCCATCCGCACACGAAAGGAGACTGCGGGAAGGAGCCTTGGGGGAGCTGCAGGCAACAATCTGCAGTGTGGACCTACCCATCCTGGCTGGCGAAAGCCAGCAACAGGAGCCGTGTCTGCTATCGATGGAGATCTCTACCCTCCCCCTTAGACTGCCCTCTTGCAAGCCCTCGTGCCAGGTAATGAGACCTGGGAGGGTGTGGTGAAACGGCTCAGGTAGCACCACTAATTTCCTTGTCCCCTGTCCGTCTGGGTCTGAGACAGTCGATGGTTTCCGTCTGGCAGTAGGAAGCAATCAGTGCTTTGCGCTCTGAGATCTCCCAGCTGCCTGCAGTAGCACTGAGCAGCAGGGAGCAGCCAGGGCGGACAGGGCTGCTGTTTGGTGGCTCTGTTTCTCCCTGGCCTTGGGGTCAGTGGTCCAGCACCCCACAGGGTCTCTCTGGGGGATCCCCCAGGGCTCCATGCCATGAGGTTGCCATGCTCAGGCGACAGTCACCTTGGCTTCTCTCTCTGTTGTCTCTGTGCCTCACCAGTGGGGGGCGTGGGTGAGTAGGCCTTTCCATAGCTGTAGGCAGTTCTGTCCAAACAAGGCAGAGCTGGGAGCGTCTGGAGGAGTTGACCTGGGCTGCCTACCCAGGAGCAGGTGTCTAAGAGATTCCCAATTTGGGGGCTGGGTCCACTGCAGGCTCTGCATTCCCAGAAAGCAGCGATGGCCGAGCACCACTAAACTCGGGTCAGAGGATTCTGCATGTGGAGGTTGATGGAGATTGTGCACTTTCCCCCGAGAGAGTCCCTGGCACGCTCCATGACTGTGATACCTCCAGGCTGCACTGCTGCCATGCTTGGGACCACATACCCAGCGGTTCAGAAAGCAGCAGCTCGCTTGGCTAGCGCAGCACCCTGTGCTCTGCGGCCTGTCCTGCCTCCCCCTCTCTTCCCACACTTCATAGAATCATAGAAGGTTAGGGTTGGAAGAGACTTCAGGAGGTCATCTAGTCCAACCCATTGCTCAAAGCAGGACCAATCCCAACTAAATCATCCCAGCTAGGGCTTTGTCAAGCCGGGTCTTAAAAACCTCTAAGGATGGAGATTCCACCACTTCCCTAGGTAACCCATTCCAGTGCTTCACCACCCTCCTAGAGAAAGAGTGTTTCCTAATATCCAACCTAGACCTCCCCACTGCAACTTGAGACCATTAGTCCTTGTTCTGTCATCTGCCACCATTGAGAACAGCCGAGCTCCATCCTCTTTGGAACCCCCCTTCAGGTAGTTGAAGGCTGCTGTCAAATCCCCCCTCACTCTTTTCGTCTGTAGACTAAATAAGCCCAGTTCCCTCAGCCTCTCCTCATAAGTCATGTGCCCCAGCCCCCTGATCATTTTCTTTGCCCTCCACTGGACTCTTTTCTAATTTGTCCACATCCTTTCTGTAGTGGGGGGCCCAAAACTGGATGCAATACTCCAGATGTGGCCTCACCAGTACCAAATAGAGGGGAATAATCACTTCCCTCGATCTGCTGGCAATGCTCCTACTAATGCAGTTCAATATGCCGTTAGCCTTCTTGGCAACAGGGGCATACTGTTGACTCATATCCAGTTTCTCATTCACTGTAATCCCCAGGTCCTTTTCTGCAGAACTTCCGCTTAGCCAGTTGGTCCCCAGCCTGCATGGGATTCTTTTGTCCGAAGTGCAGGAGTCTGCACTTGTCCTTGTTGAACCTCATCAGATTTCTTTTGGCCCAATCCTCCAATTTGTCTAGGTCACTCTGAACCCTATCCCTACCCTCCAGCCTATCTACCTCTCTCCCCAGCTTAGTGTCATCCGCGAACTTGCTGAGGGTGCAAGCCATCCCATCATCCAGATTATTAATGAAAATGTTGAACAAAACCAGCCTCAAGACCGACCCCTGGGGCGCTCCGCTTATTACCGGCTGCTAACTAGACATCAAGCCATTGATCTCTACCCGTTGAGCCTGAAGATCTAGCCAGCTTTCTATCCACCTTATAGTAGTCCATTCATCCAATCGATACTTTTTTAACTTGCTGGCAAGAATACTGTGGAGACGGTTGGCTTTGAGCTGCCACGCCCTGTGTGGCCTTGTACCTCCGTACCCCAGGGTTCTCAGGGGCTCCCTTTGCTGGTTTGCATAGCTCTTAGACCTCATACCGCAGGGTAAGGCTCAGCCCTTCGCTCAAGGTGTGGTTGGAAGTCCAGGGTTGTTTTTCTTAGCCACGTTAAGGGTAGGCCCCAGAGCCGTGGTTCATGTGGCTGCAGCCAAAGATTCTCCAGGATGGGAACTTGCTAGAAATACATGTTGATGTGAAAAGCAGTATCATGCGCCGACCCAACCCGACCTAGCAGGAGCTGAGCCTTCAGAATAGGAATGGGTGCAAATACCCCGGGCCTGCTGGGGATGGAGGTTAGGACTGTATCAGGGCATCATGGAATATTCCTTTGTGGTCACACCAGGGCCGTGCCTCTTCCAGCTGTGTCTGGGGCCTCTGGCGAGAATGGGTGGATGTATCTGCCACTGGACCCATGCTGGGTGACCAGGTGTCTAGTTTTCGACCGGAACTCCTGGTCAAAAAGGGACCCTGTGGTTGGCTAAGGCAGGCTCCCTACCTGTCCTGGCTCTGCACTGCACCCCGGAAGCAGCCTGCAGATCCAGCTCCTAGGAAGGGGGGTCTCTGGAACTCAGCGCGCTGCCCCTGCCCCGAGCATCGGTTCTGCGCTTCCATTGGCTGGAGGCAGTTTGCTCTACTGGGTATTCTGGCTCATCTGTAGAGCTGTCTGGGAAGCCCTGTGCAGCAGCAGCAATGGGAGTGACTCCTCTGAGAGGCAGGTTGGGGCCTAGCCGCTGTGGCCAGAGGGCAGTGAGCAGGGCCAGAGTGGGTGTGGAGTGATTCTTTTCCCCCGAACGCTTCAGCAGCGTTTCCTAAAAGTCTCCCCCCAGGCACGAGGTACCACGCACCCTGGACCAGGATAGCTACTTGGCTGGGCAGCCCAGGAGCTGGAGTGGTTTCTGGGCTAATCTGTGCTGGTTTCTTTACAGGAGCAGGAAGATTCAGATCCGGAACATCCCCCCTCACCTACAGTGGGAGGTAAGTAGGTTCCCACTTTCTACAAAGTTCCCCTGTCATTGCATCTGAACAAACGTTGGAGGCTGGGCAGGAGCTGCAAGCATAGTCTGACCTTTGTCCTGTGGCATCTTCCCAGGGTCTTGAGGAGGGAAGCAGAAAGCAGCCTTTGCAGAAGGCTGTTCCCGTGACACTGTGTTTCCTAGCCCGAGGTGCATGGTGTGGGTGTGGCTTGGCTATAGCTCAAGATGGCCCATCTCCTCAAGGTGGCTACAGCATTGCAGTCCCGGGAGAGGAGCTGCCCTGTGGAAATAATCCACCTGCTGCTTCTGCTTGGTACCAGGTGCCAGGCTGGGGAGTGGCTCATGTTGGGGAGCACCCTGGGTTCCTTGCCATCACCTTGCCAAAGCCAGACCCCACATGGAGCTGACATGATGGGCTTTGGGGAAGCATCTCCAGCATCTTCCAGGGTTTCTTTGGAGGTGGCGTTTCCCCTCTGTTCCTGCTGTGGCGACGGTCGCTGGGGTGACCCAGAAGGTCTGGAGGCGGCCGAGTCAAATTCTGATGCCAGCAATAGCTGCCATAGGGGCAGTGTGCTCGAGAGACTCAACTGCAGGTTCATTTGGGCTTGAGTGTATATTGACACTAGGAAAAGGACGTCTTTCCCCACTCAAAAAGAAAAGGAGGACTTGTGGCACCTTAGAGACTAACCAATTTATTAGAGCATAAGCTTTCGTGAGCTACAGCTCACTTCTTCAGATGCATATCGTGGAAAGTTTGGGGTATATGCATCTGAAGAAGTGAGCTGTAGCTCACGAAAGCTTATGCTCTAATAAATTGGTTAGTCTCTAAGGTGCCACAAGTCCTCCTTTTCTTTTTGCGAATACAGACTAACACGGCTGTTACTCTGAAACCTTTCCCCACTCAGAAGGCCAGGCCCAGCCATTGTCAGCACTTCCTCCAAGAAAGTGGTTTGATCCATCCAGCCCAGCAGCCGGGCATGCTGAACCTCAGGTGACAAGGGCTGAGGAGACACAGTCCGCAGCCAGTCACTTGTCTTGTGTAAAAACAATGAGGAGTCCAGTGGCAACTTAAAGACTAACAGATTTATTTGGGCATAAGCTTTTGTGGGTAAAAAACCCAGTTTTTCAGATGCATGGATACAGACTAACATGGCTACCCCTCTGATACTTGTCTTGTGTAGGTAGAGCCAGAGCTCTGCTCTGCTCCCCAAGTCAGCCAGATGCACAGGGGAGGGTCCCTATCGCTAAGTCTTTAACCTTGGGAGCCCTGTCAGACTGACTCACCCTGCATTGCTTGATGCTTTCTCTTTCAGGTGCTAGATGGACTTTTAGCTCAGTATGGGACTGTAGAGAATGTGGAACAAGGTAAGAAATGGGTAGGTGGCATCATCCACTCCTCCTACCCTCCCCCCCCCCCAACCCCCGCTTAGGAGGACACGCAGGGTGGAGCTGGGATGGTGGCACACCGCCTTGCAGGACACGGGCCCACTCAGTGTCGCAGCCGTGAGCCCCGTTATCTGGGATTCTGGCTGTCATGCAGACCAGAGCTGACTGGCCAGCGGCCCTTTGACTCGGGAGCAGTGCAGGTCGCAGTAAAGAGGCCATTGGAATCTAGAAGCCATCTAGACAGCACCTGGACTGCCAAGGGATCCCCCAAACCTATCCTCACCCGGCCAGCCCCTCTTTCCGTGCATCCACATTGCCAGGCACGGGGCTGCCAGCACAGGGCAGGCCCCAGGCCCGCCTGAGACCAGGCAGTGGTTCGGCTTTTGCTGATAACGCTTGGGCTCATCTGATAAAGCCATGTCCACTGGTTGCTTGGGGCCTGATCCTGCCATCAGCACTAGCTGCTGTTGAGTAGGAGTGCCTCATTTCTCTGGCAGTCCTGCTGGGTCTGTTTGCGGAATAAAGTCCTCCTCCCCCCTGCATGAGGCTGCCAGAATCTGGTCCTGGGAGCACAACAAAGTCCTGCACTCATCAGAGCTGCGCCCCATTGTGCTCAAGCAAGTGATGGAGATTTGCAAAGCGTTCTCCAAGGCAATACACACGCGTGTGCGCACAAGCATACATGATCTTGCAAGACTGCACCGCAGGGATGCAGGGCTTAGCAGCTACCCAGAGCATGTCCCAAAAGCCCCGTTAGCATACTAAAAGGGTGCCTTAGCTTTCTCCTAGGCCGTTCCCGGGGCAGTTGCACACAGTGGACAGGAGCAGTATTTTTATGGCTGATTTTTAATGAGACTTTTCTGTACTCTGTACTCAGAGTACAAGGTGTTTATCAGAGCTTTCCTGGAGCCCCTCTCTGTGTCATCAGTGATGCATCAGGTGTGAGCTCTTGGCAGCGTCTGAGAGATCTGTGCAGGAGAAATCCCCCAGGCTCCCTGTTGAGATGAGCCTAGAACAGGATCAGATTCATGCCACAGGATAAATGGCCCGATTAAGTCAGTGGGATTTTTGCCTGAGAGGATTTCAGGACTGGGCACTCTGGCTGAGTATCTCAAACCACTCAAGGGCATCTAGGTCCCCTGGGCAGCTTTGGGAATCAGCCTCTGAGTATAAACCACCCTTTAAAGCAGGGATGGGCAAATTAGGGCCCATGAGCCTTTTTAAGCCGGCCCGCGAGCTCCCGCTGGGGAGCAAGGTCTTGTGCTTGCCCTGCTCCATGCTCCAGCCAGGGTGTAGGGTCGGGGGCCGCACCACAAAGCTCCCGGAAGCTGCAACGTGGCCCCACTCCAGCCGGGGCACAGGGTTGGGGGCCGCACCACGTGGCTGCCGGAAGCCGCAACGTGGCCCTGCTCCGACCCCTACACACTCCCAATGGCCCCCTTGGGCACTCCAATGGGAGCTGCACAGGCGGTGCTTGCGGATGGGGCAGCATGCAGAGCCGCATCTCCACATAGGAGCCAGAGAGGGGACATGCCGCTGCTTCCAGCAGCCACTTGAGGTAAGCGCTGCTTGGAGCCTGCACCCCTGAGCCTTTCCCCAGAACCCAACCCTCTGCCCCAGCCCTGTTTCCCCCTCCCACTCTTCAAACTGCTCGATCCCAGCCTCCTGCCCCCCAAACTTCTCATCCCCAGCCCCACCCCAGGGCCTGCACCCCCTCCCACACCCTGAACTCCTCATTTCTGGCTCCACCCCAGAACCCGCGCCCCCAACCCAAGCCCGCGCCGCAACCACAATTTTGTGAGCATTCATGGCCAGCCAAACAATTTCTATTCCCAGAAGTGGCCCTTGAGACAAAAAGTTTGCCCACCCCTGCCACCAGGGGGTGCTGTAACTGCATAACAGTAACAGTGCTTGGCCTTTGTCTACTGCCTTTTCTCTGAGATACATTGAGCCTCTGTTAGCCATTGCAATAGTTCTGCGAATTAGGGAAGTGTGATGCTCAGGCGGAGAAACCCAGGCACGGATCGTCTAAGTGACTTGCCCAAGATCCCACAGCAGATCAGTGGCCTAGGCTGGATTAGAACCCAAGACTCCCATCTCTCCAGCCGTTGCAGGGTGCTGCTCCCACAAGGCTGTGGAACCTTAGGGTTAAGGGTGATGACTAGGCTAGCACAGACTGACCTTCCTGACTGATCCTGCCCGGACAGGGGAGAGGGCTGGGGAAAGCCCTGGGATGTTTCATGAGGTGTGGGGGCAGAGGGGCAGGTTCCCCAGACAGCACAGGACATGAAGGGAAGGGGCACAGGCAGCCACACAGCAGAGAAGCTTGGCCAAGCACCCTCCCCAGCGCCCCAGCAGGTCAGTGCCAGGCAGCACCCAGGAGAGGCCCTTCCTAGCTCCCGGCAACTGCTGTTGATTCAGATAAGAGCTTCGCTTCTCTCCCAAAGGGTAGAGATGGCTCTCTAGCATCACTGCACTCCGCTAGGAATCCCAGGCTGAGCCCCCGCACTACCAAGAATGTGAATCTTCCCCTGGGCGCATGAGAGAGAGCCTTAAGCAGCCATTCACCAGTTGCTCAGAGCCAGCATGGGGGGCACTTGGGCTCCTGGTAAAGCCACAGGACACCAACCAGGAGCATCTTGTTTTTCTGTTGTTCTCCGGGCCACTTCACTTAGCTATGCTCAGCTCTCCTCAGCTGTGTCACGCAGCACAGAGCCAGCACCTGCCAGCCTGGACAGCAGTGATCAAAGGGCTGGACTGCCTGGCTCACCCATGGTAGGAAATAAAAAAGGTCCCTTTAGCAATTTAGTGTCTATACAAAACGTCCTGGCCATGGGGCGAAGCTGGGCTAGAGAGATGTCTCCAAGAACTCCTGGAGAGAGGCAGTCCCTTCTGTTAGCCTGCAGCAGTAGGCAGAGCCCTGCATTAACCATGCATGGATGCTCATCCTCCCCTGGATGCAGGTGTTCTTCCATCAAAGAGCAGAAGTATTTACCAGCGTAACGGGCTGAGGACATTAAATCATTGGTGCGGCACCTAGAGATGATGGTTAAAAACTGCTGACCAGGTCACAAAGGAAATGAGTTTGGAGCTCTCATCACAGTTAACAGTGGGCACTCATTCACCTCTGCCCACGGCCAGACAGAGCGACATGCACCCCACTATGACCTGGCTGGTACGCAGGCCAGGCCCACACCCAGCTACTCCTGAACTTAGTATCCACAGATCAGCCAGTGAGCAAAGATTAGCCAAGCCCACCATCACAGGCATCCGGCCCAGGGGAATAGCATCCCTCCCAGCCTCTCACTGTAAAGAGCAATCAAGCCCACCCCTGGCCAGGAACAGGTGACAGGCTTAGTAACTGTCACCAAGGAAAAGGTGATGAGGACCTTCTCCGTCCACAAACTAACGCCAGCGTGTGTTGCTTTTCCCTTAGTCAACACAGACACAGAAACGGCCGTTGTCAACGTAACGTATGCAACAAAAGAAGAAGCAAAAGTGTAAGTGACTCTTGCTCTCTTTCATCCTTCCTTTCACCCTCTCTCTTTCTTCATCCCTCCAGGCAGTGAGTCAGCTGCCTTTCCTTGCATGCACCTTTCATCGCTCCATCTCACTGGGGCAGGGCTCATTTATTTCCCTGTAACGAATAGTGGGTTTGCCTGCGACTGACCTAGTGTTCTGACATGCCAGCGGTGAGCTGCCCCTCACCTCTGGGGAGGGGCAAGACTTAGGTCTTGAAGGTCCTGTTTGGGATGTGCCCCGCGAGGAGGGTGTCGCTGATCCCGTAGTGGTTACTGATCTTGCTCTCAGGAATTTCCATGAAATTCAGCCTCATTTTTCCCAAATTATTTCTCCTAAATGTTCAGGTTTGCATTTTTCCAGATTCTGTTCATGCTGTTCCCGCTCTGTCAATTCGTCCTGTCTTGTTAGGCCTTCTGATTTTATTTTTCTATTCTCATAATTTCGTATAAACTGCGTTTGCTCCTTCCTCTAGATCATTAATGAAGCTGTCGGCTAAAAGCCAGTTTTCTTTAGGACCCTTTCACTAGTTTTCATTCCCACTGACAGTCCAAGGTGATTTGAATGAATCGGAGAGGGTGATTTTTGTTGGGCCCCGTATCAGATGCTTTATAAATCAGCCGTATGGCAGTGTGCAGATCTTTTCGCGCACGCTAGCAGGATACGCATGGTCAGTTAATGTGCAGCAGGCTGGCATGCTGTTCATTCACGCCCTGGCTGGCCACACACTAAGTCTCCGTGTGGACAAGCCCTGAGTCCATCCCAGGGCTCCTGGTGCAGAACAGCTAGCTCTGCCCCTTGCCTGGGCTCAGTCGCAAGGTTGTGTCATCCAGGGGTGAAATCCTGGCCCCGCCAAAACTCCCTTTGCCTTCTGTAGGGCCAGAACTTTGGCCAAATATACAGCAAACTAAGCCACCTGTTTGGCTCAGTTGGAAGGGAGCCCGGCAGGAGGTGCTGGCAGTGTTTCCAAATGTCCCTCCGTATCTAGGAGCTCTGGGGGTCACTGAAATCAATAAGCTCCCTCCCCCCCCAGGAAGGTACTGCTCAGCATGCAGAATCTGGCCCTAACTGGTTCCCTCCTGTGCTATGCTGCATGAGGCATTGTGCCCACCCAGTGGCTGCATGCCTGGTTGCTTGGTGGCCAGTCCCTCGGCACTGGCGTTGTTTTTCACTTGCCCTGGGCGAATGGTTCAGCTGGCCCCATCCGGGAGCCACCCTGCTGGTGAGATCACATTGGCTTATAAGTTCAGTCACACACAAGTGGTCACTGCAGGCCAGGGCCTGATTCAGCCCCCTCCCCACCACTCCATGAAACCCACAGGATGATCTGTGGCATTGTGATCTGCTCATTGTGGGAAAGGGAGCAGGGCCAGACCCTTAATGAGCTGAGACTCCGAAGCCATCACATGCTGGAGATCCCAGAAACTCACTGTGTCCTGAAGAACAAGGACTTTCTGGAAGGGTCAGACATCTCCCATCCGGCTTGCACTCCCCCTGAGCAGGCTGCTCTCTTGCAGCTCCCGCTGGTCTGTTACCTAGCATTCCCTGAGCGAATCATTCATCTCCTCCCTGGTAGCGAGCTCTCGGTGCACAGTGGGGGCAATAAGTAGCTCCCAGCTCCGTTCCCGTTGGCATCGCTGTGGACAAGCCCCCAGCACCTCCTATTGCTCTGCAAATGCAACGCGGTTCTGTTTGATCGTCTGCTTTCAACAAGCATCCCCCAGTGCTTCCTGGCATTGGCATTGCACCTGAGCAGTTGCTTCAGCCTCACTATTGTAAGAGGACCGGAACCCCCCCCCCCCCCCCGGGTTTTCTCTGGCACAAAAGAGTGAGCTGTTTCTGGGTCAGAATTCAGTAACCGACTGGGAAACCCTCCATCCATTTGCCCTGGGCCTGGGGGAATTGCCAGCGTTATTGTCAGTGGGTCAGAGTGGGCTAGAGAGTTCTTTGGCCCAGAGATCCATGTCCCCATGCTAGTCTGAGACACCCTCACCTCCGGCGCTCTCCTACTTCTGTGCCGCTGGTCACAGAACCTGCCCCAGCTCCAGGAGCAGGAACTGCAGGCAGCCCACAAAGAGTCAGGTGGGGACTGGATTTTCAGAGGGGCTCAGTGTTGGTCTCGCTCTGCCTCACTGCAGTCAGCGGGGTGGGGGCTGGCCCCAGAGAGCGGTCTGAGTGGAGCACCCCATAAAATCCCACCTGTCCCTTGAACCAGGGTCTGGTTTGGGATGTGGACTGTTCTATACAGCCTTATGGCACACGTGTGAAGTGGAGCTTGGGCACCTTTCCAGACCCATGACTCCTGGCCCTGCCTGTGCTGGTTAGGGAGAGCAGCCCCTGTCCTGGACGCTGTCCCACAGGCTATGCCCCCTCTGTGCAGAGGGCCAGGAATGCAGAGCCGATCAGCTCCTCTGGCCGGGCTGGCTTTAGTATGTAAAAGGAAGATTAAACCCAGTGCCCTCCATGTATGCTGAGGGCTGTTGTGCTCAGGGTGGCTCCAGCCACTGGCGACACTTGATTTGCTGCTAGGCTCCCAGTGTCCCGTCTCCACAGTCCAGCAGGGCTCCACGGGGAAGGTGCATGCTGGCAGAGCACAGCTAGCTAGATGGTGGGCTTAGGAAAGCGCAGTTGCCAGGTGGCTGTTGCCTGGGGAGTCTCCAGAGGTGTTTGGGGGGTTACAGAGCTGGAGTGGAGGGCGCGCCTGTAGCCGCGGAGAGGGAGAATTGGGCCAGGATTCCTACTTGTGTGAGTTCCGTCTGGCCTGCCTGTCTCCTGCCAGGCTGGGATGGAGCTGGAGTGGGCCCTTGCTGTGGAGTGGAGAAGGGGAGGCTGCGTCTCTACACCGGGGTGGGACTCAGGCAGCCCTGGCAGGGACTGGGAGAGAGATACTGAGTCAATGTCACACTAATGCCTCCGCGGTGCAGCTCCATCAGCTGTGCTGGGATCACACCAGGCATCAGTTAGCCAACACTGCAGTAGGCTCATCCCCCCCGCAGTGTTCCAGGGGCACAGAGCGCCGCAGGGGCGGGGGACGTGCCCTCAAGGTACACAGAGCGGGGGTGGGGGGATAGAGCGCTGTGCAGAGGACATGCCCTCGAGGGGCACAGAGCCCTGCCAAGTGGCAATGGGTTACACACACCCCTTTGGACACATTGTGACTGTCTTAAGCATTTGGATGTCTCTGACAGGGGCGGGGAGCCATGAGATCTCTGCTCTAGGGATGCCCATGCTCCTAGGAGGGACCTTGGACCATGTCCAGACAGTGTGGACGCTTACCCAGCCCATAGGGACAGGGAAAGTCTCCTGCACCCGGTCGGGTCGGTGGCTCACCTCCTGGCAAAGGTGCCTCAGGCCTGGCACCCACAGCTGGTGCAAGGCCTAACCAGCGGCTTCTTTTCTCTGCCTTTCAGAGCAATTGAGAAGCTCAGCGGCCACCAGTTTGAGAACTATTCCTTCAAGATTTCCTACATCCCGGATGAAGAGGTGAGCTCCCCTCCGCCCCCTCAGCGGTCCCGCCGGGGGGGCCGTGCCTCCAGGGAGCGGGGCCCCTCCCCGGGGGGCTCCTCACAGCCCAAACAGCTCGATTTCCCACTACGGATCCTGGTCCCCACGCAGTTTGTTGGTGCGATCATAGGAAAGGAGGGCTTGACCATAAAGAACCTCACTAAGCAAACCCAGTCCAAGTAAGTACCGCGAACGGTCGTGTTTCCTTCCCCAGGACTCCGCGGGTGGCCTGTAGCTGCCCAGATCAGATCAGGCGCACTAGAGCGCCCTTGCCTGTAGGCCAGGAGTGTGTCATTGCCCGTGCCATTAATGCAATGCTGTCTTGCCTCAGCCTGATGTCTAGGAGGGGTTAGTAGATGGTAGCAAGCAGGGCAGCAGGGCGCGCACAGCACGGCAGTGTTGGCCATCAAGCCATTGTAGTATGTTGGCCAGAACGGTCCAACCCAGAAGCCTGAAATTAGGCACAGGAATAAGTGGCCCAATTCTCGGAGCTGGTGCCTCATGCATTCACCCTGCTGCTAGGGGAGGGGCCGTGGCTCTCTGCTACGCTGTCCATTCCCATGCTCCCTCTGGGGCATGCCGGCTCGGTACCGCAGGCAGTGCTAGCCAGTGGCTAAACACCCGAGTTTGAACTCAATTGGCATCTGGTCCCAAGATCGTCTCCTGCCTGGGGTCACGTTTCCCAACCCATTCACACTGGGCCATGAGAGGAGGAGTCTCTTCTCGGATGAGGTCAGTAACAGGGCCCCCTGCTTCTGATCAGAGAGTGTGTTGTATCTGAAAAGATAGTAATGGCCAGACACCTGCGTGCTGCCGGCAGCCGGAACCAGAAGGCGGCTCTTCCCAGGCTGTGCGCATTCAGAGACCAAGCCCTGCTGCTGCAGTGCGATGCTGGCACACGTCACAGCACAAGAGCAGGGCCCGCAGGCATAGACCGGCCAAGAGTCAGGTCATCTCAGCCCAGTGCTCTAGCAAGGAACACGCAAATCAGGAAGAAAATCCGAGTGGCATGAGGCTGATCCCAGGACTCATGAGCAAGGCCCTCATGAGCAATGCCTTTAGGGTGCTTTATAAAATCCCCGATGTGAGAAGTAGAGGCTTCAGAGGAGAGCTCTGTGTCAGGGGTACGTTATCTGGAAATAGGAGAATTGCTAGTAGATTGCAGCACCCATGTTGTGCATCCGACTTCAACCCTTCCCCCTGCTCTAATCTTGTGTTGTTTAAAGAAGGAGTCTGCTGTTGGTGAGGGTTTTCAGATCTGCCTCCCTAACGCTGAACATGTATGTAACATTCTGATTTTCTTCACAGTTTTCCCTCTCCAGTTTGTTATTGCCCCAAGCTATTTGTGTTTAACACAAAGTTCATCAGTCAGCATCTGCCGCCTGTCCCTGTACACGAAGACATAGCAGGACACAGGAATTATCATCCCAGAACTGATCCACAATGCATTTAGTTCCTCTAGGTGTCCTACTTCTGACAGCAGCATCAGAGGAAAATGTGCAAATCCTGATAATATACCTACTTGGGCAAACCAATGTCTTGTCCCCAGCTGGTATTCAGCTCACTCTGAAACACACTGAGGATTGCTAACTTTTGTAGCTTCAGCCTGGCAGTCATAAGAGAAGATGCTGCGACCAGATCCATCACGATACTCAGCATAAATGTGAAATACAAATATCTGGTTAACCTGTGGGACTCACCGATGATGGGTATCATTACATTATTGATCTTCTCAAGAGCCAGAACAGGATTAGACCTGTTTTGAGGGAGACTAATGTCCTGGGTTATACAGAGTAACTGAATGCCTTGTAGCGTCTGTCATAAATTGTGATCAGCCTTGCGCGGGTGGAGAGGGTGCTTGGCACTTTCCCCATCCCGCCCACTGAGAAGGACTCAGCCGCAGCTCTCCTGCCCCCCAAGTGCAGCGCAAGAGCTGCTCCACGCTAGTGTTCTCAACGGCAGCAGCCCCACCAGAGAGGACAGCATGAGGACCAGTCTATAGCCACGCACTGGCCAGCAGAGCAGAGCCAACATGGGGGTGGGGAGCGGGGGCAATGCATGCTGCACCCTGGCTTGCAGCCCAAATGCTTCCCAGGCTCCCCCTGCAGCACAGCCCTCCCTGGTCCACCTCCTGGAGCCCCGAAATGCAGGCTGTGGAGTGAAGCCCCAGTCCAGTCTGCTGGTGTGAGCTGATCTCCAGCCAGGGTCCAAGAGAACAAGAGTTGCACATAGGCCAGGTGCATTAGGGGGATAGCTGGTCTCCTTCAAAAGCATCCAGTACAAGCTGCTGTTGGGGAAGGATAGCTGGGCTAAATGGACCCCTGGTCTGTTCCTGTCATGTCACAATCAGCTGTGGGAAGGTGAAGCCCTAATTAAGATACAGCTATCTTCAAGAGTACCAAAACTGATTGGAAAGTGCAGGCCAAATCCCTCTCTTGGTGTAATTCTTTTCTTGTGTGATGCTGCCGAAGTGTGACTATTCCTCTGTAATATACAAGACCTTTCCTAACAAAGAGACCACCATGCACACAGAGCAGGGTCATCCTCTCCAGCTGGGACGGACACACGCGCACACGTACAGAGAAACGCACTCACTTTACTCTTCTGGTTTTTAACACGCCACTTGTGCTGTGCAGCGACTGTGACGTCTCTCCTTGCCCTCAGGCCCATAGTGCTGCAGCAGAGCTCCATTGCCCTGCCATGTTCTGGTGGATCCCGAAGAAGCTGAGGAGAAGAACGTGTAGCAGTACTGGCAGCTCCTGGAACCGGGGAAACTCTGCCCTGCGTCTGAGCGACCGGCTCTGTTCTGATCTGTGTTGGCTCAGCTCCCCCCACCCACTCATTCTCCTTGATTTTCACTTGCAAATGAACCCCAAATCGTACAGCCAAACAAAGTCAAAATCTGAGTTGAACCTGGTTTAGTGCCAACATTGTTTGAAACCCCATGGTTAGTAGAAGTCAGTCTGGGTTCATGCAAATCTGGGCCGTCAGTCATTCACAACTTAGGCCTGGATTCCTGCAAAAAGTTTAACAGACCTTGAAACAAACCTGTCCTGAATGGTGAGTGTATCTAGTGAGTTTTCCACGGTTCTGCAGCCAGTTGCTGAATTTTGGTCCCTTCAGGACAGTTGGTTCAGAGCTGGTTTCAGCAGCGTGAGCGTGACTCCTGGTTCAGGGGTACTGTCTGTAGACAGCAGTGTAGATGCACTTTCTTTGATGCTTCACTTAAGTGCCTTGTTATGACATCAGTCTGATCTCAGGGGTTTCTCTGTGCTGATTCTCTTGGTGCAGGGTAGACATCCATCGGAAGGAGAATGCCGGTGCTGCTGAGAAGCCAATCACCATCCACGCCAGCCCCGAAGGGTGCTCCGAAGCGTGCCGCATGATCCTCGATATCATGCAGAAAGAAGCTGATGAGACTAAATCGTAAGTGTTCCGCACAGAGCACTCTGCAGGAGGAGGATTCCTGCAGCCATACGCACCAGGCGGGGGAGACAGTGATGGAGAGTAAGGAGCTGATTTGAAGAATAAATCCCCAGAGGTCCAGAGAAAATGTGGTAGTTGCCCATGTAAAAGAATGGGGATTTGGTTTAATATGTTTGTGTGTTTAAAAGGCTTAGTCAGCACAACTAATTGATGTACAGTTTTGGTTACTAGAACACGCCTGGTCTGACAGTAAAGGAAACCAGCCCACCTGTAAAGCCTCAGGCTTTAGGTAATGCCTTAGGACCCATGCTTTCAATGCTTTTGCTTTTTCTCTCCCCTTCTCCCTGCTGGAATGGGAGTCCATTTTCTGTGTTCTGGAGATTTGAGTCGATATTTCCTTTTTTCCAAACAGCAATTTGAAACAAATATTAGCAATTCAGCTTGTTTCATTGAAAAAATTTAAAAGTCGCCTAAAGTTTGAACCAAATGAAAAATTGTTTTTGTTTAGTTTGAATTTTTTCATGGGAAAATACCAACCCATTTTTGACCAGCCCCAGTTGCAATCAGTTTTTCTTGAGCAGGGTTATTTTGATTCCCCTCCTGCCCCAAACGGTTAGCTGCAGGAGGAGCTATTTGTCTGGATTTTCTGTAAGTGCAGAGAGGACTCATTTCAGATTCTTTACATGACAAGGACTCTACAAACGTATGGGTTTTGCAATGAAAAAAAGTCCATGTGATGTTTTTGTCCTACTTTTCTTTTCTTTTTGTGTGTGTTCCTGGCCAGGAGAACTCCACGGTTTGGAGCATACTGGTGATAGGAGAACAGGAAAAAGGAACTTACAAAAACCACCAAAACGCCTTTTGTTTCTTTTAGCGCCGAAGAAGTTCCCTTGAAAATCTTAGCACACAACAGTCTAGTTGGGAGACTGATTGGCAAAGAGGGACGAAACCTGAAGAAAATTGAGCAAGACACAGGGACCAAGATCACCATCTCTCCGTAAGTTGTGATATCCTGGCAGAGGAGAACGACCCACCTCCAGCCCAGAGAGCTACTGCATGGCCCAAAACCAGGCTCCTTGATCTCTGGCTGTGGGAGGTGAGCGTCAGGGGAGCTGCTGAGGCCAGCCCTCAGGGTACGTGCTGTGAACGTGACCGTGTGGAGCCAGCGTAGGACTCCTCCAAAGGTGCACAGACACAGGCAGGGGTGCTCCACCCAGCCCGGCACTGGTGAAGGCATGGGTGCCAGTAAAGCGAGCTGTGTTCGGAAGGTCTGGAATGGAAACAGGACATTCAGGCTATGCTCCCCTGCACAATGGCCAGTGGAGGTGGCTGGCTGGTGGGGGATAATCTGCAGCCCTGGGTTTTCCTGGCTGCTCCAAGGAGAAGGTTCCCTGCTCTGAGCTGAAGGGTGATGGCAGCTTGCTTTTCTGTTGCCTTGATGGAGGCAAGTTCACCTGTCCGCAACTGCTTAGTTTACAGGATTTAACCATTTATAACCCTGAACGGACCATCACGGTGAAGGGCAACATCGAGGCCTGCTCCAATGCCGAAGTGGAGATCATGAAGAAGTTGCGAGAGGCCTATGAGAATGACATTGTCGCTGTCAACGTAAGCGCCCCTTTCCTGCTGCTCCTATTCTCCCAGTAGAGACCTCAAAATGTCAGGGCCAGAGCCAGAGTTAGTCCAGTGGGAGCAGGCAAAGTTGGCTCTGGGGTGTTTGCAGGTCGTTCTGCCCGTCATGGGGGCTGATGTGGAATGGGACCCACTGGATCGAGCTCTCTGGGCAGACGTGTAGGAGTCATTGGGCACTTGGGCGCATGTGGTTCCCCTCTCCCGCCCCCCCCACCCCCCGTTTGTTCCATGTTTCCCACCTCTCTGTGTTTTGCACTTCTAGCAACAAGCCAACTTGATCCCAGGGCTGAACCTCAGCGCACTGGGGATCTTCTCCACTGGGCTGTCCATGCTGCCCTCTGCAGCGGGGGCCCGCGGAGCTGCAGCTGCCTCCTACAACCCCTTTGCGGTGAGTACCTGGCAGGCCAAGCCTGTGTGTGTGTGTGTGCGTACGTGCGGGGTGTGTCCCCCTAGCTCAGTGGGGTTAGGAGGAAACACTCTCATGCTAACCCTCTATTGAGGACAGACGTGGCTTTGGCAGGAGGTGTCCCGTATACACTCTTGGGTAAGAGCACTGCTTTTTCTTGATGGTTTTGGGAGGATTTGTTTATACCCCAGCACCAGGGAGATCCTGCGTCTTGCTGGAGTATGAGCTCTTCAGGCGCCGGCAGCTTTCCTCAGCCTGTGGAGATTTGGTGATCCCATCAGGATGGGGCCTCACGTGCTATTTTTGGGGCTGGGTATGCAGAAAGGAGAAGCAGCGCCCCAGTACTGTATAGACTTGTGTATAATCACTCCCAGTTAGGCCTAGGTCAGTACTTTTGTAAGTATTTTTTTCCTTTAAGGGCTTGCTCTGGTTTTAAATCTCTGCACTGCGCCAGCAGGAGCAATGCACCTTGTGCTTCCCCACTTCAGGGATGCAGAGCATGCTCCCCTACCCAGCCGGCCCATGGAATGGGGCGGGGCTGGGGTCTGCACACCTGCATGTCTGCGTGTGACAAGTTTGTAGAACAGCACGTATTGCTGGTGGGTGATCCCAGGCTCTGCACACGCCGCTGCAAACCCTGGAATAAGCACACTTTGCGTTCACATCAAACACTTCTACATAATGCCCAGACCTGGTGTTCATACTCAGGAGCTGCTTAGGCAAAAGTCAGTGGGAATTAAAAACCGTAACAAGGCCAGGATTTGGGCTATGGAACAGTTAAAGGAGGTAGTGATGAGCCAAATCCAGCACCCTCTGGATTCCCTCATCTCTACCCATCTCACTGTAGACTGAGACCTGGCCAGCTGGTGATTATCAGCTCCATGTGAAGCCAGGTTCTGGGGCCAGCTTGCTTTCCTAGTGCCTGAGTGAGCAAGGTTCCTGGGTGAAAGCTCATCCCAGACAGAGATGGTGCAGCTGGGTAGGAGCAGAGCAGGTTTACTGGCTGAGTGCATAGGCAGGAGCAGTAGCCATGAGAGAGCTTGATTTTTAGTGAGGCTTTGACACAGTCCCACATAACGTTCCTATAAGCCAACTAGGGAAATGGGGTCTAGATGGAATTCCTGTAAAGGTGGGTGCACAACTGGTTGAAAGACCTACTCAAAGAGTAGTTATTAATGGTGTGCTGTCAGACTGGGAGGGCGTATTTAGTGAGACACGTACGGCTCAGTCCTGGGTCTAGTGCTATTCAATATTTTCATTAATGACTTGGATAATGAAGTGGAGAGAGTGCTTATAAAATTTGGGGGTGACACCACGGAGGGAGGGGCTGCCAGCACTTTGGAGGACAGGATTAGAATTCAAAACGACTTTGCCAAATTGGAGAATTGGTCTGAATTCAAACAGATGGAATTCAATAAAGACAAATACAGAGTATGACACTTAGGAGGGAAAAATCAAACACACAAATACAAAATGGGGACTAACTGGCTAGATGTCAGTGCTGCTGAAAAGGATCTGGGGTTCTAGTCAACAGTATGATGCAGCTGCAAAAGAAGCTACTATCAATCTGAGGTGTATTGACAGGCATCTCCTATGTAAGACATAGGACGAGATAGTATGCTCTTCTCGGCACTGGTGAGGCCCCAGCTGCAGTAGCGTATCCAATTCTGGACGCTACGCTTCAGGAAAGACATGGACAAATTGGAGAAAGTCCAGAGGGGAGCAACAAAAATGATCAAAGATTTAGAAAACCTGACCTATGAGGAAAGGTTAAAAACACTGGGCATATTTAGTCTTGAGAAAAGAAGACTGAGGGGGGACCTGATAGTCTTCAAATACGTTAAGGGCTGTTATAAAGCGATCAGTTGACCTCCATGTCCACTGAAGGTAGGACAAGAAGTTCATCTGCAGCAATGGAGATTTAGGTTAGATATGAAGAAAAACTTTCTACCTATAAGGGTAATTGAGCTCCGGAACAGGCTTCCAAGGGAGGTTGTGGAATCCCCATCACTGGAGGTGTTTAAGAACCGGTTGCACAAACATCTGTCAGGGATGATCTAGGTTTACTTGGTCCCGTCTCAGCGCAGGGGGCTGGAATTAATGACCTCTCGAGGTCCCTTCCAGCCCTGCATTTTGGTGGTTCTATGAAGAAGATTATGAATCTTTCCTCCTCTTTGTGAGGGGTCTTCACAGTCTTTGTCTGTGTGTGTCCATCGCTGCTCCGGAACTCCCACTGGGCACGCTACCCCGGGGGGTGGGGTCCTTTATCTGGGATGGCCTGTTAGGGGCAGGCTTCAGCTGTGACTTTGGCTCTTCCATGCTCTCCTGGTGTAACACGCTCTACAGCTGAAGGTCAGTCAGAAGCTTCATGTGCTGCGGCCAGCTCTCAAGTGGGCTGGACTGACAGACACAGGACTTCTGCGCTCTTCACTCTGCACTGCCTCCCAACCCATTTCTGGTGCAACTCCAAGTGCACTGTCCTCTGTAAAAGCCTGAATTACTTGGGGTGGGTTACCTCAGACACAGCCTGCCTGGCCATGCCCATCCTAGCTCTGGCTAAGCAGGGATCTGAGTACCCCAATAGAGCCCATGCAGGGTGATTCTCAGAAAGCAGGGCGAGGCTCTTTGAGGGGGCAGCGAGAGAGACCTGGGAAAGGCTCCTGCAGGCATGCAGAGCAGCCCTTGGCTTGGAAGTGGATGAAATGTCATAAAAAGACAGAGCTAGTGTGAGTAATGCTGAGTAATAGTTTCATCCTGGAGGAGGGCTGTGCGTTTGTCGGGTGTCAGACAGCTTTGATGTCAGTTCATGGGAACTGTATTTATTACTTGATGGTTTCAAAACGAGTGGGATCATTTTTTAACCAGCCATGCTGGCGTTGCCCCATTAACGGTGCAGTAGTGCCTTTCAGAGGTGGGATTGTGACGACACGCACCGCCGCTGCACTCTCTGGAGGCGCGAGGCAAAACCAACCCAATCGGACCAGTTTTCAAAACCAGCCCCTGGCTGAGCCACTGCTGGGACTGCCTGGGCCCAGGCAGACAGGTGCCAGCCACGCCTTGGAGTGGACACTTCACTCTCTGCGCCTGTGTGTCCAGAGTTGGGACAACTACCTTGGCGTCCGTTTGTGAAAGTGGATAGAGAGCCCAGAGCCGTATATGATAAGTGACTGTGTGTTCTGAGCTGTGTTCTTCCTAGTCTGCCTGCACAGTAGGTGGACAGAGATGCATAGATAGAACATGTTGAGAGGATTGTACGATCAGCTTGATTTGCTGATATGGAGTGATTATTTCATACCTTCTTGATTTTTGGATAGCACTACAGGAAATCACTGAGCTGGCTTTTAACTCCTGCAGATAAACCCCTGATGGACAGCGTATCTAACACTCCATGTCACCATTTCAGTTCAGCTGCTGTAACTATTTGGAGCTGAGAACAAGTCTATTTACTTCTTTAGTTTTTCTAAAAACTGTAGCAGCCGAGTGATCGAAGAAGGATGGTGAGTTTTACACCATTCAGAGTTGAAATATTTAGGTGATGGTGCAGAAAAGACACAAAATGGTGACTGCAAAAACAGCGTGTGTGTATATCTGTCCATGCTTTTCTGCGTGGTGTATTTGTGAGTGTGTGTTTTCCTCATGAACACTGCATGTCGACTTTCACATGTTCTTAGGTCTGGTCCATTACTTTGGGAACGTGCACATGATATAAGGGAGGAGCGTACATTCCCAGCAAACTCCTGTGACCCCCCCAAAGCCCCAGCAAGGCTACTTGGCAGTTTATTTTTAGAGGAAAAATTAAATAATTTATTATGCCAAATATAAAAAGTGCTCCAGGCCAAGTGTTGGCTCCCTGCCCTCTCCTTGTCAGCCTAACCACGAGTGGAGAGGTCTCACACTAAGCTACTTCCTTCCCTTCTGTTTCTTGGGCAAAGGGGGAGGAAGGGTAGATAGCCCTGTTCCCATTCTGATACCTATAGGTTACACGACCTATAGATGTATATGCACAACAGGTGGGGAATGGAGTGAAATTAGAGACAGGGCATAGTGTTGAAAGAATGTGCCACTCAGGAGAGCTCTCCTGGGAAGCAGAGGGTGCATGTGTGTGCATGAGTGGTGTGTGCGGGGGGGATGGGGAGATGCAGACTTGTATGTTAGTGCTATGCATGTGCATTCCCATCTGAGGGGTACAGTTCTGCCTCCATCCACCCAGACAAATGGGCCCATTGCCCTACAAGCAGCTAGCGTCGTTAGTCACTGTGCATTTTGAGTCTGTCATTTGTGTCGCTCTGTACAGTCATAGCAGACGTGAAAGAGCTACAAACGCCTGGCTGTATCCCGCAGATCTCCTGCGATGAGCGAGGTGACAGCTGCTCGTGATCAGCCCCCCGAAGATCTGATGCACGCTGTTTTAGAAAAAGGGCTAAAACATGCAAAATTCACCCTGCTGCCCAACGAACTGGGCTCTGTTTTGTTTTCTTTATCAAAACCTTTGTAAGGTGATTTGCAAACATCTATTGTATAAAGTTCAGTCAGCCGAAAGGGAGAGGGTCCTCTGTGGAAATCCTATTGCAAATTAAGGCCAAATAATACATCCATGTGCACTTTGATATCAAATATGCCTGCTTGGAGATGCTTGGGTGACTGAAAAGTTGAAGGGAATTAATGCTCATGGAATCAAGGTTTAGATGTTTCACTTGGTGGCTTTAAATCCCTTCTAATAAGCCAGGACATGGAGAAGCCATTTTTGTTTGCAGTCTTTGCTCCTGGAGGCCCAGGCGCTCCTGGTGTTCCGGCAGAGACTTCTTGCACTAGCCAGTGGTACGGCAGGCAGTGCAGACACCTGTGTCAGTCGCACACAGTCATATCGGGTGATGCTATCTGAGGCTGCTGCAGATCAGCAAAAGCCCCACCGAGCTGTGCAATGTTTCTGTTGAGGGTATTGCAAAAATGGACTTAATGAAATACATAATACGAGGATGTCTCAGCAGAGCTGTGCGGGTCTCCCACAAAAGCACTGTTCGGCGGGGCATACACGTCTTGTATTCATCAATACGTGCACACATCAAGTCGTCTGTTTCTTGTGCCTCCAAAGTATTCAAGCTCTAACGGCTTCCCCCGGGAAGGTGAATGCACTGAGAATGGCTACGGGCTTTGTTCGGATACTGTTTGTCTGTTGAATGTTTGGACACAGACCCTTGGTGGACAGCAGGCCCCTCTGCTATTTTTGTTCTGTGTGTGTGTTTACGGGTGTGAGTGCGGAGGATCGTGTGGCGGCCGGCCATGTGGCCTGGTGGGTAGGACAGTGGCTTGCAAATCAGGAAACCTGGTTCTGGTCCTGGCTCTGCCACTCACCTGCTTGGTGACTGTAGGCAAGTCGCTTCACCTCTGTACCTCAGTTTCCCCTCTGTAGAGCATGTTCTGTGGCTTGCAGTAGTGCCTCATGGTCCCAGGCCCTTTGTACCTGGCACTGGATGGGCAGTCCCTCTCCGGAAAAGGCTGCAGTCTACACAGACTAGACCGGGTAGGGGCAGGGGTGAAACGTACCAGCCGAGTGACCAGACTGACCCCCCATGAGTGCACGCCCAACACCCAGCCCGCACAGGAGGCCCACGCGGAGCTAAGGGCTGGGCCTGAGGCCCAGGGGAGCTGAGTGTGACAGGAACAGAGAGGATAGGAGCCAGTGCTGAGCACAGCATGGTTGCCTTGCTGCCTTCACACGCAAAGCTCTGTAATCCCAGCCAGCCTGCTACGCCCCAGCTCTGCTGCATCAACTGGAGATTCACACTCAGAACTTGTCTACACTACAAAATGAAGTCGACCTATGTTAGTTCAATTTACAGCCCCCACAGTGATTACTGCTGTTTTTCATGTCCATGCTACCCTGCTGTCGGTGGTGCGTGTCCTCACCGGGCAGGCTTCCACCAACTTAAGAGGGGTAGCGTGGGGGCTCAGAGCCTGAGCTCACAGCTCCACACGGAGCTCCTTGCCGAGACCCAGCTTCCCCCCACTCTCGGCTCCCCGCCAGGAGTCCAGCAGCTGCCCAGGATCCAAGCGCGGAGCTCCGTGCCTGGAGCCCAGGTGTCTGCCCGGCTCCCAGCAGGGAGTGGGGAGCCAGGAGCCCCAGGGGTCAGCTGGGCTCCAGTGGGGAGCTCTGCACCCAGAGCGTGGGTGGCTGCCAGGCAGCTAGCGGGTAACTAGGAGCCCAGGCCAGGTTCCAGCTGGTTAGCTCTGCGGGGAGCTGAGAGCCCGGGTGGTAGCAGGTTCACAGCTGGAGCCCCCACGCGCCCTGGGGCGACAGCCCCAGCTGCGAGCCCAGCACGGGGTTTGCAACAGGGAACCTACCTGCTTTTCTTGTCAGTTTCACAGCTTCCTTGTGGACCTGTGACATTGACAAACAACAGCTGATGTAAGTAAGGCAACATCTACAGAGACACTGCGTCGCCCTAACTACACCACAAAGCCTACGCCCCTCGTGGAGGTGGAGTTATCATGTCGGTGTAGCAGGGCACTTACTTCAGCGGGAGCAAGGCTGTGGTGTAGACACTGACTAGGCTGATGTAAGGCAGCTGTAGTGTAGCGCAGGCCTTAGTTTCTCACACACCTTAACCCTGATCCCTTCTCTGGTTCCACTGCCTTTCCTCATGTCACCCAAGGTGTAACTGTGCCTAGGGTTAGACCTACCTGCATGACTCTCTTCCTCTTGGGAGGGATTGCTACAGGGGGTTGGAGATCACGCTGTTTTCAGCCTGTCCTAGTTGCAGTCATGCCCAACTTCCTCCTCTCTGCAGGACCGGGTGGCTAGTGCAGCCTGCTCCCTCCTCAGGGCCATTCGTCGAAGTCTAAGGTTCCTCCTGCCTTTTGCTGCCTCCTTTGGACCAGTTGGTGACACGTTTTATTACAGTCCTGATCCCATCAGCAGCCAGGCCATAACTCCCACCTCATGGCTCAGCTGTGCACTCCAGGTCAGCTGCAAGGTCTGAGCTTGAGCTGTCCCATGCCATGAGCTGAGTGGGAGCAGGGTCAGGCCCTTGTCAGTTACCCCCACGTACATCCCTCGTACAGAGAGTGCTGTCATGGTGTGTTCATGGGGCAGCACCTTGCAGACTCTGGGCGCCAGCCCTTGCACAACCCTGGCTGTTCTCTCTCCTTGTCTCTTGTCTCGTTCTCCACTTCGCCACAAGGCTCCAGCCTTGGGACCCCTCCTGTGGTGCCTGGCTCTCCCCAGGGGGACGCTGTCATACGCCAGGTGTGGGTGACTAGCGTATTTCCGTGGACATATTGTGCTAGCAGGAAAGCGAGAGAGCTCCCTGTAGAGCAATGTCCAGAGATTCTAGTGTCACTGGGGAGCACCTGAATGGGGGTCATCCAGGAGGTTGTCAGGATACGCTCCAGATGTGCATGGCCTGCATGGGCCTCCATCAGTTTCAGTGGAGCTGGGCTCATTTACATCAGCGCTGGAGTTGTGATTTGCCTGCAGGAGGGGGCCAACATTTCTCCTGGGGCCTCAGCCGGGTTTTTGGTTGTTCCTCAGGCCTGGTTCTCGGTCTGTCTCGGGACCCCCGTCTTAGAAAGTACGGCAGACGCAATGGCAGGGGACGCAGGGAAGGTTCCGGTGTATGTGCTCACTGAGGTGCTGGGGGTAGATCCCCAGCAGCCAGCCCCCAGACGTAGCACAGGCGTGGTGTGTACGGACCATGCTGTCTGGGAACCCGCACTGACTGTGTTTTCTTTCCTGCCATAGAGCCCCTCGGCATACCTCTCGGGTCTGTATGGAGCCTCCCCCATTGGCGCCTTCCCACAGCAGCACTCTGTAAGTGCCCGCTCTGCCCGTGCTGGCACCGCTCGCCCTGCTTGGCCCCCGCGTTCCTCTCTTGGCTGTGATTCTGTCCGGTGCTGCTCTGCCATTGCAGTGAGCGTGCCAGGTCAGTGCCCTCCTGGCAGCCGGCGGCAGTGATGCGGTCGCTGGAAATGAGGCTGTGGAATCCAGATGCCTGCAGGGAAACGTTGAGTCCTTTTCCGAGCCCATTCCCACTTTCCTCTGCAAAAGCCAGTACATCGGCGCCCGCGCAGGGCTCCCCCCGCAGCACGGCATGGCCTGGGCAACTCTCCTGTGTCTCCGCAGGCCTTGGTGCCAGAGCTGTTCCAGTCCCCGGCACCCAGAGGCTTGGCAGTGCACTCTCACTGCACATGACGTGACAAAGCCGAGCCCCCAGGATTTAAACCCAGCCGCCAGGAGGAAGCAGCAGGGGCTGTGGTTTTCCTTTAGCCCCCGAGAATTCTCCTGATGCATTTACTGTCTCCCCATGTGTGCTCAGCGAGGAAGGGGGGTGATGAACTGAGCCTTTTAAAGGGCAGGTCAAAGACACTTGGCAGCACCTTCCCTGTACCGGGGTGCAGAGTGGTGGGGGCCTTTCCCCTGCAAGGGGCACACGGGTACGGCTGCTGTGAGAGAGGGATGGCTGATGCAGTGCGGCACCAGGTGCTCCTGATGAGCATGCAGAGAGCCACATGGAGAGCACTGGGTCCCTTGTGTTGCTGCTCTGCACGTGTGGGCAGCAAGGCAATTCCAGCCCAGCTCCTCCACAGGAGGCTCATGGGTGGGGAGCCCTGGCGGCCCCTCCCCCCCACCCCACTGTGCAACCCTGGGGTCCCCTCCGGAGCAGGGTCTGTAGTGCTGGCCTCCCCGAGAGTCAGCCCCAGCGGGGAGCATGGGTTTGTGCTTACGCTCCTGGGCTTTGTCCTTAAGAGTGGTTCATCGCCAGACTCTCTCTGACCCTGAGCCCCTTCCCTCAGTGCTAGCCCGGTCCCGGGATGAGTACGGAGCTAGCAGTTTGGAGGTCTGGTTGGCCAGGGCTGGAACTCAGACTGGGGGCTGAAGCCACCTCTGCCTGCGTATCAGGCTGCAGGACAAAGCCTCAGGAGGAAGCACCATCTGCCTCAAGTCAAGAGATCCCTGGGAAGAGCCTCAGCCATAAGCTAAGGCAGCATGTGTTCTCCTCATGGGAACCACTGGCCTAGGGCTCCGTGCTCCATGCAGGCCTTGCAGCCTTTACAGACAAGAGCCAGAGATGAGTGACTCCCTGAAAACGCCCTGCTGCACCACACCTGCCATTGCCTCATGATTTACCCTGGTTGGACTGTCAGCCTAGAGACCCCACTGCCCCTTCATCTACTGCCCTGGCACAATGCCAGCCTCTCCACACAGCGCCCTGAGCACCTCAACCCCACCTGCTAGCACTGACTGTTTCGCTGCTTGGCTCCAGGCTGGAACACTGAGCCACACGCCCTGCAGTGAGAGGCGGACAGCGTCCCGCCCACTCCGTTTATGTAGGCCCCTAATGCTACCAGCCTGGGCTGGAATCAGACATGGCCCTGAGAGAGCAGGCTAGGTACCTCTGTCTCCTGAGCCAGCTGATGCCTGGGGAGGTTGTAAAGCTGTCACGTGCTCCAAGCTCCGAGTGAGCATTTGCACATGGCTGTGGCCACAGGTGGTTTCTCCATTCCGCCGCTGCACATGGGAGCTGCTGCGGCAGCTTTCCTGGGCAGCTTGTTGCTGCTGCCGTCTTTGTGCCAGTGCCCTTTTTGGGGAGGAGAACCCCAGGCTGGGAGCTGCCCCAGGCGAGGTGTTAGGTAATGGACACACCCCTCTGGGCCAGGCTGTTCACCTGAGAGAGAAGTTGTGGGTGTTTGTGCCCATTGGGGACAGAGCCACATGCAGATCCTGGGAGGAAAGGAGTGTGACCTGGGGTCCTGTGCTGAGCCCTGGCGGAGGCGGTAAAAGAGCAAGAGCCAGCATTTCCCCAGAGCGGAGCCTGACGCTTCACTCCTACAGCCCCACTCGGCCCTCTGAAAAAGGGCCAGTGTCCATTGCTGCTGGGTTTGGAATGGGCCTTGGAGTGAATGGTGGGTGCAGCCCCTTGGATGAGGAGACCGGGACTGGCCCCTACTCGGTGCCTTCCTGTAGCACCCACCAATGGCCGCTCTGTATACCGGTTCTGTGACAGTACAACGGCGTCTGTATTGGGTGTCCTGACGCTTTCACTAGACGGGTATAAACTCGCAGCCCGACCCAAAATAGCTAAATCGGAATCAAAACTATGTATAGAGCAACCTCAGATAGTTCTTGCTTTCACCAGGGGCCTCTGAGCTCCCAGAAATGGCCTTTAAATCTTCTGTAAGCCCTACCTGGGGGCCTTCTTTTCCCTCTCCCTTTCACCACACTGGCAGTGGTTACTGAGAATGATGGTCTTTTAGCCAGTCAGAGGCACACACAGTGGCACATGCGCTTCTTTCCAGCGCTCAGGGGAGGAGGCTTTGAGAAACGCTCAGCGGTGGGTTGGATTGTTGAACCTTTTAAACGTGGCACAATTGGATTGTTGGTTTTACCAAATCAAAACGTTGCACGAAGCAGCCGAGATGAGAAATGCAGATGGTAAAAGCCAAAAAGCCATCAGGAGAGAATGTTCACAGGCCTGGGGTGGCCGCGTAGTACTCGATGGATCTCGAGGATCCTAGGGAAGTTTGGATTAAGAACTGGCAGGTCTGTTAGGTGTGCTCCAGATTCTGTGCTGAACATGGTGAGTCAGCGCTAACTAGGGACTTCCGAAAAGGGGCCAGTTGCCTGGCCTTGGTGGATGTGGAGTGGCACCCGAATAAGGTCATAAAACCATTGGCTGGCAGGAGCTGCAGTCAGAGGTGGAGGCCACATTGCTATGTGTGCGTAGGAACCACAGCCAAAGCTGTGGGTGTGGCTTCTGCTTCAGAGAAGTGACTTTTGCTTTTTGAAACATAGAAATTGCCAGCTCTGGAGATCAACACCCTTCATCACCCGGGCAGGGGTTGCTGTGGTTGTGGTAGTCTAAGATTTCCCTCACCACCATGCCAAAATCACAGGAGTCGGTAACACTGCCTTTCCCCAGCCCTTCCTCCAGCCTGTCCTTCTCTGAGTGCCGGGGTGCACATGTACTTGAGGACCCTGCATCTTTGAGGGTCTTCTAAGCCAGAACGGCAGAGGGGGTGCTGGTAAAGCCTGCTGAGCAAGGTGGTGTGTCTCCCTCCAGACCCAGCTGGTGAGCAGCAGGAGAGCAGGTCTGTGGAGCGTGCATCCGTGCTCACCTGCTGTGTGTTTGTGCGGCCCCCGGCTGCCTTGGGAATGAGTGTGGTGTGACATGGAGTTGGGGGCCGGGGGGGGTCAGGTCCCCACGGTCTCTGTATTCATGTCGCTTGGGTCAGCTAGTCTGAGAAGGCAGGTGTCTCACGGGGCTTTCAGAAGGGGGAAGGGCCGCGCGTCGGAGACGCACGTTTCCATGACCAGTCGTAGCAGCACCGCAGCATTTCCTGCATGACCGTGTCTGGGAGTCGGCCTAGGTTTCTAGCCATCACACTGCGTTCTGGAGCCATTCGCATTGCTCGGAGGTGTGCTTAGGGCAGTCAGCCTCAGCCTCCCAAACAGGGCCTGCTTCGGTCAGCCTATCTGAAAAGTAAGGAAGGGGGTTCGTTTAAGCGATGCTCAGAATATGCTTGGCTGCTATCAGCTAGTTCTGCCGTCAGGCTCAGCAGAGCTTCAGATGATTTCTTAGGGAAATTGCTCTCCTAGACCTACCACCAGCACTTCCTGTCACATTCTCCCATGGGGCCCGAGCCAGCAGTTGGGCTGAGTAGACCCATTGTGACTGGTGCGATTGCCTGGGTACAAGCTGCAAGAGCAGGCCTGACGGTAGTAAGGGAAGATTCTTTTTATGCAGGCTCTTGACCTGTGTATCACTTTGTGTCTGAGCCACATTATCTGGGTGACTTCTGTCTGCCACTGTGGTTATGACCTGGGCCTGCTCCAGTTGCAGTTCTCAGGGGGAGTTGGAAGAGGAGTGGGCTGGGCCCTCTGTCTCCCCCAGATCTCGCCTCGCTGACTGTGTGTCAGCCTGAGAGCCTGTGTGGAGACACGCTCTTTGGAGACTGTGCTGTGTGCGCCTACGTGGCAAGCGGTGGACCTGTCGTGTTAGCGTTACAGCCCCTGTCGCCTTGGAAAGGGCTCAGAGCCCTTTGCCAACGCTCACTGAGCAAGCTTCGCTCGCCTGCAAGACGGATAAGGATCTTCAGTTGAAGTCTCCGGTCTGTTCTGTGTAGGCCCTCACACTGGGCCCTTTCAGGCCAGGAATCTCATTTTTCTGGGCTGTGGGGGTCAGAGCACACAGAAGCTGTCCACATACGTGTGCGTGAAGATTTCGTTTGCGTCGCAGTTGCCTCCGCGCTTCTCTCTCCTTCCCTGTCTCTCGCTGCACTATGCCACATGCAGATCGCATCCCTTGCATGCTGCCCTGTGTGCCCGCTTGTTTACGCATCATCTGAAAACTCAAATGCCCATTCAGATATTTAGATGCCTTCCTGGGGTGTGACATTTCAAATATCTAGGTCTTCATAAGCAGTGAAATGCATAATAATAAGAGAAACCTGCCCACCCCCGTCGTAGGAGAAGAGCATGATTTCATGGGCATTTTAAAAATGCTCAGCTTTGCAGATTTCATTTCTCCCGCAGAGGGCAAATCAGCTGTACCCTGATTGCATGGGTCTGAGAGCCACAAAATGATTCCCTGCCCTGCCTGCCAAGCGACTGGGAAAGCAGCAGGCAGGCTGGGTTCCATCTGAGATCTCTATATTTCTCTCTCTCTCCTCTCAGTTGCCGGCACAGGAGGTTGTGAATTTATTCATCCCGACGCAGGCAGTGGGTGCCATCATTGGGAAGAAAGGCCAGCACATTAAACAGCTGGCGAGATTCGCTGGCGCCTCAATCAAGGTAAGCAAAGAGCCTTGCTGGAGCGTTCATCCCCACCGTTGTCGTCCTCTCGGGTGTCTGTCAGCCAGCTGCCCAGCCGACATGGAGAAAAGAATCGGTACCTTGAGACACCGGGTTTCAGAACCCCAGCTGCACCTAAATCCATTTCAGGCTCTGGTGCCAAATGCTTCTTTTCTTCATCTCTGTCCACCTGTGGGCTCTGATCTCTCCCCTCACGCATCATGTCTGTTGATGGCGACATCCTCTCGTGAGCCAGCGAGGGGATGTCACTCCAGAGCGTCTGCCATCCCCAAATCTCTCAGCTTCCGTGAGCTACAGGGGGTGCCGCTGAAACCTGTACAGCTCTTCTGGTGTGGGGAATACCGCAGCAATGGTGATTAGCTGACTCCTCAGAGGGAGGGATTGTACCAGTGCTGCTGGCCTCCAGGTGGGTGAATGGGATAGTCCCCATCAAACCGCTAGGGAAATGGAGGGGCAGAAATGCAGTATTCAAACCTGACCGCTTCAAAATGAGACATTTGTCAGAATGGCTCCATTTTCAGCCGGTCCGCACTGAAAGTGACGGGAGCGGCAGGTGCTGAGCTGCTCTGACAGGCAGGTGCCTCAATATGGACCTACCCGCCTAATTTGATTCCCCCCTGTTTGAAATTGTTGGCCATAAGTTTGAAGTGATTTGAGTAAGGCGGTGGTGGCGAGGCTAGAATCTCCTGCCTCCCAGTCCTACTCTAACCACTAGACTACTAACCCACACCAGAGGTGACACACACCTGCTACCAGTGATTCCTGTCTCTTCGGTGCGGCTTCCTTCCCCATCGACCCAGTCCTTGTTTTACTGGAGCCACTTGGGGAGAAATCTGAGTTCAATCTGACCAGTGTCGGGGTGCTAAGGAGCTTTGGAGAAAAGCATGCCAGTGTGAAACCCTCAGAGCTGCGTCCTGTGTGCAGAGTGTGTTTCTGGTTGAACAAGAAGGCTGCAAACACACATACTTCTTGAATGGAATAGCCCCCATGTGCTTTCTAGTGCACAATTATCAAACCATCAGGGAAGCTAAATGGACGAGGATATTTAATGCTGGACACAGACCAAGACCTCTCACAGGTCAAGTCCCCCTAAGATCCTTTAGAAAAAGTATGGTCACTTGGTAGATAAAATAGTTTGCTGTGGTTGAATCACTGTAACGAGACAGAGAGTCCCCTTTCCTGGTACGAAGGACTCACTCCACTCTCTCACCAGGAACAGTTTATTTTTGCCCGTCACAAGGCAGCAGCAGCAGGATAGGGTACAACCCAGTACATTTTTTATGGTGAAAGTGCACCTGTGGAAGAGCTGGCAGGACACTCCCACAAATAAAACGGGGGGCAGCACAGCACCCTTACTCCCTACATTTGGAGGACATCTCTCCATCTCTTTTTTTTCTTAGTTTTTCTTATCTCAGAAAAGATATATTGGAATTGAAAAAGGTAGAAAAAAGGGCAACAAAAATGATTAGGGGTTTGGAATGGTTTCCATATGAGGAGCGATTAATAAGAATGGGACTTTTCAGCTTGGAAAAGAGACGACTAAGGGGGGATATGATAGAGGTTGAAAATCATGACTGATGTGGAGAAAGTAAATAAGGAAGTGTTATTTACTCCTTCTCAAAAAAAAAGGAGTACTTGTGGCACCTTAGAGACTAACCAATTTATTTGAGCATAAGCTTTCGTGAGCTGCAGCTCACTTCATCGGATGCATACTGTGGAAAGTGTAGAAGATCTTTTTGGTTAGCTAAAAAGATCTTCTATGCTTTCCACAGTATGCATCCGATGAAGTGAACTGTAGCTCACAAAAGCTTATGCTCAAATAAATTGGTTAGTCTCTAAGGTGCCACAAGTACTCCTTTTCTTTTTGCGAATACAGACTAACAACGGCTGTTACTCTGAAACCTGTCATTACTCCTTCTCATAACACACAAACTAGAGATCACCAAACAAAATTAATAGGCAGCAGGTTTAAAACAAACAAGAAGTATTTCTTCACACAAAGCACAGTCAGCCTGTGGAACTCCTTGCCAGAGGATGTTGTGAAGGCCAAGAGGATGACAGAGTTTAAAAAAAAGAACTAGGTAAGTTCATGAGGATAGGTCCATCAGTGGCTATTAGCCAGGATGGGCAGGGATGGTGTCCCTAGCCTCTGTTTGCCAGAAGCTGGGAATGGGCGACGGATGGATCACTTCATGATTACCTGTTCTGTTCATTCCCTCTCCGGCACCGGGCATAGGCCACTGTCAGAAGATAGGATACTGGGCTAGATGGACCTTTGGTCTGACCCAGTATGGCCATTCTTATGTTCTTAGTTACTTCTCATCCACTTCCCATGCTCCCACTGAACCCGATGTTGGGGGAGTGACCTGTGGAGTGCCCCCATCCGTGCTCTCAGAGCAGTGTTCTCTGCCCACTATGCAGTGCTGCTTGGGGTGGCATGGAATACGCATGGCAGCTATCTAGAAGGTGCTGAGCACCAGTTTACTACCTGAGGGTCTGTCTTCACTGCACAGTTAATCCAGGTGTGATTCAGGTTTTAGCCCAAACCTCCCTACCACACAGAATAACCTCTGACCTGGGTCTGGAGGTGCTTTAAGCCCTGATTATTTGACCCTGGGGGTAGGTAGAGCCCAGTCTCCACTTGAGCTCAGGCTGGAACCTTCCCTTTGAAGTGAGGACAGGCTAAATCACTCAAGTGCTGACAGGCCTCCAATCCCTTCCCACAATCCCACCTCTCTACTCCTCTCCCCACCCACCCACCCACCCCCCAAAAAAAAGGAACAGAAAAGTTTGTCTGCGTTCAACTCAACTGCCTGAGAATTAATCCGAGAGTCTTGGCACACAGACCCATGGGGTGTGCCTCCAGACACATGGAGTCAGAACACCCTTGTTCCCTGGAGGGACTGTTAGAGATGGGACACCAGCAGAACAGGCAGTGCGAGCAGCTGGGCTGGACACAACGCGGCCTCATGGACAGAGCCGTGCGCAGTTTAATAAAGTTCCACTTGTTCAGCTTACCCACCTCCAGCCTCACTCTTTGCAAATGAAACGCGTTGGCAGCACCGAAGCAGTGAGTTCTCTGCAGGACAGCAGCTGGCGGCGTGAGCCGTGGCACTCGGTCTGACACACCCTAGCCCTGGATTGTGCAGACGCAAACCTAGCCCAGCGATGGACCCGCGGGGAGGAGGAGGAGCTGAGCTTTGTAGAGACCTGGCCACGTAGGAGGACGACAACAGGAAAGTGAAATTGCTACTTTACCATACTAAGGAACAGAGCAGAGCAGTCAGCACCACTCTGAAGCTCACCATGGCCTCAAGCCTCACAGCAGTGACCTATTGCTTCCCAAAGCAGAACAAAAGTGCAGAGTGACTAGAGACCCATCCTAAGGGAAGGGGATGGACCCCTATGCTACTGCCTTACACACCCTGGCTTTCACATGCGATTCTGGGGACTTGTCAGACTCCCTGATTCAGGACAGGACACTCTGCAGCACTTGGGATCCCGCCTGCAGGAGCAGCTACTCTGGGAAGGTGATCTCAGACTAGACAGATGCTTAGATATGGGACATGCAGTGAAAGTTTCAAGAGAAAGGATGACAGCCCCAGAAGTACGTGCACTGAGAAAACAGCAACGGCGAGAAGGTGGCCAGGGCTCCATGTGATGAATTTACCTAGGGAGACAGCAAGAGTAGGTAGAGATGGGCCCTGTGCTAGGATAGCATTGCAAGGAACAAGACCAGCTGAACCAGTGTGGGCAAAGCAGACAAAGATCCCCAGAGATTCAGTCAGACTTGTGCAAGATGGGCATATGGGGCTCAGGCTGTTGGGACGGGAAAGCAGGAGGAGACAGTACCAACCTTCATTCATGCAGCAATGTTAACAAGGAAACACCCTGTGCAATTTAAGCTGGAGAGCGGGGTCTCCTCAAATGTGATTCCTTGGGGTGAATTGGACTCTCACACCCATTACAAAGAGCAGGTGCAATCTAATAACGTAATAATAATGAGAGCACAATGCACCCCATAGAAAAAAATGTCCCCCCCCTAGAAACTAGCCTGGAAAAAAACAGCCGGTGCCAGCTGAAGTTTGTGTTGGCCGATGGTAAGCACCACAGACCCATCTTGGGGCATACAGCCGTACAAGCCCTGGATGTGACCGAGGGCAGCATCAGAATTTCACACTTGCAGAGCAAGAATCTTCATATATACTAAAGTCAGAAGGGACCATTATGATCATCTAGTCTGACCTCCTGTACAACGCAGGCCACAGAATTTCACCCACCCATTCCTGCGAGAAACCTCTCACCTATGTCTGAGCTATTGAAGTCCTCAAATCGTGGTTTAAAGACTTCAAGGAGCAGAGAATCCTCCAGCAAGTGACCTGTGCCCTATACTACAGAGGAAGGCAAAAAACCTCCAGGGCCTCTTCCAATCTGCCCTGGAGGAAAATTCCTTCCCGACCCAAATATGGCAATCAGCTAAACCCTGAGCATATGGGCAAGATTCACCTGCCAGATACTACAGAAAATTCTTTCCTGGGTAACTCAGATCCCACCGCATCTAAAATCCCATCACAGGCCATTAGGCCTATTTACCATGAATATTTAATTACCAAAATCATGTTATCCCATCATACCATCTCCTCCATAAACTTATCGAGTTTAATCTTAAAGCCAGATAGATCTTTTGCCCCCACTGCTTCCCTTGGAAGGCTATTCCAAAACTTCACTCTTCTGATGGTTAGAAACCTTCGTCTAATTTCAGGTCTAAACTTCCTGGTGGCCAGTTTATATCCATTTGTTCTTGTGTCCACGTTGGTACTGAGCTTAATTAATTCCTCTCCCTCTCTGGTATTTATTCCTCTGATATATTTATAGAGAGCAATCATATCTCCCCTCAACCTTCTTTTAGTTAGGCTAAACAAGCCAAGCTCCTTGAGTCTCCTTTCATAAGACAAGTTTTCCATTCCTTGGATCATCCTAGTAGCCCTTCTCTGTACCTGTTCCAGTTTGAATTCATCCTTCTTAAACATGGGAGACCAGAACTGCACATAGTATTCCAGGTGAGGTCTCACCAGTGCCTTGTACTAAAACCTCCTTATCCCTACTGGAAATACCTCTCCTGATGCATCCCAAGGCCGCATTAGCTTTTTTCACAGCCATATCACATTGGCAGCTCATGGTCCTCCTATGATCAACCAATACTCCAAGGTCCTTCTCCTCCTCTGTTACTCCTAATTGATGCGTCCCCAGCTTATAACTAAAATTCTTGTTATTAATCCGTAAATGCATAACCTTACACTTCTCACTATTAAATTTCATCCTATTACTATTACTCCAGTTTACAAGGTCATCGAGATCCTCCTGTATGATATCCCGGTCCTTCTCTAAATTGGCAATACCTCCCAGCTTTGTATCATCTGCCAACTTTGTTAGCACACTCCCACTTTTTGTGCCGAGGTCAGTAATAAAAAGATTAAATAAAATTGGTCCCAAAACTGATCCCTGAGGAGTCCCATGGTCGATGGAGGTAATGGCAAAAGCATATGGGGATGTTTTCCAAGGCAACAGGGGCCTAGCAGGAAAGCTGTGCCTGGAAATAGACCCCACAATGGAACCTGTGCACTTACCACAAAGGACAGCTCTGGTAGCACTGTGTAATCCAGGGCACAAGGAACTCAATAGTCTGCAGAGTGGGGGTATCATAGCACACGCAGAGGCCAGTATAGCCTCAGTACGCGGCGTGGAGGTGTATAGAAGCCAATTACACATCTGCATAGACCCAAAGGCACTGAACCAGAGGCTGAAAAGATGACCCTATCCACTGACCACCATTGATGCCATCTTGCAAGAACTCTCCAAAGGTGAATCTTTATGGTGTCAGATGTAAGGAATCGGTTTTGGCAAATAAGCTGGCTGACAACCTTTGCAACATCATTTGGTCACTACAGGTGGCTGTGCTGGGTGACCAGATATCCTGATTTTATAGGGACAGTCCCAAAATTTGGGGCTTTTTCTCATATAGGCTCCTATTACCACCACCACCACCCTCTATCCCGATTTTTCACACTCGCTGTGTGGTCACTCTAGGCTGTGCATGCTGATGGACATCAGCCCAGCACCAGATTCAGCCAAGTGCTGGAAGGACTGCCTGGGGTGAAAATAATTGCAGATATCCTCATTGTAGGTGAAGAGAGCAACGATACAGAAGCTGAACAAGACAATGACAGAAAACAACAGACTTTTCTACAATGATGCTGGGGCAAAAACATAAAACTCAACTCGGGGGGGGGGGGAAGCAACTCAAACAGCATGAGGTGCTGTACACTGGACACCAGCTCACAGCAAGGGGACTGAAAGCAGATCCCAACAAGCTCAAGACAAGCTCCAGTGGGTGTGAAAGGGGTACAGCAGTTTGTAGGAATGACAAAGTGTTCTGTCCAAGTTCTGTCCACACCTGGCTGCAGTAGCGGAACCCATACAAGAGCTCCTGAGGCTGGATATTGAGTGAGGCTGGGCAAGTCCCCAACAGTAAGCATTGGACGCACTGAAACAAATTATAATGGATGCCCCCACCCTGAAGTACTACCAGGCAGGAGAGCTGTCTCCCAAAGAGGCTGCAGAAAAAGACATCCAACCACGGAGGCCAGAAGACAAAAAACAACTTCTGGTAGGAGCAGAACCATATTTTCAAATGAAAGATGAACTGAAAGTGTAGGTCGGAATCCTATTTTGAGGACAGAGAACTATCGTCCTTGCCACAGTAAGAAAGGATGTCAGGCAATTGACAGCTGTCTGAGCCTAGCTTGAGAGTGTATTTACTAGCTGTGAATGGCTACACAACTCTGCCCATGGATAGAAGGGAGGGATAACTCAGTGGTTTGAGCATTGGCCTGCTAAACCCAGGGTTGTGAGCTCAATCCTTGAGGGGGCCATTTAGGGATCTGGGGCAAAAATGGTCCTGCTTTGAGCAGGGGGTTGGATTAGATGACCTCCTGAGGTCCCTTCCAACCCTGTGATTCTATGACACTTGCCTGTCACATGATAGCCGCCAGCAGAAAGAGACACTCTTACCACGTGAGCTGCCCGCCCACCCGTGGGAAAAGGTGTGAGCAGACATATTTACCTTCAAGGAAAAGCAGTGCTATTCAGATTTTGGGAGATTGATTCCCTGCCTGATACAAGAAGCAAGTCAGTTATGGGCAAGCTGAAGGCCCACTCTTCAAGTTATGGCCTTGCAGGCACTGTGTTCAGCAACAACAAACCCCAGCTTGCCTCAGAAGAATTCCAGAAGTTTGCATGCTACGGGGAGTTTGACCAGCCCGCTTCTTCCCCAGCATACCCCCAGATAATAGAAAGATGGAATCAGCCATGAAAACAGCTAAGAGACTGTTACACAAGGCTGTTTCCTTTTCCTCCTCCTCCTCCTCCTCTTCTTTGTTTGTGTTTTTGGCACACAGGGGAGCCAAACAGTCCATACCAAGGAAATAGTGGGGTGAAGGACCAAAACCCTCTACCAGTAAAGGGAGATCTGTTGCAGCCAGAAGAATGGAGATGCTGTGAAGGAGATGGCCAAGAAGCAGAGAAAGGAGGTACTAGAAAGAAGAGGTGAGGGGTGCAGTGGTGCACAGATCACACAAGGTGACTGCACAGGAGGGACAAATGACCAGAAGGACGAGGAGACACTTGGGAGCCAGCAGACACAGAACCCAGAGAGAGCCCGGAGGGACAGAACCATGCAGAGGCCAACCTTTCAGGGATGGAGGAGACTCCAGAGACAGTTCGCTGGGCTTGGAGAGAGGTGATGGGAAGATGGAGCTAGGTCGCTCCTGGTGCAGTCGCCTGCTGAGGAGATCAAAGTATGTCCCAGAGCCTGTGACCAGTTGAGTCTGGGTAAAGACAAGCCCAGCTCTGCTCTGGCCGACGGACCTGGGGTGGGAGCTGAGTGTCAGGCTGTATCACAATGTCTGTAAAACCGGGAAGATAGACCATGACCAGTGGGACTGGAGTCATTGGGCCCATGCTCCCTGGAGGGACTGTGACTGAGGGGACACTAGCAGGCCAGGCAGTGCAGGGAGTTGGGCTGGACGCAATGCAGCCCCGTGGACACAGCAGTGCACAGGATTTAATAAAGTTCCATTTGTTCAGCTTACCTGCCTCCAGCATCACTCCTGGCTGCTGCGGGGAATACAGGAGGAGGGAGACAGAGTGCTGGGGGCAGGGCTTTGCTGTGGGGCTGCCCACACCCGGGCTGGGCTCACCCAGGTGCTCAGACCCAGGTGCCAATCACCAGGCTGACCTGTGCAGTGAAGACAGCCATGACCTGCCACTCTTCGTTCATTCCCCTAGGAGAAATGAACTCTCCCTCTTCTGGGCTGAGCTAGAGTATACTGAATACAGACACCGTCAGCAGCTCCCATTCCACTGTAACCAGGGACACAGCTCCTCCCCTTGAGTCCGGGGGAAGCCCATAGCGAGGGCAGGCTGAGCCCCCAGCTGCTGAGCCATGTCTGCTCACATGGCTTTTGACATGCAAAGACCGAATACCTCCCCACAACAGTGCCCCCTCCCCACACAGCCCAACCCCTCAGGGGAATGTGGCTGGGTCCCCGAAAGGCAGCTTGCCATAGGGAGCAGCTGATACTCATGGGCAGTGACTCAGTGATGCAGACAGACACATAACCACTTGAGGGCTGGGTTCCAGGCCCCCGCAGCATGGGTCATCCAGCGTGTCATTCCTGAGTCAGGGTGAACTTAACGCCCATCTCCAGGCATGAATCAGTGGTTAACTCTTCCCATGTGGAGGCAGTTTGAGTGTCATGGCAAATGCTGCTGGACTCTTGTGTTGAGCTTGTCTCAAGACAGAGGGCCTGTCTGATCCCATTTCCACCTAACAGACCCCCCAGTGCCACTCCCCTGAAGTCGGTGGGGGCTAAATAAAGGCATGCTGCCCGCTAGCATCTGCTATCACACCTTGTAACTGCCCCCCTCAAGCCTCCAGGTGCCTGTGCCACCATGGTCACTGTGAGCGCACACTTCCCTGTTTGTGCTGGACTTGGGACAGGCTGGGCTCAGTCCAGTGCAGCCAATTGCATGTCCAGAGCTGCCTTATTTTTTCAGCAACATGCAGGCAGAGATCTAGCGAGCTGTGCAAGTCTGCAAGCCCTTCTGCACGACATCCAAATGCTCAGGTCTCGGCAGAGTTTGTCAGGCCATCTGGGCCTTTCGGCACAACAGAAATGTTTGCAAGCAACATCCCCTTTTGCTGAAAACCCTCAGAAATTCAAAGGGAAGTGCCGATGAAAAGGAGAGGGAATTCATTTTTGTCTAAATTTTTCCTGGGGAAAATCCTTGTATCCCAACCAGCTCCAGTTCTGAACTACTCTAGTGTGAAATCAGGCTCTTTGTAGACGGAGCAAATTCCACTCTGTATCCATTAAAGAACATGAAATACCCTAAACACGCTGACACCTGCAAGAGATCTGGCTGAGCCCCACACAACACACTGAGTCCGAGTGCTCCGATGCGGGAGCCTGGGGAGAGAGCTCCAGGCTCATGTTGCTGCTAATCACTTGCCTCTCTGTGGCTCGTAGATCGCACCAGCAGAGGGTCCAGATGCCAGCGAAAGGATGGTCATCATCACCGGGCCCCCGGAAGCCCAGTTTAAGGTCAGTGGGGAATGGGCAGGGTGGAGCAAAGCAGGGGCTCTGTGACACCGTACAGATTCGAACCCCCCATGCTCAGCCCTGGAGAAACCAGAGCAAACACATGCTTTAAAGGGTAGCTCTGAGAACTCCGGGTTAGCGGGGGAGGGGAGAGAGCGGTCTGATGGGCCCGATCCTGTGCGAAGGGAGCTGAGGCTCAGCAGCAGCATCTCTTTCCCCCCCCCTGCCAGCAGGAGGGCCGTGCTGCTTGGGGGCCCTGCTGCTGCGCGCCCTCAGGCCTATCCGAGGGGATGTCTGTGCCCCAGAGGAGTGTGGGGAGGGCTGGCAGGGAGCCACAGGCACAATGCCTTGCCTGGCTTTGCTAATGAGGCAGCCTGCTCTGTCCCATCCATGCAGGCTCCATGCGTGAAGAGAGCTAACTGCCCAGCTGTGCTCCCAGCCTGGGGTGAAGGCCCCCTCCCTGCAGATGGCCACCCAGAAGGTGGGGCTGCACGACCCTTTTATAGCCAGGAAAGGGCGCTGCTGCCCAGCAGGCAGCCAAAGCTCAGCATGATAAGGACAGATTGGCAGAGCTCAGCTCCCGTTCAGCCTGCAGTCTCAGGCTCCCCCTGCAATTCCAGAGCAGCTGGGCGTCACTACAAAAGCAATCAGCCCTCAGATAGTTAACCGTGTTCATGGGTGTCGTGTCATCATTATGCTTCCGTGTCAACACCTCCTTGAAAGGAACAGGGGCAGAACACACCTCAGAGCCGTGTCCTCTGCACTCACAAGAGCTATGGAGCTACGTGGCTAGTAACATTTGCATTCTGGCAGAAGGCAGTGGGGCTGTGAGCCGGGGGCATCACAGCCTCAATCATTCCGCTTCCACTCTGCACTTACCGGAAGGAGACTGCCCACAGTCCTGCCTCGGGATCCCAGTGTCCTCCTCTGGCCCTCACGATGCCCTCTGGGCCCGTGGTGCAGAAATGGCCACGTAGAATTTCAGGAGCGCAGGACCCTGGCGCGCGAGGTGCTGCCGGGACTCACGGTCGGGGCCCCGGCGCACAAGGTGCCACACAGACAAGGCAGCCACAGGGAGTGGTGTTATTCCCACTGTGCAGGCAAGGAGCTGAGAGGTGAAAGGCCAGATGTCCCAGCGTGCTCAGTACCCAGGATAGGGGCCTGATCCAGAATCACTGGATGCTAAGAGCATTTGAAAATCTGGCCACTTCAGCAAGGTGCCTAACTGGGAGCTGCTGCGTGCAAGGCATCTCTGAACCCTGGCCTTGGCCCCTAAGGGGTCTGATGGAGCAGAGAACTCACCTTGCCTCCCAGTCCAGTGGTTTAGCCCATAGACCACTCTTCTCCCTTGCTGCAGCCCAGTCCAGTTCTCCCTTCCCTGCCCCATGTGCACAGAAATACAGAGCTTGAGCCTGGAATTCATCATGGGATCTTCTTCCTCCTCAGGCCCAGGGCCGGATATTTGGCAAACTGAAGGAAGAAAACTTCTTTAACCCCAAAGAAGAAGTGAAGCTTGAAGCCCACATTAAGGTGCCTTCCTCTGCAGCTGGACGCGTGATAGGCAAAGGTGGCAAAACGGTACGTCAGCCAGCAGCACGGCAGTCTGCCGCAGCCAGACCCAGGGGAGTGGGGAGCTGCGGAGCTGAAATTACTTTGGCTTTGTTTGCCAATGGTTCTGTAGCTCTTATAGCTGCCCAGCATGGAGAGAAAACCACATGGGACAGGACCCCCCTGCGCACATACCTAGCAAAGCAGCTGGGGTCACTTCAGGGCCTTCAGTAATAGAATCATAGACTTTAAGGTCAGAAGGGACCATTATGATCGTCTAGTCTGACCTCCTGTACAACGCAGGCCACAGACTCTCATCCACCCACTCCTGTAACAAACCTCTAGCCTATATCTGAGCTATTGAAGTTCAGCTATACAAACAGCTCTGATCCTGCAGCAGACACGGCCCACGGTCCTGTGCTGTTGAGTCTTTCCCAGTGAACTGCACCAACAGCCTGGCAGGAAAGTCTCTGCTGGGTTCAACTGGCATCACCCCCTCTGGCACCAGTCCTGCTGATGCCTGAGCCAAAACTGTGTCTCACTGAGTCCTTCCCTATACTTATTGGCCAGCTGGAGGCACTGCAGAACCATTAGTTACCCATCTTTCAGCCACTTTGGGGGATGGCCTGACTCCTTAAGGGGAGGCTATTGGAATTGCTGGGCACTGGCACAGCTGGATAAGCAGAGCTGAGCTCATACCACTGCAGATCTGAGAAGCCCAGGAAGGTACAAAGGCATGTGGGAAGAGGGGAGAGATCCCTCCAGTTGGTTGGTTGGACTCTGCCTATGGGTGACAGTCTAGAGTCGTCTCCAGTGAGCAAAGCCCCAGTAAACACGCTTTGCCTGGAGGTGCTAAGGAGGGAGACACCGAGAGAGCTCCCAGTTTGTCCTCGTGCAGCCCGTCCGGGATCCATAGAGTCCTGGATCCACTGACCACAGCCCTAGACCATCTTTTCCACACCCCGAGCAGCCTGCTGGAGCAGACACACAGGAGGAGCAGAACACCCCTGCTGGCTGTCCTGCTGCTGTCTGGGCTTTGAGGAAGACCCAGGAACAGCTTGGGGGTAGGTACAGTAGCTGGAGCGGTTAACAATGCACACAGACTGTTGTTAAAACTTCTCTTCCTGCAGGTGAACGAACTGCAGAACTTAACCAGTGCAGAAGTCATTGTCCCCCGTGACCAAACTCCTGATGAGAATGAGGAAGTTGTCGTTAAAATCATCGGGCATTTTTTTGCCAGTCAGGTACAGGGCATGAATATTTTTCATTTCCAAAGTCTTTTGTGGCAGAAGGGAAATCCGTCCACCCCTTCACATCAGGGACAAAATCTGTATTATCTATACTAATCCCGCCGCCTTTGTTCCGATGCAAGGGGTGAGGCCTGATGTCCCATAAATACAAAACCATTTCAGTACGTGCATTCGGGTGTGTTGTCCCTAGATTTAAAGTGTACGTACCACACATCAGAGACAGTTCATTTCCTATACGTGTAAGCAGGTCTATTAATGTGATATGGAAACAGTTCATTTGTAAATGATTGTTACCATTCTAATATTGTTAACTTTCCCACATTGCACACATCGGCTCTCATCCTGTTCACACTGGAGTCAATAGGGACTTGGGCATTGATGTCAAGGCAAACTGGATCAGTCCCACTGTGGATATCAGGGTACACACATTTCACAATCTAACCCGTGAGCAAAGAGGTCAGAGTTGTAATCACCTGAACCTTTCCGTTGCCTGACCATTAGTTTGTTTAAATTTGCCTCAGTCACATTGCATCGGGATAGGATTTGCATTTAATTCCCCTCCCCTTGCCCCCCCCCCCCCCAAAGTCTACCCCTCACACCATCCCCAGGTGATAGCTGGGGTCTTGCAGGTCCAACCGCTGACTGGAGCCATTCTGTCAGTGTTAGGTTGATACAGACCTGTGTCTGTATCTGTCTCCCTGGAAAGCTCAGGGCTACGGGTGGCTATTTCCCTGATCCTTCTAGAATGTTCCAGCCCCGTGGCTGGCGAGGGCCTGTCCCGTAGCACCACAGTGAGCGCGCCCGAGCTGATAAGAGTGGAATGTGCTAGTGTATGATTTTGTTGGTTATAAACTAGGGACTAAAACCGAGATTTTCAGACATAAGGGGCCTCATGAGCACCCACAAGCGCCTGCCGATGCCCAGTTTGTGAACTATTTGTGCTGCAAGAGCAAAGGGGGAGAGAATCTACCCGGTCATCGCAACGGGCAGCATCCAGCCTCTGCTGACTGTCTCTATGCTAATGGCAGCCACTAGAGTCTTCCCTAAAGGCTAAATAGAAAGAGCATCCCCTGAGTCCTGCTCACCTGGCCATACATCACGGCACACCCTGGGATAGAAGAGTGGGGATATTTATTACCCAGGGTTTCAGAACTCAGTGCAGTGCTGACTTAACTGCTTCTCTCTAGGTGGTATCAGGAATTCATCAGTGGGGACACAGCTCCTCTGTCTGAAAAATGATTGGTACAAACAAAAGAACTTTTACCTAAAACTACTTTTTATTAGCTCTTAAGCGCACACACACACATGCTGTAGTGTAGCAGCAGGGTTAGCGCATCCCAAACATCTGTATTTACTCAAAGTGTGGACTGGTTTTGAGGAATCGGCTACCAGCCTTTCGGGTGCCCTCCTTCCGCCCAGCTGCTGGGAAATTTAGGTGCCAGCTCCTTGCCCAAAGGAAAGCTTCCTCGGGCTGCTCCAAAGTGTATCCTTTTGCCTAATCTTTTATAGCTAACTTAAACAAAGCACATTACTCATAGTGACTCCTGGTGGGTCACCATAGTAACCCCTAATTTCAGCAAACTATTCATTATTTCTCATCATCAAAACATTTCTAGTATTTCCAGTCATAACAATAAAACGTACGTGTCAGGGGCCCTGAACCAAGGTCGATTCTCTAAACATGCCTCCCGTTCTCATGGCGCATTGACTCTCTGCCCCTTCCTCCTATTCTGATTAGCAAACCACAAACATGCAGCTGCACAGCCTTGCCCTTCAGGGCCTAAGATTATTCCTAGCTCTGGGGCATTTGGTTTTCAGCTAGCGGTGGCTGGACACACAGGATGGCTGACTGCAGTACTGTCAAGTTCTGGGGTTACAGACTGGAATTTCAAATTATGGGGTCACAGGGAGTCACGATTTAGCAGCCATTGGGTGGCGGACATGCTAGGCCCAGTAGAACCCTGCTTGGCTGTGGGTGCTGCCATGCCAGGCTTTATCACTGCAAGAGCCGTGACATACAGGGCGTGGGTAGGCCGCATGAGGGGCAGGCAGCACAGTCACAGCGCGGAAGTGACGGCACGGCTGGCCCACAAGGGTTTGCTTCGTACAGCTGAGCCAGGGCACCGAGGGATGGAAATTCAGCCCCAGCCAGCCCAGCACTGAGCGCATTTGAAAACCCCATGCCCTGGGCAGCATTGCAGGCCAAGGCGGTTTGCAAACTCGCTGTGCATGCCCCCCACAACCCCAGGCCTTACTCTCTCCTGCCCCAAGAGACACAGGCCTCTCTGCACCAGGTGGGGGCGCCGCACTGGGCCACTGGGTGCCACCCTGCCTGGCCCCTCTCTGCAGCTGGTTTTCTCTCTCTCGCTTTGCCCGCAGACTGCACAGCGCAAGATCAGGGAAATCGTACAGCAGGTGAAGCTGCAGGAGCAGAAACATGCTCAGGGAGCCCCTTCCCTACAGCGCAGCAAGTGAGGCTCCGACACGCCAGCCAACAACAACAGATTGAATGTAGCCCTTCCAGCACCTGCCAGAGCACCAGAGCCGGGAGCCAACCAAAGACCCTCCTGAGGCATAAATGTCTGCCCACGGCTGGGCTGTGCAGAGGACTCACAGTGGGGAGGGGGAGGGTTCCAACCCACTCACACTGACGATGCCACACAGCAGGGGCTCTGCAGACTCTTCCAGGCCGCAGCCTCCATGTTCCTCTATTTACGAGCGCGACGCTATCCCTTTAGTTGGACTAACATAGGCGGAGATGGGGCAAACATCCCACTGACAGCTCTTTAGGACCCACTCTTTGTGCATGTGTGCACACACTAGAGGAGAAGATTTTTACAGTGCATGGGCTGCAGTGCGTGAGGTGGTACTCGCAGCATTAATATATTTTAGAATTAATATATCAGTAACTAAACTAACCCATTTCTTTTCTTTTTTTAAAAAAGGTCATTTTTTTTATTTTTTACTTGTTTTTTGAGGCTTTTTGTTTTACTGAAAAAGCAGGCTTTTTAAGACATCTAAGGAAAGAAACGAGTCCACTTGGATATCTAATATAAAATAGACTGAAGATACTGCCAGCAGCAAAATTAAAAGAGGGTAAAAAGTGGCAATTTCCGTAAAGGCTTTAGGAAGAGCAGCGTTTGGATTCTCTGTCTGTGCCAACACAAGGGATACCGTCTCTTAGAAGAGGAATCTCTCTATATATCTCTGTCCAGCTCACATACCAGTTTCTCTTTGCTTCACAGATTCCACACTGGTTTTTGCATCCTGTCCTATTCCCTCCCTCTCACTTTCTCTCTCTCTCTCTCTCTCTCTACCACCACATCAGCCGTGCTCTAAGTAACACACCACCGAAAACAAACACAAGAAACACCCAGCCACAACTTCCACTTTGGTTATCACCCAACCCAACCACAATGGTACTTATATGAGCATTTTTGCAAAAAAAGAAAGAAAGAAAAACAAGAAGCTTCAGCCCCTGTGGGGGGGGATACTGCATCAGGATTGGAGAAAGGGGCTTCTTTCTTTCTTTTTATTTTTTAAATGGGGGGAGGGGAAGCAAAAATAACTTACAAGATGTTGTTGGCCCAGGGCATGGAAATTGCAATTTTTTTTTCTTTTTAAAGAAGAGAAAAAAAAAAAAACTACCTCAGGTGTTTTCGTACCTCAGCACCTTGCCCTCGTGTTTCCCTTTTAGAGATTTTGTATGCCTTGTAAAACTGATAGTTGGAGCATTTTTTTATTTTTTTAATAAAAATGAGTTGGAAAAAAATCTAGACCAAGTCAGCTGCCCAGCTGGAGAAGGTGCCGGCCCGCGTGTGCAACGACAGCTCTGTATTATCTTTCTGCTAGCTGAGAGCCGATGGCCTTTCCTTTGGAGAAACCTTGAAAATGTTCTGAGAAACAAACTTGACAAAAAGACAACCCGAGAGAGAAAGGATTGAAGAAGAAGAACTGAGTTTTGATAGGGCACACGCTATTAGAGTTTTCTACGCTAAAGGATGACCATGTACTGGTTTACGTGAACATACCATTGTACCAACAGACTGCAATGCCAGTTTCCTCTACTGCAAACAGTGTTCTGTGAAAAAAAGAAATATATCCAGCTAACAAGAGCCTCACCTTGGTATTTATTTTCATTTAATGTCACAGAATTGACTAGGGCTGTAAGGGCTGAGAAGCCTTGGCTGCAGCCTGGCTGAAGGGTGGGCAGTGGGTGGGCTATAAAAGGCCCTAGTCGCGCCCTAGAGCCACAGCCAAACCACCATTGGGTCCACCGGGAGCTGTGTAAAGCAGTGAATAGCCCTAAAAGAGGGGACATGGCAACATTACTCGGAGGACATATAAAAGTGGGAGAAATTGGCAGCTGTCCCAAAGCAATTTGATCATGGGGGAGGCTTCAAATCAAGAGCAAAATTAGCAACAAGCAGTAAAGGCCATCGGGCCAATCCTTGGGGGATCATGCATGTGTGATTCAGGCCAGCGGCATGGACACGAAGGTGTCCTTCAGCAGGCAGGTGCAAACACCAGGCCACTTGCACTAGACCAGCCGTCTCCTTGCTACGCTGCTGCAGCCAGGCTGGTTATGGGCACCTCTCCAAGGCTGTGATATGCCATTTCTCGCTCCACCTTCTGTCCCAGTCCCAGCTCCATTTAAATCCTGCCAGAACAGGCAATGGAGCAATGCCCCAGCACATACCTCGCTACAGATCGGATGTCTCAGGCTCACTCCCGTGCCTTTGCTGCTAGCCATGAGACCAGGAGATAATGGTCCATTTCCCAGGGGTAGCACGGACCCTAAGCCACCTTCCTACTTTCTGCTCCGCAGCTGGATCCCAGGGGCACCCTCTCTACCCTCCCCATCCTCACCCTGTGGAGGCCCTGTGCTGCAGCCACCACTCTGGGGCTGACAGCTGGCGCAGACTCCTTGGAGGCTCTTGGGGCCCCTGAGTTGGCTAGGTGAGATGCTGTTTAGTGATGTGAGGCAGTTTCTCCTCCTGACGGGCTGAGCATGCTGCTTTCAGGCCCAACCAATGCAGGGCCCAAGATCTAGGGCCCCAAACCTCTCAGCTGTGGCTCTCCTTGGGATGGCTATGGTGGAACTGGGGTGTAAAGTCCAGCTTGGGCAGCCATACTCTGATCGAGGGAGGGCACCTAGAATAGCAGTGTAATCACAGCAGCATGAGCAGCAGGCCGGGTTAGCCACCACAACTCAAGTACGCCCCCTCCCCATGCAGAACCCTGCGTAGGGCATGGCTAGCCCTGCGTATGCCACAGTGGCGACACTGCTAGTGTGGGTATGTCTACCTCAGCTACCATACATCCCCAGCTCCAGTGCAGCCACGGTCTATGGAAAGACACATGCGGCCAGAGCAATAGGTGGCCTAGACACAACGAGTACAAAGTACTTTACGCTGGCTGGTAAGAAGCAGCCCCATTTTGTGGCTGGGGACACTGTTGCAGAGATGAAGTGACTGGCTCAAGTCAGCAGTGACTGATGTGGGAATAGACAGCAGGGTTCCTACTTGACTACTCCTCCCCAATGGCTGCCCAAGGAACAGGCTAGCACCAAAAAACATCAAGTAGGCGTAACCAAATACTGATGTCTAAAGCCAATGAGCTTAATTCAATGGCTTTTTAAGACACTTCACGCACAGTTTTGCTGGGTTTACAGTTACCAGCGCTAGTGACGAGTGAAATGCTGCTGGGACAAAGCAGTGTTCAGTGTGTGTATAAGAGCAAGACAAACAGATGAGGGGTTGCCGTGTGCCACGGTGCAGCTGTGAGCATTGACTGCCCAAGGTCAAGCGCTAGCATCACTCTTTAGCCATTACATTTGTGCCCCTACCCCAGTACTTCTGTGCTGCTAGTCAGCACTGGGGCAGGTCATGCTGGGCAGACCATGGGGGGGCGTGACAGGGAGGGCTGGCCTTAAGGAAAATAGCATCCCGGGTGAACTTGTATTTTGGTGCCCCCTGGTCCCTGCAGGTGCACTCTCCACATTGCCCCGTGGGGTCCCTACCCCCCCTCTTTTCCCCCACCCCTTGCATTGTGCCCCTGCACACCCCTCCTGTGTTCTAAGCCCTGCCCCCGCCCCACATCCCCTAATCCCTCAGCTTCTCCCCACGGCCCATGTGGGGAAACTGACCTGGATGCAGGGAACAGCTGGCGTTGCTGCTCAATCCCCCCCTCCCTACCACTGCTCTGCGCACCCCCTAAGGTGTGGGGAGGGGTGAACGAGGAGCAACGTCAGGGTTCCCTGCATCAAGGTCACTTTCCCTGGGCCCATAAGGGGAGGGCAGAGCGCAGCAGCACATCCCCAGTGGGGAAAGTATTCTGGAGGCACAGGGCTCTTGGTGCTCCTTGCAGCGCCTGTGAGGGCATGGGGGGAACAGCAGTACCTGTGCGGCGCTGCGTGCCCCCTCCATTCCTCTGCCAGGAGGAAGCAGGGAGACATCTGCCCCCAAGGTGCTTCCCTGCCAGCCGGGAGCAGTTTCTAACACTACACCAGCAGCGCGCACCTCTGCACTGCCACATGGCACCACCCCCTAGCCCCCCGGGCAGTCATCCTTGTGGCCCACCTCCTGAGGCCAGCCCACCCCACAGGCTAGTCCGCAGTAGGCCAGGTCAGACCCTGGGGTGGAGAGATGACACACTGAGCTGTGCTGTGCTAATGTAAGGCACGGTTTCAGTTGAGACCTGGTGAATGTCGCGTAGGAACAGGTTTAATTAAGCCTCGCTTAACATGAGCGAAGCATGACTATGCAGGGGCCTGCCCAGTTCAATTACACCAAAGCCAACTAGGGTGCAGATAAGGTTGCCAGGTATCCAGTTTTTTGACCAGACCACCCGGTGAAAAAGGGACACTGGTGGCTACGGTCACCCCTGCTGACCGGGCTACTAAAAGCCCACCCGTTGGTGCAGCGGCAGCAAGGCAGGCTGCCTGCCTGCCCTGGCGCTGTGCAGCTCCCAGAAGCAGCTTGCATGTCTGGCTCCTAGGTGCAGGGGTTCCACGTGCTACCCCCACCCGGAGCGCTGGCTCCTCAGCTCCCGCTGGCCAGGAATCACAGCCAATGGGAGCTGCAGGGGGCAGTGCCTACGAGCAGGGCAGCACACAGAGCCCTCTGCTCCCTCCACCTAGGAGGCAGACATGCTGGCCGCTTCCGGGAGCTGACGATGGTAAGCGCTGCCCAGCTGGAGCCCGCACCCTCGCCTGCTACCCAACTCCCTGCCCCAGCCCCCTCTGGCACCCAAACTCCCTCCCAAACCCTGCACTCTGAACCCCCCCATCTCAGCCCTGAGCCCCTCGCCTGCACCCCAAAACCCTCATCCCCACACCAGAGCCTGCACCCCCATCCCCTCCCGCACCCCTAGCCCTGAGCCCCCTCCCACATGCCGAACTGCTTGGCTCCAGCCCTGAGCTGCTTCCTGCACCCCCAACCCTTCATCCCTGGCCCCAGAGCCCACGCCCCAACCCCCTGCTCCAGCTCTTAATCCCCTCCTGCATTCTGAACCCGTTGGCCCCAGCCCTGAGTCCCCTCCTATACCCCAAACCCCTACTCCCAACCCCCCTGCTCCTGCCCTGAGCACCCTCCTGCACCTCAAACCTCTCATCCCTGGCCCCACCCCAACTCCCTGCCCAGCCCAGAGCCCCCTCTGCACCTTGAACCCCTCATTTTTCTTCAAGTGCTTGCTCATGTCACTTCCATTCTAGGTGTGTGCACGCCCCCGTCCACTCAGAGATTTTTGCCTAGCAGAATCAGCTGTGGTGCCCTCTGCAGTGGTGCACTCATGCGGTGGTCCATTAGGCGCTGCACCTTCTCTCTTCCTTCTTACCACCATGACAGTTGGTCAGAGCACTGTGTCTTGCATCCCAAAAGTGTTAGCAGCTCTTAACAGTCCATCATTATGCCGTTTGTATATAGTTCTTAGGTACTTAGTGAGCCAATTTAATTAAGGGCATGTCTACACTATGAAATTAGGTTGATTTTATAGAAGTCGATTTTTAGAAATCAATTTTATACAGTCGATTCTGTGGGTCCCACTAAGCGCATTAAGTCGGTGGAGTGTGTCCTCACTACTGTGGCTAGCATCGACTTACAGAGCGGTACACTGTGGGTAGCTATCCCACAGTTTCTCTGCTGCCCATTGGAATTCTGGGTTTAAGCTCCCAATGCCTGATGGGGCAAACACATTGTTGGGGGTGGTTTTGGGTACATATCGTCAGGCCCCCCCTCCCTCCGTGAAAGCAACGGCAAACAATCGTTTGACACCTTTTTTCCTGGGTTACCCATGCAGAAGCCATACTACAGCAAGCATGGAACCTGCTCAGCTCACTGTCACCGTACGTCTCCTGGGTGCTGCTGGCAGACGCAGTACTGCAGTGCTACACAGCAGCAGCTCCTTGCCTTTGTGACAGACGGTGCGGTAGGACTGATAGCCGTTGTATGTCTCCTGGTAGACCTCGGTGAGATCCATCAGGGACGCCTGGACAGACATGGCTATTCTCCTCTTAGAGCACTGAATGGGAGTGACTCCAGGTCATTCTCTTTTCAGTTTCATCTCATGGAGATTCAGTCCTTCCTGGACTATCATGTGAACTAGAAGCTTCTGCCTCAGGCTGCTCTCTCAGCTCGCAGCACCACACAATCACACCTACCCCAGCCTACCCCTTGCTCCCATGGCTCATGAAGCCTGGACAGTGGTAAGGAGCAGTTCAACTATAGGCTGAGCAAGTGCAGAAAGGTGGTAGAATGTGCCTTTGGACGTTTAAAAGCTTGCTGGTGCTGTTTGCTGACTAGGTCAGACCTCTGTGCAACCAACATTCCCATTGTTATTGCTGCTTGCTGTGTGCTCCATAATATCTGTGAGAGTAAGGGGGAGATATTTATGGCAGGGTGGGAGGTCAAGGCAAATCGCCTGGTGTCCGATTTTGAGCAGCCAGACACCAGGGCGATTAGAAGAGCACAGTAAGATACGCTGCACATCAGAGAGGCTTTGAAAACCAGTTTCATGACTGGCAAGGCTTCGGTGTGACAACTGTGTGTGTTTCTCCTTGATGCAAAACCGCCCCCTTTGTTGATTTTAATTCCCTGTAAGCCAGCCACCCTCCCCCTTTGAAATAAGGTAACTAGTGTTTTGAAACCCTGCATTCTTTCTCTATTAATTAAAAAAAAAGAGAGAGAGAGAGAGATATAATGGACAAGGTAGCCCGTGTAGGGTGCAGGAGGAGGGAAGGATAAGGCCACATTAATTTTTAGTGTGGCTACAATAAGTAAACTGTTTGAATGACAGCCTTCTGTTGCTTGGTTGCATCTGCTGCAGTGGAGTGGCTGCGTGCCCAGAGCCTCCCCCCCTCACCCCACATTCTTGGGCGTCTGGATGAGGAGGATCTGGAACATGGCGAGGAGGGCAGATGGTTATACAATGGATGCTGCGGGGGTCTGTGCTCTTGTTGGATTTCCTGCAGCTCCAGCAGACTGTTTTTCATGTCCGTTTGCTCCCCCATTAACCTCAGCATTGCGTCCTGCCTCTGCTCGTCACGCTTACTTAATTCTTTCCTGGCCTCTGCCACTGAATGCCTCCATGTATTAAGCTGTGGCCTATCAGTGCACGAGGACTGCATGAGCTCAGAAAACATATCACAAGTGCGTTTTTTTCACCTTCTAATCTGCGACAACCCCAGGGACGGAGGTGATGGAGGAGCATAGAAACATTCTACACTACAATTCTGGGGTGACTGCAGGGGCACCTGTGCTGCTGAGCTCGCCAGGCTGACTAAACAGAGAATGAAATTCAAAAGTTCCCAGGACTTTTCCTGTGTACCTGGCTAGTGCATCAGAGTTCAAAGTGCTGTCTAGAGTGGTCACAATGGCACTCTAGCATAGCTCCCAGAGGCCAATAGTGTTGATTTACATCCCCACTACCCCCAATTTGACCCAGCAAGGTTGATTTTAGCACTACTCCTCTTGTCAGGGATTTTAAGAGCCCTTTAGGTCAACGGAACAGGGTTGGTTGTATAGACGTAGTCATGTTTATATCGACCTAACCCTGTAGCATAGACCAGGGCTAAGCGTTAGTTTAGGGGTTAGAGTCCTGGCTGGGACTTTGCCCTGGAGCAGCGCTTCAAGCTGTGTTCCTTATGCAACAGGCCAATGCCTATCAGTGACCTCCACAGCAGCTGTTTGAAGAGCTTGAGATAATCCCATATAAAGGACAAGTGCAGCTTTGCAAAAACTTTCATCCAAGAACCCAAAAGAAGAGGGACTTGTGCCTGAGAGCCCTCCTGATGGAGGCTGCGCTGTGCCCAGTATCGAAGCCCTCTGCTCCTAGTGCCTCGGCATCAGTGCGGAGTGCCCTAACCAGTGCCCAAGAATCAACTGAAGAAAAGGATTTCCTGGTACCATCCAAGGAGGAGAAGGGGGTGCTAAGCAAAGGACCTAGTTCAGGCCACCTGCCTGCCCCAGAGATACAGGGGAATACTGCTACAAATAGACCCCCTACTCCAGCCAGGGATCTTCCTCTGGCTCCTGGGGGTGGTGGAGGATTCCAGCTCCTATGGGGACCTTCATCGCCCAAGCCAGTCCACGTGACCAAAAACCTGGTAGGCCTGCCAGCACCACAGGGTCCAAGGGCAAGTCAGTCAGAGGACCTCCCCACAGGGCAAGGGAATACCCTTGGTCTCCAGAGAACAGGCGTTCTTCCCCCTCCCCACAGCCTAGGACACCGGTTCTGCAAACTTAAGTCACTGGCTAGAAGGCCCAGGTCCCTGGCACTGCGCTCTCCTTCCGCCAGGCATGGATTGCTGGAATCAAGGCAGCGGACCCCACACTCCCGCTACCAGCCAGCCTCCCACCTAAGATCACCTTAGCACAGATCCCCATCACCCAGGCGGTCTCTTAGGCACCGGTGCCCAACGATACAGGACCACCCACTGTCACAGCACCGCTCTCTGCAGGCCCAGTACTGCTTGAGGGACAGGTGGCAATCACTTACCTGTAGACATTGGTCTCTGACAAGGCTTAGTTCTGTGCACCCCACTTCCATTTCCCCCACACCAGGGTCCCCCATTCTCTACCTACGCCCATCTCAGTCTAAACCCTATCCCCACCATGCAAGTGGGCTCTGTGTGCCCTTCTGTCCCTCTCCCTTACCCCCCCATACCAGGGTCCCCTGTCTCCCCTCTGCCGCTTTGTTTGTCTCAACCCCCTCTTGCCCCCCCCCCCCCCAAGCCCATTCTCTTCTTTCAGGCACCTGCTGGTGTTCTGGTCCCTGAAGCTGCACCCATTCCCAGCCCGTTTGGAAGTGAGCTGCTGCAGTATTCAAAACATACAGTGGTTGAGCCAGCCAGAGCATTGAGGTGTGTGTCCGACCAAAACCAGGGTGGCCAAGACTCACTCACAGAGCCTGGTGGCTTCAAGACATAAGCAACTCCTGGACAGCTGTGTCTGCCACCAACCTGCATCCTCTGCGCCTGTGCTAACCCCCAGCAGTTAGTGGGGAGGCGGTGCCCAAGCAGCTTGAGCTGTGACCTGCCCTCAAGCCCACATGATAACGACGAGCAGTAAGAGTAAGATTTCTGTCATGGGTACTTTTAGTAAAAGTCACGCACACATCATGGGCAACAAACAAAACGCCACAGAAGCCCAGGCCCTGGTCATGACTTACTAAAAAATACCTGTTATGAACAGGCCGAGGCCTGGCAGCTGCTGACCAGGGAACTGTACAGCCTGGAAGTACCCCAGTCAGAAGGGGGAAGAGAGGTGTATCTCCACGCAGGAGAGTTGAGAGCCAGAAACCTGAGTGGATGCCCTTGCTGAACCACTGAGGGGCAATACATATACAGGTGTCCTCCCTGTGACTCGTGTTATAAATGGGAACTGGTTCACTTCTTTCCCATCACTCTCTGCCCTTGACACCTGGAAGTTCAGATAATGTACTGCTCTTCCCTTCATTTTTTCTGTAGCTGAGCAGAAAGGGGGCTCAGAAAAGAACAGAGAAGAGACAAAAATAAACCAGCACCCCAGGCTCCAACATAGAGAAGAACAACTCATGGCAAAGTCAAACTCTTCCAACAGCAGCAGGGCGCTCTCCTGCTCCCACATATCAGCCACCTCTGCCTCTGGAGATCCTTGGCCTTTCCTGGCCTGGTTTGAATCAAGGCTGACATTTCAGGTGGCAACAGCACTGAGCAGTTTTCCGGACATTGAATGAGATAACAGCATAGCTTCCCTATGTCAGTCTTCACCATGTGCATGAGGCTGCGACGAAACCAGTGTCTGGGCTGATTAAAAGGATTAGGATTATATTGTTCAGAAAGGGAAGGAAATGGCAGCATCTAAGATTCATGGGGAGGAGGTCTCAGAGAACAATTACAAGCTAGAGACAGCAAGTAGGAACAGGCTTTTCACAGACCTCTGCAGCATAAGGCTCTGAGAGGCATCAACTCACTGCAGCGGCCCCTCACAAATAGCTGCAGGCTGGAGATGAATACAGCCATACAACAGCGCAGAGGTGGGAACCGACCTATTCATCTCACTGGATGTTCTTCTCACAAAGCTCATGGGTACAGGGAGAAATTTACTGGTACAGTTACACAGCTAGAACATCCCCTGGGCCAGAATTCTTTTGTCCAATGTAGCTTATCCCACTCTCTGAGCCAGGAGTGTCCACACGAGTTGGAGCTGTAAAGTGCCGTAAGTAAGTCAACTCTAGCCCATCTCTGTTAGGGAATAGCAATTTTCAAGAAAATCTCACAGCACCTATGGGTTTTAGAGCCCTTTGAATATTAACACTGAGGGGAGCTTTATCTGAGGAATCATTGGACCACATGACCCCAAACTTGCACCCAGGGCTCAGCTGGGGATAGGATTTTATCAGAGATCACAGAAATCATGAAGTTGAATAAAGCAATTAATGGCTTGTCTACACTGCCCCATCTGGACTATGTGGGGTGTGATGTGTGGAATGCACCAGTGTGTTGTGCTCCGACTTCTCCAGGTGGGCCCTGCTGGCATGCATTCAAATGTTCTTTATTGCACACTGATGTAGTCCTGTTTGAAGGAGGCTGTGGCAAGTGAGGAACTGAACCCAGCCTCTCAAGTCTCAGGTTAATACCTTAACCACTGGGCCATTCTTCCTCTCATCCCTCATCTCTTCCTCCCTGCTTTTAACATTCAACCCCTGCTGAATAATTTAAAGACCACTGCTGACACAGGGTATTCAGCCACCTCAATTCTTATATTCTTCATCTTAAACTCTTCCAGACCTCCTAACGGAACATCACATTCATGTTTTAGTTTCCAGCTCACTTTCTTTCCTATGCGAAAATATTTTTAAAAAGAAACTGAAAAATTTACTCTGGTTCTCTTCCTGCAGGTTTTAGTTCAGAAAAGAACCCTTCCATAAGTTACAGCACACTTTCATTTTAATAAAGAAAAATAAATATTCATTTTCACATGGGACAATCTCCTGAAACAAATACTGAACCCCACTACAGGGGCTTCACTATGGATTTGTTACAAATCAAAACATAAATGCCTTGCTCCTAGGGTCTTTACAAATCCAGTTTTAGGAATCAAGTGGAGTCTTCTATAGTCCAGAAGCAGAGCAAACCTCTCCTGGAACCAGTAGCTAAACACGTCGTCCCTGTGAAGGTGATTTCAGACAGTGACTGTTCTACAGTTGCATAGGATACTTCCGTGCACCAGCCAGAGTTTGCGCCACAGTTCCAATGGTTGCAGTGAAGCACTAGAAGTTGCCAGTCTTCAGCAACATGAACTGATGCAGTTTGTTTGGGATCTGCTCTTAACCCTCCACTCCAGTCCCTTAGGAGTCACAGCTCAGAGGCTGCAGAGATCTCTTTGCTTTGCGGTTAGGATGCGTTAGCATATTCCAAACAAATGTAATTCTCTGGAGTGGACAAAACCACAGCTTTACAGCCTACTCCTATGAGAGGAAGCTGTTAGCCCAGGTACCTTTTGAAATAAGGCATTCAAACAAATTAGTTAAGCTCAGAACTAATTGTTACTACGTGGTAGATCATAGTATCACCGAGTATCTCTCAGTCTGGGGTCACAGCAGCTGTTGATGAAGTATCTCCCATACCATCTTTTTGCGGAAATGAGGCATGTGGTGCTAAAAGAAAAAACAACCCTCTATTAAACACTAAACCAGAGTAAAGGGTGTCAGAATAAGCATATTTGCCCACATTCTGTAGGCACTGACCAGAACAGTCAGTGTTCAACATTTGCCACAGTTCCCATGCAATGGTTATTTGATACCACAACTTTGCCCTACACTAAGGCACAGAAAATGAAATGCTCTGGCAAATGCTGACTTTAATGAAAAATGTGAATGTCATGACAGAATCTGCACGTCCTTTAAGAAAAGCCCAATGCAGCTGAAAACAGCCAATATTTTAACCTGTGAAAAAGCTATTTGGAAAGGAGCCTTGAAGATACCATCACGAAGGTCAAGCCTACTATCACAAACAGCTCCAGCCCCCTGCACCGGAGGACTGAGACATGATGTTTGGCAAATGGACATAAGCAAAGGCAGGGAATGCAGCTCACAGGGCTGGGAGGGCTCACTTGTCAGTACAGACAGTAGCACTTGGAGGCACTAGCCAAGATCAGGGCCCATGGGGGTAGGTGTTGCGTAACTAGTGAGGGATGAGCTTACAATTTAACTAGAGGAGTCAGATTACAGGGAAAACATGCACAAAGCCTGGATGCGCCACAGGTCAGTTTTGAGAGCTTTGCTCACCTGAGTGAAAGTGATTGGTTTGTCTCTGGAGATATAGTCTGCATATTTACAGGTAAACATCCCGCAGTCACTTCCATTCAGCTGCTGTGGAATTTCCTACAAGTGAGCAGTGGGAGAAGGTTGCATGTTAGTCCCTTCACCTTGCTTTAAAGATGCCTTTCTTCTTATGAGATATGCAATGCATTATCTTCAGTACTGTGTATCAGCATTTTAATGAGCCACTTGTGTCCTCCACTCCAGGAAATAAGCTTTAACACCTCCTCCCAAACCACACAACTACAGCTGCACCATGTTCCATTTGCTGGTAGAGAGCATCCCTGTCCTTCACCTGTCAAATCTTCAGAATGCACACTTTCCAGGCCCAGGATGCCTTTACCTACGTGTGTACAATGGGCCCCAGTGGGGCTTTTAACACTGCTTACTAGAAAGAATATAGATTCCCTCACGCCTGAGTTAGTGCTTCCTGCAAGTGATGGAGGGGAGGAGGGAATTCCCATTCTGTACAATGAGAGCTACTAAAAGGACAAGTTTTGCCTTTGACAATACATGAACAGCTCTCATTGATCCTAGTGGAAGTTGCATGCAAGAGAATTTAGCTCTGACCTTTAATTCCCTCCCCACAAGGTACTGACTACAAATCAGAACGGTCAATGTCAGCTTGTTCTCCAGTGACCCAGGGCAAGACAACTCCAACTACCCAGGGAAGGACTAACACGTGGGATCTATTACATGAATTACTACTGCCTGAGCACAAAGCAACAGGAGCTATTCACCTGCAGCTGGAGTTCACAGCTCCACAGGCATCCGAAGAGTTCCTCTTAACTGAATGTGACAAAGCCCCTGCAAAGCTCTGAGAACTGGGGAAGAGCAATTCCCGCTCACAACAGGCAGGGCATGTTCTATGTGAGGCTGTGGCCTCCTCCCCCCTCAACACCTTCAATTTTTTGTTTCTTCTTCTGAACCCAATCTAGATGGTGACACAGTGAGGGGTGGAGGAACTCTACAGACAAAGCTATTTGGAGACCATGACAGAACAGAGACTTTGAGAAGACTCTAGGTTGAGCGTGGACAAGAGCAGTAATTTGAAACACTCTTTGTAGGAGGAAAGAGGAGTCTCTCAAACAGCACATAAAAAGCTACCTACCATCATTTTTTTTTTTTAATTTGCACCACTATCCTAACCCTAATAAATCACCAAAAGTTCAAAGCCAGATTCACAGCTGCAGTCCAAGAAATACAGTTAGTCCATGTACAAAAGATCAACTACTGTACATAGTTCCTGTACAGGAATCGTTGACATCTTTCACGCATCAGCCTATGCCTTAAAAGAATGAAGGTAAAGGCCATGTCTACACTTACAAGCTTACACTGGCACTGCTCTACTGATACAGCTGTGCTGCAGTCAGAGTGCTCGTGTAGCCGCTTAATGCCAAAGGAAGAGAGCTCTCCCGGCGACGACATAAAACCAGCTCAACGAGAGGCGGGAGCTATGTCAGCAGGAGAGCATCTCCCACTGACAGCGCTGTGCACACCAGTACTTATGCCAGCAAAACTAATGTCACTATAGGAAGGGTTCTCCCCCCCGCAACCCACACACCATTGAGCAATAAAAGTTTTGCTGACATAAGTGCTAGTCTCGACATGGCCTTTGTCCTAGTAAGGAATAATGGAGTTTGAGAGACACATTAGATATTTTTCTTGGACATAGCACCAGCTTGTTGGACCAAAGGAAGAAAGCTGGATGGATGTTCCAAGGACTCCAGTCCACTCCAGATTGCTAGCATTTTTTTCACATCTAAACGGAGTCAGGAAAGAAGCAGAGACAAGGCCAGTCAAGTAAAGAAGACACTGCTAAAGAGACCATCACAACATTGTTTCGGTATCCAGTTTGGGCTGCTGTATTATGGGCACTAGAGAAAGCCCACAAACAGTCATTCAAAACTTAGAATTGTTTCTCTTGAAGGCTTTTATGGTTTTGGGCTACAGTACATGGATCAGACTCAAAACACTCTGTTCACATACATGTGATTTCATGCTGTAAAGTGTCCACTCTGAAGGATCAATATCTAGGTTCCTCTTGGTTTTGCTTTCTTCCTGAAGATATTGGCTGTTCAACAAAAACAAAACAAAAAAGAGGTATCAGACTTTTCTAAACAAATGTCTTCATATTTTAGGCCAATAGTCTGTAAAGTTGCCTGACAAGGTCTTCACTAATTATGCACCAATGACCCGAAGTACCAGGAAGGAGGATTATAGGATATAATCATACCATGCTGAAGGTAAACCCACATTTGTTTAAGAACTATTCACATTACTTAAGAGATTTTAGATCAGAAGTTAGAGACTTTACAGGTAATGCTGCAGCCATGGCATTGCCAGAAAAAGTGAGGCCCATGAGAGACTGGTAGCGATTCACATAGACCCTTACCTCAGAAGTTAATCTCCAACAGAGGTGGGGAAGGGAAGAAGGGGAAGTACAGGGTGATTTTATGTAACATGAAACATGAGTATTGGTGTAATAGAAGAGTCAGTGCCAAACGAACTACAGCATTCACTCAACATACTGAAAGGAGGATTATTATTTACATAAAAATTAACTCAAATATCTCCAATAGAGCATACAAGAGGATTATGTGTGCAATGTAATTTGGTGGGTTACTTAAGAGCTGCAAAAAAAAGGTAGAAGAGCTAGAAAGTAAGGGATCTGTCACTGGTAATAGAGGATGTCAATATCCCCTAGGAAGGAGTTCAGGTCCTATGAAGTGTGTTGAGGTTAATGTTCTTAAAGAGGAATGGACTTTGTCTTTCTATTTGCATGAGAGCTTTAACGGGTCACTCAATGATGGTTCATTCATAAGACATACTCAAATGTCTCTGGAAGGACAGAATATAATTAACAGCTGGATGATGTTACAATTTGCACATTACTGGCAGTGACTAGTTTGGGAAGAGATTCTTGTCCATTACGGGGTAAGTCTTTGCTATGTAAATCACATTTTCCAGTGAGTGATTGTGGAAAATCCTTCCACTGTGTGTGAAATGCAGTAATATATTCACTAAGCATCTACTTACAGCAAAATCTCACAGATACTGTGGCCTCTTTGTCCCATCGAGTCAAAGTATTTGATGGTCTTTCTTCTGACATCTATTACCTGTTATTGAAAGACAGGCATTGGTGCAACAGCCATAGCAAAGACTCCCTGCTGCCTACAGAGCAAGCCTTTTCTAGGTTTTTCCTTTCCCTTCCAACTCCAAAGATGGGCCAATTTGACTCACCACTAATCCCCAGTGTACCCTCAGGTGAATGGGCACAAAGATGAGGTCTTGCTTGAAGAGATCCACACCTTTGGTCCATCTTTTTACTGCCTGGTAACTCCCAGAAATTAGTTTGGGGTAGAAGAAAGTACTGAAAGCATGAAGCACTGGAAATCCCTGCTGCTTATTTCTCTCCACCAGAAGATTCATGTAGAAATTAATTACCTATATAATAGAGAGAGTAGAGTTCAGAGAGTGAAGGAGACACACTCATATTTGTCTGTTAAAGTTAAACAGATTTTATCTGCTGGACTCTTCAGAATTTTCAGTCTAAAAGACCACACTGACTTCAACTCAAGTTCTAAGACTCCTGTACTAACTTCCTTCCTTCGAGTCCTGTGTTAAAAAACACTTGTTATTTCACCCACTCCCCAAAGTCAAATCTGATCTTAAGTTACTGCTAACTCTTGAAAGCAGCATAATATAGGGATAGAGATATTTTCAGGAGTATTGTTCCCTCTTAAAGGCCCAGCTTTCAGAACCCTATGGATATTCCTGTAGGAACTGAGGCGTGGATCAGAAAATTAGGCCTGTCAGCAGCTAAAATGTCAGAAAGTTGGGGGCACATTTTAATACATATGCATGCAGAACACAAAACAAACAAACATTCCTACTGGATTAATTTTACCTCATCGTTGAGCCAGTGATGGTTCCTCAACGTCTGGATATCCCCACGGGTGACCTTTAATTTAAAGGCGCTGCTCAAGATCTCACCCTCCTGGCCATGGCCTAATGCATTAGTGATTTCTCTTTCCATGTCCTGAAATGAGCAATTCACAATGTGACTAGCGAGAAAGTCCTGAACTAGGGTGTATGCTGAGCAGGCCAACTGGTGCATCATACTAAGTTGAAAAAAGTATTTAAGTGAAATCCAGTAGAGGATTAAGCCTGCTAAAGGAGGAAGAGCTTGACCCTACAGTGCCACCGGGGGGGGCAAGAATACCAGTGTTAGTTTTAGAGCGGAGGATTGTTAGCTTTAGTAGCTTTTCCTGTTAAGTTTGTACATTAAGGTTCTACACACAGATGCCTGCACTTCATGATATTTACTTGGATGGTTACATTTTGAAGCACCATTTAAAATAGCTTAAGTCATTTTGATTTATCAGATTACCCCAGCTCAGAACCATGGGTATGTTTACACTGGCTCTGGTTTGGAAGTTCAATCATTTTCTTAAGGATTAAAAGGGATAATGGGAGTTTAAGAGGCTTGAGATAATTCAATAAACACTAAAACCAGTACTGCAAGTGTTTCACAGTCAATCAATGCAGTTAAGTCAGAATAAGAAATAGGTAGCATGCAGAAATAGAAAAACGCAGAACATGCACATCAGCAGACAACAGAGCACAGCGGAAGAAAGGACAATAAAAAGATAGTTTCAAAGAGAAAACCACCTGTCCCCCTTGCAATATTGTAGCCCTTGTGATCACCAGAAGTCAGCCAACCACCACTTGGTTTAATTGGATTGGGGCTGATAGCAGGACATTCTCAGCTCAAACTCATTTCTCACCTTTAGTTTACAAGAGTCTAGATTTGGTGACCTTTGGAGCCCAACACAAGACTAACCTAATTCCCCCAGACATATCTGAGTGGGAATGAAAGGGAACATTATAGTGGCTGTACTGGAGGCCATGTTGACAGTTAGGAAGTCTGTATCTGATCTTACACACTGTTAGAATGGTCATGGATGCAGAGAGAAGTCTAAGTAATGTTTAGTTTCACTGCTGGTAGAAAAGGGATTTTGATCTGTGGACCAAAAAATAAATTAATTCTATTTTTGATTGAGCTGAGCTAACAAGTAAGGAAAATGCCCTTGTCTCCTCTATTGTAGGATCTACCAAGGTATGCACAGAAAGTAAGTAATCAGGTAGTTTATAAAGGAATGAGAAAAGCAGCCATTTGTTTTGCTAGCTCCCTGCAAATCAGATGTTAGCGGATTGGCAAGAATGGCCTGATTCCAAGTGTTTAGAAGGTACAACTAGCAGACAAAATTCACTTAAGAAGGGGCACCTAGAATCCCTGATCCCTTTTGAACATGGTTAGTACATTAGCTAATGTCAGATGGGCTTTTTTTGTAGGTTTTTTGTGCCCAAATGATTCCCTCCATTAGTTCACCTCTCCAAACCAGAAAGCCAAAAAAGGCACGGTACCTCTGTGAGCTCAGGAAGATGCTCTGTGCTCTTCTCTGGGCCTGGGCACTTCTGTTCTTTCAGAACTGCAGCTGGCCTTCTGGCTACAGCAGAGCTCCTACTGCCCAGGCATAACCGAACTGACACCTCCTTTGACAGGTCAGCCTCCAGCCATCTCTGTGCACAAAAGGAAGCTCAATAGCATGTAACCAGGAAGTTATGATTTGTTGCAGGGCATAATGTGACAGTCTTGTTCAAATATCAAGTGAAAGCACTCAGCAAATACTCACGACCATCAGACACCACACTAATAGAATTAAACACTCAGTCTAGCTCTCATTAGGAGTCAGGTGAGGTATTGCTAGGACTGAGCACACTTCCATTAAATGTGCCAATTTTCAAATGCTTTAGACCAGGGGTTCTCAAACTTCATTGCACCACCATCTCCTTCTGACAAGAAAGTACTATACAACCCCAGGAGGGGGAAGACTGGGGATTGATGCCTGTGCCTGCTTGATCCCTGCCACTTTGGGGCAGGGGGAGAAGCCAAAGCCCAAGGGCTTCAACCCCAGACAGGGGGCCTGCAATCTCAGCCCCACTGCCCAAGGCTGAAGCCCCAGACCGTGGGGCTCGGGCTTTGGCCCCAGGCACCAGCAAGTCTAAGCCAGCCCTGGCTACCACATTAAAACAGGGTTGCAACCCACTCTGGGGTCCTGATGCACAGTTTGAGAACTGCTGCTTTAGACTGAAGTTGTTAGGATTTAGCGCTAATAGCCCACTGCAGTTAAGTGGGTGAGAGGAAAGTGTTTCAGGCCATTTTCAGACTCAGGAAGACAATCACAGAAATGTATGAGTGGAAGGGACCTCAATAGGTCATTCTAGCCCAGTCCCCTCCTCTGAGGCAGGATTAAGTATCCATCTGACAGGTGTTTGTCTAACCTGTTCTTTAAAACCCCCAATGATGGATATTACATATCCTCCATAGGTACATTTGTTCTGGTGCTTAACTACCATTACCTTAAATTTTGGAAGTTTTTCCTAATGTCTAACAAATCTCTCTTGCTGCAATTTAAGACCATTACTTCTTGTCCTGTCCTCAGTGGATACGGAGGATCATTTATCACCCTCCTCTTTGTAACAACCTTCTACATACTTGAAGAATATGTAGAATATGCTTTTCTGCAGACTAAACATATCAAATTTTTCCAATCTTTCCTTGTAGGTCATGTTTTCTAGACCTTTAATCATTTTTGTTGCTCTCCTCTGGAGTTTCCACATTTCTCAAAGTGTGGTGCCAGAATTGGACACAGTACTCCAACTGAGGCCTTATCAGTGCTGAGTACAGCAGAATTACTTATGTTTTGCTTACAACACTCCACCCAGTTATTCTGAGATATTAGCAGTTTTTTTTCTGCAAAAGTATTATGTAGTGGACTCTTAGTTTGTGATCCCCCATAACCCTCAAAGCCTTTTCTGCAGGACTTCCTCCTAGGAAGTCATTTTCCATTTTGTATTTGTGCAATTGATTATTCCTTCCTAAGCACAGTACTGTGCATTTGTCCTAATTCAATTTCATCCTATTTCAGACCATTTCTCTAGTTTGCCAAGATCATTCTGAATTATAATCCTGTCCTTCAAAGCACTTCCAACCCCTCCCAACTTGGTATTGTCTGCAAATTGTATAGAAGTGTTCTCTCTCTGCCATTATCCAGATCATCTATGAAGATATTTAACAGAACTGGAAGCAGGATACATCCCTGCAAGACCCCAATCAATATGTCCTTCCAGCTTGACTGTGAGCCATTGGTAACTACTCTGAGTACAGTTTTCCAACCAGTTGCACACCCACCTTTAGAAGATTCATCTAGGCTATATTTCTCTAGTTTGTTTATGAGATTATCAAAAGTCTACTAGGGTGGAGATCTATAGCATCAGTTTATGTTTGGGAGGTTCTTTGCCACTGTAAAGGGCTACAAAGGTGATTTGGTTTTTGTGTGGGTTTTTTTGTTTGTTTTTTTTTAAAGTCTGAGTATCCCACATAGGCTGGATATTGGACAATAAAGACAGTTTTGTATCCAAGCTTGGTACTTCTCTAAGTTTTAGACAGTGTAAGTTTTTCTGATATCCCATCTTAGCCTATTTAAAAAATAGATTTTAGACACACCCATCTTCCCACCTGTGCAGCAAGTGAAATACAGGTGAACACAGACAACTGTATATAAAGCAGAGTGGATGTTGTATTTCTAGTTTAGAAAAATGAAAATTAAAATGTAGTTAAAAATGCAACAACCCTGAAAGAATCTTAGTAGTTAGAAAAAAGTTTACCTGGTTTACAAACTGGATATTGAACTGTGGCACCAAGGCAAATCTCAGAGACAAGAGTCGGGGGGGGGGGGGGGAGGGGAGGAGAGGGAGGGAGAACCCAGGCAAGCAAAGCAAAATCTATTTAGAAAGGACTGATGATGCAATAGTGTACCCTATAGTGATGTGGATAAACTCCAATAAATGCTGCATGTTTGAGGGTTTGCCCATCAGCTTCCAAGATGGACAGAAGAGAAACTGAGCAGATGCAGCATACTGACCACAGCCCAGAATCACAAGGGGTCTTCCACCATCACTATCTTCTGTAAGTCACAGAAAGACCACACTACCACAAAAGCCATATGCCACTAGATTAAGCACATTGTTCAATGATATGCTCAAGTACGGAAGTGCACAGTTAGAGTTGAATGCACAGTTTAGTTATAGGATATCACATGTGTCAAAAGAGGAAAAAAGCTGGAGCTTCCAAACTTACCCTTTCATTTTTCTGCTCAAGTGTCATTTCAGGCTCTTGTGAGTTTTCCGCTGAAATCTGAGATCTTAGAGACAAAAACAGGCAGAGTTTCACAACTTATATTTACTTAGTAAGTTACCTTTGGGGTAAGGAGTCAGGGCTGTGTGGGGAGGGTTGGGAAATGCTCTCTGGGGGGTTGGAATCTGGCTAATGTGCAAAAAGAACAAGAGTTTAACTTGACCCATTCTCTAGCATCAATACTTTGAGGGGATGCAGGTGAGGAAGAAGGGAAAGACGAAGGGAAGGAAATCTGGAAATACCCATCAAAAGTAGGGGACTGAGGCTAGTACCAAAGCATGGCTAAAATAAGGATACAAGATGCAGCTTAAAAAGTTAAGATACAATGCACGACAATCATGAATTGTAAAGTCTTTTATAATATAAATGAAAAATTCCTCATGAAAAGAAAGCACTAGTTTACCTGACGGGTATGCATCCAGATAGTTAGGCCAACCTAGTTACAAGTCTGAAAAAAATTTCACTCCCTGTATGAGAGTTAGGTCAATCTTAACCTCACTATAGATCCAACTGGGTTGATGGAAGAATGCTTCTGTTGACCTAGCACTGTCTCTTGGAGAGGTGGATTACCTACATTGACAGAAGAGGTTTTTCTGTCAAAGTAGGAAGCATCTAACAGTACAGTGCTAACGCAGCACAGCCACAGCATCAGACTTGTGCCACTGTAGTGCAGACATGGTCTTAAGGTGGGTGGATAGAGTAAGTTCACTTGACTCTTATACGATTGCAAGGGGAGCTGCTATCCTTACCAGAAGACGCTTACCCTTGAAAACCATACAGCATCCGAAGTGCAGCATGTTACTGTGCAAGGAATTATAGACGGACAGGTTTTACTTCTATCAATATAAATGCTCCAAAACGAAAAAGTTCTCGTGTTTCTTTTTGATCCAAGTCTCTCTTTTTTTAAAAAAAGGGAACCATAGATAATAAGACTTGTATTGGATCCTAAACCCACTGTACATTAGAAGACAAATTCAATCTAGTGTGATAAGACAGTAAATATCCAGGTTAGGTACCCCAGATGTTTTATAGAAAGTACAGCTTTGTACTTTTATAGCACAAGGTGTACAAACAGAAGACTTCTATTTAAACAGCCACTCAGATTCATAGACTAAGGCCAGAAGGGACCATCTTGATCTAGTCTGACCTCCTGCATATTGCAGGCCGCAGAACCTCACCCATCTACTCCTGAAATATGCTCATAGCCTCTCGCCGAATTACTGAAGTCCTCAAATCATGATTTAAAGACTGCAAGTTACAGAGAATCCACCATTTACTCAAGTTCAAACCAGCAGGTCAACCCTCACTCTAGAAGAAGGCACCTCCCCCCTCCCCAAGGTTTCTGCCAATCTGACCTGGGGAAAAATTCCTTTCTGACCTCAGATACGGCAATCAGTTAGACCCCAAGCATGTGGGTGAGACCCACCAGTCAGACAGCTGGGCAAGAATTCTCTATAGTAATTCAGAGCCATTCCCATCTAGTGTCTCATTGAAGATATGTACTACTAGCAGTCGCAGATGGTCCACATGCCATTGTAGGCAGTCCCATCATACCATTCCCTGCATAAACTTATCAAGCTCAGTCTTGAAACCAGTTGGGATTTTTCCCCCCCCGACTGCTCTCCTTTGAAGGCTGTTCCAGAACTTCACTCCTCTGATGGTCAGAAACTGGTCTCATTTCAAGCATAACCTTTTTTGGATAGCCAGTTTATATCCATTTGTTCTTGTACCGACATTGGCCCTTAACTTAAATAACTCCTCTCCTTCCCTGGTATTTATCCCTCGGATGTATTTTTAGAGAGCAATCATATCTCTACTCAGTTTTCTTTTGATTAGATTAAACAAGCCAAGCTCCTTATGTCTCCTCTAATAAGGTAAGTTCTGCATTCTTCTGATCCTCGTAGACCTTCTCTGCACCTGTTCCAGTTTGAATTAATCTTTTTTTAAACAAGGGAGACCAAAGTTGCACAAAGTATTCCAGATGAGGTCTCATCAGTGTCTTGTATAATGGTAATAATACTTCCCCCTCTCTCTGCTGGAAATACCTTACTTTGTAAAATTGCAGAACTACTAAACTGTGATATGTAATCAGTCACTTAAATCTCATTCTGCACCAAATGACTGGAGTCTACCTATTATGATGCCAATTTTTTTAAAACAGTTCCAGAGGCGATCCCTGGCAATTACCAGCTCGTAAGCCTAACTTCTGTACCAGGCAAATTGGTTGAAACTATAGTAAAACAGAATTATCAGACACATAGATGAACACAATGCGTTGGGGAAGAGTCAATATGGCTTTGTAAAGGGAAATCATGCCTCACCAATCTACTAGAATTCTTTGAGGGGGTCAAACATATGGAAAAGAGAGTGATCCAGTGTATACAGTGAATTGGACTTTCAGAAGGCCTTTGACAAGGTCCCTCACCAAAGCTCTTAAGCAAAGTAAGCAGTCATAGGAAAAGGGGGAAGATCCTCTCATAGCCCTGGTCTACACTAGGACTTTAGGTCGAATTTAGCAGCGTTAAATCGATGTAAACCTGCACCCGTCCACACGATGAAGCCCTTTATTTCGACTTAAAGGGCTCTTAAAATCGATTTCTGTACTCCACCCTGACAAGTGGATTAGCACTTAAATCAGCCTTGCTGGGTCGAATTTGGGGTACTGTGGACACAATCAGACGGTATTGGCCTCCGGGAGCTATCCCAGAGTGCTCCATTGTGACTGCTCTGGACAGCACTCTCAACTCAGATGCACTGGCCAGGTAGACAGGAAAAGAACTGCGAACTTTTGAATCTCATTTCCTGTTTAGCCAGCGTGGCAAGCTGCAAGTGACCATGCAGAGCTCATCAGCAGAGGTGACCATGATGGAGTCTCAGAATGGCAAAAGAGCTCCAGCATGGACTGAAGGGAGGTACGGGATCTGATCGCTGTATGGGGAGAGAAATCCGTGCTATCAGAACTCCGTTCCAGTTTTCGAAATGCTAAAACCTTTGTCAAAATCTCCCAGGGCATGAAGGACAGAGGCCATAACAGGATCCGAAGCAGTGCCGCGTGAAACTTAAGGAGCTGAGGCAAGCCTACCAGAAAACCGGAGGGGCGAACGGCCGCTCCGGGTCAGAGCCCCAAACATGCCACTTCTATGATGAGCTGCATGCCATTTTAGGGGGGTTCAGCCACCGCTACCCCAGCTGTGTTGTTTGACTCCTTCAATGGAGATGGAGGCAACACGGAAGCAGGTTTTGGGGATGAAGAAGATGATGATGTAGATAGCTCACAGCAAGCAAGCGGAGAAACCGGTTTTCCCCGACAGCCAGGAACTGTTTCTCACCCTGGACCTGGAGCCCGTACCCCCCAAACCCACCCAAGGCCGCCTCCTGGACCCGGCAGGCGGAGAAGGGACCTCCGGTGAGTGTACCTTTTAAAATACTATACATGGTTTAAAAGCAAGCATGTGAAAGGATTACTTTGCCCTGGCATTCGCGGCTCTCCTGGATGTACTCCCAAAGCCTTTGCAAAGGTTTCTGTGGAGGGCAGCCTTATTGCGTCCTTCATGGTAGGACACTTTACCACTCCAGGCCAGTAACATGTACTCAGGAATCATTACAGTGCAATGCTTTGTTGTACATGTTTGCTTGCGTTCAAACAACATCGTTCTTTATCTCTCTGTGTTATCCTCAGGAGAGTGAGATATTATTCATGGTCACCTGGTTGAAATAGGGTGCATTCCTGCTGGGCTGTTTGCCTGCGGCTGAACAGAAATGTTCCCCGCTGTTAGCCACGGGGAGGGGGGAGGGTTGAGGGGGTAGCCACGCGGTGGGGGGAGGCAAAATGCGACCTTGTAACGAAAGCACATGTGCTATGTATGTAATGTTAACAGCAAGGTTTACCCTGAAAGAGTGTAGCCACTGTTTTATAAAATGTGTCTTTTTAAATACCGCTGTCCCTTTTTTTTTCCTCCACCAGCTGCATGTGTTTCAATGATCACAGGATCTTCTCCTTCCCAGAGGCTAGTGAAGATTAGAAAGAAAAAAAAAAAAACGCACTCGTGATGAAATGTTCTCTGAGCTCATGCTGTCCTCTCACACTGACAGAGCACAGACGAATGCGTGGAGGCAAATGTCAGAGTGCAGGAAAGCACAAAATGACCGGGAGGTGAGGTGGCTGAAGAGAGTAAGTGGGTGCTGAAGACAGGGCTGAAGCTGAAATGTGGCGGCAGCGTGATGAGAGGAGGCAGGATTCAATGCTGAGGCTGCTGGAGGATCAAACCAGTATGCTCCAGTGTATGGTTGAGCTGCAGCAAAGGCAGCTGGAGCACAGACTGCCACTACAGCCCTCTGTAACCGACCGCCCTCCTCCCCAAGTTCCATAGCCTCCACACCCAGACACCCAAGAATGTGGTGGGGGGCCTCCGGCCAACCAGCCACTCCGCCACAGAGGACTGCCCAAAAAACAGAAGGCTGGCATTCAATAAATTTTAAAGTTGTAAACTTTTAAAGTGCTGTGTGACATTTTCCCTCCCTCCTCCACTACCCCTCCTGGGCTACCTTGGTAGTCATCCCCCTATTTGTGTGATGAATGAATAAAGAATGCATGAATGTGAAGCAACAATGACTTTATTGCCTCTGCAAGCGGTGATCGAAGGGAGGGGGGAGGGTGGTTAGCTTACAGGGAAGCAGAGTGAACCAAGGAGTGGGGGGTTTCATCAAGGAGAAACAAAGAACTTTCACACCGTAGCCTGGCCAGTCATGAAACTGGTTTTCAAAGCTTCTCTGATGCGTACCACGCCCTCCTGTGCTCTTCTAACCGCCCTGGTGTCTGGCTGCGCGTAACCAGCAGCCAGGCGATTTGCCTCAACCTCCCACCCTGCCATAAATGTCTCCCCCTTACTCTCACAGATATTGTGGAGCACACAGCAAGCAGTAATAAGTGGCAATATTGGTTTCGCTGAGGTCTAAGCGAGTCAGTAAACTGCGCCAGCGCACCTTTAAACGTCCAAATGCACATTCTACCACCATTCTGCACTTGCTCAGCCTGTAGTTGAACAGCTCCTGACTACCGTCCAGGCTGCCTGTGTATGGCTTCATGAGCCATGGCATTAAGGGGTAGGCTGGGTCCCCAAGGATAACTATAGGCATTTCAACATCCCCAACAGTTATTTTCTGGTCTGGGAATAAAGTCCCTTCCTGCAGCTTTTGAAACAGTCCAGAGTTCCTGAAGATGCGAGCGTCATGTACCTTTCCTGGCCATCCCACGGTGATGTTGGTGAAACGTCCCTTGTGATCCACCAGAGCTTGCAGCACTATCGAAAAGTACCCCTTGCGGTTTATGTACTCGCCGGCTTGGTGCTCCGGTGCCAAGATAGGGATATGGGTTCCGTCTATGGCCCCACCACAGTTAGGGAATCCCATTGCAGCAAAGCCATCCACTATGACCTGCACATTTCCCAGGGTCACTACCCTTGATATCAGCAGATCTTTGATTGCGTGGGCTACTTGCATCACAGCAGCCCCCACAGTAGATTTGCCCACTTCTAATTGATTCCCAACTGACCGGTAGCTGTCTGGCGTTGCAAGCTTCCACAGGGCTATCGCCACTCGCTTCTCAACTGTGAGGGCTACTCTCATCTTGGTATTCATGCGCTTCAGGGCAGGGGAAAACAAGTCACAAAGTTCCATGAAAGTGCCCTTATGCATGCGAAAGTTTCGCAGCCACTGGGAATCGTCCCAGACCTGCAACACTATGCAGTCCCACCAGTCTGTGCTTGTTTCCCGAGCCCAGAATCGGCGTTCCACAGCATGAACCTGCCCCATTAGCACCATGATGCATGCATTGGCAGGGCCATGCTTTCAGAGAAATCTGTGTCCATGTCCTGATCACTCACGTGACCGCGCTGACGTCACCTACTCGCCCAGTATCGCTCTGCCAGGTTCTGGTGCTGCATATACTACTGGATAATGCGTGTGGTATTTAATGTGCTCCTAATTGCCAAAGTGAGCTGAGCGGCCTCCATGCTTGCCTTTGTATGGCGTCCGCTCAGAAAAAAGGCACGGAACGATTGTCTGCCGTTGCTCTGACGGAGGGAGGGGTGACTGACGACACGGCTTACAGGGTTGGCTTCAGGGAGTTAAAATCAAAGGAGTATTTCAGGCAGGACTTCACGGAGGGTTCCAATAAGAAATGGTGCACCTAAGTTATTGTTCTTATTGGAACAAGGTGGTTAGTCTGGCCTCTGATTGATACATGGCTAGATTTACTTCGCTGCACCTTCCCTGTGAGTGACTGCAGTGTGACCCAGAGGAATGAGTCCCCTAGACAGGGGAGGGGGGGAAGCAAATGAGTACAAAACAAATCTGGTCTATTTCTTGTTTTGATACACTCCATCTATCTTTTACATCTTTGGCTGGCAGCAGACGGTGCAGAAGGACAGCATGCCATCCACATCTCATGGCTGCCTGGCAGAAGATGATGCAATAGGACTGCTAGCAATCTGTATCGCCTGCCTGCTCACCATAAGATGGTTCAATAGGACTGACTGCAGGATTAAAGAGAATGACCTGGTCAAGTCACTCCAAATTTAGACCCTGCGCCCATGTCTGCCCAGGCGCTCCTGGCCAACGTGGCCAGGAGCACCTCGGACATGACGATGACTGCTACCAGTCATATTGTACCATCTGCTGCCACAAGGCAAGGGGTTGCTGCTACTGTGTAGCAATGCAGTACCGCATCTGCCAGCACCCAGGAGACATACGGTGACGGTTACCTGAGCGGACTCCATGCTTGCCATGGTATGGCGTCTGCACAGGTAACTCAGGAAAAAAGGCACGAAACGATTGTCTGCCCTTGCTTTCATGGAGCGAGGGAATGGGGGCCTGACGATATGTACCCAGAACCACCGGCAGCAATGTTTTAGCCCCATCAGGCATTGGGATCTCAACCCAGAATTCCAATGGGCAGCGGAGACTGCGGGAACTGTGGGATAGCTACCCACAGAGCACCACTCTGGAAGTCGACGCTTGCCTCGGTACTGTGGAAGCGCTCCGCCGAGTTAATTCACTTAATGCACTTAGAGCATTTTCTGTGGGAGGACACACACTCGAATATATAAAACCTATTTCTAAAAAAACTGACTTCTATAAATTTGACCTAATTTTGTAGTGTAGACATACCCTTAGATCATTAACTGGATAAAAGACAGAAAATAAAGGGCAGGAATAAATGGTCAATTTTTCAGAATGGAAAGTGAATAGTGGTGTCCCCCCAGTGATCTGTACTGGGACCAGCGCTGTTCAACGTATTTATAAGTGATCTCGAAAAGGGGGTAAACAGCAAAGTGGCAAAAATTGTAGACAACTATCTGGAATTTATACAATATTACTCAAAAGCAGACTGCGAAGTATTACAAAAGGATCGCACAAAACTGGGTGAGTTGGAAACAAAATGGCAGGTGACATTCAAATGTCAATAAATGCCAATACACAATGGAAAATCCCAACTATATGTACAAAATGGTCTAAATTAGCTGTTACCACTCAAAAAGGCTCTTGGAGTCATTGTGGATAGTTCTCTAAAAACATCTGTTCAATGTGCAGTAGCAATCAAAAAAGCTAACAATGTTAGGAACCATTAGAAAAAAGGATAGATAAAACAGAAAATATCATAATGCCTTTATAAAAATCCATGGTACGCTCACATCTTGAATACTGCATGCAGATCTGGCTGCCCCATCTCAGAGAGAGAGAGAAAAAAAAAGATCTATATTAGAACTGGAAAAGATTCCGAAAAGGGCTACAAAAATGATTAGGGATATGGAACACCTTCCATATGAGGAAAGATGAGAAGTCCCAGTTTTTTAAACTTGGAAAGGTGATCACTAAGAGGGAATATGATGGAGGTCTATAAAATCTCAACTGGTATGAAGAAAGTGAATAAGGAAATGTTATTTACCCCTTTACATAACAAGAACTAGGGGGTCACCCAGTGAAATTAATAGGCAGCAGGTTTAAAACAAACGGAAGTACTTCTTTACACAACGCACAGTCAACCTGTGGAACTTGTTGCCAGGGGATGTTGTGAAGGCCAAAACTGTAACAGGGTTAAAAAAGAACTAGATAAAGTTCCTGGAGGATAGGTCCATCAACAACTATTAGCCAGGATTGTCAGGGATGCAACAGCATGCTCTGAATGTTCCCAGCCTTTCTCTGCCAGGAGCTGGGAGTGGATGCGACAGAGGATGGATCACTCAAATGATTGGCTGTTCTATTCATTCCTTCTGACAGTGGCCAATGCCACATGCTTCAGAAGACAGGATACTGGGCTAGATGGACCACTGGTTTGATCCAGTATGGCGGTTATCTTCAGCCACAGGTAATAGGATGTTTTTGTCCTTTATAAAATTTCCTGCGTGAGTTCATTCAAGAGCATAGTGATTTGTCTGCTTTCATCCACATTGTTATTGGGGCATTTAATGCATTAGATTAGGTATGCCACATTATGATAGGCCTGTGTAGGATCCAAGGTGTGCTGTGGGAGGTGTTCATCATTGTAGCAGTGGAGATGTCCGTAGGTTTTGCGTCTGTTTCTGTCAAGGTCTGGTGTTGCCCTGGTGGGTTGGGGTGTGTTGGTCTGTGGGGAGCTTGCTTCCGATTATGAGCTTGGAGAAGCTCAGGGGTTGTTTGAAGGCCAGAAGTGGAGATTCAGAAAAGATCTTTCAGGATGAGGTTCCCATTGAGTCTAGGTTGTATTCTGAGGATATTGCATACTCGTTCCAATGGGGGACAGTAGGTGACAACTAGGGATCTGCGGTCAGAGGAGGTTTTATATCTGTGTTGAAGCAGGTTCTCTCAGAATAAACTGGTGTCCAGTTCCATGATGCAATCTACTTCTCTGCTGGAGTGTCCTTGTTTGGTGAAGGCGGTTTTGATTGAGTTAAGGTGTATATTCCAGACTTTCTCCTCAGAGCATATTCTGTGGTACCTGAGTGCCTGGCTGTAGGTAACAGATTTCTGGGTGTGTTTGGGGTGGTTACTGGATCTACGAAGGTAGAGGTGGCGATCCATGTATTTCTTGCGTATCGTGGTCTGTAAGGTTCCATTGTTGAAGCTGATTGTGGTGTCCAAGAAGTTGCTATTAGTATGGAAGCACTCCAGAAAGAGTTTAAAGAGCAGGTGGTGGATGTTGAAGTTGTGGCGGAAGTCACACATGAAAATTATAAAAAAAGACAATAACCACCGATCACCTGTGGGTGAACACTTTTCATAAAGTGATCACTCTATATCTGACCTAGCAGTCCTCATCCTCAAAGGAAGCCCGCGCACAACACTTTCAAAAAACGAGCCTGGGAGCTTAAATTCATAATTCTGCTAGACACTAAAAATCATGGCCCGAACACTGGATTTATGGCTTATTACGACAACAACCTGTTACCTGCTAGCCCCGACCCTTTGTCCAATGACTGCAGAGGTGTTAACAGGCCACTCTACCTTATGCTAAGCAATCTGTTCCATCTTGCATTTAGCTGTAATGCAAGTACCACCTTTCCCAGAACTCCGTGCGTCTCGAATGCTTGTGTCTCTCACTAGCAGAAGTTGGTCCAATAAAAGACAGACAAGGTGGGTGAGGTAATATCTAATACCATGCAATAGGATTTCTGTAGATCAGAGTGGGAACCAGTGAGAGTTTATGCTTCCTCCTCCCAAACAGCTATTTACATACGTCTCTAACCCTACTCATACAAGAGAGACATTCCTTCCCTAGTACTAAAAGCCTTGACTGCTAGCTGGGCACTGCTTTCCTCACTTTCTAGAGCTACAACTGTCCCTTACCCTGCTATCCAAATGTCCCACTTTAATTCCCCTCCCTCCAAGACTATGATGCAGTTGTGTGTCGTCAGTATGATAGTGTGGCCCATCCTGCACAAGATGCCCATTACTTGGCTGTGTTCCATAATTTACTAAGTCCCTCCAAAGAGGTTTCTCCTCAGTATCTGCAGGTGATGCACATGAACTTTTATTCCCCCCCACTCACAGATATTAACATAAAAATACCAGGAAGTTGGAAGCCAAACACAGGAAGCTGAACATGGATGAACGTAATTAGGAGAGATTTTGTACCTGCTCACATCACTTCTCCGAGACCAGAGTGGGCCCCAAGTTTCAGCACCTCTGATACCTGTATGGAAGGAGGAGGAGAAAGTATGAATTGAAAACAAAAATCAACTAATTAGGTTCAAAACTAGATTTGCCAGTTATACTGTAAATGACTTTCTGATTAGCCAATCACCAACATAAAGTTGCAGAGCTAACAGATAAGCTTGTTGAAGATCATACCCAGAGAAATGGAGGTTACTCACTGTAACTGAAGGTTTTTTGAGGTGTGGAATGCAGATAGGGACCACATGTGAGTATGCATGCACCAGAGTCCAGAAATTCTTCAAACTGGTGTCTGTAGCTCCCCTCATGCTCCCGATCGAGGGCATAAAAGGCAGTGTGGGTCAACACCTCTCCAGTTTCTCTTCTTACCGAAATCGAACCAGATCCATAGCTGAGAGGATGGAGGGTAGGTGGTAGAATACGGATAGAGACCACACATCTTAAAGAGCCTCCAGTTACAGTAAGTAACCGCCATTTCTTCTTAGAGTGCTGGTCCCCATGTATATTCCACACATGGGCGACTGGTAAACAGTGTTCAGACTAGAAAAGGGTGCAAGGAAGGTGGCAGCAGAGATGCCTGTAGAACTGCCATTCCTACAGCTGCATCTGCAGTTACTGCTTGGACTAGAGAGTAGCATGTCATGAACATGTGGACAGAACTCTAAGTTGGTGCCCTGCAAGGGACCTGCAGAGGAACATCTGATAGGGATGCTGTGGAGGCAGCTTGTGCTCGTGTGGAGGGAGCTGTAATGCCCCCCGAACAGGAATTTTTTTTTTCCCCCATATTTTGTAGCATTCTAAGATGCATCTCAAAACCCACTTTAGAAATCCTCTGGGAGGATATGGCTTACCCACACGATCGCTCTGCTATGGCAATAAAGAGTCAGATTTTCTAATGGGTTTGGTTCTTTGCAGGTAGAATGCCAGAGCACACCTGATATCAAGGGAGTGAAGTCTCTTGTCTTCAGAATAAGCGAGGGGTTTCAGGAAAAATACAAGCAAGCATATTGTCTGATTTATGTGGAACTCAGAAACAATCCTGATATGGGAGGGCTGAAAAAGTCCTCACCAGGAGAGGGAGGTGAGAACTCTGGCAGGAACAGTCATTTGGAGTCGATGCAGTCCCAGTTTGGCTGCTAATCTAGTGGAGACAAGTTTGCAGACACAAGCAGAGTCTGGTGAATGGCATCACATAGGTACATGCACCCACGTGGCCTGACAGTGAGACACATTGGTGCCCCATACTTCATGGATGATGTGGGAAATCAGGTTGCTCATCACACGAAATCCATCTGCAGGGAGAAATGCTCTTGCAGAGACTAAGTTCAGCTGTACTCCTATAAATCTCGTTGTCCTTGTGGGTGACAAAACGGACTTTTCTTCATTTATACAAAATGCCTACGATAGCAAGAAGTTACTGAAGAGATCCAGCCACTGACATGACTTCCTGACAAGATCGGCCTACCAGGTATGGGAACACCATGTAGCCCTGGTGCCTCACCTGGGCTGCCACCTCAAAGAAAACTTTTCTGAATACTCTGGGTGCTGTAGTGAGTCCAATGGGGAGGATCCAAAACTGGTAGTGTTCCTCTCCCACCATGAAACACAGGAACTTCTTGTGGGATGGGTGAACATCCACATGTAAATATATGTCCTTCATGACGAGAGACGCGAACCACATCCCTTGCGAAATAATCATCCTGAATTTCAGCTGATAAAGATGTTGAGTTGTTGAAAGTCCAGGATGGGTCTCCACCCACCATCTTTTTGGAGAATTAGGAAATATGGGGAGTAGAACCCCGCTCTTAGTACTGAGGTGGGATGCACTGTCACCTCCTGATGAAAAATCAATTAGTGAGTGGTCCCAGGACGACGACTGGAAACAGGGTTTGTGAGAAAAGGAGGAAAGAAACTGTATGGAGTATCCCTGATGGATAATCTTCAGGACCCAACTGCCAGTACTAATCTTGTTCCATCAGGTTGAGGAGTTTCTCAAAGTGCTCCTTCCATCTCTCGACGATCTCCTCACTGGAGGTCAGCATTTCACCACCCTTACTGAGTACAGCCTGGGCAACATCCCACCGACCCCTCCTAAGGCGACAATTTTAATTGGCCAACCCCCGCATAGTACAATGGCCTTAAAGTTAAGTATTATGTCTTTCAACTTGTTAGACAAGCTGTTCTGTACAGGAAGACAGATAAACAGAAGTAACAGCTTTTATAGTAATAGCAAACAGAATTGTAACAACTTTCTAACATGGATGCTTCCATATTTTTACATGCATTTATATATGACATGATGGGACTATTAAAGGCTAATGCATTGCATATATACAAGTCTGGTGTAATTAGACTTAATACATGCAGAAAGGCACAATTAAGGTACCAGTCTCAACCTTTGCAACTTCACTATTACAAACTTAACTCTCATTCATTTAAAAGACTCGCTGAGTAGAATAAGCCCGACTTGATGTCTATCCGCACTTACCATTCCTTGGTGTCACAAATGGAGGCACTCTCACTCCATATCTTTCTTCCACGTGGCCACCAGTCTTCATTGGCTCCTTGAGGCAACCTTGAGAACTTTGGTACAGCAAGATTTAGAAAAAAAGTAGAAAAGTGTCAGAATTTCTTTCAAAGGAGCCCATACATATCCTATCTATCACCACCGTATGCAAATCCACTAAAGTAATGGATTTAGCTCCTACACAACCATGTGGTACCGAATGCTAGAAGCGATCACTGTTAAAGCAACAGAATTTGGTAACCTAGAATTGGCCTATTGATGCATTAATGGAAATATTCCTGCTCCAGCAATGCTTACACACACACACACACACACACACACACACACACACAGTAGAAAAGCAACTAGTTAATTGTGCAACGTTTACATCCTGATGCATAATTACCTTTCACTACGCCAAAATGAATGTCTACTTTTTAATTTTTTTGTGTGGGGGGGCGTGTGTGCACAGAATTTGATTTTGTTAGACAGCAAATTCTACAGGCTATTTACATAGTATATGAAATAGTATCTCTTTTAAACAGGCTTAGTATTAATTTTATTGAGTAGCCATTCTGTTTCATTTTGTATGACAAGATGTTTTCGTTATGCCCTGCATAAACCTTGACTGGGTCCTTTAACTCTTCTTTCTAAGGGCTGATCGACATTGGGAACTTAAATCAGCACAAACACATCTCTCGGGGTGTGAAAAAAAATCCACCCCCACCCCGAGAGAGATTGCTATGCTGACCTAACCCCAGTGTAGACAGTGGTAGGTCAACAGGGAGGTGACTTGCTTACACTGATGGGAGGACTTCTCCCATCAGTGTAGATAGTATCTATGCTGCAAGCACTGCAGATGTGCCGTTGTAGTGGTTTAAGTGTAGACATACCCTAAGCTAATGGTCTCATTTGAAAAAAAGAAGAAGACGACGACTTCTGACCATCTTCAATGGCCTGGTCATTTGGTGAAGTTAAAAGAGGTCCAGAGAACAAGAATTAAGTACCGAAAACAGTATTTCAAATGATATAGTGGAGTATCATTTAAATACATCAGAAGTAATCAAACAATTATTTTCTTTTAATCTGCAGTTGTCTGTACAATATACATATTCATTTCTCCGGGCAGCGAAAGAAGGAAGTTTGGACTTGTTGTTGTGATCTTAGAGTTGTCTGAGTTCTAGAGCATTAAGGTACTCCTTGATTTTTTTACTAATCCAGTTAAAATTGTATCATGTCCTAGGGTGGATGCAGTTTGAGGGTATAAAGTGTACTTAGACTGGTATAGCTTATTTCCCCTCTCATAAGGGAAAGCAGCTGTACTTGTCTAAGCTCATTTATACCTTTATAAAACGTGTCCACACTAGGAAATGTGCCACTTAAGCTGTACCACTTAACTATACTAGTACAGTTAAATGGTACAGCTTGTGTTTAGACAAATCCTTAGCTCCCAGACAGCCTCAGCATTCCAGAAAAGCAGGCAGACAAAACCTGAGTTTCTGTTGAGAAAAGGAACCTCTCTTTATAAACCTCTCAAGGTCTTCATACAACACAGAGGCACAAACAAGTTTTCCTTCCTTTGCAGGTCACCTTCAAGAATTTCAGCTCTGTATGTATGCATGATTGCCATGGTCTTTTGGCCTTACCACAGATTGAAAAATTGTAAAACTATAAACTGACAATTTCTTATGAAGTCGGAAGAGATCACGTACTCATTAAACTATAGTTAGGCCTCAGAACAGGCTGTGTTAAGACAAAACATTAGCTCCTTCACAGCATATGTCTATTCCACATCAGCAGCATAAGAGTCATAAAAAGCATTCAGTGGAAGGGAAAATAAGTCCCCAAATCCAACTACACTGTCATATAGCACTTAATATAGGATTTCGTTGTAGAAATTACATCCCTGGAGGCACTTGTGCTCAGAAAGGGGCAGGAAGTTTCCTAGTGCAGAAACAACATAGGAAGCAGAAAAGAGGTAGGAGGAGAAGAAAGACCCACAACAACTTGTGATTCTTCATCTTTTGTACACTTCTGCTAAATATTCGGGGGGGGGGGGGGGTTAAATAAAAGGCCACAGATAACTTTAGTATACACAACTGCATGCATTTCAAAAGGTTTAAAGGTCTGTTCCAAAGCATCTGTCCTGGATCATATCAACAGAGTTCTGTGGATTGCAACAAATTGATCCAATGTTGCCAACAACCACCACCAGAGTGCCCATTAAAAGAGTGACTTGATGTCCCTCCTTGCCTCTCAAGAGAAGTCACTGTTACTAGTAAAAAGGCTGGAATACAACGTGAAATTACTTGCAATGGTTTACAGCTTTGGGAGTGGAGCAGTTTCTAGGATATTTTTCCTTTACTAGTTCCAATAGTAGTTTGTACTTTTCTCTCTCTTCTCTTTGTACACCCTAAGAGGGAAAATCAAGAAAAAGTGAAGTTTGTAATTAAATTTAATGCATACTACACAGTTGTTACAGTGTGTGAAGTTTATCTTTAGTCCTATTTACGCAGGACTCACATGACCAAAGCTGCTAAGTTGAAAACTGGCTCATGCTCATTATAGCATGGAGTATAATTTTCATCCTTATCCCAGTTTTCAGCAGCTTTCTACTGTCTATCACATTCAGATGAAGGTAAGTCAATGATAAACAAATATCTACCCCCTTATTACCATTTCCAGTTGTGGAACTGCCACGTTCACTAGAGTTGAGAGAAAGTGGAATCCACTATTGGTGAGCTCCCACCCCACCAAAAACACCACTTTCCATAGAATATCAGGGTTGGAAGGGACCTCAGGAGGTCATCTAGTCCAACCCCCTGCTCAAAGCAGGACCAATCCCCAATTAAATCATCCCAGCCAGGGCTTTGTCAAGCCTGACCTTAAAAACTTCTAAGGAAGGAGATTCTACCACCTCCCTAGGTAACGCATTCCAGTGTTTCACCACCCTCCTAGTGAAAAAGTTTTTCCTAATATCCAACCTAAACCTCCCCCACTGCAACTTGAGACCATTACTCCTTGTCCTGTCCTCTTCTACCACTGAGAAGAGTCTAGAACCATCCTCTCTGGAACCACCTCTCAGGTAGTTGAAAGCAGCTATCAAATCCCCCCTCATTCTTCTCTTCTGCAGACTAAACAATCCCAGTTCCCTCAGCCTCTCCTCATAACTCATGTGTTCCAGACCCCTAATCATTTTTGTTGCCCTTCGCTGGACTCTCTACAATTTTTCCACATCCTTCTTGTAGTGTGGGGCCCAAAACTGGACACAGTACTCCAGATGAGACCTCACCAATGTCGAATAGAGGGGAACGATCACGTCCCTCAACACTTTTCATAGTGTCTAATGCCAGAAGGGACCATCAGATCTAGTCTGACCTCCCATACATCACAGCCCATTAAGTTTTACCCAGTTACCCCTGCATTAAGCCCAATAACTTGTTTGGCAAAAGCATCTTCCAAAAAGGCATCCAGACTGGATCTGAAGACTTTAAGAGATAGAGAATCCTCAACTTTCCATGGTAGTTTGTTCCCATAGTTAATCACCTTGACTTAAAATATTTCTGAATTAGTTCTAATTTGACTTTGGCTTCGTTTTCCAGCCATTGGTTCCTGTTATGCTTTTCTCCACTGAAGAACCTTTTAGTAGTTAGCGTTTTCCCCCATAAAGATACTTCTACTCTGAAATCACCTCTCTATCATGTTTTTTGATCATCCAAATAGATTGAGCTTTAAGTCTCACTGCAAGGCACTTTCTCAGCTCAAGACTATCATGCTGCTTCAAAAAACCAATTTTCACTGTATCCAATTTCACATCTTGCCATCTCAATACTCAGAGGTCTCCCCATTATATAAACTCAGAAGTGACAACAAAAATGAGTGGACCCTATTTCAAAAGCTGACTGTATCTGGACTCACCTCTTCCACAGTACAGTGAGGCCTCCTCACCAGCTTGCCAGCATCTGAAGTGGTGGCTCCTGACATGTTCTCCTGACCAGGCAATCTCCGTGGCAAAGAGCCTTCTGGAATGGATTTGGTATGCTGTTTGCTACTCATCCTTGTGTTGCAGAGGTTTCTGTTAAAAGGAGCTATTACACTATTAACCACTAAAACCTAAACCTTCTTGAGTCAAATTACATCTCAGAACATTTTTGTAAATACATGCACTGTTGACGGCAGAGACTTAAGCTTCATAAGGATATATGGATGTTCTGAATGCCTTTCAGTCAGGTGGAAAAATCAGGTCAAACCACTACTTGATAGAGAGATCCAAGAACTCTCTCTTATGATGACTAAGACATGCACACTGACTAAATAGACCATTTACAACATACCATTTTAAGCTCAATTACATGCACACGCTGCAGGCTAAACCAGATGCTCCAGGAACTGTGAGCTCTGTCAGATCATGTTTTCTCCTTTGCCATGCCTCCCCCCCCAAAATAGTGTTTCCTACTTCTTCAGATAGCCCTGTACCTTTAATTTTCTCATATGCTTCTTTCATTAAACCCTATTATAGTGTAGCTGAACGTCAACTACCCAAAGCAATGTTCCAATATGCCACTGAGGTATTTTGGGGGATATAGTTACAAGTATGCCATACAGCTGACACCTCACAGAAGAGAGCTCTTTTCACATAATTGGTGGAGTCTCCACCCGCACCCCACATTCACAATAGCCGCCTTAGGAATTTTCCTCTTTACCATTAAAGGTTTTCATGCCGATTGTAGCGGGGTGGTCACCCCGGTTCAGCCCTGAAGGGGTTAAAACAGCCCTGGGAGAAGGCTGCCTGGAGGAGCCAATAGTAAAAGCAGCCCTGGAGAGGGTTGCGGCTGGGAAAAGTTAGGCTGATTGGGGGAAGCAGCCACAGCTGTGGCCACGCCCCAAGCAGGCCACAGCTGGCCCGATAAGAGGGCTGAGGGCCAGGAGCTGTAGGAGTCTCACTCTAGCCCTGGAGTGGGAAGGGCTAAACTTCCTATTGTAAACCATCTTAAAAGCAGCACAATTCCCTCTTTAGCACTAAATACCATGACCAGGATACAGGTCATGCAGCTGAAAGAGTTGAGCACCACTAGCTGAGAGAAGCCCATTGTAATAAAAATCCTGAGCCAATTCAGAAAACTCTCAATCCATTTGAGCATAGATGTCATTGGCTTCGGTACTGGCTTGGGGCCTACTCCCACAGTAAGAACAACTCACAGGGACACTATAGTGTAACAGGGGGATCAATACCATAGAACGAGCATCATCTTATATAGGAATACAGCGAGGACACTATCCAATCTGGTTTTGGGGTAGGAGGCAAACAGCAGTATTACACAGTATCCTGGCCCATTTCCTTCCAATTATTGCCGTCTCTAACACCTTGGAGAAAACTGCATCAAGACTGTTCCAGTAGTGTCATCTAAACAGAACACCTCATGCAAAACCAGGGGACCCCCATCCTTTATTATATCTTGGATAATTTACATCAAGGAAGTCAGCTGTAGCTCACAAAAGCTTATGCTCAAATAAATTGGTTAGTCTCTAAGGTGCCACAAGTACTCCTTCTCTTTTTGCCGATACAGACCAACACAGCTGCTACTCCGAAACAAGTTTTTTGTAATTAAAACCTCTCTCAAACAAGATACTATTCCACACCCCTGCAAATTCTTCCTATCGCCATCCCTGCAAATTCCATACTCTTCTCCCAAAACTCCTACATTTTTGTTCCTTGAAAGCCTCCAATCTTTTGTCCCCAGACATCCCCCTTTTATTTGCCCCTTTAAAATTCCCGATTCCTTTGTCCCCACAAGCTCAAGAATGGACACAAATCATAACTTTCCCTCTCTCTTCACACTACCAGATCCCACTTCTCCACCCAATCATCCCAAACACATCCTCTGGCCTTCGCAAGGTTCCCCCATACATCTTTGCTCCGCCTCCCCAGCTCTTCCCCAGGCTCTGTCTCACCCTCCCTAGGTCTATTTTGTGTGTGCAATTTCCCTCCCACCTGAAGTTTTTGATGCCAGCAGTGAGTTCATCTTTAGGAGGAAAAATGTGCAAGCCAGCTTCACAGATTTCTTTACATACTTATTACCCAAATCTTTCCTTTTGGACTAGTTTCATTACTACTTAGCATTGAGCTGTACAAATTTAAGAGAGTTTAATACACTGATAAGAAACAGTACTGCAGTTCAGCGGAGTGCCTGGTAATACTTTGCATTTGGAAAGAGCCAAGCACTACTATATATAAATGGATATTTTAAAAAAAGAAGAAGATATTAGGCAACAAATGTGGGCAGACACCTACATTCTGGAGGAGTGTACAGGATGCTGATTTGGGGGTGGGGGGGGGGGAGAGGTGGTGGTGAGGGGAGGATATAAGACAACCACAAGAATTTTACCTCAGGCAAGGCACAGTCCTGCAAGTAGTAGGTACTGTCTCTTTACTGGGACCAACTCTAGCGCCACAAGATATTTTCTTATCTATGAAAAAATACCAGCCATTAGTAGTTGCGAGAGGGGAGTGAGTCTCAGAAGTTCATATTTATAAAACCCTCACAAAAAATGAATGCATTTTAGTTTAGATACGTTAAGCCAACATGTAAACTTACTTAAAAGATTTTAGGTATTACACTAGAGCATTGTCTGTCTTTTTCAGCTGCCACTTCAACAAAGGAAGTGACTTGTCTGAATAGAAACTGCTCCATAAGACTATTGCTTTTCTATTTCAAGTCCATCATATATTACATAATACCGTTTAGGAAGATTTCCAGGAACACTTTACACTAATGGCACAGCCATCAGGAATGATGCACATCATAAGAGAAGGCTGTAACACTTAATGCTGAAATGCCTGCAACAAAAATATCTGGCAGTAGCAATGGAAGGAAGCAGGAACGAAAGCAAGAGTTCATCCTGTGGTGTTCTAGATTTTATAGAGGTATTCCTCTTACCAAATTCAGAATTATAAAGCACTTTAAAAGTCTTACACAAGAGGCATTATACAAATGGAAAGTATTAATGCTGCTGTATACCACCTGCTGGGTATTTGAGTATATAGGGGAAAAGAGGAAGGAAGAAAAAGTGGTGGCTTCATGTCAGTCTTACCCAGTTGTAGCATTTCTATTCCAGGTGCAGAGTCTATCAGTCTGTCAGTCGAAGAATCAGAAGCATTTGAAAAAGTCTTAAAAAGAACAAGGAACCATTTAAATGTAATTTGGATGTGGATCAAAGCAACCTCACACCCTACTCACTCAAATTAGAGAGTTAAACCATGCTATTCATCCAGTGACCCAGACTGGCAGAACATAGGCCTCTGCAGTTTCTACAACGTGTCTTTTTTTTATTTAAGAAAACAAAAAACACTTTAGATCCTAGAAAGTCCACATGTGCACCTTTTAAAAACCCCACTTAAATGAATTCTGAGCACAAACCCCATTGACTTTACACTCATCCCCTGAGGAGCTACCACTGTGACGGTGCACCCCATAAGGCTTTATGGAAATATGCTTATGAATGTATATCTGACATTACTGGAATATATTTTATGCTACATATGCCATGTAACATATCTCTGTAAAGGTTATGATCTACTGAATTTATTCATCCTATTTGTATACATGTGTCATTGTTGTATTCAAAGTTATGAATATTGGCTGTATACTTGTTTGATTTTCAATAACCTTAGTAAGGCATTTGGTCAGCTTCTTTAGAAAGGAATTTGCAAGCTAAGTGCCCAGTCAAGAAGCACTTAACGCACAATGCATCTTGGAAGGCTCCAATCCACATAAGAAGTCTTCCTGGAGACATTCAAGATAGCATATGGGCGATGGCTGCTGCCTGTAAAAACAGTCATGCATGGACACGTGACTTGCCCATGTGACTCCAAAACTCCATTTTGTAGCTAGATTCTACACAGGGGGAGGGAGGGGTGTCCACAACAGAAAGTGTATTTAAGCCCATGGGAGACCCCTCCATTTTGTCTTCAGCTGGCTCAAGAGAGCCTCTCCACCCCAAGGATACCTGAAAGAAACTGGAACAAAGGACAGTAACTATGGGAGTACGGGGGGCAGTGAGTGATTGCTGGACCCAGACTAGAAGGAGACTAGTCTGTAAAAGGAAGCTGACTGGAATTCCTCCGAGGGTGAGGTTTTATCTGTATTCAGTTTTTTTAGACAGAGACTTGCATGTTCTATTTTATTTTGCTTGGTAATTCACTTTGTTCTGTCTGTTACTACTTGGAACCACTTAAATCCTATTTTCTGTATTTAATAAAATCACTTTTTACTTATTAATTAACCCAGAGTATGTATTAATACCGGGGGGGGGGGGGGGGGCAAACAGCTGTGCATCTCTCTCTATTAGTGTTAGAGAGGGCGAACAATTTATAAGCTTTATACAGGGTAAAATGGATTTATTTGGGGTTTGGACCCCATTGGGAGTTGGGCATCTGAGCGCTAAAGACAGGAACACTTCTTAAGCTGCTTTCAGTTTAAACCTACAGCTTTTCAGGTTCAGACCTGGGTCTGGGTTTGCAGCAGGCTAGCAGGTCTGGCTCAAACCAGGCAGGTTGGCTGGGAGGGCAGGGAAAGCACGGGCAGAAGTAGTCTTGGCACATCAGTTGGCAGTTCCCAAGGGAGTTTCTGTAATCCAACCCGTCACAACCACATAATAAATAATCTTGAATAAGGTTTTCTGATCCTTGAAAGACTTTTTTAGAATTACAGCAGGTGAACAATCTTTAGAGCAGACTTCACATAAATTAAAGAACTGAGTTCTATCCTTGAATTCCTCTCAATCATCTCCAAGACAATGTCTTCCTAAAACCAGCAGCTTGTTCCCTGAAAACAAAACTGTTTGTATAAACTAGCAATTTACATGCTATTTAGAATCCAGACTAGAACATCCTAAATCTCTTTGGATTGCCCTACTGGCTCTGATAAGGCAGAAGACAATAAACCAGATTATCCAACCTAGCAAATTGAAGAGTCTGGCTCACAGACATGCAAGTTAAGTAGAGGGGAGCTTTTGTACACTTTGCACCTAAATACCAGTTGAGTACACTAGATACAGGCATGCAAGTGTATCTAGTAGAGCCATTTATTCAGGAAATACTTATTCATATAGTTACCAGGACAGGAGGCATGTGGGCTCTTCAAATACAACAAGATTGAGAGCAAAATCACAACACAATTCATAGGAAAATGTACCAGATAGTATAATATGTACATTTAAAATACTGTAAAGATGTCCAGGAGTAAAACAGCATAAGTTCAGTCTCAACAACAAGTGCTCTAATGGAGGATTCAAACTTGAACCAGGCAATACCTATGATCTTAAAAGTAACATACCACCAGCCCTTATGACCTTTGACCAAACCCAACTCTATGCAGTCACCAAGGAGACTGGTCCCATTCATTTATTTTGTGTTGCATGTATTCAAACATTACAGCTAGAAACAATCTTATGCCCAGAATCTCCACTAACCTCATCCATAGATTCTGCAGTTTGAGCTCCATTACAAACTGATGTCTTCAGGTACCTACTTGTCAGCTGGGATGGCAATTTAATTAGATTGGCAACTCCTTGTACAGTCTTCGTCAATTTAGAGATAACATAATCTTTAAAAAAAAAACCCACAATAAAAAAACAGGAAAGCCATAAAACATTTGGTCTACATAAGGATTTTTTCCCTGTTTAAATGTAAGCACTCTCAGCTAGAGTATCATTGCATGCAATAGTTCACACTTCAGGTTATTCACAACATTATCAATATCTTTATCTTTTCAGGCTTTATTTACAAGTATCCTTGACTGGTTGGGAAAACAGTAAACCCTTAAACTATAGAAGACCAGCTTTTCAAAGACTATTTTTAATATTGAAAATACAAAAGCAACAGTCAGCCTGATGGTAGTCCTCAAGGTTAGCAGTTATTTTTGGCTCTGCATCCTCTACCGGAACAGGGTGGTTTTTTTAAAGTCAGAAATTAAGTTATTTCTGGAGGTCAGCATTTTTCTGAAAATAGGAGTATGATATTTAAGCGTAAAAGTTTCATGCGATGTATTGTTCAAAAATATTAGTTAAAATTGTTAGATACCAATTCGCTCTGTTTTCAGAGACTTGTCCACTGTTCAAAGTGAGGGGTAGTAGTGGTGGAACAAAACATCTTTTTTTTTTATAATTTTGGTTTCCCCTGGAGCTTTCTCTAACCCTCAAAAATGCATTAAATTATGATGATACCACTAAGTGACAGCCAGTATTCTCAGGGAGAACAGCAATGTCCTTTGTCAAGCAAAATAACTAAAGACAGATCTTACTTTTCCTTCAGTACTTGTGCTGTGAAGTAGACCTTAAGCAGAAAGGACTTCAGTGTCCACATCTCCATCTTTTCAGTCAAGAGATGGACCAAACTAGTCAGCAATCTCAAGTCATTTCAGATAGCAACAACATCTGCTCTGTTTTAACTATCTAGAGGCAGCTGGTGCCTAAAAAGTGGTGGAGCTGCAGATTGCATGGGGGCTGGGGGTGCAGACTAAGTGAAAAATGGGTCAGTATTAAGGCACCACACAGAAGTATTTTGGTGAGAGCTAATGGAGGTTAATGGGAAAGTGCAAGGCAAAAATAGGAGTGCCCTCTTCTTTCTCCCTATTCCTTCCTCTTTTCAGGAAGGAATGGAACACTTCATTGTCAAGGACAGAGTGTATCCATCCATGACAGCTTTGCTACACCCTCCTAGTCCCAGTCTCTCCCCTTGTAATCTAGCTCTACTCTACCTTTTCCTCCTCCTCTCCAACTCATATATAATGTATAACTCAACCTAGCCTTTCCAGTTCCCAACTCAGAACCTTCCCAACTCCATCAGCTCCTTGCAACCAGCTCCAGAACACCCAAGCAACTATCCCCTAGAAAGAAAACCCTGCTTCTCCTTGCTTAGGCTCTCAAAAGCTCAGAATCCCTTCCCAAATCCCGCTTAGGCTCAGACACCCCTCACCACATGCAGCTCAGAATTCTTTTCCACCCAGTTAAAAACAAATGCTATTTGTGTCAGAATCAGGAAGTGAAGAACAGAGGCAGCAAGGAGCATATGATTGGGATCTGAAATGCTCCAAAGAAGTGTTATGCCCTGCTCTAGCCTCTATGCCTCCTCCCTGCACTTCCTGAAGTTTGTGTGCTCAGGCCATAAGTCCAGTGGCACTTTGTGTACTGCAGCACCACAGACTTCTCTCCCCTCCACAGTGGCAGCGTGCAGTACAGCACCCCGCAGTAAATCAGCCACTTCCATATGTAACATGGGTGGGACTTGGCCACAAGAGGGGATCATCAGGAACTAATGGGGATATCTATACAACTAGAGTGCCTTTCCAGAAGGAGCAGGGTTTGGAGAACCACGCAGGTTATTTCCATGTTCATAAATATATAAATAAAAGCTCTGGTCTCTTGGGTACATGAGAAAGATCTAAGTCTTTAAAAAAAAAAAAAACAACCAACCACCGCACGTTACACAAGTAGTGAGAAGCGCTAATACAATACCTAATCTTTGTCTTTTTGCTTGCCTCTGGTTAGGGTCCTCCACAGATGACTGAATGCTGAGGAAAGAACAGACCAAAGAGTTATTTTGTAGCAACAGACTAGTGTTCTAAATAAGTTCCCTCCCTTAGAGTCTCCAAATACAACCCAAATTAGTTTACCTGCCCCCAGGGCATCTCTTTACAGCCAGCCCTCAAGACTGCATAGATTTCCATACAGGAATCTATTGAAGTCCCATAACGCTATAGCCACTGCAGAACTGACCAACACAATCTGTGCACATACTAGGAAGGGTCCCAAGGAGTGCCCCATGAACACAGACATGACTTCATCTAGGCACCTTAAGTCATGTGCCCCATATGCATCCAGTAACACAAAGGCAAAAGCAGGCAGATGCTCACATTTAGGTAATGTAATTGTATAGAGTTCATTTAAGTTTGTTACTAGTTGCAGAGCACAATGCACATGTGGGTAAAGTTTGTCTCCTCCCTCAAAAAAAGGAAATAGTTGTGTCAGCCTTAATACAATTAGGGTTCAATAGAGATGACTATACACAGGATTAAGACCCTAAAAATCATTACATAATCTATATTAAAATGAGTTACAAATAGAATCTTGACTGGAATACAAGAAGAGAGATAGGAAAAAGCCACTACACTCAAATTCATAAACATTTAAGTTACACTTGCTGCTATGCCAGTGAAGTGACTGTTCCCTTGCACCAGTTTCCTAAAGTCAGTCTCAGATATATAAGATGCTCGGTTTCAAAATGACAAAACTGGTTCATTAAGAGTGTAACCTTTTGCAAGACTTCAAGAATGCAAAGTTAGATCTTAAAGTTTGTCGAATAGCTCCCTACCTGGTTTTAGGGAAGCTGGACTTCATATTTCCCCTTTTCTGGGAAGTGAGTGATTTATTTCAAATGGTTTTAGTCCACCTCAGGTCAAGTCTATGCCAGGGGTTCTCAGCCTTTTTCTTTGAGGCCCCCCCCAACATGCTATAAAAACCTCCATGGCCCACCTGTGCCACAACTGTTTTCTGCATTTAAAACCAGAGCCAGCATTAAGGGGTAACAAGCAGGGAAATTGCCTGGGGCCCCCAGTGAAGCTAAGTTGCTCAGGCTTCTGCTTCAGTCCCAGGCAGCGGGGCTCAGGGCCCCAGTCTTCAGCCCTGCACGGCAGGGCTTAGGCTTTCTCCTCTGGGCCCCAGTGAGCCTAACACTGGTCCTGCTTGGCGGACCGCCTGAAACCTGCTTGTGGCCCTGCAGGAGGCCCCAGACCCCTGGTTGAGAACCACTGGTCTATACTACAATTTTTGCCAGCTGGCTGTGTCTGTCACGGATGTGATAAGGTGTGATTTGTGACCAACATAGCTATGGTTGCAAAAGTCTTGTGCAAAGCTGTACTATTGCTGATCTAGCTTATGTCATAGTGTGAGGTCCTGATATCACTTCTTGTCTCATTAGTTCCATTCTGGGTAAAACATCTCTGGTCTGTTTCCTATTCCTTTCTTATGCAGTGCTAATTTGCTATGTGCTTTACAGATAAGTTCAAAGATAATACAGTGAGCCAGGAGTTAACAGTCAATAAACACGCAGTCAAGGATGCAACAAGAAGCAATGATTAAACCACATCATTCAATTGCCATCTTTAATCAATCCATTGTTTGGGAGAGAGTTTAATAAACTATTTCCAAGCCCTTATTTAGAAAGTTTGATAATATCTTTAATAATGCTTACTTTTTTCACTTTTTAATTCTCATTGTTCTACTGTTCCTCCTGTTTTAGTCTTCAATAGGGCTACTGATGCAAATACCAACACAGGGTTGAAAGACTCATGTCAAGGTTCCTTCCCCACTCTGAACTCTAGGGTAGAGATATGAGGACCTGCATGAAAACCCCCTAAGCTTATTTTTACCAGCTTAGGTTAAAACTTCTCCAAGGTACAATCTATTTTACCTTTTGCCCTTGGACTTTATTGCTGCCACCACCACCAAGCGTCTAACAAATATATAACAGGGAAAGAGCCCACTTGGAAACATTCTTCCCCCCAAAATCCTCCAAAACCCTACACGCCCTTTCCTGGGGAAGGCTTGATAAAAATCCTTACCCATTTGCATAGGTGAACACAGACCCAAACCCTTGGATCTTAAGAACAATGAAAAAGCAATCAGGTTCTTAAAAGAAGAATATTAATAGCAGAAAAAGTAAAAGAATCACCTCTAAAATCAGGATGGTAAATACCTTACAGGGTAATCAGATTCAAAAACAGAGAATCCCTCTAGGCAAAACCTTAAGTTACAAAAAGACACAAAAACAGGAATCTACATTCCATTCAGGACAGCTTATTTTCTCAGCCATTTAAACAAAACAGAATCTAACTCATATCTAGCTAGATTACTTACTAAGTTCTAAGACTCCATTCCTTTTCTGTTCCCGGCAAAAGCATCACACAGACAGATAGACCCTTTGTTTCTCCCCCCCTCCAGCTTTGAAAGTATCTTGTCTCCTCATTGGTCATTTTGGTCAGGTGCCAGTGAGGTTATCCTAGTTTCTTAACCCTTTACAGGTGAAAGGGTTTTTCCTCTGGCCAGGAGGGATTTTAAAGATGTTTACCCTTCCCTTTATATTTATGACAACTCAACATTTGCAAACATAATATTTGCATTTGGTTTCTTTGCAGTGTTGTAGCCATGTTGGTCCCAGGATATGAGACCAGATAGGTGAGGTAATATCTTATTGGACCAACTTCTGTTGGTGGAAGAGACAAGCCTTTGAGCTTCACGGACTTGCTTTTCAGGTCTGGAGAAGGTAAACCAAGGTGTCTAAACCCAATACAAGTTGGGACAGATTATTAAGCATATAGGGTTCATACATGCTGTAGAAGACCACTTAAAGTGGGCAATAAGGGTTAACATGCAGCGAAGTGTGTTACAACTTCTTGTAATGAGCCATAAAACCAGTTTCTCTGTTAATTCCATGGTTTTTAGTGTCCAACATACACAAATTTAAGTTCCCAGACTTGTCTTTTGAAGGTGTTGTGCAGGTTTCCTTTGAGGATGAGGACTGAGATGTCAGATATAGAGGAGTCAGTTTCTGAGAAGTGTTCACCCCTAGGTGATATAGTGTTTTTTGCCTTTTATTATTTTTCTGAGAGTGTTAATTCGAGAGCACAGGAATTGTCTGGTTTCACCCACATTGTTGTTGGGGCATTTGATGCCTGGATGAGGTATGGATTGCAATTGTCTGATACCTTGTACAGGTTTCAAGTGTGGGGTGATTGGTGACAAGGGTGTGCGGTCAGTGGGTTTCTTTTTCTTTTTCTGTATTAAAGCATGTTCTCAGGGCATTTGGGTGTCCCTTTTCCATGATGCGATCTACTTCTCTGTTGGAGCATCCTCGTTCAGTGAAAGCAGTTTTAAAGACATCTGGGATATACACCTCTCTTCAGAGAAGAATTCCGTAGTGCCTGGCTGTAGATAACGGATTTGTTGGTGTGCTGGGGGGTTGCTGGATCTGTGAAGGTAATGGTAGCGATCCATGGGTTTCTTGTAACTAGTCTTTGTAGAGTTCCATTGTTGAAGCTCACCATAGTGTCCAGGAAGTTGATGCTGGTGTGGGACTGTTCTGGAGAGTTTGATGGATGGGTGGTGGTTGAAGTTATAGACGAAATCTATGAGTGAGTTTAGATCACCTGTTCAGAGAATGAAAATATCATTGATGTATCTCAGCGTATATCATTGGTTTCATGGTGCATTTTTCCAGAAGTTCTTTGAGGTGGCCCATGAAGAGGTTGGGATACTGGGGGAGCCATCTTAGTCCAAACCTTAGGAAAAGCCATGGGTACTAAGTATTCATTGTTAAATGCGAAGTTGTTGTGAGAGAATGAAATGGATGAGTCTAGTGAGAAGTTTAGGGTAGATTTCCAAGTGTTGTACATTATCCTGTAGGTATAAGAGACAGATAGCAATGCCATTATGGGGAAGGATGGTGGTGTACAGGGAGGTGACAAATAGTAATCTGTGGGAGGCTGCTAATTTTGCAGAGTTTCTGGAAGGAGATGGTACTATTTTGGAGGAAGCTGAGGTAAGCGATCTGAGATAGTGAGTGGTTTCTGTAAATCCTGATATTCCTTCAGTAGGAGTGCCGTGGCCAAATATGATGGGTCTGCCAGGGTTCCCTAAGGAGGAATGTAGAAGGTTCTGGGGAGTGGGTTTGCAGGGAATGATGTAGAGTTTTTCTTGGAGTTGCTTGGGGAAGGATTTGATGGTGTCTTTACATTCCTGTGTGAACTGGTTTCTTTAGCTTTCAACTGAGGTTTTAAATCACTGTTTGCATAAAGTCTTAGAATTAGCCTCAGCATATTAAAGTGAAAACTTCAGAATACAACGGCCAAGATTTTCAAGAGTGATTAGTAATCCTGGGTGCTGCAATTTTTTGACACCCTACTTGAGACACTCTGAAGGAGTCTGATTCTCAGAGGGTGGGCACTCAATGCTTTCTGAAAATCAGACACCTCCCCCGCTTGAAGTATGTATGTTAGAGTTCCAAAGCCACAAGAAAAGGGGAAGATAAGCTGAAGCCATACTTTGAACTTGATCAGGTTGTTTGTCCTTATAATTTTTTATCCTTTATCATAAATGCTGCCATCATACTTGACCTAAACTTCTGAAATTAACCTGTCAAGTAAGGGGATCAAATCAGAAGTAGGCAAAGGAATCAACTGGGGGAAAAAAAAAAAAAACAAACAAAAACACACTTAATACATTGCTGTCCCCTCTTCACGTCTCCCAAGCTCCCACTAGGGACACTAACACACCTCCACTACCTATTTTTCCTAAAAAGAAAAGGAGTACTTGTGTCACCTTAGAGACTAACCAATTTATTTGAGCATAAGCTTTCGTGAGCTACAGCTCACTTCATTGGCTGTAGCTCATGAAAGCTTATGCTCAAATAAATTGGTTAGTCTCTAAGGTGCCACAAGTACTCCAGTTCTTTTTGTGAATACAGACTAACATGGCTGTTACTCTGAAACCTATTTTTCCTAGTTATTTCTAAGGACCTGTGACCGGGTATGACGGCTCTGTAGCACGCCCTGCTGTCCGAGTGTGGCACCTCCCCAGTGTTTTCTGGCTCTCCCAGGGTTCAAGTGGCTCAGCCTCCAAGTGGTTCACAGAGTTCAATCCTTTTTATCCTTGTTATCTTTTTAGGCTAACAAATCCTGACAAAAAGCCCCAAACAGAAGGTGGTTCTGGCATTCAGGTTCTCTCTGAAACCTGCCTTCTGGTCCCTCTTCCTCATACCTTCTGGGTTACCTTTCACCTCTGTTTCCTTAAAAAGGAGCCCCAGCCCTCCTCCTGGAGCGGAGTAGTTCAGGCAGTTACTATTTCTTCTCTTTAAGCTAGGAGCCCCAGCTCTCCTCCTTTGAGCTGGGGTGGAAGTTAGTCAGCTGTAGGGCCTTAGCCAGCTTCTCCTTCAGCTGAACCCTTCCACCTCCCCAATTAGTCCTCAGGCTCAGTGGGTTCTGTGGGCCAGTCTTCTCCTGCTGATGTCTGCCCTGCTATGAAGGAAGAGGCATTTATTCCTGGTCCTCTTCTCCCAGCTCATCCCCAACTGGCTGGGTGAGACGGGAGCCTTGACTTGTCCTCTCTGCAAGGCTCCCAAGCCCTATGCCCTTAAAAACACAGTAACAGATTTCCTTCCAAGTACCTGGGCTTAATCACATTTTTCACAGCCTCAACCAATGTAGTTAAGTCAACCTAACTTTGTAGCATAGACCAGGCCTGAAGAAAGTCAGAAATTCTCAAGCATAGACTCCGACTTTAAGGCCAGAACAGACCATCATGAGTCTAGTCTGACTTCCTGCACATCATAGGCTGCAGAACCTCACCCACCCACTCTAGTAACTCAGCCAGAGATTATGGGTCTATTACCGAAGTCCTCAAATCTTGATTTAAAGAGTTTAAGTTAGAGAATCCACCATTTACTCAAGTTCAGCGGTTCTCAAACTGTGGGTTGGGACCCCAAAGTGAAGCCCGAGGCCAGAACCGAAGCCAAAGCTCGAGCCCCACACCACCCAAGGTTGAAGCCCAAGGGTTTCAGCCCTGGGTGGTGGGGCTCACGTTACAGAAGCCCTTGGGTTTTGGCTTTGGCTTTCCAAACCCAGGGCAGTGGGGCTTGGGCTTTGGCCCTCCTGCCTGGGGCAGTGGGGACTCAGGTAGGCTCAGGCTTCAGTCCTCCCTCCTGGGGTCATATAGTAATTTGTGTTGTCAGAAGGGGGTCGCGGTGCAATGAATTTTGAGAACCCCTGCTCTAGTTCAAGCCAGCAAGTGACTCGTGCCCCATGCTGCAGAGGAAGGTTAAAGAAACCCGGGGTCTCTGCCTAAAGTGACAGATGGCCCAGCCATCTCTGCCTGCTCTTGGCAAATAACTTCAACAGCCAGAGATAGGATATTAGATAGGTAGGTCTCTGAGTTACTACAGAGAATTCTTTTCCAGGTGTCTGGCTGGTGGGTCTCCTATATCTCAGGGTCTGATTATCAATCAGAGCTGGGCAAAAAGTCCTTCCTGACCCCATATATGGCAATCATACCATTCCCTCCAGTTTTGAAACCAGTTAGGTTTTGTGTCCCCACTGCCTCCCCTTGGAAGGCTGTTTCAGAACTTCACTCCTCTAACCATCAGAGGAGTAACAGTAGCCAGTGAGCAAAGACCAGCAGGAACCCTGAGTTTACTTCCCCCTCCATACCCCCCAAAAAAGACACCTAGATATCACCTATCTTTCACTGTCACAATTTAACCTTTAATCACTGGCTTGGTGGAGGGAAGAGTAAGGGCCACATGTCAGGTAGCCTTTGAAACGCAAGCTAAAAAACTGTATCAGGATTTTAAACTTAGATGAACCAGATGTAGGAGCCAGCACTCCCAGTAAGCCAAATGTTAGTGTCCCTCCTGCTTTGACAGGATAGAGCCCATCAATGTTCATCACTGTAACATGTATTTTACTTTCTTTAATAACTGCACAAAAGAGCCAGGCTTTATATTCATGGAACAACCCTTACATATACGTACGTAAGATCAGGCCCTGTCCTTTTCATACCCTTTTTTCCAAACCAGTGTGGAGGGCAGTTGGTTGGGACATACAACTTAAGGCTGTAAAAAAAGTCAAATTTTCATTTGTTAATTGCAAAGAGATTAATACTGCACTCCAGATGTACAGTACAATAATGGTGAAGTGTTTCTCCCTCCCTCATTTAATCACCCTTGCCCAACCCCAATCCATAGTTTTTCACCCTTCTTCCATTGTAACTGCACTGCCTATGCTATGAATACTACAGTCTGCTCCTGATGTGCACATGTAACAGGAAGTGAAGCACTGATCAAGAACAAAAACCAGCTATAGAACTAAGGGGCTCCATGCAGGGTTTCTCTCCAGAGGAAAAAGAAAGAGACTTTTGGTAAAGCACCCTCCACTCCAGCAATCTGACATTTCCTGATTTATGAATGCTTGACTTTGCAACCTAAACAGATTTCTTGTCACAGTTTACCAAAAGAGAGACTTTTTAAAAAAGCAACATAGAAAAACAAATTATGTGCAGCTAATCCCTTCCTTACTTCCTCTTTCAAACCTCGGAGTTTAAACCCATCAGCACAGATTTCTGCCACTTAAGCCAGAGGACTAACTACATTAGCTGGCAGCAGAAGAAAAAAAAACAAAAACAAACACACACTTTTCTGTGGACTGCCCCACTAGACAAAGACACAACCAAGTCCTTTGACATTACATATGCATGAGCAGTCCTTGTTTCAGCATTACATATGCACAACTAGAACTATCTTACAAATATAGCCCACAACAAATATTTGTCACACAGACAGCTAGCAGCTTACAGTGGAGTTTGTGGGAGGATAAGAAAAACAGTGGCTCCCAAACATTAACAACCTGTGAACCCCTTTCACTAAAATGTCAAGTCTTGTGAACCCCCTCCTAAAAAATGAATATTTCCAGGGATTTTCTCCTTTACCTGAGTATAAGTTATAAAAGCACTGATCTTGGAAATATAAAATTTGTTTTTATGACATGCTTATTACACACTATTTATCAATCATTACAGTATTTTGATTACATTATGAAAACAGCAACACTCTTCCAAAATCTCACTTTCATAGCTTGTATCACTTTGAATTAGCCTTTTAGAAGACAAGGCTCCTATGTTTCATCAAGGACTATCAGACGTGAAACAGCATGAAGGTATTTAAGAAGCCAACTCAAAGAGTTCCTCCTACACAAGTATTCAGGTCTTGAGCAGTCCAGGCAAACAACGCACATTACAACAAAGCTTAAACTTGTTCTTCATAATTTTTAAAAATACTAGCTGCCTATTTAATTTTAATAACAGCAAAATATATTCACCTCCCTTTCCATTTCTTACAAGGAGTCTTGAAGTTTAAATCTCCTCAGTGTGATAGATATGCTTGCTTTGATCTGCTTAGCTCATGAAGTCCAGGGGCTCCGGGCTGCTGGCCCCATGCTATCCCTAGGGACAGCTCTTTCCACCATTAGGGAATTTTTTCCTGAGAACCCCCTGTAACCTTTTAAGAACCCCAGTTTGGGAACCACTGTTCTAGAAACACAGTCTAGGACTAGAAGACAACAATGGCTACTGAGGCAGCATTAGAAGTGACCCAAGGAGGAGACGACGAGACTAAAAAGGTGGCCAGATGTAGAAGCTGAAGTATGTACATCATCCTTGAGTAGTTATCTGATAGAAGCTACTTATGTATGAAACATCACCTGATACAGCTCATTGGAGAGAAGATCTAAGGATTAGAAATGCAGCTGAGATGACGATAGAATTCAGACAGATTTCAAGGCATAATACAGGAGAGGAGAGAGAGGAAGTGGCACAAAACAACTCAAGAGCTGCAGACACCTGCTGAACAAAGAGACCTGGAGGGCAAGCTGCCAGAAGAGGATGGTGATCCATGGAAGACCATGACCACTAGGACAAGGCAGAGGAAGAAACCAGCTAGTGGTAGCGAAATTGAGTTGGGTAACACCTTTGTTGCACTGGGGGAACGACAGAGTGGCAAAGAAGAAAAGGGAAGCTAGTCCCTGCAGGAGAGAACAAAATGATGGAGAGGTGCGCTGGTCCCTCTTAAGGGCAAATGAGGATGATGTACACTGGACTGGGAGAAAACATAGGACAGATTCATACTAACACCAGGAAGAGACAGCTGTGTGTGACTGGGGACTCCATTCTCAGAAGAGAGCCTACTTGGAATGCAAAAAAAAGGGTTGCGAAGGAAGCTACAATCTGGAGATTAGAAAAGGTAGGAATAAAGTGAGAATTGCTAAAAGTCAAGGTGAATTAGCTCTTGGCAAGGAAATTAAAATAAGATTTTTTTAATTGCATAAATAAAGAGAAGGAGGATGGATTAAGTTGGACTGTTATACAGTGTAGATGGCAAGGAGATTAAATAGGATCTAGCTATGGCCCAAAAATTAAATGAATATTTTGCCTCTGTTTTCCATAAGGATAATCTGGAACATGGGCTCAAGGCAGGACAGCTGATGGAAGTGAATGCACAGAAATTGAAATGACCACATCTGAGGTGGAAGAAAAACTTAAAGAGCGTAATGCACTCAAACGGGGGGGGGGGGGGGGGGGGGGGGGAGAGAAGAGAGGGGAGGAGAACCAGACAGACAATTTCCATCCTAGAACTCTGAAAGAGCTGGCACATGAGATTGCTAGTCCAGTAGCAAAGATTTTTTTTTTTTACCCCTTAAATCTATTCGGGGATAGCTATTCAGTTATATGGTACTAACGTCTTATCTATGTTTAAGAAAGGGGAGGAAATTACCCAAGCAATTAGACCTGTTTGTTCCTTGCATTCTACTGAGGTGAGACTAACTGAAAGAAAAAAATAATTCAATTCATGGCAGTAAACAGTAAAGGAGTTGGAATACAACATAGGTTTACCAAAGGTAGATGATTCCAGACTAACCTGATCTTTTTTGGGCAGTAGTGTGCAAATTAAGTTTGCTGATGAAACAAAGTCAGGAGGCATCGTCAAAACAGAGGAGGATTGGAATACTGTATAGGAAGATCTGGATAACCTTGAAGGCTAAAGTGACAGAAATGGGATGAAATTCAATAGTCCACAGTGCAAGATCATGCATTTAGGATCTAATAAAAAATTTCTACTACAAGCTGGGGGCTCATCAGTTGGAAACAGAAGAGAAAGACCTAGGTGTGTGGGTTGATTACAGGATGACTATGAGCCACCAAGTATCATGTGGCTGTGAAAAAGGCAAATACAATCCTAGGATGTATCAGGTAAGGCATTTCCAGTAGAGATAGGGAAGTATTAATGCAATTGTATGAGGCAGTGGATAAAACCTCATTTGGAATACAGTGTACAATTCCAGTCACCCACATTCAGGAACAATGAATTCAAACTGAAGAAGATGCAGAGAAGAGCTTCTGCAAAGGGCTCACCTTATGAGAGGAGACTTGAAAATCCTGGCTTGTTTAACCTAACAAGAAGGCTGAATGGACTGGATTGCTCTCAAAAAATACAGAGGGGTAAACATCCAAGAGGGCAAAGACTTTGGCACAAGAAGAAAAATCAGCAGAAACTGGCCATGAACTAATTCAGCCTGGAAATTAGAACGTTTCTAACCAACAGAAGAGTGAGGCTCTAGAACAGCCTCCCTGTACAAGTTGTAGGGGCAAACCAACTTACTTAGTTTTAAGAGAACTGGACAAATTTAGGAGTGTGATTGTATAACAGAGTTGCTTCTAATAGTAGGGGGCAGAGCTCAGCAGCCCTGGTGCTCACTTCTGGTTACATGTTCCTAAAGGCTCACGATTCAGGGCTTCAGCCAGCCACTGTGGGCGTCCAGAAGGATTCCCCCCTGACACCACCTCCTCCTCCTCCCCCCAACACACAGAGTGTTTGGCCTCCTTCCTCTGAAGGAAGGATCAGGGATAGCCACAACTAAACATGAGACATTGGATGGGGCACTGACCATGTTATCTGAGATGCTTGGATGGCTCTTTCGTGCTCCCATGCTCAGGGTCCAACTGATCTCCATATCTGGTGTTGGGAAGGAATTTTCCCCCAGGCTAGATTGGCAGTGACCATGGGGATTTTTAGTCTTCCTCTGCAGTGTATGGATGCAGGTCATTTGCCAGGATTATCAGTTTCTCTCTCTCAATCATTTCCCTGCCATTCCAAGTGCCTCAGGTGTTGGTGTGCATCAGTCCATCCTATTCTCTTCCTGGAACACAACAGTTTAGTCTCCCGAGAACCATAATACTTTGGTCTAATTCTGGTTGTTGCGTTTGGTGAATAGGTGCTGATGGTCTGATATACAGGAGGTCAAACTAGATGATCTGATGGTCCCTTGTAGCCTTGAACTCAATGACTTTGACAGAGGGGCTAAGTAGCCTAGAGTTGGATCTTCCACAGTAGAGTTCTGGATTATATTCCCAGAGCGCGTAACCTGTGACGCCATGCTTGCTCCACATATGAAACTTTTGTAACTCTTAATACGTTTTAGTGGGGGGAGCAAGTTTAAGTTTCAGTGCAATTGGTCCCCTAAGCCAAACGGTATTTTGATGAGAATATTTCTGTTTGCAGTCTCTGGCACCAGAAGTGAATTCCCTGCTCTACGACATGCTTTAGCAATTATTCTGTTTTTGGATGCTAATAGAGCAATGACATTCTAAATTTGTCATGAAGGACTTTATTTTTTGCCTCTCAGTAACCATACAGTGAGATTAATAGTCAAGGTATTGAGAAGCATTTATAAAACAGCAAGCAAATTGCCTTCTTACTGGCAATTTAATAAAACTTTGGAATTTGTCACATTTCTACATTTGGGATTAGGACTTCATCCACTAACTTCCTAAACTTTTGTAGAATCTTCTGGTTAAGCAAACTGGAAAAATATACAGAAGCTGCTTAGGCCATCTCTATGGGAGTTCATGCACCTGCTCTTCATTACCCACAGGGATGGAGGTTCTTCCCTCATGTAAGGAGGAAAAGTTGAAGCTTACTCCAAAAACTTCAGGGCCTTAACTACATGAAAAAGCTACAATTTAAACTGTGATCTTTAACCTGATTTGGTTAGACTAGTGCAGACCTCTGTATGGGGATGCTTCATTTGGATTAAAGTGGCTTTATTTCAATTTAACCTAAAGATATATCAAAATAAGATTGGTTTGAATAATGGATTGCCCCCTCAGCCTTTTGCACTGGTTTAAGTTTACATTACGTTAAACCAGTGCAATTTTCTCCCATAGACTAGGCCTCACTGTATAGGCGTTCAGCTGTCTGTTCAAGCTCCCTCTCACTGATGTACAATCTCCACACTGATTTTCCTTTGATATGCAATGCCCTCTCCAGCAAGAGGATTCTCTGCTCAGTCTAGGTCAGGATAACACCACATCCTGACAGAAAAGCCACTGATCCCTGTAATACCTTCATGGCCAATCTATTCTGCTGCAGCACTGAATACTAGAAACTAGTGAAGTCTGGAAGCACTACTAGGTGCTTGCCCTTTAGACAGCTGATAAGCAAACAATTCTAACCATCAGCCCTATATTGATGTCTGATAAGCTCATGCCCCAGCTGGCTAGGCTCTTTTCTTGTTAAACACACTCTGGAACAGACAGACATAAAATGGTGAGCTCTTTAAGGTGATTTGCACATCCTGCCGGAGATAAAGGGCATCTCAACTACTAATACTGAAAGCATGTTTTCTAATATGACCAATCATGGGACAAACTTTGGAAGAGGCCTCAGGTTATTTTCATCTTGACTCCATGACCACCATTGATAACCATCAGATTGCTAGTTTATCTAGGATATGTCAATCAATATCACTGGAGCCCTGTGTGGATACAAAATTTGTATCCATATCCAATCCACAAAAATGGTCCGTGGATATCCACATCCACGGATATAAAGCAGATATCCACAAATTTGCTGGGCTCTAACAATCACATCTTCAGGCTTTAATACTTTTTGAAAGCAGGATCCTTTGACCATATCAAGCAGTACTTCCAAATGTGTTAAGCCTGTAGAGCGTAAGAGTTCAAATTCGGAACTTGTCAAAAGCCACGTCTCTGCACAAGTCCTGTTGCTTACTTGATAAGCTGCTGAGGACACTAGAAAATGCTGGACTCAAGAATGCATGTGGATCCTTTTTCTTAATCAGCATACTAAATCAGAGCTACAACTAGCACTACCAAATGTCTGAATATTCTGGGAAATGCCCTACTCACAATGGACCTGAATACGAATTACCATAGTACAATCTGAGAAAACTTGAGTCTTCCTAATCAGGCTATGAAACAGGCACCTGCAGAGCCTATGAAAGCCAAGTTCCTGAGTGAGTATAAACAGTGAACATTGAAACCAGTATTCCAGTTCATACACCAGTTGGTTCTCTGAAGTCAAGTACAGTGTTAATATCACTTATTTCAAAGTAAATAGGAAAGTTAGGTTCTTGGAGTTACTTTCCTTAAGAACCTTCTCCATAGCTACTGTTTCTAACAGAAATCAGATGCTTCCTACATACTACTACTACTTTTGGAAGAAGGAACGTGATTCAGAACCCACAGTGATAGGTGAAGTATAGAAGCTTAGTTCAAAATTGGAGGTGCTGTAACCTTGAGCCTGGACAGCCTTGTGAACTCAAAAGTCAGAAGTTTAAAATCCAGCACTGGGTTGTGGATATGCAGGATATCCTTCTCCTATTACACACACCAATCTTGTTACTTCCCCAGAGCAAAACTGAAAGTGACAGAATACCGCATTCCGATACTGAGGTAAACACCAAAAGGACAAACTGAAGGAAATTCTGAGAAAAGCAGTAAGAGTCATTGAGGATAGAGGGGGGCATGCATAGAGAGAAAAACATTTTTAATCTTTCCTCCTAAAGAAGTAATGTTGCAAAGGACTCCCAAGTAGACAGATATGATCAAACCTTTCAGACACAGGGAAACTTAACACAAAGGGAGGAGAATGAGCAGTACAAGGGGACAGAACTGCAATTAATAGGATGAAATTAAAAATCAAGTTCAGGCTGAATATCAGGAAAAAAAGCTTTGTGACAGTGATATTTCAAACCCCACACCGCCCCTTTGGAGATATTTAAAAAAAACAGAATAAAGCACTAGATAGTATCCTACGGACCACAGTTTTTTGCTTCAATGGTTCAATTTCTCATATTGCCCATCAGTCACTTTTTACAGAGTTATCCTGTGCAGGAACCTAGACACTATGCACATAAGGCTTTCTTCATGGTTCACTGCAGGAGTGGGAGTAGAGCAAACAAGACTGTTAGTTTAAACAACTATGATTTTGACAGGTAAAGATAAACAACCAAAAATTCTCCACGGGGGGGGAAAAAAAAAATTATGTAGTTCTCAGTAAACACTTTGAAGATAGCAGTCTAACACTTCTAGTTAAAGAGACACCATCAATTTCAAAGTCACAACTTTCAGATGATTTACCACCTAACATCCAAGATTACTGTAACTGAAGTACAAAAAACCCAGAAAACTCTTTCACAGTTGTATCACTTGTGTTTTTGACAGTAATGTTGTTGGATCATATTAAAGAAGTTCTGTATTAAAATCACAAATGAGTTTGATTCCCCGTAGTTTAAATTCCAGGGTATTACTAATTAAGAGGTCTCTTAGTTTTCGGTACTGTTTCGCTCCCTCTGTGTGTGAAACTTGCAAGCTGCTAATTGTGTTAGTACATTCTAAGACAGAGTCTGTTCTCAAAACAATTCTTTGCAACAACTACTCACACAGAGAGACTCAAAGCAATACTCTGTAACAACAGAAACAGCACCCAAAGACTCCCCGCCCTTTTGTTGTATTCATTTTGCTTTGTTAACAATTGTGATTAAAATAGAGATAGAGGATCTATGTGGATGGATGTTTGGTGTGGATAATAACTGAATGATCAGGGTGGTGCCAGCCTAAGAATCCAGTGGCCGAAGAAGGTATAAAGTGGAAATAACCAGAGGACCCCCGGAAGGCAGACTGGAATCCACCCAACAGCCTCAAGAACGGGAGAACCAAAGAACAAGATAACATCTGGCAGCAGGGAGCCGTCAGGAATGTGCGATCTGCTGATTGATTCAGCAACAGCATGATGAAGCAATTCCTATAGACTGGCATAGGAAGAAATTCCTATAAAAATGGACTCTAGAAAGTGAGAACTTTGGGGTCTGATTCTGAAAACCAACTTCCAGGAGCATCAGATGAGCATCTGACCTGACAAGGCCCTGATCCCTCCTCATGTCCAGGCCACCTGGCCAGTGGCTTGGCATGAACAACTCTAAGGCTACTAACTATGATAACAACCTTGCAGAAGGTGTGTGTGTAAATATGAAATTGAATGGAATGTTATAGCTATAACTGCTTACTATGATTCTTTCTGTATTTACAATAAATGTGGCATTTTGCCTTTTCCCCTTTAATAAGATCCTGCTGGTTTTTATTTTATTGGTACAACAGTGCGTCCAGTCAGTATCATTGTTTCCTCTATACAGTCAGTTCCTACTTTTATTTGTTGGGTCTCACACACAGCAATAAGGGATTGAAAACATTTTTCAAAATAAGAATAAAACCATAAGAGGCAACAGGGAACTCCTGTTCAAGTTCTTAAATGTAGGAACACTGTACTCAGTTTAAGACTATTTAGATTTCAAGTTGAATATCCAGTTAATTGCTTTAATTGCTAAACATTCCAAAATAACCTTGTGCCATAAAGTTTTTGAAACAAACATGAATCAAACCTTACAGAGCATATCTGGTCTACCACTTCTACTCAGAGTCACCTATTGGTCCATTAGGCTAGTTTTCTACAGGAAATAGCACCCAAAATTAGCTGACCTAGCTAAATCAAAGATTCTGATGCTTGAAGTGAGCAGAAGTCAGAACAAAATTTCAGTAAATCTCTGATGGCTTTGATCTCTTAAAACATACTCTTTACAATGTATTCTCCAACTCTAGGAATTTACAAAATAATAGCTTTCACCTACAGAGCAATTAGACAGTCTGACATACTCAATATGCTCGGCATATACCTACTGCCCCAAAATTCAAAAGCCATGGATGGTTGCCTTCATGAAAGACGATCGGACACTTCTCCCCATACCAATGACACTCCGTAAAATCAACTATTCAGGACCTTATTTACATCATCATTAGGTCACCTATATTAGCTCAACATGAGGTCGTTCAAATGCCTGTTAGACAACATTTTCAAATACATTCCATGAATCAGTGCTGGTGGGAAGCAAATTACATGCAACCACAAAAAGTTGGGCGGTTTGCTGCTTGTGGTGAAGTCGATGGGAAGCGGCTGTGGGATGTCTGGGCAGGGCCACCCTTATGTTACAGCCCTAGAAAAGCTGGAGTAAGTGCACCCCGAGCCCGGCAGAAGCAAGTGCCTTTGCTATTTCGATTATGCAGGGTCTGGGTTTGAGGCCGAAGGCGCATAGGCTCCAGACGCGGGGATGCGAGGCTGCAGCGCGGCGCGCCAGGCGCAACACACCCGCTCCAGCACTGTCCCGTGGCGATGGGGAGCAGACCCGGCCGGGCGCAGGCGGCAGCTCCAGGGTACTGCAGCAGAAGAGGCTGGCGTCCGACTCTCGGTACAACAGCAGCCTCCGCGTCCGTTCCCATGCCGACGGCTCAGGCTAGGGCTCGAGCACGGAACAGGCCCCAGACGGACCAAGCCCGCGCCAGAGTCCAGTACACGGCGCCGGGCGCGCGGGGCCCCGGCCGCTGGGGGGACGGGGCAGGGGAGGCTGCAGAACCGCCCGCCAAGCAGCGGGACTCACTGACCTGTGGTACCGTCTCTTCCGCGGGGTGGGGGGTAGCGTGTCCCGGCGGGGGGCGCTGGGGAAGCCCAGGGAGCGCAGCGCTTCCACCAGCCATTTGTACATAGGCCTCAGCCAATGGAGGCGGAATTGCGTCTAATCCACGCGACTGCGTGACGTCACGGACGGAGCCCGGCCCCCAGCAGGCGCGCGCTCCTAGCCTGCTGTCTGAATCTCCTCTACCAGCGCGAGGTCGCCCCGCCCAACAACGCACTCCGCATTGGCCTGGTCGGCTGTGATTGGGGGAGACAAGGGAGAGGCGGGGACAGAGCGTCGCCAGCCTCTGCGTCACCTCTGCTGTGGGAGTGCGCGCCTCAGGCCAAGGCCAGGGGCCCTGGCGAGCCGTGCTCAGCGCCCAGTACGTCACCGACCCCGGCGTCCAGCCACTGGCCGAGTCAGATCACCTCTCCTTCTTGCCGCCGCTCTCAACCCTGGCACCCTCCGTCCACCACAAACACGCTCCTTCCTCTGCACAACCCCCTCCCCACTGAACAGCTGTTGGATCAGATTAAAGAAGTTCTGTATTAAAATCACAAGTGAGTTTGAGTTTGATTCCCCATGGTTTAAATTCCAGGGTATTACTAATTAAGAGGTCTCTTGGTTTTCCCTACTGTTTCGCTCCCTCTGTGTGTGAAACTTGCAAGCTGCTAATTGTGTTAGTACATTCTAAGACAGTCTGTTCTCAAAGCAATTCTTTGTAACAACTACGACTCAGAGAGAGAGAGACTCAAAGCAATACTCTAACAACAGAAACAGCACCCAGCGACTCCCCGCCCTTTTGTTGTATTCATCTTGCTTTGTTAAGAATTGTGATTAAAATAGAGATAGAGGATCTATGTGGATGGATGCTTGGTGTGGATAACTGAATGATCAGGGAGGTGCGAGCCTAAGAATCCAGTGTCCAGCAGCTGAAGAAGGTGTTGGGGACACTGGGGCATGGCCACTAGGTAACTCGAGGGGATGGAAGACCACAAGTGTTGATGAAGCCCCCTCGCACTAGGCCCAGGTGTCCTTGCCCCCCCCCCCCCCCCGCCTGGAGGCACTCGCAGCAGCTCTGCGTACTAGGCCCAAGCGTCCCTGCCCCCCCCCCGCCTGGAGGCACTCACAGCAGTTATGCTGAGGATCTGCAACAATATGTTGCAGAGTCGGACTGCCTGAAACTAAGCAAGGCCAAACAGGGCAGATATGGAAGAACAATGCTGAATAAAGCAGCTTTATGTATGGTTTAAGAAATGATACAGAGCACAAGGGCACTAGCTGGGAACTGGATTGGCTGGCTATATGGATACTTAGGGCAGCTTGCTATTGGATAAGTATGCTGGGGAAAAGGATGTATAAAAGCCTGTGTAACTTCCTGCTCTGTGTGCAGGATTTGAGATTCTATTCTCCCTGTACCTTTTTGCAGCTGCAAATAAACTTTTCTGCTTCTCCACCCCATTGTGATTATTGGGTGTAGCACACCCCACCCTCACTTCCCCCACATGCACACCCTCCCCCCATCATGCACACACCTGTCTTCTCCACCAGCTCTCTTTGCTCCATCAATTTTAATGGCAAAGATTCATACCTAGTTTCAGATACCGGTCAGCTTAAACATTTTACTTTTTGATCCTTGAACATTGCCTGTTGCTTGGGTTAGTTTCAAGAGTCCTTCTAGTGTATCTATTGTTATTTACAAAGCTCTCATCAGGGTGGTTCCACACCTGAGCATTAAACAAGTAGCATACCAAAGGGGAGTCAGTAAAGTCTTCAATTTTGTGACTGATTTAATGGGGTCTTAAGAAGGGTGAAAGAGTTAAATACTTCAAAAATGACCTGTAGAAGAGCTCTGTGTAAGCTCTTAAGCAGGTCTCTTGCCCCAACAGACATTGGTCCAATAAAACATGTTACCTCACCCACCTCATCGCTTCAAAAATGAGCCTTTTAAAGTCAATCTCAAAAGCTACTTAAAATTTGACAATTTTCAGATAAATTTCTACTATTCAGTTAGGAATAACCCTATAAATCTCAAAGCGTGAGTTCTTTTCATTATACTTCTGTGATGAGGGTCAAAGGTAAACATAAAATAGCCTTTTCTGAACATCTGGTTGCAATCTTACCTTTGGAGCAACTGTTGCTTTTGTCATTTTTTCCCTGTAACTTAGAGAGGTGCTCAAGTAATAGGGCTTTTCTATTGCACAACTGGTGTGATGAACAAGAGCTGCAGCAAGAGGTTCTGTGGAGCCCATGTGCATCATATGTCTACTTTGCAAAATGTAATGCCTCTAATCTAGTGGTACTCCACTACTGAGTAGCGCATACCAGTGATGTGTACAGTTATGTCTCCTGCTCATGGTTGAGCCATGGAACATACTAAACTAAAAGAGGTGATCCTTCAGCTTAATCTCATAAGTGCGTGCGACTTTTGGTGATCAAGGTCTCCCACTGGCAACCTGTATTGGGTGCATTACAGAGAGGTGGCCTGTACAGCCTCTAATCATTTGAACTGACCTTCTCTATTCTGCTACATTCTTGCTAAGAGCTGGCCAGAACTTATTGTAATATTTTAGATGAGGTCATAACACTTATATAATAAAGGGTGTCATACTTCCAGCCCCAGCCCCAGCCCGCTCCGCTTCCCTTGCCCCGGTCGCAGCCATGTCGCTTCGGTTGGGGAAAGGAGTTCCCCCGGCTCTCACCGGCGGCGGGAAGCGGAGCGCCGGGGCTGGCGGAGTAGAGAGGGCTGGGGCCGGGCTGCTCCGCTTCCCGCTACTGCCGGTGAGTGCAGGGTCGGGGGGGAAGAAATCCCTCCCCCCAAGCCCTCTCCGCCTAGGGACACGGCTGGGGCCAGGGAAGCGGAGCGGCTGCTCCCGGCCCCCCGCTAATCACCCGGGCCACTCTGGGCCTAGGGGGCCCGCAGAAGTGCCCCCCCAGTTCCTGCCTCCCAGACCCTGTGTGGGGGAGGGGGAAGCCTGGGGCCCCACACAGCCCCCGCCCCCCCCGGTAGGATACCCAAATGGCTAGGGACGCCCTGCATCTTAGAGGGTTACTTTCCAGCACACACAGCCTGTAGAAGGCAGAGGGCTCTGAGTTCTAGTTCTTCTACTGACTGCTCTTAGCATTTGTGCACTCCAGTGCTTCTTAAGCAAGGTCTTGCTCCCTCAGCCTTAAGTGAAACTCATTAAATAGTAATGAGTGTAAGAACTTGCACAAGGTCAGTTCAGGAACAGAAATACATGTTCCACAGTGACCGTTGCAGATCTCCAACATTCTGCCACACTCCCTTTCAGTGCAGTTGTACCAAACTGTTTGGTGGTGCTTCTCCAGACACTACAGCACACCACCTTTGCAGGAAAAGAACCCAGTACTCCTGGTGCGCAACATTCCAGTGCTATCTCAAAAAACTGAGAATCCCACTGGTAAAGTATGTCCCCCTACAGGCTGGTTCACACTGCAAACAAACTGTTTCCACCAATGTTGTAGCTGAAGTGGAAGAAAGTCTATGCATCAGAGCTGGAAGGCGTAAGTTCAACCCCTGCTAGTGCCTCCATGGGAAAAAGTGATTATGGGGGAGCAGTAGCAACCCCTGTCTTAAGGGTGCCTGACACTTTGTATGAAAGTGGACAAGAACTGTTTTGCAGCAGCACTGAGAGGTCTGACAGGGAGAGATGCATTTTTCGGTCCCCATGAACATCCATTTAGATTTGGAACACTTCTACACTGTTGAAGATCATAACTTCCCATCCACAGTTGACACAACAGTTTTCTGCCACAATACTAAAACCCCTCAACTTTGTCGGTCATTCTGTACGTATGCCACACAGAGCTCACATTCCAGATGGGACACAGACAAAAGGACCGATGATCCTGCTGCTTCCTCATTAAAATAGCTTTTAAACAGCCTTGGGGAACATGCAGCACACAGAGGCAAGAGCAGTAATCTTATGTTTACTGATTGGTGGTAAGCAAGTATCCTTTCCAACTGTTACAGCTCATATACCACTGAGCATTAACCAAGCAGGGAACAGAACCCAGGTCTTTGAATACAGAAAACCCAAATTTCCCCCAGTGAGCTACAGTGCCTCTCAGAAAGGACAGCCCATGTCTTTCTTCTTAGCTACAGAGTCAGTAAAATGGGCTACTCATGCTTACATAACACACTGAAACAGTAAATTTATGCATCCTCCTCTAGTGGATGGTTTCACATAAGAACATCCTCCTTCTCCCAGCCAGCATAGTTACCCTGGTAGTCCAAAGGACAGACATCTGTACTGACAGGTGGAGCTCCAAACCAGCATGATGGGTGTGGAGGGAGTTAGTGTTGCACATAGTGGAATATATATTTTTTTTTAACTTTTTCACTGTAAGAAAAGCCAAGAAGTTAAATTGAAAAGCTGCATTAAAAGAACATTAAGGTTGTAAAGTCAATCACTCAAGTTAGGAAATGCTCACCTAATGCTGCTAATGATCTATAGCACTTTTCACCTGTCGAATGCCAGTTTGAATCTAGCCCAGTTCAGTAGGAATTACAAAGTGTTCTCCTCAACTGACTGTTCAGTGGCCTTAGATGAAGTGCGTGTGTTAGGGCCAGGCAAGTTCCTGTCGCATAGACTCACCACCACTCTCCCATTAGCAGAGAGGCCAAGCACTTCATGAGCCATGAAGATGACAGGACTCCAGTTACCCATAGGGTAAGTCCTCTCCTATACCCTACCCAGGGGTAGCGGGACAAGGCACACTGGCAGGGGTCACAGGTGTTGGAAGCTTGCCCTACAGACAGGGGACTTCATCTACCAGGCCTGTCAAGGCAACACATCCTTTCATCACCGCTAGCACCACACTTTTTAAAGGAGAAGTTTTTGCTTATACACAAACAAATCAGTTCATTAAATACTTTTCATGGAGCATCACACCTCAGGAGAGGCTCAAAGTTTGGCCACTGAGTCACCACACCTTGATTCTGCTCTGCCTCAACCACATTATTTCCCACCTCTGCAGTTACTCACAGTACATGCCTCCAACTCACGTCTACAGGATGCCTGCAGCCAAGGCTCCTCCGAAACAGCTGAACCTATTATAAAGCCTCCCCTCTCTCCCTCCCAGGAAAGAGCAGCCTTCACTTCCTTTAAGTCAGCTGTGTTAATGATCCAGCAGCAAGGCAGCTTTAATTCAATTAACCCCTTCTTAGGCAGCTTCCAACTAGCCCCTGCTTATGGGGAAGAGGGCGATGTCAAGCAACACTGACAAACTCTGACAGGCTTTTGATCTCATTTTCTCAGTGTCTTTATTGCCTTTTCAGTTGCCTTGGTCAGGTTAAGCCCTTGAGAAGTGTGCATTGACCTTTGACTCTGACCAAGCCAACTGAAAATTCAGCAACTGAAGGACTGAAATAAGAGGCCAAAATCATCCAGAAAAAATACGGACAACTGTAATGAACACAAGGTAAAAACTCAGGAACAGACATTGCTCAGCATCTCTGGGCACAAAGATTCTTTCCCTCATGCAGGACTCCGCTCTGGATTTTCTCCACTTCGCTCCTATCCTCTCCACAGCCAGCCCCAGAAGTTCAAACGCCAGGAGTCAGATCCCCCACTAACCACAAGATTGGCCCCCAAAGCAGGAGATGGATTTAAAAAGATGGATGTGTGGTCTTGGGTCTGTCTTTTCATTTTTGAACCCCTCCTGCCCTCCCCCAGAGAGAGAGAGTGTGTGATAGTTACCATGATGCCTGCTCTCCCCAACACACAGAGTTGGGGACTCTGCCCCCTGCAGAGGCTCTCACTGCTGCTCCGTGGGGCAGCACTTCCAGCTTCTCCCCAAACCCCAACATTCTAACTCATTAATTCTGAGTCCTGCCCCCCAGCCCACATCTGCACCTGCTGCAGCTCCATGTTCTTCATCTAGGATGACCAGATAGCAAGTGTGAAAAATCAGGACAGAGGTGGGATGGGATCTTTTTGGGATCTACCTCTCCTTTTTATAGTCCACATATCTATTCAGGGGACACCATCATAGGGCCTAATCACATCAGCCACACTATCAGAGGCTCGTTCACCTGCACATCCACCAATGTGATATATGCCATCATGTGCCAGCAATGCCCCTCTGCCATGTACATTGGCCAAACTGGACAGTCTCTATGTAAAAGAATAAATGGACACAAATCAGACATCAAGAATTATAACATTCAAAAACCAATCCGAGAACACTTCAGTCTCTCTGGTCACTCGATTACAGACCTAAAAGTGGCAATGCTTCAACAAAAAAACTTCAAAAACAGACTCCAACGAGAGACTGCTGAATTGGAATTAGTTTGCAAACTGGATACAATTAACTTAAGCTTGAATAAAGACTGGGAGTAGATGGGTCATTACACAAAGTAAATCTATTTCCCCATGTTTATTCCCACCCCGCTGTTCCTCAGACATTCTTGTCAACTGCTGGAAATGGCCCACCTTGATTATCACTACAAAAGGTGTCCCCTGCTCTCCTGCTGGTAATAGCTCACCTTAAGTGATCAGTCTTGTTACAGTGTGTATGGTAACACCCATTGTTTCATGTTCTTTGTGTATATAAAATCTCCCCACTGTATTTTCCACTGAATGCATCCGATGAAGTGAGCTGTAGTTCACAAAAGCTTATGCTCAAATAAATTTGTTAGTCTCTAAGGTGCCACAAGTCCTCCTTTTCTTTTTGCGGATACAGACTAACATGGCTGCTACTCTAAATCCCTCCTTTGAGAAGCATCTCCAGCTGGGACCATGGTGACAGGGAGACTGTGTAGATGGGAACTCCATGCTGTTTCCTTGCTAATATGTAGATTTTTCTAATATGTCCCTTTTCCTGCCAATGAATAGCCACTTAGCAGGTGATGGCCCATTTGAACTTGTTTAACCTGTCTGAGTTGTCAGCTTACCCTTGTCTCTGAGGAAGTGGTTTGGCCACCCCCAGGACTTGGAACATGTTTTAGTAACACCATGCAGTGGAATCTCATAACTTTACATACAACGGTGCCACACATATTTTACCAGGACAATAATCATAATCAAATTATGAGTTTTCAAATGATACCTCCCAAGGAAAACCTTGTACAAAGATTATTACAACAGTGTGCAAAGGGTAAATGTAGGGGTACAGACTGTCACAATGCCTTTATGGGATTAGGATGTAGGTTTGTTGAAAGATGGGAGTTTAGGCTGACCATATTCATATTCATTATATGGTGATGATGTCCACAAATCCATTTAGCATAGCTTTGTTATAAAGAATAAGTATTCTTATAGTAGGAGAATTTTGTGAGACAAGTTATTCCAAAATTTGAGAATATAGGAAAAGAGGTAATGGCTTTCTGCTTCTTCCTAAATACTGGATTTGGCACAGAAAAATGCAAACATTTCATAGCTTGTGTATTAGAATGACTGTTGCCCATTATGTGACTAAAGAGCGACACTTCTGTAGGTAAAAAGAAAAGGAGGACTTGTGGCACCTTAGAGACTAACCAATTTATTTGAGCATGAGCTTTCGTGAGCTACAGCTCACTTCATCAGATGCATACCGTGGAAGCTGCAGCAGACTTTATATACACACAGAGAATATGAAACAATACCTCCTCCCACCCCACTGTCCTGCTGGTAATAGCTTATCTAAAGTGATCATCAGGTTGGGCCATTTCCAGCACAAATCCAGGTTTTCTCGCCCTCCACCCCCACACACAAATTCACTCTCCTGCTGGTGATAGCCCATCCAAAGTGACAACTCTTTACACAATGTGCATGATAATCAAGTTGGGCTATTTCCTGCACAAATCCAGGTTTTCTCACATCCCCCCCACCCCCATACACACACAAACTCACTCTCCTGCTGGTAATAGCTCATCCAAACTGACCACTCTCCAAGTTTAAATCCAAGTTAAACCAGAACATCTGCAAAGCAGAAAATCCCTTATCCATGACAGTACTGTTCCTGTGGCAGCACAGTTCACTTTGTGTCACTGTCATGACAGGCTGTATTGGCTAACTGGAATTCTTGCAATGAGATTGGATTGCTTTCTTCATCTGGAGTGCTGCTGCCCTGGCATAGGCACATGGAAAGGGATTGACCGCATTCATGTAAAAGAGGTGCAAAAGGGGTGCAGGGAGGAGTGTGGGAGGGGCCTCAGGGCAGGGGGTGCAGGAGGGATCCGGGGTAAGGCAGGGGGCTCAGGGCAGAGGGTACGGGGCGCAGGAGGGGTGCATCGGTGGTTGGGGTGCGGGGTGCAGGAGGGATTCGGAGTGCGGGCTCCAGCCTGGCGCTGCTTACCTGGAGCGGCTCCAGGGTAGCACTCTACCACGAATGTACATATTATGGCCCCCAAAGTCCCATTAAACTTCTCTACTAGGCCATTTGTTTGATGGTGGTAAGGAGTAGCAACCGAGTGGTTTATCCCATGAGCTTCCCAAAAATGTTTTATGGTCCCTACCAGGAAGTTAGTTCCCGAATCCCTAAGGATGTTGGAGGGCCGACCTACCCTGATGTCTGCCAATGCCTGGCTCACACTTTTAGCCCTGGTGTTGCTTAGAGCTACTGCTTTTGGCCACTGGGTGGCAAAATCCATGAAAGTCAGTCTGTACAGCTTTTTTCTGGGTTTCTTAGGAAAAGGACCCAGAATATCCACAACTACACACTGAAATGGAACCTCAGTTATGGGGATTGGCTGGAGAGGGGCCTTGACCTGGTCTTGGGGCCTTCCCACCCTCTGGCACACCTTACAAGACCAGACATAGGTAGAAATGTCCTTACCCATTCCCTCCCAGTGAAATGACTTCCCCAAACGGCCTTTGTTCCTGTTCACCCCAGCATGGCAACTAGGGTGATTGCGGGCTAAGCTCAAGAGCTTTTTCCTATACTTAGTTGGAACTAGCAACCATCTCTGAGGATGCCAGTCCTCTTTGTGCCCACCAGAAAGGGCTTTCTTATATAAAAGTCCTCCTTCTACAACAAACCTGGATCTATTGGAAGAGGTAAGAGGCGGTAGGTCGCTCCATGCCGCCGTCCAAGCTCCTTTGAGGCTTTTGTCCACTTCCTGCTCAGCCTGGAACTGCTCCCTTGATGCTGGAGATGTTAGTTCCTCGCTGGGTTGTGGACTTGGTCTTGGTCCCACTGGAAGCGATGCAGGTGATGGAGTTGTCTCAGTTGATTGTGAACTGCTCTCCGCTGGTGCACTGGGGGGTATTTCAGGCTCCGGTTGAGCTTCTTGCATCAGTTTTGCTGCTGCTGCAGATGCAGGGTCAGTGGCACCCTTTGGTGCTGACTCCCCTGACTCTGGTGGGGTTGCAAGCACGAGCTCTGGTGCTGACTGCTCCACCAGTTCCAATCCTTGGGAAGATTCTGGCTGGGTTCCAGGAACTGGATCTACAACTGCAGCCATAGACTTTGGTCTGGGGTTTGGTTTCACCACCTCTGACTGGGTCCCTGTAGGAGGCTCAGGAATGGGGTTATGTGTGGAGGCCTCTTAAGCCTGGCTGCAGGTGACCATCCCCACCCTGTTAGCCTTACATGGTTGGCTAAGTCTTCTCCCATCAGCATAGGAATGGGATAATTGTCATAGACTGCAAAAGTCCATATTCCTGAACTGGACAGGCAACTTGGCTGTAGGCAAGTTAAAAGAGTTGGCGTTAAAGGGTTTCACCGTCAATTAGGCCTCTGGGTCGATGAATTTGGGGTCCACCAGGGATTGGTGGATAGCTGACACCTGTGCTTCAGTGTCTCTCCACGCAGTAATCTTCCTTCCGCCCACACTCACAGTTTCCTTTTGCTTTGGGGGTATTTGAGAGGCACCTGGGCCTGAAGGTTCTCGGTGGGACTTCGGGGTGATGAGCTGCAGTCAGCTGGTGCTCTTGGGGCAGTTGGCCTTCACATGCCTCAGCTTATTACACTTGAAGCATTGCCCAGCTGACTGTGGGTTGGAGCGAGATTGGTGGTTGGAGAGTTGGGTGGTGGAACGAGAGGGCATCTGGGGTTCCCTGGCTCTGTGGAGGGCTCCTCCTTGTGAGGTGGGGCTTTGGGCTGACTCCGATGGTGGGGTGTCATCTCAGATTGCCCCTTCTAGTATCCCCACCAACTGCTACTAGCTTTCTTCTTCCCCACCACCTCCACCCATTTGGCTCCAATCTCCCTCACCTCGATTACACTTTTGGGCTTCCCATCTAGGATATACTTTTCTATTTCCTCAGGAACACCACTAAGAACTGCTCCATTTGTATGAGGAGAGACATATCTTCCAGAGACTTAACCTTTGCTCCTGATATCCAGGCATCTCAATTTTTTACAGTGTGGTAGGCATGTCAGGAAAATGCCACTTCTGGTTTCCACCTTAGGGCTGTGAACCGCCGACAGGCATGCTCGGGTGTTAGCCCCATCCTAATTCTGGCCTTGTGTTTAAAAAGTTTGTACTCGTTCATGTGTTCTTTAGGCACTTCAGCTGCCACCTCTGGTAAGGGTCCACTGAGCTGTGGCTTCAGCTCCACTATATATATATATATATATTGGTCTCTAGGGATGTTGTACCCAAGGCAGGCCCTTTCAAAATTTTCTAAGAAGACCTCTGTATCATCGCCAACCTTGTAGGTGGGGAATTTTTTTGAATGGAGAGCGATACCTAGAGAAGGACTGTTAGGGCTACCTGATTGATCCAGCGTAGCCTTTTCCAGCTCTAAGCGCTTCAGCTCAAGTTCCAAGTGCTTCGTGTCCAAGCGCTTCTCCTGCGCTTCTGCCTCCAAGCGCTTCATCTCGAGGAAAAAATTCCTTTCTCCCGCACTGAGAACTCGTCCTGGGTTAAGGAGATCCCTCCATCCTGGCACCGGGATCTCAGTTGGAGGAGGGATGACCCTTCCCTCCTGGGAAGTCCCCATTCCCCCATCCCCTCCCTGCATTTCTGTCATGGAGCTGGATGTCTGGGCTTGATCTGTGTCTGTTTTCTCCTACTGTTCTTGTAAACTGCTGGAAATGGCCCACCTTGATTATAACTACAAAAGGTGTCGTCCCCCCCACTCTCCTGCTGGTAATAGCTCACCTTAAGTGATCAGTCTTGTTACAGTGTGTATGGTAACACCCATTGTTTCATGTTCTCTGTGTATATAAAATTTCCCCACTGTATTTTCCACTGAATGCATCTGATGAAGTGAGCTGTAGCTCACAAAAGCTTATGCTCAAATAAATTTGTCTCTAAGTACTTTGTGCCACAAGTACTCCTGTTCTTTTTGCGGATACAGACTAACATGGCTGCTACTCTGAAACCTGTCTTCTCTGTGGTGTGCCGCTTTGGGAAGACTGATTTCTCGAGGGTTTCGGTGCCCGGCCACAACCTCATGCACAGGGTTGCCCTACTCTAGCCTAGCTATTTTGTTGCCACAAAGCTAGAAAAAAAATAAACTGCTTGTTGGACTTCCTGGCTTGGCAGTTTGAACCCTTTGCGTGCCTGTTTTCCATCAGGCAGGCAGGCAGGCAAAAAAGAGAGAAACCTTCTTGCCTTTGCAGACTGCCAAAAGGAAAAATGTGTCCTTTTAAAATCCTGAGGTCTGTGCTTCTGGTTCAAAATGATCCCACCACACTGCCACGATGTCAAGGCTCATTCCCCACGCTGGCACTTCGAGTGCAAAAGGTGGGGGCCTGCAAGGATTCTAGAAATTAATACTGGCCACTCCAGGCTGGTAATAAACTCCCAAGGTTACAGCTTTTCTGTGACCTTGGATGGGTAGATGCTGCTGTGATGTTGCACTCCATATGATTTTATGAAAATATGCTAAGGATTGTGAATATAATGTAACTGGAATATGCTTCATGCAGAAGGTCTCTTGTAAGGTATCATTACAAATCTTATAATCTACTGAGTGTGTTCATCCTATTTGAATAAATGTATCATTCTTGTATCTGAAACTAGAAATATGAACTATAACTCATAATGGTAATTATGCAAAGTGTGGGCCATTAATGGTGGTTTGGAACCTTGATGGCCCAAATTAACCAGGACAATTGACTGTAGATGGCTCTATTAACTTGCAAGCCTTCCTGTGAGTTAGGCCAGGAAGAATGAAGGCTTGGGGTCTCACAGGACATGTGACCATGTCACCTGGTACTGAAATCCATCTTAAACCTGGTGCTTTTCCATTTAGAAGATGGGGTAGTGACTCAGAGAGACAAAAAATTCCCACCTTGTGCCAAAGCTATAAAAGGGGTGGAACAGAACAAAGGGGGTTCCAGTTATGAGAAATCCCCTAGCTACCACCTGAGCTGGAACAAGGACTGTACCAGGGGAAAGGATTGGGCCAGACTAGGAAGGAGTCTAGTCTGTGAAAGAAGCTTATTGGAACATCTCTGAGGGTGAGATTTCATCTGTAATCAGTTTCTTAATGTATTAGGCATAGACTTGCATGTTTTGTTTTATTTTGCTTGGTAACTTACTTTGTTCTGTCTGTTATTACTTGAAACCACTTAAATCTGACCTTTTATACTTAATAAAATCACTCTTGCTTATTAATTAACCCAGAGTGAGTAATTACTACCTGGGGAAGCAAACAGCTGTGCATATCTCTATTAGTGTTATAGAGGGTGCACAATTTATGAGTTTACCCTGTATAAGCTTTATACAGAGTAAAACGGATTTATTTGGGGTTTGGATACCACTAGGAACTGGGTATCTGGGTGCTGGAGACAGGAGCACTTCTTAATCTGTTTTCAGTTAAGTCTGCAGCTTTGGGGATTTGGTTCAGACCTGACTCTGTGTTTGCAGCAGGCTAGTGTGTCTGGCTCAGCAAAGCAGGGTTCTGAAGTCCCAAGCTGGCAGGGAAAATGGGCTCAGAGGTAGTCTCAGTGCTATCAGATGACAGTCCCAAGGTGGTCTCTGTGACTGAACCTGTCACAGCTGCCACCACCCAAGTGCAATCCCCCCTCCCTTTTGAGAAACCAGGAAGGAGCACTTGGGAATTCCTTCCTGTGAGGTACCCTCAAGTCCTTTCACCCCCTCTCCAGGGAAGAGCTGAGAAAGAAAACAAAGGAAATCAGCTGTTGCCACCAGCTAATTAAACAGCATATGCACAAACCTCTTAGGATCCAAAAACCCAATCCTGTTCTTAAAAAAGGTAAATTTTATTAAAAACAAAAAGAAAGAAAATACATCTGGAACTTAGGCTAGTGTTAGATTTAAAAACAGCAAATATAATAATTAAGCATCAAGAATGGTTTTCTTGAGGTCCAGCTTAAAGGTTACAAGCAAAACAAAAGCACCTGGGGTTAGCACAGAGGACTCCACAAGCCATAAAGAAATAAAAGAGATAAACCTAATCATATCTTCCTAGACATTTCCTGATCTACTTACATATCTGGGGTTCAAATTAGTAGTTCTAGGTATGATCTGATAGTTTTCCATACCTGGCTCAAAGCTCTTACAGCATAGTCCCAGCCCTGTCTCTGCTCTGTCCCCTCTCTCCGGAGAACAACTACAGAAAAAGGGAAAGTTTTTTCCCAATT